>NC_138873.1:115539504-116139504 GCF_965194805.1 Balaenoptera borealis | reverse complement strand
TTACGTCATCATCTTGGTTATGTCATTCTCGCCTTCTCATTCTTTTTAAAGGTTTTGTATTATTCCATTGTGTATATATATTATAATATGTTGACCCTTTCCCTTATTTTTTAAATTTTTTAAAATAATTCTCCATTAGCATTTACTGGTTCAGGTACTTTTTTTAAAAAATTAATTAATTAATTATATATATTTTTGGCTGTGTTGGGTCTTCGTTTCTGTGCGAGGGCTTTCTCTAGTTGTGGCAAGCGGGGGCCACTCTTCATCGCGATGGGCGGGCCTCTCACTATCACAGCCTCTCTTGTTGTGGAGCACAGGCTCCAGACGCGCAGGCTCAGTAGTTGTGGCTCATGGGCCTAGCTGCTCCGCGGCATGTGGGATCTTCCCAGACCAGGGCTCGAACCCGTGTCCCCTGCATTAGCAGGCAGATTCTCAACCACTGCGCCACCAGGGAAGCCCAACCCCTTTCCCTTATTAATGTATATATTAGTTTCTTGTTCTGGGGGTAGTCTAAATATACATGGCAGTGAACATAAGTCTTTGCATGCATATATAAGTATACTAATGCAAAATTTCTGCAAGTTAAAGTCTCTGGATCAGTAAGTCATTTAAAAATCATTTTTACTACTTGTTAATATAAGGTCCTAAAGAATTTTACTGGATAATTGTTTTTCTTGGAGTAATAAAGTAAATTATTCTATTTTTTTAAGGATCAAATTGGCCTTCCTTGTGATTAATATCACCTAAGATTTTAAAACTTATGCATTTTTATGTAAGCATCTTTAATATGGAAACTGTTGAATTTTGTAACTTAGTTGTTAGAAATTATGGCCTTAGCATTCAAGGCCACATAACAATTATTTATCTTTTAATTATTTTGTTAATTAATACTTACCTCTTAAGCTGTTAAATCCTAATGAAACTTGGAATTTTATGGACATACATTATATAAACCAGGTTCCAAGTCTTGTTCTATACCGGGTTAGCTTTATGATGTTCTTTACCACTTAGATTATCTGAACCTCTGTTTTCAGTCTGTAAAACCTTTCAGGTGGTGATGAACCATGTTAGAGATAAAATTCATAGTCTGGCTCAGTGCCTGGTATTTATCAGGCACCTAATATATGAATTGAAAAAAAATACACTGAAGGAAAAGTACACTATTTAAAAATAAGTACATTACAGTTAGTATCCTACAATTTGAAAGGACTATAGAAATGGTTTAGTGCATTGGTTTTCAAATTGAGCTCAGTGGACTTTAAGCATTCTATTTCTTTTTTTTTTTTTAAGTTTACAACTACTGATTTGGTCCATCAGTTTTTCAAATTTTAGCAGTTCTTCATAGAAAACTAGACAAAGGGTGAACTTGAACTATTCTGTGTGGTGATTGGTGAGTTAGGCTGCAAAGAGAGCTTTAGAAAGTCACTTGCCCAGCAATCTGAGGCAGCCCATGAAACTCCTTCATGGGGCACTCTCTAGTCTAGTCCAACTCAAGCATTTTACAGTTGAGGAGGTTACGACAGAGAGATGTTATTTACCATGTTCTAGGTCACATAGAGTCACACAGGTCATTAGGACCACATGTCTGGAACTAGAACTGTAGTCTTTTGTCTCCCATTCTGTTGCTCTATTATTTTATTATCATTTTAGTAAAAGCTTTAGGATTTTATCATGTATCTAAAAGCTGAATAATATGTTCCTCTTATAGTGCATTTGTGGTTTTTTCATAATTTTTAACGATAGCATGAATTAAGATATTAAAATTAACTTTGGCTATTTTATCAGTATCCACATGCTGTTAAAGAAACAAATCATTTTTTCAGAATCTCTCATATCATATTAATTTTCTATATGCAGTTTGTTGAGTAGGTAACACTTCGGAAATCTGTTTTATTTTTGGCGCTAACTGCGGTGAATACTGTGGAGTAAAATCTAACAATGTTGGAAGACAAAAACTCAGATTAAGCAAAGGCTTGCAAACATTTTAAAAGAAAACAGTATAAGTTTCATTAGAGTAATTATACCAAAACTCAACACTTGAAATGCTCAAAGGAAACATAACTTTTGGATTCTACGTTTTGCTTCTTTTCCTTCTCAAGGCAGATGAAGAAATAATAAGTGATGGGTAACTCATTTAAAAATCTCAGTCTCCAGATTTAGATGAATTATACCTCAGAGGACTGAAGAACCCTGTGAATGTGATTTCAGAATCTTTATCAGTATTCTTTGTGGAGTTAGGAAGAGTAAGAAAGGCAAGAAAAGTAACAAAAAACAAGTACCAGTGTTTTCAAAGATAGGTGGAAGTAGATGTTAGAAATTATCAATCAGTATACTTAATGCCAATCTCTACCAAATTTTTGAGTATGTTTTGGAAAATATTTCTCACTTAGAAGTATCCTCACTTTTTTCCCCATGAGATTGTTAGATTGGTACATTGAAGTATACTTTATTATATTCTACTATTTACATATAGTATATGTATACATCCATATTCTAAACTATTTGCTATACTCTATACTATACAATATATACTACAGATTATACTATACCACTTATATAGTATATATATTACATACATCTATATTCTGTAGGTATATACTATGTCTACTGGATTCTAATAGATATGTCTTGATATATAGTAGAATATATCTTGATACACAGTAGATACAGTAAATCTTTCATGTTTGTGATTTAGTGGAGAAATGTGGACTGGCTGAAAATAATGTTAGAAAGCATTACAATTGGATCAGTAACTGAACCCGAAGAGTGCAAATAAATATACAGCTTTCAGCTTGGAGAGAACATTTCTAGGGGGGTGTTTGGGGTGCCATATTAGGCCCTGTCCCTTTCAGCATGTTTATCAGTGTATTTGAGTGGGCTCCTTAAGGACAAGAACGAGTCTTATTTGATTTTGTATTTGCAACATTTGATACACTATCTGGCTAGAATTAGTGTCTCTTAAAGGAATGAATGGATGGATAGATCAATAAAATAAAGTGGCATTCGTGGACAGGTTCACAAATAGAAGGGACAGCTAATTTGATGGATGAGAAGACTGAGATTGAATTGATCTCCTTAGGTTTAGGTTCAAAATCTGGCAGAAAACAAGCAAGATAAAATTTAATCGAGTTAACTGTTAAGTCCTCAATTTTTTTCCATCCATTTTATGGATACCATATGGGGAGACCTGGCTTGAAAGTTATTCAGGTTTTTAAAAAGTCTAAGGTTTCAGTTGAGACTATAATCATATAACTGTTTAAAAAGATAACTGAAAGAAAAAAGTTAATTGAGTATGGTGGTGCCCAGGCTCTCAAGGTAATAATAACTTATTTTACTGGCCAGATCACATCTGATAACAGGTACCCAATTTTAGGTAACAAACTGACCTGTAGAGAGCAAGGAGAAGAACCAAGGGGTCAAAGAACTGGCATATAAGGAACAGTGGAAGAAGCATGGAATTATGGATAAGATTCAAATTAAGGGAAAATGTAACTTACTTCAGTATTTAAAGAGCTGTTGTGTGAAAGAGGGGAAACAGATATGCTTTTGGATGTTCCTGAAGGCAATAGGAACCTAATGGATATTTCTGGGAGGCAGGTTTCCACTCATTTATAAACAAGAGCTTCCTAATAGTTGGAATTGTCCAATGACAATGAAATCAGTACCCTTTGTATTATTGAGCTTTTCTGCCACCACAGGTATTTGTACAGAGGCTGCATGACCACCTACTAGGAGTGTAAAAACTGTTCCTATAGGGCAGGGGTTCCCCCCACCCCCCGTTAGAAACCGGGCTGCACAGCAGGAGGTGAATGGCAGGCGAGCAAGTGAGCGAAGCTTCATCTGCCACTCGCCACTGCTCTCCATCGCTCACATCACCGCCTGAGCCGTCCCCACCCAGTCCATGGGAAAACTGTCTTCCACGAAACCGGTCCCTGGTACCAAAAAGGTTGGGGACCACAGCTATAGGTTCCTTGCTTATACAAGGGTCTAAGCCTTCAGAATTGAGTTACAGTAACACTGAGCAATGAATAAAACAACTGACATTTATAGACCTGTTTTAACAAATGGAGTATTGTTATTTAAGTATATATTGCTCTATTAATTAATAAAAAATAAGTGAAGGTAAGTTCAGTTATCCTTTGGGTTTGCTTGCAAAAATTAAATTATGTAAACCTTTATTTCTCTCTTCTAAAGAGTTAGAATTCTGTGCTCTTTCCTTTTGGAAAAAAATTAGTTATTTAACTTTTTTTTTTGTATTATAAAAATGTTTGTTAAAGACATTTTTAGACTTACAGTGAAGTAGGGGAAAAACACCCATAGTCCTTCCAGCCAAAGATTTTTCTTCTTTTTCTATTCCATATCTTTAATTTCTTAAAGCGCTTTTAATTTTTTTCTTATGAAATATTTTGAACATATAAAAAAGAGAATAATATTTAAAACATTCATCTACCTACTTGATATTTTGTTAATTTTGCTTTAGCTCATATTTTAAAAAATAAGATGTTACTTTGAAGTTCCCCCTGTATACTTTCTCCAAAACGTCTCTCTTCTACTCTCCCTCCTCAGAAGTAACTATTCTGAAGTTGATATATCTTCTTCCTATTTGACTTTTTACAGTTAAATGTATTTTTAGAAATTGTCCTTTTATTTTATATAAGTAGCACGTATACATTTTTAAAAACTTGAGAAAAATAAAAACATTCTTACACCCAGATATCATCAGTTTTAGCATTTTAGTGTATATCCTTCTTGATCTTTTCTGTGTATGTGTATAATATGTATTATAGATGAAGAATTACTAGATTTTCTATTACTAGCTTGCTAAGATTTTTGTTTTAAATCACAGATAGTGGAGAATTTTGTCAAATGTTCATATGCCTTTTTTTTTTACGTCTATTAAAGTGATCAAATATTTTTTTCTCATTTAATTAACATGGAAAATTACATTTATATATTTTTACTGTTACACTACTCTTACACTTTGCTTTTTTGAGAGAAGTGCTTCTTGTGATGTAATTTTTGTACATTGCTGAATTCCTTTTGCTAATATTTGGGATTTTTGCAGCAATATGCATATGTAAGAATGGTCTATGATGTATTTTTTTCAAGCTGTCCTTATCCAGTTTTGGCATCAAGATTATAAAAGTTCTCACAGGGACTGACTTGGAGAGTTTTTTCTTCTTTCTGTTCTCTTTCAGAGATTATAAAAGATAGGGAATATCTCTGTCTTAAAACTTGGTAGATTATCACTTCTGAAACCTGGATCTAGTGCTTGTTAGTTTGTTTTTTTAAATTTTTTCTACTCATTTGTAGATTGATTCAGATCTTATATTTTTAGTTTTAATAATTTATATTTTTCTGGAAAATTATTCATTTTATCTCAGATTTTGTATTTGTTGGCATTAGGTTTTTCATAGTATTTATGATGTTTAAATTTCTGTCACTTCTATAGTTGCATACCCCATTTTTATTCCTAATGTAGTTAATATGTACCTCTTCTTTTTCTTGATAAAGCTTGCCAAAAAACGTAGCATGTTTGGAAGCTGTGTTATTTATAGGTTCAGAATTGAAACTAAAACATGTTCAGGGTTGTTTTGCCTTTCTGGTGATTTTTTTTTTTTCAATGTTGAATAAAAATTCCTATCTCTCCCTAATAATGCTTTTTGTCTTAAAGCCTATTTAATCTACACTACTTTTTTTTTTTTTTTGCCTAATATATTTTTTCTTTTACTTTCATCTTTTTGTGTGTTAATGTTTTATCTCTGTGCTTGTACAATATTTGACTAAATTCATTTTTAAAAAGAATCCAACATAAGAATATCTCATTCCACAAAATTATTTATTTACGTTTGTTGGGATCACTGAGATAGTTAGATCTATGTGGGTTATCTTTAAAAACAAAATTATCATTTTTCTTTCTGCTGCTTTTTTTTACTTCCTGCCTCTTAACCCTTTACCCTGACTTTCCATTGATTTCAGAATGACAGATTCTACTACTATTCTTTTAGAGTTTAGCCTTGAATTTTTAAGATATGTGTACTTGAATTAAGGAAATCTGAAGCAATTAATATCTATATTTTTTTCAAATTCTCTCAGGACAGTAGAACACTTTCTCCAGTCTCTTCTCATGTCATCTTCCACATTATTATTGTCTGTTTTAATTTACCTTATTTTGAAACTCCTCAATTTTTTAACCATGCTTATGAGATTTACCATTAGTTTCTTTGCTCACCATTGTTACTTGCATATCACCGTTGCTCATTACTGCACCTTTCCTTCAGGGTTCATTGTCTTTCTTATCTTTTGGTCATTCTTTCAGTGAGGGCTTCTGAGTGGTAAAATTTTCCAATCTTTGTACATAATTTATCTTCACTCTTGAATGATAATTTTACTGGGTCTTGGAGTCTAGGTTGACAGTTATTATCACTTAGAACTTGATTTTTTTTTTTTAACTCCAGTAGCTTTTAACATTTTTTCTTTAAGTATAGCGGTTTCCTGTTTTGCCTCCAAATATCTAAGGGTACACTTATTTAAATAAACTTTTTATATGGGAATAATTTTAAGGTTACAGAGAGTTGCAAATATATATGTAGTTCTGACAACACTCTCATACTCTTTACGCAGATTCATCTTTTGTTAACATGTTACCCCATTTGTCTTATGTACACATGCTCTCTGTCATATGTGAACACATACATGTACATATGTAAATTTTTAAAAAACTATTTGAGGGAAAGTTCCACACATCATGCTTTTTACCCCTAAATACACTGGTTTTATTTCCTAAGAATAGGGATATGCCCTTGTATAAACACAGTATAATTATGATATAAATTTACATTTGTAAAATAATTTTCTCGAATCTCTCCACAATATAGTTTTTTCAATTGACTTAATAATGTCTTTTATGCCACTTTACTCCTTTAGTACAAGGTCCAATCTAGAGTCAAGTAGTGTGTTGGTTGTCTAGATGTCTTTAGCCTTCATTAATCTGGAACATTTCCTCATACTTTTGTTGTCTTTTTTACGACATTCACACTTTTGAAGAATATGGTACCCCATCCCTTTTCATTTAATAGAATGTTCTTAATTTGCAGTTCTCTGATGTTTTATTGTTATTAGACTGAGGTTTTTGTATTCTTGGCTAGAATACTGAATAGGTGATGTAATTTCCTTCTTAAGATATCATAGCTAGAGGTACATGATCTTCACCTGTCCTTTATTGTTGATGTTAATTTTGATCACCTTACCAATGATTGTACACCATATATACAATTACTATTTTTCCCCTTCAGTGAAACCAATAAGCTGTCTGTGGTGAGCCACTTGGAATTTATATATCTTATTCCGCATCAAAATTTAACATCCATTGATGATTCTTTCCTGATCCAGTCTTTCTCGTGATGGTTTTTCTGGCTCTATCTCTCCTTTTTATATCTTTTTATATCTTCTTTTTATATTTTTCTTTCTGGAAAATTCTTAGCCTTTTTGTTTTGTTTTTCAATATTGTTTTTTCCCCCATTGTGTCATTATCTTTTAAATTCCTATTACACTATATAAAAAGTTTATAAGGACTATGGATGGCCAATAAACATAAAAATTAACTTCAGTATTAATCCAAGAAATACAAATTAAAATATTAATATCCTTTTTGGCTAGTCCAATAGATTTAAAAATTTCAATATCCAGTTATTTCAAGAATATAGTAAAATAAAGGCTACTAGACTTTTGAAGAGAATGTAAACTGTTAAAATCTTTCCAGCAGGCATTTTGGTAATGCTTTTGAAAAGTGTTAAAATCATATAAATGTCTATCAACCCAGAAACTTAATTTCTTAACATTTACCCTGAGGAAATGATAAAAAATAAGCTTAAATTTATGTGTAATAGGATGTTCACCATAGGAAAAATTGGAAGTTCTCAAATGTTGAGCAGCAGAATATGATTAAATACATTTTGATAATCTGTAAAACAGAATGTTATCTCATTAAAAATTTTTGTGGTATTAGTGTGTTTATTGACATAGAAAGGCATTTATGATATTATTTACTGAGAAAAATGTATAAAAGTCTCAAATTATACACACCAAAATGGTGGCAGTGATTATCACAGAGTGATAGACTGTCACTTTTTAAAATTTTCTGTTCTTTGTGATTTTATAATATTTTAAAGTAAACACTTATTACATTTGTAGTAAAATTTTATAATTATATCAATAAAAGGCATTTTTTCATCCAGATGTTAGAAATGGTATCTTGACAACTTAAGTTATTTAAAAGAAAATATTTTAATTGAATAAATTTGACATGTAACATTGTATAATAAATTTAGATAAATTTAAGGTGTATAGTGTGTTACTTTGATACACTTAAATATTGTAATATGACTGTCATTGTAGTGACGTTTATCAGTGTTACATAATTATAGTGCAGTATTATTGTCTACATTCATTATATGGTGTATTAGACCTCTATGGCTTATTTACTCCTCATTACAAGTTTGTACCCTTAAACACCATCAGTTATCCCCCCAGCCCTCATCCCCTGGTAACCACCATTTTACACTCTCTTTTTACAGGTTTGACTTTTTTAGATTCCACATATAAGTGATATTGTGCAGTACTTGTCTTTCTCTGTCTCAGTTATCTTGCTCACTATATTGTGCTCAAGGTCCATCCATGTTGTCACAAATGGCAGGATATCCTCCTTTTTCATGGCTAAAAAAATTTTGTTATGTGTATATATATTCACATCTTTTTATCCATTCATTCACTGATGGACATTGGGTTGTTTCCACATCTTGGTTATTGTGAATTATGCTGTGATAAACATTGGAGTGCATGTATTTCATGAAAATCCTGTTTTTATTTCCTTTGGGTATATACCTAGAAGTGGAATTGTTGGGTTGTATGGTAGGTCTATTTTTAAATTTTTGAGGATCCTCCCTATCATTTTCCATAGTGGTTGGACCAGTTTACATTCCCACCAACAGTGTATAAGGGTTCTCTTTTCATCACATTCTTGCCAGCACCTGTTGTCTCTTGCCTTCTTGAGAGCCATTCTAACAGGTGTGAGGTGATATCTCACTGTGGTTTTGATTTGTATTTCCCTTATTGATCATCTTTCCATGTGCCTGTTGGCCATTTTGATGCCTTCTTTAGAAAAATGTCTATTTAGTTCTTCTGCCCATTTTAAAAATTGGATTGCTTGTATTTTTGTTAGTGAGTTGACTGAGTTTTTTATATATTTTGGATATTGGCCTCTTATCCGATATATGGTTTGCCAAAATTTTCTCTCATCCTGTATGTTGTCTATTCAATTTGTAAATTGTTCCTTTTGCTCTTCAGAAGCTTTTGAATTTAACATAGTTCTATTTGTTGATTTCTTGCTTTTGTTGTTTGCGCTTTTGATGTCATGTGCAAAAAATCATTGCCAAGATTAATAACAATGAGCTGCTTCTCTGCATTTTCTTCTAGGAGTTTTATGGTATCAGGTCTTATATTTAAGTCGTTAGTCCATTTCAGTTTAATTTTTGTGAGCAGTGTAAGATAAAGGTCCAGCTTCATTGTTTTGCATGTCTTTTTTCCAGTTTTCCCAGCACCATTTGTTCAAAACACTATCCTTTCCCCATGTGTGTTCTTGGCTCTCTTGTCATATATTAGTTGACCGTATATGCTGGGACTTAATTCTGGGCTCTCTATTCTGTTCCATTGATCTTGGTATCTATTTTTGTGCCAGTACCATACCATTTTTATTACTTTGGCTTTGTAGTATAGTTTGAAATCAGGAAGTGTGATATCTCTGGCTTTGTCCTTTTTCTCAGGATTGCTTTGCCTATTTGGATTCTTTTGTGGTTGTACATAAATTTTAGGATTGTTTCTTCTATTTCTGTGAAGAATGTCTTTGGTATTTTGATGGGGGTTGCATTGAATTTGTAGATGGCTTTGGGTAGTATAGCCATTTTAACAATATTAATTCTTCTAATCTATGAATATGTTATGTCTTTCCATTTGTTTGTGTGTTCTTTGGTTTATTTCAGCAAAATCTTGTAGTTTTCATTGTACAGATCTTTCACATCCTTTGTTAAATTTATTCCTAAGTATTTTATTGTTTTTGATGCTATTATGAATGGAATAGTTTTCTTTATTTCTTTTTCAGTTGCTTCATTTTTAGTGTAAAGGAACACAATTGACTTCTGTATATTGATTTTATATCCTGCCATTTTACTGAAATCATTAATTAGATCCAACAGTTTTTCGATCGACTCTTCGGGGTCTTCTATATAAATGATTGTATTATCAGGAGATAGTGACAGTTTTGTTTCTTCCTTTTTGATTTGGAAGCCTTTTATTTCTTTGTCTTGCCTAATTGCTCTAGCTAGGACTTCCAGTACTGTATTGAATAGTAGGGGTGAGAGTGTACATCCTTGTCTCTTGTTCCTGATTTAAAGGAAATGCTTTCAGTTTTTCTCCACTGAGTATATTGTTAGCTGTGGGCTTGTTGTATATGTCTTTTACTATGTTGAGATGCATTCTCTCTATGCCCAATCTGTTAACGGTTTTAATCATAAAAGGATATTGTATTTTGTCAAATACTTTATCTGCATCTTTTGAGATGATCACATGAATTTTAGTTTTCATTTTATTGATGTGATATATTTGCATCTTTGTATTTGCATCTTTGCATCCCAGGGATAAATCTCACTAAGCCATGGTGTGTAATCCTTTTAATGTGTTCTTGAATTCAGTTTGCTAATATTTCGTTGAGAATTTTTGCATCTATATTCATGAGGGATATTGGTCTATAGTTTTCTCTTTTTTTGTGTAGTATCCTTACCTGATTTTGGTATCAAGGTAATGTTGGCTTCTTAGAATTTCTGAGTTCAGAAGTGTTCTGTTCTCCTCGATATTTTGGAACAGTTTGAGGAGGATTGGTGTTAATTCTTTAAATGTTTGGTAGAATTCTCCAATGAAACTGTGTAGTCATGGAGTTTTCCGTGTTGGGAGGTTTTTTGGTTTGTTTTTTTTTAATTTAAATTTTTAAAATTGAAATATGGTTGATTTACAATATTAGTTTCAGGTGTACAGGATAGTAATTTAGTATTTTTACAGTTTACATTCCATTAAAAGTTGTTACAAGATAATGGCTATAATTTTCTATGCTATATAATATGTCCTTGTTGGTTGTCTATTTTACACATGGTAGGTTATATCTCTTAATCCTGTACCCCTAATTTGCCCCTCTCCCCTTCCATTTCCCCTTTGGTAACCACTAATTTGCTTTCTAGATCTGTGAGTTTGTTTCTGTTTTGCATATACATTCATTTGTGTTGTTTTTTAGATTCCACATATAAGTGGTATCATACAGTATTTGTCTTTCTTTGTCTGACTTCTTTCACTGAGCATAATATCCTCTGGGTCCATTCACGTGGCTGCAGTTGGAAGAATTTCATTCTTTTTTATGACAGGAATATTCCATTATGTGTGTGCATGTATACACACACACACACACATACATACATACATACATACCACTTCTTCTTTATCCATTCATCTGTTGATGGGCACTTGGGTTGTTTCCATGTCTTGACTATTGTAAAAAGTGTTGCTATGAACATTGGGTGCATGTATCTTTTTAAATTAGTGTTTTAGTTTTGTTTATGGACATATACCCAGGAGTGGAATTGCTGGATCATGTGGTAGTTCTGTTTTTAGTTTTTTGAGGAAACTCCATACTGGTTTCCATAGTGGCTGCACCAAGTTACATTCCCACCAAGGGTTCTCTTTTCTCCACATCCTTGCCAACATTTATTATTTGTATTCTTTTTGATGATAGCTATTCTGAGAAGTGTGAGGCAATATCTTATTTTGGTTTTGATTTGCATTTCTCCAGTAATTAATGATGTTGAGCATCTCTTCCTGTGCCTGTTGGCCATCTGTATGTCTTTTTTAGGAAAATGTCTGTTCAGATATTCTTCCCATTTTTTGATCGGATTGTTTGTTTGGTTTTGGTTGTTTCATTTCTGTTGAAATGAAAAGACAACCTATAGAATGGGATTTAAGTTTGAAACTTTTAAGTTTAATTACGTCTCATTTGTTTACTCTTGCTTTTATTTCTTTTACCGTAGGAGACAGATCCAAAAAAATATTGCTAGGATTTATGTAAAAGAGGCTTCCACCTATGTTCTCTTCTAGGAGTTTTGTGGTTTCAGGTCTTATTTACATTTAGATCTTTAATCCATTTGAGTTTATTTTTGTATATGTTGTAAGGAAATGTTTTAATCTCATTATTTTACATGTAGCTTTCCAGTTTTCCCAGCACAACTTATTGAAGAGACTGTCTTTTCTCCTTATATTCTTGCCTCCTTTGTCATAGATTAATTGACCATAGGTGTATGGGTTTAGTTCTGGGCTCTCTATTCTGTTCCATTGATTTATGTGTCTGTTTCTGTGCCAGTACCATGCTGTTTTGATTACTGTAGCTTTGTAATATAATCTGAAATCTCGTAGGGTAGTACCTCCAGCTTTGTTCTTTTTTCTCAAGATTACTTTGGCAATTTGGGGTCTTTCGTGGTTCCATATGAATTTTAGGATTACTTGTTCTAGTTCAGTGAAAAATGTCATGGATTGCATTAAATCTGTAGATTGCTTTGGGTAGTATGGCCATTTTAACAATATTAATTATTCCAATCCAAGAGTATGGGATACCTTTCCATTTCTTCTTTTATCTTCAATTCGTGTTTTCTAGTTTTCAGAGTGTAGGTCTTTCACCTTTTTGGTTAAGTTCATTATTAGGTATTTTATTATTTTTGATGCAATTTTAAGCAGGATTTTTTTTTTTACTTTCTCTTTTTGATAGTTTATTATTAGTGTATAGAAACGCAACATATTTTTGTATACGGATATTGTATCCTACAACTTTGCTGAATTCATTTATTCTAATAGTTCTGGGGTGGAGACTTCAGGGTTTTCTATGTAATGTATCATGTCATCTGCAAATAGTGGCAGTTTTACTTCTTCTTTTCCAATTTGGATGCCTTTTATTTCTTTCTCTTGTCTGATTGCTGTGGCTAGAACTTCTAGTACTATGTTAAATAGAAGTGGTGTGAGTGGGCATCCTTGTCTTCTTCCTGAATTTAGTGGAAAGGCTTTCAGCTTTACACTATTGAGTATGCTGGCTCTGGGTTTGTCATAAATGGCCATTATTATGTTGAGAGTTATTATCATGAATGCATGTAGAATTTTATCTAATGCTTTTCGAGTGTGTCTTTTGAGATGATTATATGATTTTTATCTCTCCTTTTGTTAATGTGGTGTTCACATTGATTGATTTCGAATATTGAACCATCCTTGTGACCCTGGAATAGATCCAACTTGATCATGGTGTATAATCCTTTTTACATATTGCTGGATTCCGTTTGCGAGTACTTTGCCTGAGGATTTTTGCATCTATATTCATCAAAGATATTGGTCTGTAACTTTCTTTTATTGTAGTGTCTTGTTTTGGTTTTGGCATCAGGATAATGGTGGCCTTGTAGAATAAATATGGCAGTGTTATCTCCTCTTCAGTTTTTTGGAATGGTTTGAGAAGGATAGATATAAGTTCTTTAAATGCTTGGTAGAATTTCCCCGTAAAGCCATCTGGTCCTGGACTTTTGTTTGCTGGGGGTTTTTTTTTATTACAAAAAAACTGCTTGACTCAGTCTTGGCAGGCTGTATGTTTCTAGAAGTTTGTCCATTTCCTCTAGATTGTCCAGTTTGTTGGCATATAACTGTTCATAGTGTTCTCTTACGATTTTTTGTATCTCTGTGGTATTGGTTGTTATTTATCATCTTTCATTTCTTATTTTGTTCATTTGGGTCCTCTCCCTTTTCCTCTTGGTGAGCCTGGCTAAACATTTATCAATTTTGTTTATCTTTAAAAAAAAGCAGCTCTTGGTTTCATTGATCTTTTTCTACTTTTTAAAAATCTTTATTTCCTCTGATTTTTATTATTTCCTTCCTCCTGACTTTGGGCTTTGCTCTTTTTCTAATTCTTTAAGGTGGTAGGTTAGGTTGTTTGAGACTTTTCTTGCTCTTGAGGAAGTCCTGTATCGCTATGAACTTCCCTCTTAGAATTGCTTTTGCTGCATCTCATAGATTTTGGAAAGTTGTGTTTTCATTTTCATTTGTCTTG
The DNA here is from genome assembly GCF_965194805.1 of Balaenoptera borealis. Lineage (NCBI taxonomy): Eukaryota > Metazoa > Chordata > Mammalia > Artiodactyla > Balaenopteridae > Balaenoptera > Balaenoptera borealis. Next base: position 116,125,331 of record NC_138873.1, on the reverse strand, counting down.
AGGTATTTTCTTATTTCCTCCTTGATTTCATCAGTGACCATAGTTTTTTTAGTAATATGTTGTTTAATCTCCACGTTTGTTCTTTATCCACTTTTCTTTCTATAGTTGATTTTCTAGTTTTATATTGCTGTGGTTGGAAAAGATGCTTGAAATTATTTCTGTCCTCTTAAATTTGTTGAGGCTGTTTTGTGACTTTGTATGTGATCTGTACTGGAGAACGTTCCACGTGTGCTTGATATGAATGTGTATTCTGCTTTTTTTGCATGTAGTCTCATGTAGATATCAATTAAGTCTAACTGGTCTGTTGTGTCATTTAAGGCCTCTGTGCCTTATTGATTTTCTGTCTTGATGATCTGTCCATTGATGTCAGTGGAGTGTTAACATCTCATACTATTGTTGTATTGTTGTCAATTTCTCCCTTTATGTCTGTATTTGCATTATATGTTTAGGTGCTCTTGTATTGGGTGTGTTTGTGTTAACAAGTGTAATACCCTCTTGTATTGATCCCTTTATCACTGTATAAGGCCTTCTTTGTCTTTCATTGTAGTCTTTATTTTAAAGTCTGATATGATTTTGTCTGAGTATTGCTACCCACACTTTGTCATTTTTGTTTGCATGAAACATCTTTTTCCATCCACTCACACTGTGTGTGTCTTTACCCCTGAAGTGAGTCTCTTGTAGGCATCATATTCAAGGGTCTTGTTTTTTTTTTTTTTTTTAAATCCAGTCAGCCACCTTATGTCTTTTGATCTGAGCATTTAGTCCATTGACATTTAAAGTAATTATTAATAGGTACATACTTATTGCCATTTTATTACTTGTTTTCCAGTTGTGGTTACCATGGGGTTCATATATGTTGACTCATAATTATATCTACTTGTTTTAAACTGGTAGTCATTTAAATTCAAACACATTCTAAAAGATCTACATTTTTAACCTCCATAACCCACATTTTGTGTATTTGATATCATATTCTACATCTTCCTGCTTGTTCCTTAACTGTTTATTTTAGTTATAGTTGCTTTTATACTTTTTTTGTCTTTTAATCTACATACTGGCTTATTTAAGTGATCTTCAATCCTTACTGTGTATTTGACTTTCCTACTGGGATTTTCCCTTTCCTACAGGTTCTTACCTCTTTTCAATTTAGAGAAGACCCTTCAACATTTCTTTTAGGGTAGGTTTAGTATGCTGAATTCTTTTAGTTTTTGCTTGTCTGAGAAGTTCTTTATCTCTCCTATTCTAAGTGATAATCTTGCTGGGTAGAGTATCATAGGTTGCAGGTTTTTCCTTTTCAGGATTTTGACTATATCATGCCTCTCCCTTTTGGCCTGCAAAGTTTCTGCAGAGAAATCAGCTGATAGCCTTATGGGGATTCCTTTATATATGACACTTTGTTTTTCTCTTGCTGCCTTTAGAATTCTCTTTAACTTTTGCCATTTTAATTGTATGTCTTGGTGTGGGTCTGTTTGGGTTCATCTTGTTTGGAACCCTCTCTGCTTCCTGTATCTGGATATCTGTTTCCTCCTTCAGATTTGGGAAGTTTTCAACCATAATTTCTTCAAATCTATTTTTGATCCCCTTCTCTCTCTCTCCTTCTGGAACCCCTATAAAGCAAATGTTGGAACACTTAATGTTATTGGAGAGATCTCTTAGATTGCTTTCACTTTATAAAACGTGTTTTTCTCTCTGCTGTTCTGATTTGGTGATTTCCATGATTATATCTTCCAGGTCAGTTATGCATTTTTCCATATTACTTAACCTGCTATTCATTCCTTTTAGTGTGTTTTTTATTTCAGCTGTTGAATTCTTCATTTCTGATTGGGTGTTTTTTTATTTTTTGTTTCTAATTCCTTGTTAAAATGTTCAGTGTTTAAGATCAATTCTTTTACCTAATTCAGTTAAGCTTTTTATTACCAATGTTTTGAATTACTTATCTGTTAAGTTGTTTATTTCCATTTCATTATTTGTTCAGGGTTTTTATCTTGTTCTTTGAATTGAGAATAGTTCCTCTGCCTTTTAATTTTGCTTTTCTCTGCTTCTATGAGCTAAGGTGAAGCAGTGATCTTTTGTGGTCTTGAAGGGGTGTTCTTATTTGGGAGTGTCCCTATGCAGACTGCACATGCCCAGTGCCTTTGATGGGAGGGCTGGATTTGATGTGGATGCCAGTCACATCTTTCCTGATGTTGTGCTGGCAGCTCTTACCTTGGTAGTGGGGTGTGACTGGGGATGGAGGGGCTAGAGTTGGCTCCTGGTGTGAGATGGGACTTTCTCTCTGTTCATTGGCTGTCACCTCTCTGTCAGGGGCGGGGTCTGATCCCAAGTTGCTGAAGCAGAAGCCCTTTGTGTCAGGCTCAAGCTGCCTCTGTTCCCTTTAAGTGTGTGTTTTTCTCTCTCCCAGCACCAAGACTTTTGCCCCGGAGTAGGGAGTGCTGAAGCAAGTGGGGCCTTTCACATACAGAGGTTCAACGCACTGCTTGTGTAGGTATCTGTGGCTCCTTCAGGTGCAACCCATGGTAGAGTCTTTTCCCTGGTCATGGCTGTCCCACATCCAGTGCCACACTGTGGCACAGACTGAGTAGAGCCAGAGCATTCACTTGGCTTTGGCTGGGGTGCATGGTGAGGTGGTTGTGGGAAACCCAGCAACCACCCAGACCTCTCCTCAGAGGCAAGACCCCTTTTCCCCTCACAGCTGATTGCTGTTCCCAGCCTCCACTGTGCTCCACAGGGGAGGGGAGCCTGAATGGTTTCTCTGTGTTTATGGGGTAGGGAGGTGTTGAGGTGTGGTACAGTGGGGCCCAGAGTGGCACGGTTGTGGGAAATCCGGCAGCTGCTAGAGCAGACCTCTCTTCACCCTGCATCAGAGGCAGGCCAGTGCTCACGCCTCATGAGTAGAGTCCAGGCTTCTCCAGCCTTTCTGTCTGTCCGAGCAGTCCAGGAGGCTTGTCTCCTCCACATCGGACCCCAGGACTGGGACACCCAGTCTGTGGCTTGACCCACTCACTCCCCAGGGTGGGTATCCACTTTTGCAATTTCTTATTTCCTCTGAGTTCCCTCCCAGGAGCACAGGTCCCTACCCAATCGCTTTTCTTCCATTCCTGTGTGATTACCTGTGTATCTTCCTTACAGCCTTGGTTGTACAGTCCTTTTTCCAGTTTCCAGTTAGTTTTCAGTGAGAATTGTTCCACCTGTAGGTGTATTTTTGATGTGTTCATGGGGGGAGGTGAGCTCCACATCCCCGTACTCCACCATCTTGATCTTTTCTCCTCCATGTTGGGAGTTTTTTGGTTAGTGATTCAATCTCATTACTCATTAGTCTGTTCAGATTTTCTGTTTCTTCCTGATTCAGTCTTGGTAGGTTGTATGTTTCTAAAAATGTATCCATTTCTTCTAGGTTATGTAGCTTTTTGGCATATAATCTTTCATACTAGTTGCTTATGATTCAGTGCATTTCTGTAGTTCAGCTGTAATGTCTCCTCTTTCACTTCTAATGCTCTCTTTTTTCCTTAGTGCAAGTAAAGGTTTGTCAATTTTGTTTATCTTTTCAAAGAACCAGCTCTTAGTTTCATTGATCCTTTCTATTGTTTTTCTGGTCTCTACTTCATTTATTTCCATTCTGATCTTTATTATTTCCTTCCTTCTGCTAACTTTGGGCTTAACTTGTTCGAGTTCTTGAAGTGTAAAGTTAGGTTGTTTATTTGAGATCTTTCTAATTTCTTAATATATGCATTAAGGCTCTAAACTTTCAGCTTTTACTGCATCCCACAAGATGTGGTATGTTGTATTTCCATTTTTATTTGTTTTGAGATAATTCTTAAATTTCCCTTTTGATTTCTGTTTTGACCTAATGGTTGTTTAGAAGTGTGTTGTTTAATTTCCACATATTTATAAATCTTTTCACTTTCCTCTGGTTGTTTATTTCTATTTTCATACCATTGTGGTCAGAAAAGATAGTTGGTATGATTTTATTCTTCTTAAATTTGCTAAGATTTGTTTTGTGGTCAGTATGATCAATCTTGGGGACTGTTCCATGTGCACTTGAGAAGAATGTGTATTCTGCTGCTGTTGGATGTAGTGTTCTATATATGTCTGTTAGTCCATTTGTTTTAAAGTGTGCTTCCAACATTTCCTTGCTGATTTTCTATCTGGACAGTCTTTCCATTGCTGATAGTGTGGTATTGAAGTCCCCTACTATTATTGTATTGTCAGTTTCTCCCTTAAGATCTATCAGTATTTGTTTAATATGTTTTGGTGCTTGGGTGTTGGGAGTGTATGTGTTTTTTTTTTTTAATATTTATTTATTATTTTTTCTGTGCTGGGTCTTAGTTGCAGCATGTGCAATCTTTTACTTGTGGCATAAGGACTTCTGAGGTGTGGCATGCAGACTCTTGGTTGTGACATGTGGACTTCTTAGTTGCGGCATGCAGACTCTTAGCTGTGGCATGCATGTGGGATCTAGTTCCCTGACCAGGGATCGAACCAGGGCCCCCTGCATTGGGAGCGCAGAGTCTTACCCACTGGACCACCAGGGAAGTCCCAGGAGTGTATGTGTTATGATTGTTGTCTTCTTTATGTGTTGACCACTTTATCATTAGATAATGACCTTCTTTGTCTTTTGTTACCCTTTTTGCCTTGAAGTCTATTTTATCTAAGTATGACTATGCCTACCTTCTTTTGGTTTCTGTTTGCTTAAAATAACATCTTCCATCCTTTCACTTTGATCCTATGTGTCTTTAGAGCTGAAATAAGTAAAAACTGGGATGATGATCTCTGCACCTTGAATAGTGCTGTGTAATTTTACACAGCTGCCTCAGTTTCTATTTGCCCAAACAATGATTCCCAAAGGCCGGTGCTTCTCATCACATCCTTTGGCTGTCTTTTGCTCCCAACTTAAATGACTATCCATGTACTCTTGATGCAACTGCCTAAGAATTTATCTGCAAATCGTTGTGGAAAACAAAGAGAGGAATAATAGGCTAAGTATCTTACTAAATTGTTGGTACATCTATGTTCCGTTTTATTGTATGTTTATGAACACTAAGCCCAACCTGATTTGTATGTCTTGTTTAGTACCACTAAAAATGTCATTTTGACACTAAGTGCAGTATTTTACTGTTGAATTATTTTTTAAGTACTATTTTTTAATGTATTTATACACATATCATAGGAACTATCAAGAAACCTTGAGCTAAGTACTAACAGTTTCCAGCGACAGTTGCTTGCTGAAAGGAAAAGGGCATATGAGGCTCATGATGAAAATAAGGTTCTTCAAAAGGAGCTACAACAACTATATCACAAATTAAAGGTAAGCATTTGATTTTAAATGGCATCATTTCTCCCTATGTTATATATTAGATGAAAACTCTATTTTAAAACACTGTTATCATTTATATTCGGAACTTTGGTACAATATCATTTACAAAATTCTAATATTTTCTTTGGCACTTATAAAGAAAATATTTGTTAATATAATCTCTATAACCAAAAATGAGACATTAGAAACACTAATAGGAATGATATAACTGAAAAGTTATAAAATCCTGCAAGAAAGTTATGGGAACTAGTTTTTCTGTGTTGCATGGTTGAATAATTCAGTGTTCTTCCTCAGATAACCCGATGATTGATTATTTTTAAAGTTGTTCCATATAATGCCCTTCCTTTTCACAGTGTTTAGAGGAAGCATTAGAATTAATTAATTCTGTTAAAGTAGGTGTTCTTAATTCTATCCAGAGGTCATTGATGGGTTGAAATTTTGTGCAACATGTAGTGTTTATGCATTATCTTGCATAGAATTTTCATTTTGTTAATCAAATTCTCAGAGAAAGCCATAGCCGCAAAATGGTGAAGAACACTTGTGTTTTAAAAAATGGTCTAATTTTTAACTTGACATTAATTTGGAATCCACATTTGAGAGATGCTAATTAAATTCTTTGTGTGGCTAAGCCTGGAAGTCAGTTGAAGACATTACTGTATCATGTAGGAGTGGGTAGAAAATGAATTTTGCCTTATTCTGATTTTCGTGGCTGCTAGTGCATATTGGACCTTTAATGGAGAATCATTGCTCTACCGTAACCTAAATGTCCTAAAGACATTCCTTTCTGTAGTTGGTAGTTACAAAGGGAAGCTGAACTTAGGTATATTCCAATTTGGTGAGGAAAATACCAGTTGAAAAGATGAGGATTTTTGTTTTATTTTAAACTGAGACTCTACATTCTTAATTGTGTTGGGTTTGTTTTCAGGAAAAGGAGAGAGAACTGGACATAAAAAACATATATTCTAATCGTCTGCCAAAGTCTTCTCCAAAGAAAGAAAAAGAAATTACATCAAGAAAAAATGGTATAGTAGTTATTATTGTTGAAAACCATTGTAGTTATTAATAATAAAATAAATTAATTTTGAAGTAGAAGGAAGATGAGGGGAAAGAACTTTATTGAAATAAATTTCCTTATAGGTACTTTTCAGAAATCCTTTCACTTTCTCAGTTTTTTCCCTTGAGGTCATTACAGTTATGTTTTACATAATTAATTTTTTTTTTTCTTATGGTAACTTATTTTTCTAAACTTTTATGAAAATTCATAAGCATACTCTACAAAGGAGATTATAGTATGATAAACCTTTATTCATGTATCACCACCTTTAACAGTTATACATTTTATTAATTTTATTTCACCTATTTTTTCTACTTTTTTTCTAGAGTATTTTAAAGCAAATCCCAACTGTCATTTCATTTCACTCATAAATACTTTGGTATTTTTATGCATATTCTTACTTTTTTAAAAAACAAAAGTGTAATTTCCTTCTTCTCTGGTTTGCAAAAAGTTGAAAACATAAACTTTGTAAAAGTTTAATAGATTCATCCCTCAGAGTTGTCCTCAAATGACAAAATTGCCAGTAAATCCTAGAAATAAAAACAGTAATAGTGAGTAGTCATGGAGCTGAGAAACATGCATTTTCTCATTTAGAGGGTGAACATATACCAGTTGAATTCCATATATCTTAGCACTGTTCAATACAATTAGAGAAATTCTTTTATAATTTTCATGGTAGCTGCATGCCAGAGTGATTTTACAAACCAGTGTACAAAAGAAGTACAAACCAGTGAAGACTTCGAGCTGGAGGAATATCCTATAACACCACAAACAGTTATGTGTTATGAAAACAAATGGAAAGAACCTGAACGTCTTTCTTTGGTGAGTTTAGCAATATGATTAGGTACTAAATTCTAGGTTTGAAGTTATTCCTAAATGCACAATATCAAACATTTAAAAATTTCAGCAATGAAGCTAGTGCCATAGCTGTATAAATATGCAACTAGCCTTTTACAGGGAAAGAGATAACATATGTGCATTTTACTAAACTCCTTTGGATTGACTCTTAGTTAACACTGCATCTTTCAGATGCTTCAGAAATGTCAATTGTACTTTCTAGGTTGGAGGAAGAAGAAAAGAAAATTTTCTAAGTTTCTTACCTTTTATGTCTCTTACCAGATAGTCTCTAAAAATCCTTCTGGCGTTTATGTTTAATAGCAAGTTATAGTAGCTTTCAAATGATTTGTTAGAATTTGACCACATTTAATTTTTTGGGCCTCCTGTGTAAGAGAATTTTATAGGTTAGCTGAATGTCGAGCAAAGTAATTGCAGTGGAATCTGACTTTATATCATTCAAATTAGAGTGGAATTCAGGAGGTCTGTGTTGCATCTTCATTTAAAAGGACTTATGTTGAGTATTGGAAGGTCCTTTTCTCTAATAGGGTTTTATCTTTAGTGTTTACAGTTGAAAGTCTAAGGAAAACAATATACGAGGGATCCTGCATATTTCATATAATGCTATATTTTTGATACTACTTGTAAGTATCCCAGGGATCCTGAGATCTCTTCCTGTGTGTGGACTGAATTGATTCCTGTGTGTACTCTAGTTTTGTTTTGTTTTTTTTCCTTTATTTTGTTTTTGTTTTACAATTTAGATAAGTTAGCTGTATCTGCTAAGTGTGTTTCCTCCTATATTTACAAATCCTTGAGACTAGATCATGTTAATTTTTTTTTCTTTTTGAAAAGGTAAAGTGTGGAATAGCAAAGTAATTCTTAATTTTAGAAGGGTAAAAAAATTTGCCCTTTATAAGATTCAGCAGAAGCAGCAGCAGCAACCTGATATAGTGAAAGAGGATATAGCCCTGGAGTTAGCACTGCGTTTTAATTAAATGACAGTTCTAACATTTTAGTGACTTGTGTGACTTGTTGGAGCCTCAGTTTCCTAATCTATAAAACAAGGGTGGGTTACCCTTCAGGGTTGTGGTAATAACTAATCACGAAGTTTATAAAGCTCTTAAGACTAATCCTGTCACTTTAAGGGGTCCCAGCAAATGGGAGCTCTGTTAGTAAAAGTATATATAGGCTGTTGCTATTGGAAATAGACCCAGAATACAGTGGCTCAAGCAAGAGATAAGATTCTTTCTCTTGTAATAAACTGAAGGTCAGTGGGTAGTCCGGGATAGGTAGACACGTTTGTTCCATGGTAGCCATTCTCTGTCATATTGTTTTTCCGTCATAAAGCGTGTAACCGCATCTGTGTGGTTACAATTGTCTTATCATACCTGGGAGAAGGAGGAATGAGGAAGTGGAGGGCAAGCAGCTTTTGTTTTTATAAATGTGATCAGAAGTTGCATACATACTTCCACTCACATGCCACTGGTCCTGTCTGGCTGCAGGGGAGGCTAGCAAATGTGGTCTCCAGTCAGGCAGCCCTGTGCTCTGCTGAAACTTAAGGGATTCTATAACAAAAAGGAAGAAGGGGAAAATGGATACTAGGGGACAATTCTCTACAGATCCACTAGTAATAAAGTTTACTTTTATTAAGAAAAATTACACACACGCGTGAAAGGGACCATAAGAAACAATAAATTTTGAGTTTACATTTTTATTTGATTTAAATATTATAAGATTTATTAATTGGGGACCTTGGGCATAGTATAAACTTGAAAGATTCTATGCCATTGTCACTGCCAGTGTTACAGCTCAACACCATATCACTTGGCCTTTAATAGTTGATGAATAGCCTTTATTGGTTAACTGAATTCATCAGATTTTGTTGTGAAATGTGCAAAGTAAGGATACCTCTTTTTTTTTTTTTAATAAACATTTATTTATTTTTGGCTGTGTTGGGTCTTCGTTGCTGCGTGCGGGCTTTCTCTAGTTGTGGCTAGCGGGGGCTACTCTTTGTTGCGGTCGCAGGCTTCTCATTGCGGTGTCTTTTGTTGCGGAGCACGGGCTCTAGGTGCGTGGGCTTCAGTAGTTGTGGCTCCTGGGCTCTAGAGCACAGGCTCAGTAGTTGTGGCACACGGGCCTAGTTGCTCCGCGGCATGTGAGATCCTCCCAGACCAGATCTCGAACCCGTGTCCCCTGCATTGGCAGGTGGATTCTTAACCACTGTGCCACCAAGGAAGCCCAGTAAGGATACTTCTGATACTTGTCTCTTCAGAATTTTATGTAGGGTAGTGGCTTTGCTTCCATTATATTGGTTCTGATATGTTTTCCAAATGCCTCTTTAAAACTTTTAACTAAAGTAAGAAATAATCTTGTGTGCTTTTGAAAATCTTTCAAAGGTGGTAACTTGTAGCTTGCTGCTTTAGAAATGGAAAATTTGCTTTAATTTCTAACAGTTGGGATTGTGCTTAATGGGAGATAAATCTATGATATTTAAATTGCTTTTCCCCCCTTTTCCTGCATGTGAACTTGCATTTTAAAAAAAATGTATAATAGGATCTGGAATCTCAAGAGAGAGATGATCATGAAGAAGCAGGGATTCTAAACCCGATTGTGGAAAGAGAAGACAAATTTGTTAAAGATCAAGGACTCCATGCTGTGAAACAGGAGGCTGAGAAGCTGGAGGATGGTAAGAAAGAGTTTAAGCAAGTGATAAGTCAGCATCCCTTGGAAAAGAAAGGGTTAATATCCCCTAATATCTTCCAGCTGAACAGTGAATTGGTTATACAGAACAAGAAAAGGTTGATACAGTGGTGGGGGGAGTCTATCAAGTGTCACAAACATTTGAATGAAGTTACTAAGGAAAGAAAAAGAATGAAGACTAAGTCAGTTGCTATTTGGGATTAGGGGATAGAAACAAGTTACCTTCAGAAAATTCAGATGAAGTAGAATTCAGTTGAAAGGGGAAAAAGATTCTTTGTGTATTAACTAAAGCTTGATGAAGAGATAACTGAAAGACAACCCTGTTCATTGGCTTGACCTTGAGACTATCTAGTCTGTAGACCAGCCCAAACATTCAAATCAATGAATTGTGAGGCCTTGAATATATTCCTATAATTTTTCTTTGGTTTTAAAATATAAAATAAATCTTTAACATACTCAACCATTAATGTGGAAGTTTAGTGAACCAATTCACATAGTTTCAGATACTGGAAATGAAGTTCAGGAATAAATTCATTTCCATGTGGATAAAATGTCTTAAAGGTATAAGCGAGAAGGATCCCAGACTCTAATCCTTTGCATGTATTTTATTAATTAGGTATTAGTTGCTTACAGAGAAATACTGTTTTTCCCTTAAAGTTAACAAAAAATCATGACCTAATTGTTGCTTAGAGTATGTATTTTTTTTGTGTGTATTTAAAACAATCTAACAGTTGAAATAGAAGCCACATTTATATCACTGTTGGCTAAACCACAAAGGAAGACGCTTGCACATGTTAAACTATAGAGTAGAAAATAGGTATTATGGTCAGTTCTGTCTAGGAACCAGGAAAAGGAATAAAGTAACAGAAGACTATCACTTCTCTTTGTCATTTTTGACTGATTTTTTTTTTCCTGGAGTCTGTGTGGAATTATCTGATTATCAGTGAGAATATGTGCCATTTACTAAGGTTACCAAATGCGTAGTGTTCTTACATGTTTTAATATTTGTAGTTTTTTCATTTAGAAATCCTTTCAAAATTATAGCAAAGTGGCAATAATAGCCAGAGACCCACTTAAGAGTAAGTTGTATACTTCATGCCCATATCCCATATCCTAAAATACTTTCATATGTATTTCTCCAAAATGAGGACATTCTCTTTTATCATTCGAGTATAGTTTAACTTCAGGAAATCTAACTTTGATACAACACATTTCTCCAATCTGCCGTCCACAGTACAGTTTTATCAGTTGACACAGTATTGTCCTTTATAGCATTTTCTTCCCTTTAGGATGTGATCATGAATTGCACTTAGTTCTCATATCTCTTCAGTCTCCTTTCATCTAAAACAGCTTCTCAGCCTTTTAAAAATATTTTAAATTTAAAATAAAATTCTTTGCTCCACCCATCCCACCATCCTCCATTCAGTGTACAGCACACTATTAGGTATAAAAAATAGGCAGAGAACCTTCTTTCTCACCCCTAACTTGAAGAACAAAATTTTTTCTATAATTGTGAATCTTAAATATATATTAAGTATATATTATTTTTTGAAACCCTAAATATCAAGTTATAAAAATGAAATTTATGGTGTCCACCCTCACTGTACTGATCATACAGAAATTAGATAAAGCTATTGTTTTGTAAAAAATGAGAGTTGAGTTTTCTTATTTGAAAATACTACTATAAAATCCCATTTTTAAAATTTGATTTTCTACAGAGCGGGAAAGAGAAGAACTTGCTAAAAAGCAAAAGGAAAAGACATCTTTGTTGGAGAGAGAAGAAAAGCCAGTGTTGGAAACTGGAAGATACCAGATGGAAACGTACCAAATTCAAAATACTGATAAATTGGAAGAAGAGGAAGAAGAAAGGCTAAAGAGAGAAATGCTACTTGCTAAACTGAATGAAATCAGCAGAGAACTCCAAGGTTCTCGGAATCCAAAATATCCTTCTCTGCCATTGCTTCCTGATTTGGAATCAAAACTGCGCTCCCCAGAGAGAAACCCCAAAACACACACATTCTTTGAATCCTCAGAGAGATTATTTAATGGGCATCATTTGCAAGATACCAGTCTTTTCAATACAAAAGGAGATGGTCAGAATCCGGGCAATATTAGAAAACCAGCCTCTCCAGATGAGCTGGCATTTGGTAGCTATGTGCCTTCATTTGCGAAAACATTAGGGAAGTCAAATCCAGTTAGCCAAAAAAATAGCCTTTTGGATTTCCAAAGAAACAATATAGAGAAATTTAGTAAAGACAGTGTAGATTTAGTTACAAGAAAAGAGAAGAAAGCTAATCTGATGGAACAGCTATTTGGTGCCAGTGGCGGCAGCAGCGTTTCCTCTAAAAGCAGTGACCCAAATTCTCTGGCTGCCACCAATGGAGACCTTGACCCTCTAGATTTTCTCCCTGGGGATAAAAGCAGCAGGGGTAGGGAATACGATGACGATGACGACTTTTTCTTCAGTGAAGGAAGAAGTTGTAATCCAAATAGACACCAATTAAAACATGCAAACAATAAACCGGCAGTAAAAGCAGTTGATTCTGTAGAAGATGAAATTGAAGAAGTAGCACTGAGATGACTGACTAGAGTATATATGTTTTCCAATTGTAAATATTAAAATGTTTTAATACAGTATTTATTATAAACATAGACTTTTTAATAAATATTAAGAAGTCCTTATTAAGCAGTAGTTTTTAAAGTATAAATACAGCGGAAATAAAAAGTAGATCATATCACACCGCATAGCTAGTTTGCCAAGAATGAAGCATGCTCTTTTGACTGAAACCAAAAATAGAGATGCATCTTTCTTACTTTCTTTTTACAAATAGGTTTTACCTCTGAATCAGCTCAGTGGGGAGTTTTACTCCATTGGTGTACATATGCATTTTCTCTTTTATCCCTATTTATTTATTTATTTATTTTTGGCCCTCTCCTCTCTGAGCTAAGTACAGTCTTCCCGCTGATTGTCGAATGGAAATGAAGAGTGAGGGGCTCTGTTGGGAAGTGTGGCAAGGCTGAGGTACTCTCTTAAGTGGAACCGTGACAATATGGGGACTTGCCATTCCTCTGGACGTAACCACAGTTAAATGCTACTCATTTCCTAATTACAGAGTCTCGTTAAATCACTTCCCTACGACTGTGCTAAGACATTAGGTTGACTTGAGAAGATGGTTTGTCTGTTTGCGTGGACAGTTCCCTCTCATGGCTCCCAGAGGCTTGGGTGCAGTGTAATCAGGAATTCATTTTCTCGATCTCCTGCGCTTTTTATATCTCAGTGACTAGATGTGAGAGTTCATACCAAATACACGGAATAGAAGAAATTTCATCCCAAAATAGCAAGATTTTCAACTCAATTATGTTTCCAGAGTACCGTAACTAGGAAATTTTAATAGGTACTTTTAAGATTTGAACTTACTGTCAAACCAAAGAGACAACGATAGTGTGATACTATTGGACTTACAGGGCTAATTTTAAAGCAACCTTGGTTAAAATTGCTTTAGAGATGGGGCCCCTGCCTTGCTGAGTAGGGTGGTTGGTTTTCTGTTGAAAAGTGTTTGGTCTTTCGCTGTTTGTAGCTCACTTCAGCTGCAAAGGAGTTGATGACCTTGGATTATGCTAGACATGATTGGTCTTTAAGCAGCAGTAATACACCACCAACCAAGGAGAAAACACAGTTCAGATGAAGAGTGGTGGAAATAGTGCATCCGGGGAAGAAGAAATAAATGTTGACTGGCACTTTTTCTAAAGTGAACTGTTGTTTTCAAGCATTTACTACATATTTGCTCATAGTATGATTTCTCATGCCAAGCATACATACTGATGAGGGGACTAGAGCTACTGTTTTATCTTGAGTTCTTATAAATGCTTATTATTGAATATAACTTCACAATTATTTGACAAGACTGACCTGGTTAGGTCTCTAATTAAAAGATGTTACCACCTAGCATCTTCTAAATTGTGTTCCTGTTATTTACTGGGAACTGAATCTCTCAAAAGTGCTAAACTATATTAAAAATTTTTTAATAAAGAGTTTTCTATGACTGATATAAATAAGCATTTAGTATATTGTAAATCATTCTAATATATGTAAACCACACTATTATTGTAATGCAGTTCTTGATAAAATATTATGTAATGTTAATTTTGTTCATAGCTGCTAATTTTTCAGCCAGAAGTATTCTAATTTTTAGGGTTTTTTATTTTGTTCTAAAGGCTTTTGTAAAAAGTCCTTTAGTAAAGTTTTATATTCAGGTCATTTTAATTAGTCTCTTGCTTTTTTCTACCTGATGTTTTCTAGTCTTTTTAACCAGATGCAATAAAGCAGAATTATTAAATTAAACCTAAAATTAAGTTATAGACTTAGAAGCATTATGGTGTTAAGCATTAAAACGGGAGATTGTAGAGAACAAGTTTTTCTTTATGAACAAACCTTAGTGAATAACTTTTTTTTCTAAATGTCAAGTTAAATTTATTTGCACTCAGAACTCTAATTAATAAAAATTTAAAACACACTATGACTCTTTGTTTGAATGATACCTTCCTTAGGTCACTTGGGAAATATATAGTGGAAATAGGACCTGCAGGGTTTTTACTTCATTATTCACCTTTTTTATTTTCCTATTCAGTATTTTTAGTTGAAGTAGATGAATCTGCCCTAAGTCGGCTTAGACAGTATGCTTAGTCTTATCAGATAATTATAGTCTTAATGAATTCTTTCACCCTTAATAGCTGTCATAAGGGCATATATTGCTTATAATATTAAAAGGTGGGGGTAAGGAAGACTCAGTTGAATCATAAAATAAACACTTGAGGGCTGACTCACTGGTTTTCTGACCCTCATCCCCACCTCACTTTCAGACATACTAAACTTCTGCTGTCCCTGGCTGGGTGTTAACTTGGGTAGAGCCTGCAAGTCGGCCTGGTGAAAAGGGGATGGGAAATTGGTATTACAGTGACAGTGTGGATTTTTTAGGATTAAAGAAGTTACCATAAATTGTCAAGAAAGGATCCGCTTTTAAAGCTTTTTCCTCTCTACACAATAAATGCCCTTTTCACATTAAAGTCCCCTTTCGTATCGCTTGGAAGTGTTTTTTTGCTTTGTTTTTGGAGCAAAGAAGAGCATGTCATGCATTCATTCACTGACTGTTTGTTGAGTGCTCCCTGGGGGGGCGCGTGGCACGGTGTGAGGTGCCAGGAGAGTAAGACCCTGCCTGTCCCTCAGTGTGGACCCAGAGCACAGCAAGCTCGGCTGCGTCCCTGCCCTTCCATCCACTCCCTGGGTGTCCTTGGGCTACTTAGCAATTACTGGTCTTCTATAATGCTTCCTAGGGTGGCTATGAGGAGTAAATTAAATACTTAGGTTAATGTTTGGCAGAGTGCGATACATTATAAGCACTCAGTAAACATCACCTGTTGTTATCACAGTTGTTATGAGTCTCCTTTAGGGACTACTTGGAAAAAATAGAGCATAGGTATGTATACAAAATACATTGACATAATACTTTGAGTAAGATACAAGCAAAAAGAGCTTCTAAACCTCCAAGTTAACATAAAATACTGTACTCCTCAATATATTGTGCCTCTTAGGTCTGCACTTAGAACGTCCCTTTATTCGGCACTAACTGTGTATGATTCATGAGCTGGTTTCCTAATCTACAGAAGAGTAAGTAGAACAGCAAACTCTTGGAAAGCTTTTCTGAAGACAGTTTTAGTGACATAAGGAGAGGTAGAGAGCCTCATAGCAAAAAGACAATGAAATCCAGAAAACACCGGACTTTGATTGCATCATGTGACAATCCGTAGCCCAGCTCCCCCTCCATGTCTGTGTGTGTCCTTGGATGTGTTCAAAGCCTCTCTGTACCGCCCGTCCCCTCTAGGAGGTGGGGCTAATGATAGTACCTACCTCGTGGTAGTTGCATACAGTAAATGAGTTCATACATGAAAAAACTTAGAACCATTTGATGCTCAAATTGTTGATGTTTTGGAAAAGTAATGGAGAAAAGGGGGAATGAGGTGGTATTGTTGAATTCTATACGTGGCGGTTGGTGTTTTTATGTATGTGCTTTTTTTCACTTAATCCTCACAAAGCTTCTTCTAAAGAAGGCGCTTACTATTGCTCCCATTTTACAGTTGAGACTAACGGGTTGTAATATATGATAGATTACACAGGTAACAGGCTGCATTCAACAGTCTCAAGAAGTCCAAAGAAATATTTTAGGAAGAGTTTTGCAGCAGTACTCTTTAAGTGGTAAGTGACATAAACCCAAATGAGACTAGCTTACGCAGTACAAGGAAATTAATCTCGGCTTGAATCTGGAAAGCTCAAGAAAATGTGGTTTGCTCTGGAGGTTAAAACAGTAGTACTTACTACTCTGTCCACCTCTTACCGTATCATTTGCTGCGTATCATTTCCAGATAACTTCTACATTGGCTGACAGTATTGCAGTGGGCAGCCCCAAGCCCTAGCATCCCTTCAGCTGGCACCCACCTCGAAAAGAGAAAATCTTTCCTGTAGTTCTGGCAAAGGTCCGCTTGGCTAGTTTACGTTGCGTGCTCGCCTGTAGGGCTGGTGGCATGTGTGTGGGAGGCGTGGACTCCCTCCTCTTAGCCCTCTTCATGGAATGATTGGTATTTCTCTGGAATGGGGGAGGCATTTTTCCCTGATGAAGACACTTTGGGCATAAAAAAGAAAATCATATTTACTGTATTTCCCAATTAATTTAAAAAATTAATGGCTCTTACGGAAAAAAACATTGCAAGGCTCTTAATGGAATAAGCATTAGCTATTTACTCCATACGCCTTATTCCTAGGAACAGGCCATGTCTGTGATAAGATAGGATTTCACCATGGGCTTGTGTTACAAAGTTCATTTTGTTGTTAAAGGTGAGCAATTTCAGCGGTAGGTGAGTCTGCAAGACATTTAAACTACGCTTTAGAGTTCACAGAAAAGGCTTAGAGATCCAGATACATATTTTCCCATAGTAAATGCTACATTTGTGAAATCTATATCTGTATATAAATGAAGACATTCTGTCTCAATCCAGCACAAAACAAAAATTAGAAATAGGTAGCCAGGGTAAGGTAGAAAGAACACAGGCTTTGGGGTTGGGAGTTTGTCACTTGCTAATTACAACCTTGGTCAAATAATTTCAGGTTCCTCGGATGGGGAGTAGGGCAGATCATATCTTACAGGGGTTATCGTGAGGGTTAATAAAAGGATGTATTCTTGAGAGAAGAGAATAAGTAAAACAGTGTGGCACGTCAGCAGAGGGAGAGCATCACCTCGTCAGTGTTTTACTTCCGTATCAACCGCCCCAAACTTTTGTTGAACAACAGATGCTTGTTAATATGGAATTGAAAAAACTAAACGTGCTATTTTACCCTGTAATCTGCCATCTTGGAAGTGGCTCTTGTCTTTACAGAGCCATGCGGAGGTTACAGTCTTCCACAGAAGGCACTTTGCTGCTTCTGGGAACAAGCAGCCTGTGGGAGAAGCAGTTTTACACACATAGTTTTGCTTCACTAGCCGTTTCCATGGAGGAGGAATAGATGGAAATCCGGAGCCCACACTGTGTTCTGAAGACAGGGCATTGAAATTCAGGGTGAAACCTCCCTGCCATAGAGCGAGAATCGCCCTGAATAGCATGGCCGAAAGCAGCTGCCTTGCCTCTCTCTCTGTAACTGACCTAAATATCAAATTTCAGAATTCCTGTCCCAGTGGATATTGATCCTGGCTAGGCATACTTTTCATACAATCTATATATATAACAGGACATCATAGATTTCAGATCTTTTTTTTTTTATCCTGATAAAAAGAACCCAAGAGTTACCCTACCTAGGCAATCGTGGATACTGAAAATTTCTGGGTACACCTGGGAACAAAGGTTTATTGAAGTCCTTTTGTTCTCCTATAAGAACTTCCCCCCAAATCTTAAATTTCGCTTCAATATTGGCTTCTAATTTCAATGATATCTGTAACTATTTACTCTCCTAAGCACTTACAGAGGAGCTCCTTGACTTAATCAGCACATATCTGTTCTTTACTTAAAATATTTTCAGTAAAAACTAGAATCAGTAGAACCAAAGAACAGAGGCCAGGAAAATCTGTCATGTTATCACCTCAAACATTATCACCGGGGTCCAGAATCAATGGCACGCATCACTCCGAAGTCGAGCTTTATCATAAATGCACACTCCTTGGTTCCAAGCAGGAAATAATGGCATTTCTCTGAACAATAACCACAGTTTTTCTCTTGAAGAACAGATATAGCATCATTTAAATAGACACATTTGCTTTACACTTGAGGCAGTAGTTCTCAAAGTGTGTCCCCACACCCACCCAGAGCTGCAGCGGTGTCCCCTGAGGAACTTGTTAGAAATGCTAGTTCTCAGGCTCCACTCCAGACCTCTGGAATTAGAAAGTCCAGGGGTGGGTCAGCCTGTATTTGAAGAGGCCCTCCAGGGGATCGCACTGCAGCTGAAGTTTGAGAACTACTGCTCTAAGCTAACCATAGGAGGTGGTGGTGAGGGGAAACGCTCCTACACAGACAGAAGTGGCTGCCTGCAACTTTTTTTGCAAATTCGAATCTCAGCACTGAGGGCTTGGGGTTCCAGTGTGCAGGTGCTGCATCTGGACTCACCTTTGCCCCTCACACTGCGTGCCACCTAGACTAGAAATAAGCCACTTCTTTACGGCTATAACCAGGTATGGTCTAACTGTTAGCTCTCTGTGGCTAACATATCAGAAGATCTGAACTAGTCAGGAAAGAGAAACGCCTTTGTAACAACCAGCACCAAAAAGATTGGGTAGTTCATATGTCATTCCTCCATCACAGCCTATCACCTCCAAGCTTCCAGAAAAACTTTCCAAACATCCTCCAGCACTCCCTGAAGGAAAACTAATCAATGTGGTTTAAATTTGACATTACATCTAAAAGTTCAGCTTTCTCAAAGTTTGAGATGTGTGTGTGTGTGTGTGTGTGTGTGTGTGTGTGTGTATGTTTGTATGTGTGTGTGTACTTAATGATCCAGGCAAGTAGCTTTCTGTGCCTGAGGTTTAAGAAATATTAAAATTATCTAAAAGAAATTAGCCTATATACAGGGAATATGTTAAATAAAAGAAAAATTTGAACTAAGTATTCCGATTTCTCATGTCCACTCCTTAGCACTGCTGAAGACATGTATATAAACAAGAATTCCTATATACATCCAGGGGAAGTTTTTATTTCTAGACAAAGTAGGCCATGTTTTCACAAGTTTGGATTTTGTTTGCTGTACAAAGTCTCCATCTGTCTTTCTCTGGCTTCCTTGATTTATGCATCTATTACCCAAAAAAAACCCTACCTCATCTCAGACAGACCTGTTTCTGTGTAATCTGTTATAAACATATATAGATATAAAGAGATAAAGATGGGGCCGGATATCAGGCCATGTAAAATAACGGTGGTGATTATGGGGAGTTTGGACTTGTGGTTGAAGGGACATAGCGGTGATGAAATTAGCTCTGTTTCCAAATGTGTGCTCAAGAGAAACATGTTTCTCCAGGGCTTAGTTCCCTTAAAATGCATCACCACTAGAAAGTGTACATTTAGAGAGTGCCTTGAAATGTAGTGGGGTTTCAAGTTTGAGAATATCTATAAAGCTATGATTATTCCAATGTAATTTTGACCCTGGAACTAGCAATCTCTTAGAGTAATAATATATTGGTTCTGACACCCCTACTGCAATCATAACTTTACCAATTTCATTGCTACTCTGCTTCTTGATAAACATGTTCCAGAGTAAAAAGTTCTCTTTATAATCAAGAAAATTCTTCCCTTATGCCCTTTTACCAATAGTTCTCATTTTCAGCTGTGGCTTAATTTCTGTTTCTGTTTTTAAGTATCTTTTTGATTAACTGCGAAGTTTGATGGAGACCAGCAGAGTAATTAAATCTGTGTATATTGTCAGCTGGGTCTTTCCTTAGCTGCTGAGAGGTTGCTAGGATACTCTCTTAAAGGTACAATTCTCTTGATTAACTGCAAAACCCAGATTGCCCAAGTAAAATTTTTATTAATTCATAAAAATACAGGTCAGGATTACATTTAAATTTATAGCAAGATGAGTGCTATATATCTCTGGACGCTTTTAGCTTTACAGAAATGTGTGCAGGTACACTTATAAAGAATGTGTTTTTAAACAATTTAGTGGATGAGAATTAGTCACTTTTTTTGAGGGAGAGTGTTCCTTTGTGCTGCACAACATATATGGATTTGGAGCTGAAAGAATTCTGAATTTTAAATCACCACTAGGAAATACATCTCCATTGTGTCTATAGTACTGCAGAAATCCTATTGTGATTATTATGATTATTAGTTACTGGTCTTTTCAATTCCAAAATTTCATAAAGTTGCCATCATTGTCTCTGGTTGATTTAATGAAATAAAATCAAGAAACCTACAAAGAAAAATAATTTCATCTGTAATAGTTTGATGTGATATGGACAGTTGTTTCAGAGGTTAAGTTCTAGCAAATGGGTTTAACTGGCTGGCATTTCTTCTAACAACTGTTTTATGGCTAATAAGTCTGAAAATAACTGTGCCTAAATCTACTCACTGCCTATCATCCGGTTGTCCACTTTTTCGTTCATTTAACAAGAGTTTATGGAGATTCTATTATACAAAATGGAACTTAATAGAAGTCAAAAGAGGATTTTTGATGACATAAGAATTTCGTTGTGGAGCAATAACTTCTATACTAATGTGGAAAATGGATTAAACTGTTTAGGAATTGCAGATCAGAAATAATGAGAGAATGACATCACCAAGATGGTGACATAGGTCATTCCTGATTTGACTCCCTTTCACAAGAAGAACAACTAACAACTATGCAAGAATAAGACATCACTCAGAGAATCTCAGAACACGGGAGTGAGGTTGAAGCACCTCCTGCATCACACAGACCAAGACAGACTGAATGCAAGGGGGAGAGGAACAGCTACACGCTGACCGCATGGCCCTTTCCCCGGGCCAGCACAGCCCCGTGCCTACAGCGCCTCCAGTGGCAAAAGAGAACACAGCGGTGACACCCAGCACCGCCGGCACTGGGGTTCACTTCATGGGAACCCCTACTCTGGTTTCACCCCAGGGGGATCACAGGAGCATCTGTGGGCTCAACCACTGGGAATCTGATTGTGATGGAGAAAGGGAGGCGGGGCTTCCAACAAGCAGCGCTCGGATCTTGGTGGACTGAGTTCCTGCCTGCAGAGCCCAAAGAGTAAACCCAACCAGCAGCTTTGCTCTTCTGCAGCCCAATTTGGTGGCACAGTCTGACGAGGGAACTTGGTGGGGCGCAAGTCTGCCCAATTTGGGTCTCCTCCAATGAGGAGATCTGCCAGCCCTGGAGCCTGGTCTGCCCATGCCCAGCAGAAGAGCTGAGTCTTAGCTCCTCCCCCAGCCTCCCTACCAGAAAGCCTGTTCAGAAGAATTGGGGAGTTGCCTGAAGTGGGCTCTCCCAGTCCCACCCAGGCAGAAGTCTGGGTCACAGCCCCACCCACCAGAGAGTGTGGTCTTTACCTACTCCTATCTTACGGGAAGGGCTGACAAGAACATCCGGAAGCTGCACAGCCCAGCAACTCTTGAGCTGACAGGCAGGTGAGTGGGCAGAACCGGTGGCCCCCAGAGCAAAGTCAGTAGCACCTGTTCAGCCAGTGAAACTGGGGTGCAGGCTGACTTGAGTGAAGACCACAAAGAGCATTAGTGGCCTTAGAGATACTTAGCTGATGAACCTGGGTAGGGAAGCTAATTCCAGCAGGAGAAGAGAATGAGAAAGGGATAGAAAGTATATCTAAAGCAATAATGGCTGAAAACTTCCCAAGCTTGTGGTGAGAAATAGACCTCTGCATCCAAGAGCCCCAAAGGATCCAAATAGGTTGAACCCTAATAGGCTATACCGAGACACATTATGGCTAAATTGTCAAAAGTCAAAGACAAAGAATTTTAAAAGCAGCAGAAGTGAGAAGTTACATACAAGGGAAACCCCGTAAGACAATGAGCAGATTTCTTAACAGATCAACAGAGTGAAAAGACAATCTATGGAAAGGGAAAAAATATTTGCAAACCATATATCTGATAAGAGGTTAATATCTAAAATATATAAAGAACTCATACAACTCAATAGCAAAATTCAAATAAAGCAATTTAAAAATAGGCAAAAGACTTGAACAGACATTTTTCCAGAGAAGATATACGTAAGGCCAACAGGTACATGAAGATGCTCAACATCATTAGTCATTAGGGAAATACAAATCAACAGTAGTTCAGTAAGAGATCACCTCACACCTGTTAGAACGGCCACCATCAAAAAGACAAGAGACGACAAATGCTGGCGAAGGTGTGGAGAAAAGGGAACCCTTGTGAACTGCTGGTGGGATTGCAAACTGGTACAGCCACTATAGAAAACAGTATGGAAGGTCCTCAAAAAATTGAAAATAGAACTACCATATGACCTGGTAATTCCACTTCTGGGACTAGATCCCAAGGAAATGAGAACAGACTCAAAAAGATATCTGTACCCCCATGTAATAGCAGCATTATTTACAATAGCCAAGACATGGAAACAACCTAAGTGTCCATTGATGGATGAATGGATAAAGAAGTTGTGAGATATAACTATAGATATATCTATATTTATATAGATATATCTATAGCTGTATCTGTAGCTATACAGATATAATAAAACAGTCATAAAAAACAAGGAAATCCTGCCATTTGCAACAACATGGATGGACCTCAAGGGCATTGTGCTAGGTGAAATTAAATGAAATAAGTCAATGAAAGACAAATACTATATGATCTCATTTATATATAGACTCTAATAACGAACAAACAAACTCATAGAAAAAGATGATGTATGCGGTTACCGAAGAAGGCAGGGTGAAGCGGGGGGGATTGGAGGAAGGTGGTCAAAAACACAAACTTCCAGTTATAAGAAACGTAAGTAGGAGGGATATAACGTACAACGTGATGACTGCAGCTATCACTGCTGTACGTTATATACGACAGTTCTTAGAAGATTAAATCCTAACCGTTCTCATCACAAGGAAAATAAAATTTCCTTTTTTTGTTTTTTCTTCTTATTGAACTAAATCAGATGATGGATGGTAATGAAACCTATTGTGGTCATCGTGTCACAATGCATGTAAGTCAATCCATCATGCTGTACACCTTAAACTTATACAGTGTTGTATATCAATTATATATATCTCAATAAAACTGGAAAAATAGAAATAACAAGAGACAGAGTCAATAGGACTACACTATGGATGAATTGTAGAGTTATTTTTAAGAGAGAATCGACAGCGCTTGGTAATCCATTAGATACAGGAGGGGGGGAGAGAGAAGAGGCCCCAAGTCACTGAGGAGGTGAGAGTGACACAGACTGAAATGGGGGCTGAAAAGACCAGGTGTGTGAGGTAGGAGGTGGGGTGGGTGACTGCACTGTAAGTATGTTGAGTTTGTTGTCCATAAGGACAATGTCCGGCAAACTGAAGGAAGAGCCACACCAGAAATACTGATCTGGGACTCAATCACACACGTCTGGAATTTGTAGCCATGGGTCTGCACAAGGTTACGAAATATGTAAAAGATGCAAATGCAAACGTCGGTAATAGCAGAGATGATCGTGTCAGTTTCCCTAAAGATCAGTTCTCACTTTTAATTCTGAGTTTCATAAATACATGAACTGTACAGATAATGAAGTTGCTGGACCTTTCTCCTTTCTTTCGCCCTTCAAATCCTTCAAGGTAAGAAATGTATCTTTTAAAAAAAAATAGGAGAGGCTATCAGTTTTTAAACATTTCTGTGAAGATGAATTCTCTGATTTTCAAAAGGCTTTGATCCATCATCCTTTGTCTCTGCTAAACTTTCCGAGAGGGATTAAGGACATTTAATTGTTTTTCTAGCACCAGAGAAGAAACAGGTTCACTGAGGAAATAAAAAATACGGATAGGAAAAAAACTTAAACGGGGTGTGTGTGTGTGTCTATTTTTGGACTTCGTATCTTGTTCTAATGATCTGCCTTTTCTTACATCAGTACCACAGATCTCACTGTTGCATCTTCTTTTTTTAAGTTAAACATTTTGCCAAGGTAATGCATTCCATGGTTCAAAAATTAAAATCATATGAAAAGGTTTATAGTAAATTCTTGTTCCTTTCCTTGTCCCTAATCTAACCAGTTACACATGCACGCAGATAACCACGAGAATCCTTCCAGAACTTATGCAAATACAAGCAATATGAATTCTTATTCTTACCCTTTTGTAAATAAAACGTAGCATATTTTACATACTACCGTATCTTGAATTATTTTTCGCTTAATATATTTCTTGGTGATTGTGATGGTTAATTTTATGTGTCAACTTGGCTAGCTGTAGTTCCCCAGTTGTTCAATCAAACACTAATCTAGAGGACAACACCACAAGAGGATGGAGGCAGATACTAAAGTGATGGCTACAAGTCAAGGAACACCAAGGATTGCCTGCAACCAGTAGAAGCTAGGAGAAAGACATGGAGCAGATCCTTCCTAGGGTCTTCAGAGGGAATGTGGCCCTGCCAATACCTTGATTTCAGACTTCTTATGTCCAGAACAGTAAGAGGATAAATTTCTGTTGTTTTAA
The DNA here is from genome assembly GCF_965194805.1 of Balaenoptera borealis. Lineage (NCBI taxonomy): Eukaryota > Metazoa > Chordata > Mammalia > Artiodactyla > Balaenopteridae > Balaenoptera > Balaenoptera borealis. Next base: position 116,100,772 of record NC_138873.1, on the reverse strand, counting down.
AACGACCCGGTTTGTGGTGATTTGTTACAGCAACCCTGAGAAACTGATACAATGATCTTTTTACATTATTACATAGAAAGCATCCTTACTTTTAAAAAATAGCTTCACGGTACTCCATTGAGATGAATAACCGGAGTTAATTTACTGGTCCTCTATTGATGGGCATTTGTATTGTTCCACTCTTTGCTATTACAAACATTGCTTCATTGAATGACTTTGTACATCAGTTTTATGTATATCTAAGTATATCTTCATTTGGACAAAGTCCCAGAAGTGGAATTGATGGGCCAGAAGATACATAATTTGTTATTTTGACAGATACTACAGTATTACCCTCCATGGTTTTAACCAATTTACACACTCAGCAATGTAAGTGCCTGTTTTGCCTTTCTGAAGATCTCTCAATATGGTTTTCATTTGCATTTCCCTTAGTAAGTGTGGGATTGTGTTTAAGAGCCATTTACATTTCTGAACTGACTGTTCATAATCTTTCCATTTTTCTATTAGGTTATTACTCTTTATTTCTAGGATTTATTTACGTATTAGGGAGATTAGCTCTTTACCCGTGATATGACTTGGAAACTTTTCCCCCCAAGTTATCCCTTGTCTTTTGATTTGCTTATGTGTTTTTTTCTTTTCACCATGCATGATTCATTTTTATGTAAAATTTATCAGTCATTTGTTTTGAATCACGGAGTTATAACAGAATCCTCTATTTTCAACTAACAATTTTTTAGTCTCATTTTCGATAGAATTTATATCAATACTTGTATATACTGTGAGACAGGGTTTCAGCGTAATCTTTTTTCAAAATGGCTATCCAATTGTTTTGACACTATTTGTTAAAAGTTCGTCTTTGAACTTTGATTTGAAATTCTACCTTTATCATATACTAAATTATTTTATGTATTTGAATGTATTTCTGGTATTTCTATTCTGTTCCTTTGGTTGTCTGTCTATTCATTTGCCAATATTACATTGTTTTAACTTTTGAAACTATAAAATGTATTTTAATATCTAGTGGTACTAGACCCTCCACCCCATTACTCACCTCATGTTTTTCAGAGTTTTGCTTGATATATATTGCTTTTTGCCTTAAAAACTTTAGAATCATTTTTGTCTAGTTGTTTTTAACTTTTTGGTATTTTTATTAAAACTGTGTTAAATTGATGCTTTTAATAGTTGGCTGACTTATCTAAGAATATAGTATGTGTTTCCATTTGTTCAATTTTTTTGTATCTTTCAGTATGTTTTTTTTTTTTTTAATTTTATTTATTTACTTATGGCTGTGTTGGGTCTTCGTTTCTGTGCGAGGGCTTTTTTTTATTTATGGCTGTGTTGGGTCTTTGTTTCTGTGCGAGGGCTTTCTCTAGTTGCGGCAAGTGGGGGCCACTCTTCATCGCGGTGCGCGGGCCTCTCACTATCACGGTCTCTCTTGTTACGGAACACAGGCTCCAGACGCACAGGCTCAGCAATTGTGGCTCACGGGCCTAGTTGCTCCGCGGCATGTGGGATCTTCCCAGACCAGGGCTCGAACCCGTGTCCCCTGCATTGGCAGGCAGACTCTCAACCACTGCGCCACCAGGGAAGCCCTTTCAGTATGTTTTAAAGTTTTGTTGTTATTGTTTTTGTAAATGTCTCACACATTTCTTGTTAAGTTCATTCCTAAGTTTTTAATCTTTTTGCTGCTATTGTAAATAGCAACTTTACTTTCATATCATATATTTTATCTGATTACTATTTGTATATGTCAAAGCTACTCTTTGAGTTTTCCAGGTTTGTGATCATTTTGATAACAGTAGTTTTATCTGTTTTTATTCCACATGTGTCTAATTTCTTTTCCTTGGTTGATTGCATTGCCTCCTTCCTCGAGCACAGTTTTATATAATAGGACAGTGGTCATACTCGTTTTGCACATAATTTTTGGTAGGAATGCTTCTATTGTTTTCCCTTTAAGCATGATGCTGACTTTTGGGCTGAAATAGATTTATCATGTTAAGCAAATAATCATATTTTCCCATTTTACTTGAGTATTTGTAATCAAGAATGATTGTTCAGTTGTTTTCCAAATGCTTTTTTGGCAACAATAGATAGGATTATATGATTGGTCTAATAATGTGGTGAACGATATTAGTAGACTGTGTTTCTAAATCTCCTTGTAGGTTCTGCAATTTTTGCTTTATAAAATTTGCAGCAGCATTATTTGGTGCATGAAAGATTCTTAAGTATACACTCACTGTGGATTGTGCCCATTAGGTTTAAAAAAGTCCTTTTTTGTGTGTATTGTTTACTGCTTTTTGGTATGAATTCCACCTTTTTTGATATTAAGATCCTGACCCTATTTTTATTTTGGGAAGTGTTTGCTTAGTATTTATTTTGAACCTTTCTAGATTGTTTTGTTTTAGATATGCCTCTTATATGAAGCATAGAGTTGGGGATTATTTTGTGATCTAATTTGAAAATCTTTCTTTCAATATATAAATTAAATTTACATTTATTGATATTCAGATGATCTTTGTTCCACTGTATTATTTTATGTACTCTATTTTAGCAGTTTTTAAAATGTTTTTCATTATGTGGCTTGTTTTCTTTGTACATGCATATGCCTCTGTGTGTGTGTGTTTTCTTTTTCTGATATTAAGAAAGGTTTGTGAGTTTTTTTCCCTACTACCTAATACCCTTACTTAGTCTTCTACTACTTTGGACAATATCTATTAATTTCCTACCCTGCAGTGTCCCCTTTTCTCTAACAACAAATTTTAGCTGATAATATCTTCTTTTTGTATTGTTAAATATTATTATATTTCTGATTCTTGGGTCATCAGCTTTAAATGATATCTTTTAACTCTAAACTACTACAGATGAAGAAATTAGTGTTCTTACAATAGCTCCTATTTCTTTCTCCTTTCCTTTCCCAAGTTTAATAATTTCCGTACTATCAGGACATAAAACATTTACACTCTGTTCTGATACCCTATTCCGCATTTGCTTTAGTCTTAATTCTATAGATAAATATACTCAGTGCTCATAGGCAGCAATCCTTTCGTGGTGATATTCTCAGTCCTCTTGCAGTTACCTGAAGTTCATTTCACCACAGTGGGGTTCTTATTGCCATCTGCCTGGTGAATTGGGTTCCAGATACCATCCCAAGGATGAGCTTTCTAGGACCATGCTTGACCTACCTTGTGTTCTTGGGAAAGGGAAAAGCGAGCCTGAGACAAGAGCTTGTGTACAAGTAGCTTATTTGGGAAGTGATACCAGGAGCAGAAGTGAGAGACCAGGGAGAGTGAAACAGGGAAAAGAGGGACGTTTAATGTGTGTATGTGTTATTTGAGTTGATGATCATTACGTGAAAGTGGTCCTTGATCCCATAGGGACATTCTGAGGACTGTACTGAAAGTGTCGTAGAATTGTCTCCCCAAAGGACAAAAGGACGAACTATTTCTCCACTGACTCCCATCCCCATTGGTTGAGGCCTTAACTTCCCCACACGTCCTGGTTGAAAATCCATGAGTACTGAGTATGACCCACCCTTGAGGGGCACGGTTATCCGCACAAAACAGGCTGAAACCTGTGTGGAAATATTTGTCTCAGATACAGATGGAATCAGAGGTGAAACCAAGAAGGATGTAAGGTACACAGGCGGCATCTGATGTAATTTATTTCAACTTTCTGAAACTGTGATTTGAATTGTCTCTTTGACCAGACAGTTAGGATTACTCAATATTTTTAATTCATTTAAAATTTTATTTTACTGTTGCTTGTATTGTTAGCCTTCAGTTTTATTTTTACAGTCAGAGAATATAGCAGGAAGAACTGTCACTTTTTGAATTTTATTGAGTTTCTATCTGGGGCTAGTATATGATCAAATTTTGTAAATTTTTCCATAAATATATGAGAAGAATGCATATCCTCTCTGTTCGTAGAGCACAAATTTTGATGTATTCATATTCTTATTATTTGTTCAAATTCTCTATCTCCTGTCGTAGTCTTTGTCCTTTTGTTCAGTTAAGGATTGAAACAGAGTGTTTTAAGTATCCCTTCTAGAATGTGGTTTTGTCAATTTCTTCTTATATATTGCTTTAATATGTTTTCATTAAAGTTAATGGCCCCCATTTTGGAGGTTTGGAGGGTGTAATTACCCACAGCTCTCTCCTTTCTAGTTTATAAACTAATTGGTAAAGATACTCAGAAATCAGATTGGGATAAAATATTAGCTTCATTGCATACTAAACTGAATTGGAGGATTTAGCTTGGATTTCTAGCCAAAATAGACCTTCCTCTACTCACTGAATTCATTTAGTCATTAACGGAGTAGCCAGGACAGAAAAGGCAGTAGCCCCAGAATTTCTATGTAGTTGGGGTGGTTCTATATAGTGAGGTTGGCAGAGCATGGCAGGGAGCAGATCCTGAAGCCGTGTCTGCAGAGCAAGCACACTGTTTCACTCTTCATTCTAGTGGCTTCGGTGAGGAGGGGCTGGATTTCTCCAAGGCCACTCGCCAATGGACTCATTCTATGTTCCAGGGAGATTTCCATGTGGAACTCATTGTGCTTTTAGGTAGGTGGCTCTAAGAAAGTGTGCCAAGAGTGGAGTCCATGAGTACACATGATCCTTTTCTGATTTCATTGATCAAATAAGCCATCCCTTGGAAGGGACATAAGAGAGCAAAGGGGAAAGCACTTCTGAAGGCTTGGGCCTTAACACTTCTGAGAGGTGGGGAGCTCCTATTTCAGAGAGGGAGACAATGGCATCTTTCCCCTTTGTCATCACTGTGTAACTTTTAGCAACATTAAAATCTCCTTCTTTTCTCCAGTTAATTTTTTTTGCCTTGAGTTTTATTTGGGTGTTGATACCAAGACCCCGTACTTCTTTTTGGTTTGCGTTTCTCGTGATATCTTTGTCTATCCCTTGATTTATTTTATGCTTTCTATATGATTTTGGTTTTGATAGATTGCTTATAAAGAACATATAGTTGGATTTCTTTAAAAGCCAATGTAAGTGTTTTTGCTTTTTACACTTACAGGTGTCACTACTGGGTTTTATTTTATGTTTGTCATCTAATGCTAGAATTTCTTGATATTTTTTCTCTATTAGGTTTTCTTTCTTTCTCTCTCTTTATTTAAAAGCTATTAATCCAAATACTTTTCTGTTACTTAAGCATTAAATATGTATGTATGTATGTATTTCCTAAATTTTCCTATCAGCATCAAGAACAAATCCAAATCTGTTGACCAAATCTCAGTGTAGAATATAAAAATTAACATACTTTCTTCATTCCTCCTTTCCTACTTCTTAGTTTTTTGTTCAAATATTAGAGGATTTTAAATTTATAGTTATTATTAGCATTTTACTTTATCTTTCCTTTGAAGACTTTTGCTTAATATGCATTTTAAGTTTAGTAACCACATTAACAATTAGTTCAACATTCACTATTTTATTGGTTTTACTGCTTGTTGACTTTTCTTCTATATCCTGTCTTTGCTTTTTAAATCATGATTTTGTGTGTGTGTGTGTATCTCAAGTATTTCCTTAGTAAGTTACTACAAAGTACTAAGCTACTTTAAGAATAGTTATTAAGACTATGTTTTTTACCTCAAATTGAAGTAAACTAGCATTTCCCAAATAATGACTGTCATTCTGAATGACTTTGGGAAATACAAGGGTAAACAAAATTAAGCATGCTTCTTTATTGCAAGCTTCTCCGAGTCTGTACCAGGCAATTACATATTATGAATCTTTAAGTGGAGCGTGCATCATTTCCTAAATTTGATACCACTCCAATTCTCTTGCTATTTAGTATTATAGAGAACTATTACTCTAATTCAAATCTCCTCCCCTTAGTAACTTCTTTGTTTGCCTAGGTTTTGCCTTCCTTATTACTGAAATAAAAATGTCAACGGGCCATGTTTACTGAAGGCCTCTCCTATTTTTCCTGGTACTCTGTGTATCAGAACAAGTTTAGCATAAGACAGAAACCACTCGAGAGATCTTGAACAGAAAGGATTTAACACTGGGAATGAAGTGCTTATGAAAACAGAAGAACTGGAGGATTGGGCTCTAGACTGGGCTCCTACAACTGACTTCCAGAACCCTGCCTGACTCATCCCCCAGGGCACCCCTTCCTCGCCACAGGCAGGGCCCCCCGACTTCAAGAACGCGTTATCCCTGCTGCAATTCAGGGAATTAATGCCGTTATTGGAAAGCAACATCACCACAATTGCTGGACACTGGAGCCTGGAGTCTAGTTCCTGCTGGCCCTACAGCATCTAGAGGGTGTATTTAAGGGTCTCCACAGTCTTGGCTGCCAGCAGAAAAACAAGTGCCCCAAACTGAAAGAAGATAGCCTTCACCTCATTGCATCCAGAACCCTAGGTACGTACAAGTCTGGCGAATGTGATTTTTTGCTTTCCAGTTTTTGGAGGTCAGGAAAATGATGGTTTCCTGATTGGTAGAATCTTAGACTCCTGGGATGAGCCAGTCTAATGGAGGCCAGTGCCTCCAGGGATTGACCCTGTTGTGGGTAAGCCTTCAGAAATAGTCCTCAGGATTTATTTCCTTTCTCTTTATCAGCAGACTCAGAAAGCAATTCTGTTGGCCATGCGTATTCTGAACCACGGCTCATTTAGGTAAAGGGCCCATTGACTCCTGCCTGCTCTTCTTACCTCGCCCCATCTCACTGCACTTCACAACCGTCCCCCAAACTATTCCTGCTCTTCCAGTCGCCAAAGCAATGCTCGAATCCAGTAAAATAGAAATAAAATGTGCGATAATCGCCCCATTATCCACAAGAAACATCCTGAATGACTCTATGATTGTACAACTACAGTGTTCCGGCAGAAGGTTTCCATACATACAGGTCACAATCCTCTGTCTAACCGATGTAGCGCCCATGCCCTGTCACCTAGTCCCCCTGGCCCAACACAGGGCAGAATCCTAGTATCTGAGCCAGTTTTCTTGAACAGCCGAAAGACCTGTGGTGTGTTCCTGAACATCCTATACAAGAAAATTAAAGGTGCACCTTTACTCACTGTTTTCCATCATCCCTAAAAGCCACAAGAAAATGCTGTCCTTTCCAGCCTCAAATGCTTACCAAGACAGTGAACACTTAAAGATACCGTCTCCAGAAAGATCTTACAGAAGAGAGACCAAGGGGGACTCACTTTTGATCTCATCCTATCGGTGTTAGTTCTTTTATCACATTGCCTCACGGACACGAGGCACAGGAGGGAAGGAGGGTGGGTAAATGATACAAAGCAAAGAGCACTGCTTACAGGGTGGGGCCAGGTGTCCTCAGCCAGCAGCGTGTCCTCAGGCCCAATCATTTCATTTCACCCTTGGTTTCCTAGCAGCGAGGTGGGGATAATAATCCTTGCCCTCCTAACTTCTGGACTTGCTATCCATGCCATGTCCAAGTATGACAGCCACACAGAGCAGCATGATAATAATAATTCACAGGACAAGGAGGAACTGGTCTGTGACAGTGAGAAGACCCAGTAGTTACGGAGTCAGTACGAACTTAACAGCACCCGTCTCAGAGCCATGGGCTCTGACCTCATACAGAGTTTAGTGCATAAAATAGAAAGTAGTGTTTCTGTTCCATGGCCAAGGCACTGAAGGCAGACAGCTTCTGACCCTCGGTTGTACCTAGGCTGTTTCTGTGTTTCCCAGGCTAGAAGCTTTCTCGCTCACATCGCCAGAGACCCCCGTGAGCAGAAACTCCATCAAGAGCCATTTTTCCCAAAGTGGGGCCTTGGTTCCAGAAAAGAATTCCAAACATGCCGGGAGAAGGCTGCCCACTTCCCACTCCACACTGAGACGGGCAGTCAGACCCAGGGAGCTCTGTGATCCTGGCCCCACCGGCCACTGTGCCGGGCTGTGGTGGTGATAAACCCTTAGAAGTACATCTTTGGCACCTACTTTAAAATAGCCTCTTAGCTAAAAAGTCATAGGATAAGTCATAGGAGGAGGGATTTTGTGTAACCTCCTGCCCTGGAGATTTAAAGAAATCTATAGTTTCCAAGATTTGTCTTTTCCAAGAGCCATTTGGAAGGGAAACCTAAATGAACACTTAAAGCCCCTTTTAACTTCTAGCCTGTGAAGTTCAAATGCATCCTAGGAGGCTTGTGAGTAAATGTAGTGCTATAAGTGAGCCAGCATGTCCTGTCAGCTCTCGCACACCTGCTGCTCTGACGATGCACCTTTTAGCTTGGCTCGTAGTTTGAGGAACCTGCTAAGAATGACTCTAATTGCCATAATTCTCAGATTCCTTTAGACGAAGGGGTCACGTCTCATTAAGATGGTACTCACTCTACTAACCACAGCCATCTCTGTGGAAATGTGTCCCTTCACCTGGACTGTCCCAAAAGGTGGCGGAAAGCTTTGCTGTGGCTGATGGATCATCTTAGCAGATTTTTAACTTCCCTTCATCTTTAACCTAATCTATCTTCAGGTGTTTTAATATTCTAATCAATAAGTAGAAAAAAGGATCTTGGGAAATTAAATGCTCATGAGATTTCTTTCCATCTCTGCTATTATAATAGTTGACCTGGGACTTCCCTGATGGCACAGTGGTTAAGAATCCGCCTGCCAATGCAGGGGACACAGGTTTGAGCCCTGGTCCGGGAAGATCCCACATGCCACGGAGCAACTAAGCCCGTGTGCCACAACTACTGAAGCCCGTGTGCCTAGAGCCCGTGCTCCGCAACAAGAGAAGCCACCGCAATGAGAAGCCCACGCACCGCAACGAAGAGTAGCCCCCGCTCGCCTCAACTAGAGAAAGCCCGCGTGCAGCAATGAAGACACAATACAGCCAAAAATAAATAATTAACTAATTAAAAATAAATAGTTGACCTGCCGACCTTACAAGGTCAATGTGAGGCTCAGGTGAAGTCTTATATTTGGAGGTGCCAGGTAAGCTGTCTCACCTGTTACAGGTGTATGTGCCGAGTGCCAACCTTACCATGATATTTATTGTCTGACAAAACTGGACCTGAATGCTGAAGGAAAATTTTAAAAATATAAACAATTCTCTGTACGTGTAGTTTTGGCAACAGAAGAAAGGAAATATTTTAAACTTCATTCTCAGCCATCTCATTATGACAATAATCTGCTTCAGCAATTTATATTTGGGATTAACATCTTCTGTACTTATTGACTTTTTATGCCTCTAAGGCAGATATTAATCTCCAAGGCTTCTCCCGCTCCTAATCAACAGTAACAATATAAAATTTTGCCCAATACTTCTTGTAACATTATCCAGTCATTTGTGACTATTTCTCTGTGTATCATGCAAGATGGATAGAAGAAAAAATGTAAGATTAAACCACAAAATTAGATGGACAGATACATATCCATAAACGTTTCATATCACTTCTTTTAATTTCCATGTGTTTCAGCCAGACCACACTGTCTGTCCTCTTGGAATTCAGCTGATTTGGCTGTCTTCCCAAAATTTGGGTTTTCTGAGTAGGCCCAGGGCAAAAAGCTGACAAGGCTTCCTTGAAACTCTATCCTACACATTTTTCCTTACACGTGACACACTTTCCCAAGACACGTACCTGGATTCCCTTTAGAAACCATCACCTTTTCCCTTTCCAGGAACTTTCCACCAAGGGTGGTGACAACAGTTCTCAGCACGAAGAAGCAACTAGGGCTGAAGGATGGTCTTTCTGTTCCAACAGCCCCGAAGTGGGGTGGGCAGCTACCTAGGGTACTTATGATGAGGGCTGGCCTGCATTCTTTTTATAATTTTGAATCCATTTTTGGATTTACAATTGAGTAACATTTTGGCAGATTAACTGCTGAATTAAACCTGGATATGGGACGTACCTCACATGGATTTCCTTTAGAGGGCACTATTGATTCTCTGGAACCATGGAAACCTTCATGTTTCCTTGGTAAAGTTGGCCAATTTTGAAATCATATTGGGTTTCAAATCTACTCACATAGGAGAATATTAGTATGATACTCATTACCAAATATATACTTTCAAGAGATTGTCCATGTACAGAATAATTCAGAAGCTAAAGCAGAAAGCTTGTTGTTAGATGTCATCAATATAACACATATAGTTCTATATTTGGAAACTTCAACTGGTTTATTTGTTTTTGAAAATCCTCCAAATGGGAATTTCCTTTTATAAGGTGATGCAAAACTTAAAACAATTCAATCTTTTATTTAGAAAGACAAATTAGCACCTCTTTAGAAACTAATGTCTCATTCTAGAAATGGATAATTATTAACATATTTTTGGAAGAAACCATATTTATGGTATTTTCATTCAGACATTTATTAAAGTCTGGAGATATTCTACTCAGATTTGTTCTTCAAATTTCTCATGTTTCATAGCCTTTGCCAATTCATAGAATTTTGATAAAGCCCACAGGAGAGAAATTTTCTTTTTCTTCATTCTACGAAGTTAGCAAAAATAGAAGTTTGGAAGCTAGCTCACTGCTAGCTTCCAAATTAGTCTTTATCTAATTTCAAAATAATGGGAAACCCAAAATATTTCAAAGCTCAGAAACATAATTTTTCAGATACAAACACATTCATACCACCGTCTACCAGAGTTCATTTAACTTTCATATCATAAGATACTGTTTCAACACATGGGTCTTGTATAGCAATTTTTTACTAAATTACCAATATTCTGGGGCAGTAGTGGGTAGTAATTCCACAAGTGTTCTATAAATAAACAAATTAACAAATGAAAAGGTCATGTACCTAATAAAAATAAGAGAAAAAACGATGGATTTTCATAATTTAAATATAAATTCATCAGACCAGCCTTTATGCTTCTTTACAGGATGGTCCTAGTCTGTTTTCCTAGCCTCAGCTTCCTCTAACAGTAACCGAAGCTCCCAGAAAATGGCACTACCCACCATCACCTGGACACTCATGCCTTCCCATATTCCTTCCTTTACTCATCCAGTGTCTTCCCCTTGGAATGCATTTTCCTCCCCAACTGCCACCCCAGACCCAATAAAAGCCCAATCCATCCTTTGAGTGGCATTTTGAATACCCCTAATTCAACTGAGCCCCCTTCAAAAGTGATCTACCCATCCTGTGAATTTCCCTGGCTAGTTAGGTAGAATTTCCATGTGGAATTTTATCAATTTTTTGTATTTAAGTGGTTTAGGTGGTCATTTCATCACTTTTTCTAAATTGCAAATTTTTTAGAGTTCATTTCAGGATCTGTAACAAGCCAAGTGTCCAGCATGTAGTAAGGGCTCACTACATATTGTTTCAAATGAATTGGATTAAACTGAGACACTATTACCATTTGTCTGAGGGATGCTGAAGGCAGAACTTTGGTCCACTGTTGGAACAGAGGATGAGGATAAATGCAAAAGACATTAAAGTGAAAGGTCTTACCAACTTATTGAATGTCGCAAGCAAGCACTCTGTCACTCTTACCCTCTTGCACTTATCTAATACGATATGTATTCCCTTACTAGAATGAATCTCTATATGGGCAGGACCTTTGTTTAGGTCATCACTATATCTACAGCACTTAGAAGAGTTCAAGAGATATCGTAGGCGCTCAATAATATTTGATGAGTGAATGAATGAACTAATAAGGATGCAAAGGTGACAATAAATTGTCTAGCTAAAAGGAGAGCAGCAGCATTAACAGATTAAGAAACAGGGGAGAAGGAATATGTTTGGAGAAAAGGCGATGATTTCAGTTCAGTAAGAATGCAGAGATGGACATCCAAGCAAAAGACACTGAGGAAGCACTGAAAACTGACATTGGAATTTGAGAAACAATTCGGACTCAGATGAGTAGAACTGGAGCTGAGGACATAGATGTGATTGTCGAAGCCATAAGATTAGATGGTGTTGTGAAGGGAAGAATGCAGGAGATCTGCTCCGGCTTTTTCACTGGGAAGCACCCCTGCTCGGGGGCAGGGCTAAGAACCCAAGCACGAGTGAGAACTGGTCACAGAAGTAATGAGGAAACCAAGAATATTCTATGTTCTTTTCTTGACTAACCTCTCTACTATATTTGACATTATTGAATTTCTCTTCCCACTTGGTTTCACCATTTTTTACTGGTCCTACCTTCCTAGCCCATACTCTATGCTGTATATTTTTATTTCCTCAATATCTTTTGAATTTGTTCTACCTCCTTAACACCCCCCACCATAGTTGTAGTTCAGAAACATCATCTTTATCCAAATTCTTTAGCATCCTCCTTACTGGTCCTCCAGCTTCTGGGCCTGCCTATTTTGTCCTTCACTGGAATGATCTTTGTAAAATATGAATTGGATCATGCCATTAAATGGCTCAGAATTCTTCAGCAGCTGCCCACGATCTATGTCACATTGTCCAAACCCTTGACTGACCTGGCTTCTACCTTCCTGAACAAACTTTATCTCCCTCCCGCCCCACAGTCTCTGCCATCCTCCACACCATACCAAGCCACCTGTAGTTTCCTGACTGCACCATGTTTCTCCCTGTGCCTTTGACATTTTCCAATCAACAGACCCCTAGCTTTTTAAAAACAGTCCAAGAATTGCCTTTTTAGAAGCTTCTCCTATTCCTGGTAGATTTAGATGTTTCCTCCACTCTGGCTCTCACCTGTTGTCTCATTGGCTGTCCTTCCACTGCCTTTATAGCCTCTTTGAGGACAAGGACCGGATTCTTTTAATGTTTGCATTCTCAGCATCTACCCCAGTGTCTGGCACGTGGCAGGTGAACAATAAATATTGATCAAAGAAATGGACAGAAAGGAGGAGAGAGTTTCAAGGAGGAGGATGTGGTGATCAGAGAAGTTGGAACTGGCCTGACGTTTGGATTAGTTTACAGAGAAATGATTCTGAGAGAGCAGATTCAGCGGAGAGGTTGAGGCAGAAGCAAGATTATTGACCCGGGGCAATGAATACAGACCGTGCTTTCAGCAACTGTGATAGGAAAGCTAAGGTAGCTTGGTGGAGTAGCAGGTTTGGGGAAGCTTTGATTTTTTAATTTTAACTTAATTTAATTTTAATTTTTGTTTGGTTTTGGATGAAGAAGAATCAGCATAAGCGAGTGACCCAATAAAAAGGGAGCTGATGCCAATTCAAGAAAAAGGATAAATTAACAGGGGAACGTTCCGTAGGAAAAGGAGGAAGAGATGGACTCAAAGGCACATGGTGGAGTGACCTTTGTGATGAGCTATCCAATATCTAGTACCTCTGCGGTAACTTCCTTGAACTTCAAGTACAGGAAGTCCCCTACATACGAACGAGTTCCATTCCAAGAGTGCGTTTGTAAGTCCAATTTATTCTTAAGTCCAACAAAGTTAGCCTAGGTACCCAACTAACACAATCGACTATATAGTACTGTACTGTAATAGGTGTGTAATACTTTTCACACAAATAATACATAAAAAACAGACACAAAAATAAACATTTTTAATCTTACGGTACAGTACCTTGAAAAGTACAGTAGTACAGTACAACAGCTGGCATACAGGGGCTGGCATCGAGTGAACAGGCAAGAAGAGTTACTGACTGGAGGAGGGAGAGGAGGTGGGAGATGGTAGAGCTGAAGTATCATCAGCAATAGGAGACGGAGGGCAGGCTGCAATTTCACTCACGCCTGACGTTGATGGCACAGGTTCTGGTTCCTTGCTGGATTCAATTCTATCTACTCTCTTGAAAAAATGATCCAGGGATGTCCGGGTAGTAGCTCATTTTTTCCTCTTCACAGATGACACGGTAGCACTGGACTGCATTCTGAATGGCTGCTGCATTCTTCATGTACCGTTCTACGTTCGGGTCCTGTGCCTCAAAAACTAACAGTGCCTCCTCAAATACAGAAAATCTCTTTGCCATTTCCTGCATCGTGAATCTCTTCAGTTCTTCAGTTACTTCTTCTTCATCTTGTCTCTTTTCGTCCTTTCTCTGTGCCTCCAATTCCATCAGGTCTTCATTAGTAAGCTCCTCGTGTTGCACAGCAAGGAGTTCAATGAAGTCATCCTCTTGCAGATCGATACAAAAGCATAACCACTTGTAGAGGATGCACGCACATGACAATATACACCAGACATGTGAACTAACTTACATGATTGGACATGCGAATGCATGTTCACATCTTTGGAAGTTCACAATTTGAAGGTTTGTATGTAGGGGACTTACTGTACCTCTTTCCAAGTCCAATGCTTCCAGCTGAGTAACTCCACAGAGCACTATTCCCATTGCATTTTATGTGGATAGCATAGAACACAGTTCAAGAAGAGAAATCCACAGGGATCAGGCCTCCTGAAACTGTATAATTGGACAATGCTGCCTGGGTACCCCAAACCCTATATGCAATGGGGAAATTTGACTCCACCCTGCTTCTAGAAATAGAGTATGGGGTTCAAGCCTAAAATAGCATGAACTTATCACCCGACTGATTTACGGAAGGCATTTCATCTCATTTAGACCACTGAGATATGAGAGGAGTTTTCTTTAGACTTCTGAAAAAGAATCTGCTTTGCTCTTCTGAGTGAAGTTCTGGAAGCAACTCCCTTTCTCTGCTGAATATGAAAAATGATGAGGTGCTGGAACTTCTGCAGCCATCTCATCAGCCCGAGGGGCCCTCCCCTTAACCTGAAGTTGCTGTCAGTATTCTGTCCTCTCTCTGGACCTCCACTTACATAAACCTGTAATTCCTCTTTATTGTTTTAAGCCAGTAACCAATACAAATGGAACTGTGATAACCTCAGAAAAAGAATATGTGTCCTACTTGCTCTCAGACCAGATAGGGTGAAGATGCAGAGAAATGTGAAGTTTTTTTTGTTTTTTTTTGCTAACATCTATGTGTGTGTTTTCTATGTGCCAGACAATATATTTAACAGTTTACACTCTTTCTTTGACATAGCCTCACCATGGTCCTGGGAGAATTATCATCTCCATTTTATATAAGTAAACTGAGGCTGTAAGAAATTCAGTGGTGGGCTGGGTCCCTCGGCAGAAAGGAGCAGAATTCACAGCTGAGGGGCGTGCAGTCCAGGCCTGAGAGGTCCAGGCCTGAGAGGCTGCGACAGCTGCCCTTAGCCATCAGGCTAGACCTCTGCGATTTTCTCAGGAAAGAGGGAGCATGCAGGGGTGGAAAGCGGTGCCTGAGGGGCGTGGAAAAAGCAGGGAGCCTATTTGAGATACGTGAAAGAACCGCTGAGCAAGAGAGAGGCTCTGGATATGTGTGTATAAATGAATCACTTTGCTGTACAGCAGAAATTAACACAACATTGTAAATCAACTCTACTTCAATAAAATAATATTTTTTTAAAAAAGAGAGAAGCTCTGGAAATATCAAATCTGTGTTCCAAAGATAACCTTGAACAGCATAATGAGGAAAAACTGGAAATTGCCCCTTGACCGTGCATCAAACTTATCTTCATATCAAAAGTATTGAACGGAGAAGACGTGAATGTCACCAGGTCACATTCAACTCCCTCACTTTGGACTTGTGGAACCAGAGCTCCATGGGGACGCTGCAGAATCAGGGTAAAGACAAAAGTCTGTGAAACTCACAGTTGACTAATTCTCCCAGGAACTTGGTTCCCCCATCCAAGATTTTTCTGGAGACCACATTTCAAATAAATGGGCCAGACATGGGTGGCATTTACAGGGGAAACTAGGCAGGGGTCCAACCCGTTACTCTGTTTATAGGGTCTTAGCTTGTCAGTGGCATGGAGGCGCTGATTGATACGAGAGACTCCGTTCTTTTACTACGTTTCCTTTCTTTCGGGAAAATACCCTCTCTTTAGTTTTGTCTCCACTTTTTGCTTTCATATTCTTTTTCCTGTGCCTGGTGGTGGGGAAAGCACCAGACGTTTTTACTGTGCCCGGTGGTAGGAAATTCAGGGCTGCGTTCCTCCCCAGCTGCCGCCTATGCCATCTCGTCGGGGGTGCTTGCTGGCTCACCCCAGAGTTGTAGGACGTGAATAGAGGGGGACGTCCAATGAAATACTGTACCATCAAGTCCTGTGTGAAAAGCAGATTTGGGATTTCAGAGACTTCTGGTCTTTGCCCTTAAAAATGATTTTCAGAGATGACTAAAGATAGAGATGGTTTACTTATCAATATAGGAAGTACAAAAAACTGAAAAAGAGGTACCACATTGCTGGACAGAGTCAAGATTTGAAATGAGTTTGATAGACTTGGATATAGAATAAAACAAATAAGACATGGCTTAGTAAGGATTAATAATAGAAAGGCTGGAAGCTGAATTGCAGCTTGTTATAGTTGTATATAGATCCTGCTTTGGAGTCAAAGAATTAATAGAATGAATTCAAATTGGGGAAGATGGCCCTTAACAGTCACTCATATAGAAAATCTCTGGAAAAGTTTTCGTTGACTTCAAGTTGATACAAACCGTGGCCTTTACTGGTTAGAGATCAAAGGAGCAAACAAGGTCCACTGGATTTGGGCTGGCTTGAGCGCACTTGAACATGGGGGTCTGTTCTGGATGACCCATCTTAAGAGGGATGCCAACAATTCCATGACCTCCAGAAAAATGAATCAGGGCCATAGGAGGAGTCGGGAAATCACAAAGAATGATTGAATAAATTAGGGATGTTACACTGAAGAAAAGAAGATTTAGGAAGAAGGAGGAGTAGTCTTTCAATAGCTGAAGAGCAGTGATGTAGAAGGAATTGGATTTACCCCACACGTCTCCCGAGGGCAGAGAGGGCACCAGCTAGTGGAACCTACAGGGAGGCAGGTAGGAATTCCATTTAAGAGAGAACTCCCGAATATTTGGATCAGTCTGTAAATGGAATGAGTTATCTGGTGAATTAATGAGTAACTGAACTAAACGATTTCCAAGTCTAAGATTTAGGGATTTATGATCTTTCAAATCATGTCAAGTTCATGCAGAGAGACCACTACTAACCTGGTGTAAATAGACTTTCAGGGTTTTCCATGCATATTTACACATATTATTTATTCATATTCTACATATTTCTTCTTAATAAAATGAGGACTCTTCTGTGTATACTGATTATGATCTGATTTTCTCTCTTAACATATAGTAAACATGTGTTATTACATGGTGTGGATATTACCTAACCATGCAACCAGCCCCCTATTTTGGGACACTTACACTGTATCCAATTTTTAAATGATTACAAATAATCATGTAATAAACCTTTACACTACCTTCTCTTCAGCAAAAAGGGACTCATCTTTAAGGAGAAAAGGTTTCATGACTATATCAAACAAACCAAAAATCAAACCAAATAAAAGAGCTAACTCTTGACATTTTGAAAGCATCTAATTTTCCTTATAATTTTACTTAGCCTGGAAACATTTTGAGGCAGGAATTCTGGCTCTTAAATGTTCTGTGCAGCAGGGAACACACCAATCATTTTGTAAGGTTTTACTTTTTTCCATTTATAAAATTGTCCCCTTCATGTTAGAATTGCCTCAGGGTTCAAGTACACAATATAAAACATTTAATTAAGATATATAAAGCAGAACACTAGAATGGTAGCATAATCAATGTTAATGACAATATGAAAATATAATAGTGACTTTTGAAAATGTCGGAGAAAACCCTAGGTTAGTTTTAAAATATAGGATATGAAGTATTTCAAATTACAGTTCCACATAATAAGTTAGAGTACCACACATGACCGCATTAGATACAAATTGCATTATTTTAAAATAATGCTGTTTGCTTTCCCTATTTATTTCATATCACAATTCTGAGATAAGTGCACCCTAAGCAAAACACTTAAATCAAGAGGGTTATTGGCCCGAAGATCAAAAAGCAGATGTGGGTAGGTATGAGCACATTTGAAAGAGTTTCCCTTGGCAAATAATGATCGTTTTTGTCGATTCAAGTCCTCTTATTTTTGTGCTCTGTGATTTGGTTAGACAAGTGCTTGTGGAAAACGTTTTATTTGCAAATAAAGCCCTTTAGCATTTATAATGCAGCCCTAAGCCCAAAGCTGAGACAAACCTGCTTTTTCCAAATAATTTTTAAAAAATGTTTAAGGCAGGCAACCCTCATAGAAATCGCTACAGATGATCAAGCAAGCCTGAAGATGAGCTATGATTCAAGATGGCAACATCTCCAGGAAGAAAAAGCTCCCCATTATCTGAGAAGGCTTTCTCTGGGCTAAGCATTCAATGAAGGAAACAAGTTGACCAAGAAAGAAATCATAAGTAAAACAAAAAGCCACCTGGGAGAGCTCTAAAGGGAACTGTCCTAAGGCTTTGAGGCAGCCTGATCTGGATCACATAGTCACTTTCTTTGGGGTAATTATTTTTTTTAAAAGAAATCTCATTGTTTGAGAATATATGGCCCCAGAATAAGTCTTCTGGGGCCATATATTCTCCATCCCTAGCAGAGAGGGGTGATCTCTATGTTACCATGGAAATCAGACTTTTAGTCCTTGGCCTCGGAGGTAATTTCTATTTGTTGTAATTTCCCAAGTTAGTAGAAGTCATCCTTGCAGATAACATTCTCCAGGGACCTGGCACCACGAGATCTGCCAGGTGCCCTCCGTGGAGTTTGTCAAGCTGAGGATGAAGACACGCCACTGACTCTGCTCTCATTTCCTGCAGCCCAGGCACTATGACTGTAGCCTGACTTGACAGCAGCTGAGAAGACGTCGTTCGGGACACTGATTGTTTTGAACGTTAAAAGATTTAGGGAGGGTTATTTGTATGGAAATATGTTAATATAAATGTTTCAGACATTACATGAAATTTCTAAAAATCTTATATGTTCTGGTATAATGTTATAAGTCATAATTCTAGTTATTACTTTAAAATGTATATCTCAGAAAAAAAAAAAAAAAGATTTAGGGAAAGGAAGAAGGAAGGGTCAGAAATGTGAGGGAGAAGAAAAAAGGAGCAAAAGTGTGTTACCTCAGTGTGCAGTAAAGAATTAAGCACACCCGAAAGGGAGGTCTGGCTTTTCCCCTTGGTCCCTGGGAGGTGACCTCTGAACCCTTGGAATGTCATGTCTGATCAGAGTGTCTGAGGGCCATGGGCCACACCAGTACTCCAACAATGTGATTAAGGGTGGAGGCTTTGGGTCACGTGGCACCAGCTAGACCTCTAGAGGGGCTGGAGACTGAGGTCAGCAATGTGGGTGGCCATTCAGGTCTATGTAACTGAGCTCCCATCAAAACTCTGGACACCAAGGCTTAGGTGAGCTTTGCTGGTTGGCAATACTTTGTGCTCATTGTCTCACGTTGTTCCTGGAAATGTTAACGCTTTCCACACTCCAGTTGCAAGTTCTTGAGTTTAGAACTCTCCTGGACTCTTCCCCATGCATCTCTTCCCTTGGCTCACTTTCATCTGTATTGTTTTACTGTAATGCGTCGTAACCATGGTTTAAAATGTATAACAACTTTCAGTAAGTCTTGTGAGTCTTGCTAGCAAAATATTGAAACTGAAGTTGGTCTTGGGGCCCCCCAAACTTGAAGTCGCTGTCTGCATGAGGGTGGTCTTGTGGACTGTTCCCTAGCTCTGCACTCAGCAGACACCCAGTTGCCCCCGTTGTTCCTCATCATGACGCACCTATGAGTTGTCATATTCTCCTCTGCCACATCCCCTCTTTGGCCCCCCAGCTCACTGCTCTATAACCCAGCATGTCCCTTGCTATATAAGATCGCCCACCAAAATATTTCTCCTTAACCTTCAACTATTCCCCCTCCAGGAGGAATCATCTGTCCCAGCCTGTCAGCTCCCTCTCTGGTTTCCCTCCTACCTGAATATATTGTCTTTACTCAGGCTGCTTCCCTTGCCCTGAGTGGCCCTTTCCCCTCATCTCATCCAAATCCTACTTGTATGAACATTTAAAAAGAGAGGAGGAAAAACTACAATGTCTTGGAAAACTCACTGGAAATCAAGGTTAATCATAAACTGGGAGGATCCAAGGAGAGATAATATTCTATAGCAGAAGGTAATAGAATATAAACAACACTGGGTATTGCCAGAATCCAAGCTACAAAAGTCTCATGTCTATTTCTCAGAGAGAGCATAATTTGCTGATATTTTATTCTACCAAGGATCCTCATTATCCCAATGATGAGTGTTGTGATTAGTCTTCTGTGCTCACACCAGTGTTTTCCTCACACCTGGACAAACCGGATGGTCGTAGTAGAACGTTTGGGACTTCACCTTCTCCAGGTTAATGATATTTCTAGATTTGAGGTCTCTTTGTGGATTTGATTGAAACATTTTTTGTGTCACTCCCAATTTTCTGAATGTATTCCTTTCTTTTCTTTGTACAGATAAAAGGAATAAAATAAAAATACAGAATTACACAGTTGTAACCCAATAACACCAAAACATAGAGACATACAAACTACTTAGAACCATCACAGCTTTTGAGTTTCTGACAAGACCATCATGATATTTCTTTGATCACCTACATAACATGCACAGCCGTATCTCTAGGGGCTCAGGTGGGATGGGGTGACAACAGAGATTGGTCATTTATAGTCCAGAGGATACACGCTCGCTCAAAGCTGCACACTACTGCAAACTATCCAATAATGGTTTTACTGTATGATTTACATTATAAATACAAGAGTAGAGTTACTGAATGGATAATCATTCAAAGGTCCTTTTGAAACAATTCCATGTCAGGATTGCTTTCAGTTATGTAATAAATGATCTTGTACCATTTCTGTACTTGTTTGTTCAAGAACAAAGCATCTTTATCATATTCTTAAAAAATCCTTTTCACCTCTGTGGGGAAATAAAGTTCTTAAAATATCATGTCCTGACTTTAGTGGGATGTTCACAGATTTTCCTTGCTGCCCTTTCATCTCAATATAGACAGAGGGGTGAGACACCTAAAAAGAGCAAGTTACTTGGCCTTGGACCTACTGGGAGTTCTGATGGGTAACCCTGCCCTTGTGTTTAGGAAAACCCCAGTTCTTCAGCTCTACGGAGGAACCTTTAACACAGCGTACAGTTTTCCCACCTCTTTTCATTTCAGAGCTGCTCCAAACTTCACGTGTCCTTAGGCAACTGTCAGGTTTCTCAGATAATGTATGAACAGCTGTCAGGTTTTTGCTAAGCTCACCACTGCCTCAAACACAGTTCAACTCGTCCTCTCTCTCAAGGGGGCTCTTTCTAGCATATTTCTTTCTTCTTCCACCAGCATCAGCTGCCCTCTTCATTCCCCTACCCCTGCCTAGCCTCTTCCACACCTCTGACCCCCAGAATAACGCTTTTCCCTGCCTTGCAGTCCTTCAAAGCAAGCCCCAAGAACCTCCTCCATCAGGAAGGCCCCTCTGCGAAAACGCCTTCTAATTTTAGTTTCTCACCTCTCCGACCTCCAAGGGAACTCATATTCATACACTCATAAAATGTTTAGTTGTAAGGAACTTGGGAGGCTTTTCAATTCAGCCTCCCTCCAAATGCAGGAATTCATCCTGGCCTGTGTCTGAATTGGGAGGAAAGCACACTGCTCTCATAGCCACCCAGTGTGGTGTGCCTTTGGGCAGCTGTCTTGTTAGGAGTTCTCTCTTACACCGAGCAGTGGTCTGCTACCTGCAGCCTCGGTTTGTCCTCTATAGCAAAATCAAATACAATGAAGTTACAATTCACGGAGGATTTTCATTTTAAAGTAAGCAGACGATACTATATATGAAATAGATAACTAATAAGGACCTACTGTATAGCACAGGGAACTCTACTCAATACTCTGTAATGGCTTATACAGAAAATAATCTAAAGAAGAGTGGATGTATGCATATGTATAACTGATTCACTTTGCTGTACACCTGAAACTAACACAACATTGTAAATCAACTATACTCCAATAAAAATTTAAAAAAATAAAGTAAGCAGACGAGGTCAATATTACCCTTGAAAATCCCAGTCATCACCCAGAAATTATAGTAAATATGGTTTTGTGTACATAGTACCATCTTTGAGAAAATCCGTCAGGGCCAGATCTTCCCTCCATTTTTGGAACAGATTTCTATTTCTTTGGCTGAACGGTGGTGGTAGTTGTTGACAAGCAATTAAAGGTCATTTATACATAAAACTCCTGTTTTTTAATACTACCATCACATTAATATAGAGAGAGTCTTACAAGACATCTGAGTCTAGTCGAGATGATGTTGGTATACATTCCCTGCAGGACACACCTCTTCCCTGTCATGCATGATGGGCTTCACATATTTAATGGTAACCCTCCCCAATTATCTGTGTTGCTTTTGTCACTTTGATGTTCCCTGCTGCCTCCTGATGCTCCTCAGTGCTTTTGTTCTTTTAGCAGACAACTCTGATGTTGGTGTTGTGAACTTTCTGGGTTTTCTGAGAAAGAGCATAGCTCCAGGTTTAGAAATTTTGAGTTCGGGTGAGAGTGGGACAGCCAAGCAGAGACTGTCCAGGAGGCAGACAGACAGGTAAAGTATTAGAGCTAAAATTCAGGCAAGAGATCAGAAATGAAAACCTGTAAATTTGGAACCACTCTCAGGACGGTGACCGTCTTGGCTTCCCAATCAGATTATATACTTTCTGGGGGCAGGACTGCTTCATATATTTCTCTAAAGCCTCAAATCATGATAGCAGTTCAGCAAGAACTAAACAAGTATTTGCTCAGTTACAAGTCAATCCAAGTTCTAGGGAGCCCAGATTACAAAAGCAAGTAATTTAGAAAAGAAAAAAAGGGGGGTGGGTATGGTTGAGCATGTTACATTTTTATGAACAATAGAATCTCTTTCCTCTCCAACCCACCTCTAGACAGGCCCGCAGGCCCACACACACACACTGCCCACACGGCCCTTGAAAGCTGGTCTGTGCAGAATCCCTCGGGTGTGGGAAGGGGGAAGGGTAAGCGGGGATCTCTGCTTCACCTCTACCAAAGCAGCTCTGTGTTTAACCTACTGTTCACACTGAGCCTCCTGGCAAGAATTCCTTCAATAAAAGCATTTGCAAGAGGTAGTATCTGGAAGAAGAAGGAGAAGGAGAAGACAAGCAAAAACTATGAGAATTCAGCACCACCAGACCAGCTTTGCAACAAATGCTAATGGAACTTCTCTAGGCGGCAAAGAAAGGCCACAACTAGAAACAAGAAAATTATGAATGGAAAAGTTCACCAGTAAAGGGAAACATACAGTAAAGGTAGAAAATCATGCACAAAAATATGATATCAAAACCAGCAATCATGAGAAGAGGAGAGTACAAATGCAGGATATTGGAAATGCATCTGAAATTAAAAGACCAGCAACTTAAAACAATCTTGTTTATATATAGACTGCTATATCAAAACCTCATGGTAACTGCAAACCTAAAATCTACAATAGATACACACACACTCAAGAATAAGGAATCCAAACACAACAGTAAAGTTAGTCATCAAATCACAAGAGACCAGAAAAGTACTAGAGCTCATTAATGAATTTGGTAAAGTTGCAGGAAACAAAATTAATACACAGAAATCCCTTTCATTTCTGTACACTAACAATGAAAGATCAGAAGGAGAAATTAAAAAAATGATCCCATTTACCATCACACTAAAAAGAATAAAATACCTAGGTATAAACCTACCTAAGGAGACAAAAAACCTGTACTCTGAAAAACTATAAGATGCTTATGAAAGAAATAGAAGACAAAACAAACAAATGGAAAGATATACGATGTCCTCAGACTGGAAGAATCAATATTGTCAAAATGACTATACTACCCAAGGCAGGCTACAGATTCAAATTACCAATGACATTTTTCACAGAACTAGAACAAAAAATTTTAAAATTTGTATGGAGACACAAAAGACACTGAATAGCAAAAATGATTGTGAGAAAGAAAAACGGAGCTGGAGGAATCAGCCTAACTGACTTCGGACTATATTACAAAGCTACAGTAATCAGAACATTATGGTACTGACACAAAAACAGAAATACAGATAAATGGAAAAGGATAGAAAGCCCAGATATAAACCCATGCATCTATAGTCAATTAATCTATGACAAAGGAGGCAAGAATATACAATGGAGAAAAGACAGTCTCTTCAATAAATAGGGCTGGGAAAACTGGACAGCTACATGTAAAAGAATGAAATTAGAACATTCTCTAATACCATACAAAAAAATAAACTCAAAATGGATTAAAGACCTAAATGTAAGACCAGATACTATAAAACTCTTAGAGGAAAATATAGGCAGAACACTCTTCAACATAAATCGCATAATATTGCTTTCAATCCGTCTCCTAGAAAAAAACAAAAATAAACAAATGGGACCTAATTAAGCTCAAAAGCTTTTGCACAGCAAAGGAAACCTTAAATGAAACAAAAAGACAACCCACAGAATGGAAGAAAATATTTGCAAACAATGCGAACAAGGGATTAATCTCCAAAATTTACAAACAGCTCATGCAGCTCATATAAAAAAAACAAACAACCCAATCAAAAATTGAGCAGAAGACCTAGAGGGGCGGAGTCAATATGGTGTACTAGGAGGATGCAGAATTTCGTGTCTCCTCACAACCACCTACCAGGCCCCGGAGGGGGACCACGGACAACTAAGGGGATGGGAGGAACCCCCAGCAAACGGGTAGGACGTGGGGTGTGGGGGGGAGTGAAGGGGGAGGAGAAGTGGAGGTGGGACAGGACTGGCACCCCTGAGGGGTGGCTGGGGGAGGGGAGGAGTTCCTACACCCAGTGGGACCCACCCATGGTTAGGGGTCCAGCAGTGACGGGGGAGACCGTGGGGGAGATTGTGGGGGAGAGGCACAGAGGAATGGAAGGGAATGTGGCCAGTGCTTTCCCTGTCCACTTAGGCGCTGGGGAGCCTGTTGGGCTCCCAGGCCTAATCCTCTGCCCTCCAAGCCTCCCTCCTGTGGCACAGAACCCAAGCCCCGCCCCTACATCCCCAGCCAGGGCCCCACCTCTACACTCAGAGACCCCCTCCAATGAGCTGGGCCTAAACCCCACCCACACACCCTCACTCAGGGCCTTACTTCCAAACTCCTGAACTCCACTCTCCAGAGGCCCTCCTTTCGACATGTTGCCTCTCCCCTTCCACGCAGGTCCTAAGCAGAGGCCCTGCCCCATGCTTGAACGTCACCCCACCAATGCCCAACCCCATGCTCAAACATCACCCACCCACCCACCTAGGTCCCGCCCCAACCTAAACTCTGCCCCTGCCTAAGTTCCACCCCCACCTAAACTCCATCCCCATAGCCAAGGCTTTTTTTTTTTTCTTTTCTCCACTTTTAGATTGGGGTTCTGCTTTACCTTGTTGATTCACTGTTGATGATTCTTTTATATTTTTATTTTTTCTAACACATCTTTTATTTTTCTAATTTTATTTTAGTCTTTATACTTTGTTATTGTTCTCTCCTTTTTTGGCTTGTACCCCCCCTTTTCTTTTTTTTTTTCCTTTTTTATGTTGTGGTTTTATTTTACCTTGTTGCAGTTGTTTCAATTATAGTTTTATTTTTCCTAATATAATTTTTATCTTTCTAATTCTATTTTGTTTTTTATTCTTTGATATTGTACTGCTCCTTTTTTTCTTTCTTACTTCCTTTTTTTTTTTTTTTTACCACGCCACAAAGCTTGCAGGATCTTGGTTCCCAGGCCGGAGGTCAGGCCAAGCTCCTGTGGTGGGAGCTCCAAGTCCAAACTTCTGGACTAACAGAGAACCTCAGACCCCAGGGAATATCAATTGGAGTGAGGCCTCCCGGAGGTCTTCATTTCAGCACCTAGACCCAGCTCTATCCAACTGCCTGCAAACTCCAGTACTGGATGTCTCAGGCCAAACAACCAGTGAGACAGGAATATAGCACCACACATCAAAAAAAAAAATGAAACGACAAAAAAATATGTTACAGATGAAGGAGCAAGGTAAAAACCAACAAGAGCAAATAAATGAAGAGGAAATAGGCAGTATACCTGAAAAAGAATTCAGAGTACTGATAGTAAAGATGACCCCAAATCTCGGAAACAGAATGGAGAAAATACAAGAAACATTTAACAAGGATCTAGAAGAACTATAGAGCAAACAAACAGTGATGAACAACACAATTACTGAAATTAAAAATACTCTCGAAGGAATCAATAACAGAATAACTGAGGCAGAAGAACGGATAAGTGAGCTGGAAGATAAAATAGTGGAAATAACTGCCAGGGAGCAGAATAAAGAAAAAAGAATTCAGGACAGTCTCAGAGACCTCTGGTACAACATTAAATGCACCAACATTCAAATTAGAATGGTCCCAGAAGAAGAAGAGAAAAAGAAAGGGTCTGAGAAAATATTTGAAGAGATTATAGTCGAAAACTTCCCTAACATAGGAAAGGAAATAGTCAATCAAGTCCAGGAAGCACAGAGAGTACCATACAGGATAAACCCAAAGAGAAACACGCCCAGAAACATATTAATCTAGAAACAATAAATGCTGGAGAGGGTGTGGAGGAAAGGGAACACTCTTGCACTGTTGGTGGGAATGTAAATTGATACAGCCACCATGGAGAACAGTATGGAGGTTCCTTAAAAAACTACAAATAGAACTACCATACGACCCAGCAATCCCACTACTGGGCATATACCCTGAGAAAACCATAGTTCAAAAAGAGTCATGTACCAAAATGTTCATTGCAGCTCTATTTACAATAGCCAGGACATGGAAGCAACCTAAGTGTCCATCATCGGATGAATGGATAAAGAAGATGTGGCACATATACACAATGGAATATTACTCAGCCATAAAAAGAAATGAAATGGAGGTATTTGTAATGAGGTGGATGGAGTTAGAGTCTGTCATACAGAGTGAAGTAAGTCAGAAAGAGAAAAACAAATACCGTATGCTAACACATATATATGGAATCTAAGGGAAAAAAAGAAGGCCATGAAGAACCTAGTGGCAAGACGGGAATAAAGACACAGACCTACTAGAGAATGGACTTGAGGATATGGGGAGGGGGAGGGATGAGATGTGACAGGGTGAGAGAGTGTCATGGACATATATACACTACCAAATGTAAAATAGATAGCTAGTGGGAAGCAGCCGCATAGCACAGGGAGATCAGCTTGGTGCTTTGTGACCACCTAGAGGGGTGGGATGGGGAGGGTGGGAGGGAGGGAGATGCAAGAAGGAAGAGATATGGGAACATATGTATATGTATAACTGATTCACTTTGTTATAAAGCAGAAACTAACACACCATTGTAAAGCAATTATACTTCAATAAAGATGTTTAAAAAAATGCAAAGAAAAATATTAAAAGTAGCAAGGGAAAAGCAACAAATAACATAAAAGGGAATCCCCATAAGGTTAACAGCTGACATTTCAGCAGAAACTCTTCAAGCCAGAAGGGAGTGGCAGGACATACTTAAAGTGATGAAGGGAAAAACCTACAACCAAGATTACTCTACCCAGCAAGGATCTCATTCAGATTCAATGGAGAAATTAAAAACTTTACAGAGAAGCAAAAGTTAAGAGAATTCAGCACCACCAAACCAGCTCTACAACAAATGCTAAGGGAACTTCTCTAGGCAGGAAACACAAGAGATGGAAAAGACTACAAAAACAAACCCGAAACAATTAAGAAAATGGTCATAGGAACATACATATCGATAATTACCTTAAGTGTAAATGGATTAAATGCTCCAACCAAAAGACATAGACTGGCTGAATAATACAAAAACAAGACCCATATATATGCTGTCTACAAGAGACCCACTTCAGACCTAGGGACACATACAGACTGAAAGTGAGGGGATGGAGAAAGATATTCCATGAAAAAGGAAATCAAAAGAAAGCTGGAGTAGCAATTCTCATATCAGACAAAATAGACTTTAAAATAAAGACTATTACAAGACACAAAGCAGAGCACTACATGATGATCAAGGGATCAATCTAAGAAGAAGATATAACAATTGTAAATATTTATGCACCCAACATAGGAGCACATCAATACATAAGGCAAAAGCTAACAGCCATAAAAGGGGAAATTGACAGTAACACAATCATAGTAGGGGACTTTAACACCCCACTTTCAGCAACAGACAGATCATCCAAAATGAAAATAAATAAGGAAACACAAGCTTTAAATGACACATTAAACAAGATGGACTTAATTGATATTTATAGGCTATTCCATACAAAAACAACAGAATACACTTTCTTCTCAAGAGCTCATGGAACATTCTCCAGGATAGACCATATCTTGGGTCACAAATCAAGCCTTGGTAAATTTAAGAAAATTCAAATTGTATCAAGTATCGTTTCTGACCACAAAGCTATGAGACTAGATATCAATTACAGGAAGAAAACTGTAAAAAATACAAACATATGGAGGTTAAACAATACACTACCAAATAACCAAGAGATCACTGAAGAAATCAAAGGGGAAATCGCAAAATACCTAGAAACAAATGACAATGAAAACATGACGGCCCAAAACCTATGGGATGCAGCAAAAGCAGTTCTCAGAGGGAAGTTTATAGCAATAAAATCTTACCTTAAGAAACAAGAAAAACCTCAAATAAACAACCTAACCTTACACCTAAAGCAATTAGAGAAAGAAGAACAAAAAAACCCCAAGGTTAGCAGAAGGAAAGAAATCATAAAGATCAGAGCAGAAATAAATGAAAAAGAAATGAAGGAAATGATAGCAAAGATCAATAAAACTAAAAGCTGGTTCTTTGAGAAGATAAACAAAACTGATAAACCATTAGCCAGACTCATCAAGGAAAAAAGGGAGAAGACTCAAATCAACAGAATTAGAAATGAAAAAGGAGAAGTAACAACTGACACTGCAGAAGTACAAAGGATCATGAGAGATTACTACAAGCAACTATATGCCAATAAAATGGACAACCTGGAAGAAATGGACTAATTCTTAGAAAAACACTACCTTCTGAGACTGAACCAGGAAGAAGTAAAAATATAAACTGATCAATCACAAGCACTGAAATTGAAACTGTGATTAAAAATCTTCCAACAAACAAAAGCCCAGGACCAGACGGCTTCACAGGTGAATTCTATCAAACATTCAGAGAAGAGCTAAAACTTGTCCTTCTCAAACTCTTCCAAAATATGGCAGAGGGAGGAACACTCCCAAACGCATTTTAAAAGCCACCATCATCCTGATACCAAAACCAGACAAACATGTCACAAGAAAAGAAAACTGCAGACCAATATCTCTGATGAACATAGATGCAAAAATCCTCAACAAAATACTAGCAAACAGAATGCAACAGTACATTAAAAGGATCATACACCATGATCAAGTGGGGTTTATCCCAGGAATGCAAGGATTCTTCAATATATGCAAATCAATCAACGTGATTCACCATATTAACAAACTGAAGGATTAAAAACCATATGATAATCTCAATAGATGCAGAAAAAGCTTTTGACAAAATTCAACACCCATTTATGATTAAAAACTCTCCAGGAAGTAGGCATAGAGGGAACCTACCTCAACATAATAAAGGCCATATATGACAAATCCACAGCCAACATCATTGTCAATGGTGAAAAACTGAAACCACTTCCTCTAAATCAGGAACAAGACAAAGTTGCCCATTCTCACCACTGTTATTCAACATAGTTTTGGAAATTTTAGCCACAGCAATCAGAGAAGAAAAAGAAATAAAAGGAGTTCAAATCATAAAAGAAGAAGTAAAATTTCCACTGTTTGCAAATGACATGATACTATACATAGAGACTCCTAAGGATGCTACCAGAAAACTACTAGAGGTAATCAATGAATGTGGTAGAGTAGCAGGATACAACACTGATGCACAGAAATCTCTTGCATTCCTATACACTAATGATGAAAAATCTGAAAGAGAAATTAAGGAAACACTCCCATTTACCATTGCAACAAAAAGAATAAAGTACCTAGGAATAAACCTACATAAGGAGACAAAAGACCTGTATGCAGAAAACTATAAGACACTGATGAAAGAAATTAAAGATGATACAAACAGATGGAGAGACATAGCATGTTCTTGGATTGGAAGAATCAACATTGTGAAAATAACTATACTACCCAAGGTAATCTATAGATTCAGTGCCATCCCTATCAAACTACCAATGGCATTTTTCTCAGAACTAGAACAAAAAACTTCACTATTTGTATGGAAACACAAAAACCCCGAATAGCCAAAGTAAGCTTGAGAAAGAAAAAAGGAGCAGGAGGAATCAGGTTCCCTGACTTCAGACTATACTACAAAGCTACAGTAATCAAGACAATACGGTACTGGCACAAAAACAGAAATATAGATCAATGGAACAGGATAGAAAGCCCAGAGATAAACCCACGCACATATGGTCAGCTTATCTTTGATAAAGGAGGCAAGAGAATACAATGGAGAAAAGACAGCTTCCACAATAAGTGGTGCTGGGAAAAACTGGACAGCTCCATGTAAAAGAATGAAATTAGAACACTCCCTAACACCATACACAAAAATAAACTCAAAATGGATTAAATACCTAAATGTAAGCCCAGACACTATAAAACTCTTAGAGGAAAACATAGGCAGAACACTCTATGACATAAATCACAGCGAGATCCTTTTTGACCCACCTCCTAGAGAAATGGAAATAAAAACAAACAAAAAAAAACAAATGGGACCTAATGAAACTTAAAAGTTTTTGCACAGCAAAGGACACCGTAAAAAAGACGAAAAGATAAACCTCAGAATGGGAGAAAATATTTGCAAACGAAGCAACTGACAAAGGATTAATCTACAAAATATACAAGCAGCTCATGCAGCTCAATATCAAAAAAAACAAACAACCCAATCCAAAAATGGGCAGGAGACCTAAATAGACTTTTCTCCAAAGAAGACATACAGATTGCCAACAAACACATGAAAGGATGCTCAACATCACTAATCATTAGAGAAATGCAAATCAAAACTACAATGAGGTATCATCTCACACTGGTCAGAATGGCCATCATCAAAAAATCTACAAACAGTAAATGCTGGAGAGGGTGTGGAGAAAAGGGAACACTCTTGCACTGTTGGTTGGAATGTAAATTGATACAGCCACTATGGAGAACAGTATGGAGGTTCCTTAAAAACTAAAAATAAACTACCATAGGACCCAGCAATCCCACTACTGGTCATATACCCTGAGAAAACCATAATTCAAAAAGAGTCATGTACCATAATGTTCACTGCAGCACTATTTACAATAGCCACGACATGGAAGCAACCTAAGCATCCATCGACAGATGAATGGATAAAGAAGATGTGGCACATATATACAATGGAATATTACTCAGCCATAAAAAGAAACGCAATTGAGTTATTTGTAGTGAGGTGGATGGACTTAGAGTCTGTCATATAGAGTGAAGTAAGTCAGAAAGAATAAAACAAATACCATATGCTAACACATATATATGGAATCTAAAAAAAAAAAAAAAAAGGTTCTGATGAACCTAAGGGCAGGATAGTAATAAAGACACAGACGTAGAGAATAGACTTGAGGACATGGGGAGGGGGAAGGGTAAAGTGGGACGAAGTGAGAGAGTAGCATTGACACATATACATTACCAAATGTAAAATAGATAGCTAGTGGGAAGCAGCTGCATAGTGCAGGGAGATCAGATCGGTGCTTTGCGACCACCTAGAGGTGTGGGATAAGGAGGATGGGAAGGAGATGCAAGAGGCAGGGGATATGGGGATATGTGTATATGTAAAGCTGATTCACTTTGTTATACAGCAGAAACTAACACAACACTGTAAAGCAATTATACTCCAATAAAGATGTTAAAAAAAATAAATGAGCAGAAGACCTAAATAGATACTTCTTCAAAGAAGACATACAGATGGCCAAGAGGAACATGAAAAGATCCTCAACATCAGTAATTATTAGAGAAATGCAAATCAAAACTACAATGAGATATCAATCACCTCACAGCAGTCAGAATGGCCATCATCAAAGAAGTCTACACACAATAAATGCTGGAGAGGGTGTGGAGAAAATGGAACCCTCCTACACTGTTGGTATGAGTGTAAATTGGTACAGCCACTATGGAAAACAGTATGGAGGTTCCTTAAAAAACTAAAAACAAAGCTATCATATGATCCTGCAATCCCACTCCTGGGCATATATCTGGAGAAAACCATGGTTCGAAAGGATACATGCTCCCCAGTGTTCACTGAAGCACTGTTTACAATTGTTGTTTACTCACCAGAAAACAGAAGAAGGTGAAATTAAAACTTCGTTGGCTTCTGATAATAAAACATGCAGGCCAAACAAGGGACAGATCCATAATTTTCCCTGGAATCCTACATCATCTGCTCAGGGGCAAGATTAATCTCTTAGCTAGCACATGTGATGTGTTTACCAAATTATTTATCTTCAGTAGATGCTATGAAATTGCTCAGATAGTCCACAGACAGGTTTATCAAAAGAAGGAGAGAAAAAATTATTTTCAAAACGAATTTAGAATCCAAGGAAAATGATCTCTCTCCATTTTCCTTTATGTTGTCCAGGATTCATGTCATTTGTTTGCTGCAGACAAGATGCAGACTCTTGCAAAGAATGGAATATACTGGTCTTTTGAATGAAGCATGAATTTGGTTCAAAATCAAGGAATTTTTTTCAGTTAATAATGTATTCTCTATTGAGATTCCAATAAAAATAAAAGATTTCAGAAAGACATATGCAACAGAAGAAAATTAAAAACTTAAGCAAAAAGTTACTTCAGAAAAGTTCTTTACTCCTTTACTTCAGAGAAGGAGATTAAGATCTCCTCATGTTCCTGCTTTTTGCCATGAGAAGAAAATGCTTTGTTTAGCTGTTGGTCCAAGGAGGATGAGAGACTCTTGGAGCAGACCTGGGCTCAACCTGAAGCCTGAGGCAACTCTAAGCAATCCACAGGTGCAGAGTGAGAAATGAATGCTTATTGTTTTATGCCATTGAAATTTTATGGTTTTTTTGTTACTCAGTGTTATTGTGGCAAAGGCTGACTGATACAACACATATTTATGCAGTACTGTCTAAAGCTCTTTATGTTCATCAGGTCATTTATTCCTCACAATAACCCTGTGAGGTGAGTACTAGTATCATCACCATTTTATGGTTAGGAAGCTGAGGTACAGAAGTTAATGAACTTGCCTAAAGCTCCATAGCAAACAAGTGGTGGCACATTAGAACCGAGGCCACCCAGCCCAGAGTCTGAGCCCCCATTGGCTGCCTCTCATCATGGACTGCTGATGCTTCCATTCACCTCCTTTGAAAAGTCTCACTCACCTGAAGCTAATAATTATGAAAATAAAACTCATCGTTGATTTAAGTATCTAAATACACAAAACATTTGCCAACTCTAATTATATTTTTCTAAAATGTGAGATGAATGGGGCTTTCCCTTCCACTCAGTTTGTATACCTTTGGATGAATCACTTATTCCTCAAATGATACAGAGTTCAGATTGAGAAAATCTTATTTACATAAATAAGTAAATGAAATGGAAAGAGTCTAATTATAGCAATGTCACTCAATTCCTTGAATTCCATCTGAGTTGGATGCCAAAAACACACAGTAATTTATAATACAAAATTATTTTAATGTTTTTATGTACTGGACACCTTCTACTTATCCTTCTACATCTACGTCATCCTCTTCAACCCCACTTTCTGTCCGGAGGCTGACCTGTACAGACTACACCAATGTACTTTCTTTCCTTCTTGCTTCCAGTCGGATTTGGCCAATGAAGATCTTTTGGCAGGAGATGATAGGAAGAGAAGAGACGGATATTTGTTCTCCTAGCTCCTTCCCTGCAAAGGTCTCTCTCCTTTCTAGGTGACCCTCTCTACATTGCCTTTTTCCTTCTGGGTTCTGGTCAACTCTCCTTCCTCCTACCCCTTCTGGCCCAAAGATGGTAACAACTTCCCTGTTACTATCCCTAGGGTATTGCACTATTTTGGGAGTTTCCCTACATCTTGCTTACATTTATCAATAGTCCATGTATTGAATCTTCCTGGAATTATTCTAATGTGCATATGCCATACTTTTCTTGCCATGTGACCATGGGTGGTTGTCATGACTCATTCAGTCTATCACTGGACAACACAATTATGTTCTTCTTTAAGTCTGTTGAAAGAAAAGAATTATATACCACTTAACTAGCAAAAGGACTTGTTAGACCTGAACCATCCAGTATAGTAGCCACTAGTTACATTTGGCTTAATTCAATTAAATACAATTTAAAATT
Organism: Balaenoptera borealis; assembly: GCF_965194805.1. NCBI lineage: Eukaryota > Metazoa > Chordata > Mammalia > Artiodactyla > Balaenopteridae > Balaenoptera > Balaenoptera borealis. The sequence continues at coordinate 116,066,640 of NC_138873.1, read as the reverse complement.
TAATTCCTCTGTCACATAAACCATATTTCAAGTGCTCAATATTCGAATGTGGCTAATTGCTACAGCATTGGACAGTGCAGCTACAAAACATCTCTGTCACTGCAGAAAGCAGTGTACTAGACAACTGCGGAATGGTGACTATGACATTAAAAATCTATACTGGGACATTTGCAGTTTTTAGAAAAATTCACTTATGAAATGAAAAATTATTTTTCTTATATTTGTTGATCTATAAAATCATTCAATTCAAAAACCATTTTCAAAAAGTAAATTTTTCTAAAGAATAATAAATAAAAATATATATCAACACAGATCAAGAAATTCTGGGCATAGAACCTGATGTCAAATTGGATGAGACTTTGGGAGTCTTTGGAGGAGTTGATTATGGTTTACATGTGGAAGTGATGTAAACTTTTGTGGCCTGAGGGCACACTGTGGTAGATTTGTCTGCAACTAGAGCCAATAACAATTAATCTCATCCCTGTATGCCTGTGCCACTTCTCTGACCAAGAAAGTAGGTCTATCTCCCCGTATCTTGGATCTGCACTGGACTTGTGATTCATTTTGACAAACTGAATGCAGCAGAAATGATAGTTTGGGATTTCTGAGCCCAGGACTTCAGAAGTTGTATAGCTTCTGTTTTCAATCATGGGGGAAATCAGAGGACATCTAAAGAATCCTTGTAAAGAGACGCATGTGGAAAAAAAGAGGTTCTGGAGTAGAAAAGCCTATTAGGAAGGAGGGAGGGTTGGGGGGAAGTGAGAGAGAGAGAGAGAGAGAGAAAGAGACAGAGGCCCAGCCAACCCCCAGCCATTTCAGGCAATAGCTAAGAAACCAAACACGTGAGGAAGGCTATCAGGGATTCTCCAACCAACACCACAAACTGCAGAAATAAACTTTCCCTTCTGAGTACTATTTGAATTCTTGAACAACATAATTGTGAGTACTAAACAGTTATTTTAAGTCAATAAGTATTGGAGTGGTTTGTTATGCAGGACTGCTCAGTGTCTATTTTTTGCATTTATTTGGCATGCACTTAATTATCATTTCCCATGTGTTACGGACTGAATATTTGCATCCCCCCCAAATTCATATGTTGAAGCCCTAACCCCCCTGTGTGACTGTATTTGGAGATGGGGCCTCTAAGGAAGTAATTAAGGTTAAATGAGGTCATATGGGTGGGCCTTTATGCAACAGCATTAGTGTCCTTATAAGAAGAGACACCACATGAGCACAGAAGAAAGGCCATGTGAGGATGGAGTGAGGAGGTGGCCATCTGCAATCCTGGAAGAGAGCTCTCACCAGGAAGCAAATCAGCCAGCACCTTGATCTTGGACGTCCCAGCCTTCAGTACGGCAAGACATAAATTTCTGTTGTTTAAGCCACCCAGTCTATGGTATTTTGTTATGGCAGCCCAAGCAGACTAAGGTACCATGTTTGTTTTATCAGGAAAGCTCTGCATGCTGTCTTTGATGGGTGATGAGTGTTAGTTATGTCAGTCTGAAGAGGGTCAGTAAAAGAGAGAATGGACTGTCTTTCAGATCTAACCCACGTTTCAGATCTAAAGTGAGAGCTCTCTTCCTTGCACACGCCTGTCAGAAGTTGGAAGTACAAAGTGGAGGCCTACCAAACCCATTCCAGGTGAGTTTCATTCAACTACTGGTAATAATATTGGGGTACAAAATATTAAAATATCCAAGACATCATCCAGTATTTTGCCAGACAAACTAAAAGCCTTTCAGTTTCTCAGTTTTTGGTAAATGTACCTTCATGCTATATCAAGACTTAACCAATTGATGGTTAGTTACACCTGTTATACTCTCTTTAGAGGCATCTTGTTTGTGGAGCTGGGTTTGGACCAAACCTGGTAAAAACAACCTCATGAAACTGGAGACTTTAAGAATTTTTCTGTCGCTCATGAACAAAGACCTATTTTATGCCAATTTCAATATTCTAGGTTGACTTGAAGGACCTTACAAAGGCATGACAGATGGCTTTAAAGACAGACAGTTGAGAATTATTACATATGGACTGCTTAGGAATTTCATTTCCTGGATGAAAATTATTAAGTTTATGATTACACACTTGACAGTATTAAAATAGCAACATCTAAGTGGAAGGAACTAATCCTTATTAAATAAAGATGATTTTCTAAAGTTCAGGGTATTACGTACTAGATTGCATTTTGAGAATATTTTGTCACACATCCATACCTAAATAGATGTTTTACTTTAAAGAGTGCAGTTAACTCTTCTGGGAATTAACAGCAAAGAGAAGGTATTTAGTCCCTAGTAATTGTAGAGTTTACAAAAAGTGAATAAAATGATTGCTGTTAAGTGCATTATCTACAGCACAGCAATGTTAAGTACACAAATAAATGGAATGAGTGATGAGTGACAGGAGGAGATTTGTGCCTATATTAAAAAAAAAACACAAAGATTTCCATTATATTATAATCTTAAAAAATTTGATGCAAGTAAACATGGGCATTTTTATCCTTCCTTGAAATCATGCAATATATGCAACTGAGACACAGCCCAAGACACAGGTTAATAACATGAATCACCAAAGCTCATTCTCGCTGTGGAGAATTGTAAAAATGCAGACAGAACACACTTCTTAGCTGACTGTAAGTTCCCAGCATGTTTTTCACAGTTAAATATTCTAATTCTGTGATAAATAGATAAAAACCTTTGATGAAAAAAATCATTTCATAAATTTGTCACCTGCATGAAATAAGGCATCGAGACCCTCATTTATTACTGATGATGATTTTTTTTCCCTGTGGCAATATTTTATCTGTTTTTTTTATTAATTTCTTTTTTCTATAAACAAGCTTCCTACTTTTAAAAAACATTTATTTATTTATTTGGTTGTACCGCCCCTTGCATTGGGAGCGCGGAGTCTTATCCACTGCACCACCAGGGAAGTCCCTGTTATATTTTATATGTTAAGTCATCCCCTTGGTTGGATGAGAGGTTTTTCTACCCTGGGAGAATGCAGTATGGTTAGATTCAAGAAAAAAGAAGACAAGAGGTTTGTTCTTCTTTGATGAAGTGGGAGAAAGAGGATAGTGGCGGAGGAGGAGATGGGTGTCCGTAGGCAGATGGGTTTAGGACAGAATTTGTATAAAGGGTGAGGATCTGGATCCTTAGGGCTTTTAGGGCCAGTGTCATGTACGCTAATATCCACATACGTTTATATGAAAAGCACTGCTTTTCATTGTCTTACATTTGGTAATCAAGCCCTTTAATTGGTTTATCTGTAATGCATTAATACGTATTGCCATAGCCTGAAGTGTTGATGTGCTCATTTCTGCCCAGGAAGCCAAGAGTATTTCACGTGATTCTTATTGTTGTGACTTTCAATAGGATAAGAATTCAAATTTACACATTTTACTCCGTCTCTCTGTGCTTTCCTACATGCTTAAATGCTTCCATATTTATTGAATCCAGGTGTCTTATTTCTCAGTAATTACCAGAACTCACCTGATTTAATGATGCCAATCTGTTAGTTTCAAGAATTTTATTTTAAAAATCCTCTTTTCCCTGTGAATATTGTGTGTCTGTGGCTTTCTTAATCCAAAAATGGTTTCAGAAATTTTATAATCTTATGAGATATCACTTAAGAGGGTTTACTGAGTTTTTTTCTTATGCTGTAACAGAGCTTAATTACAAAGAATGGTATTTACAGATTAATATTTGGGGCAAATTCTACAATGCATTTCTAGCAATGATCTCCACATTTTCCTCATGAGTACAAAGCAATCTGCTTCTGTTTTTCTGTAACTAGAAGTGGATAGTATAGTGATAAAACTCCTTATTCAAAACAACATTGCGGCTCTATTTGAAAAACATTTTTGCTTAAATAATTAACATTTTGCTTATCCATAAAGAAGCCACGTGAGAAAGGAAAAAAAATGTTTTCCCAGATGGTTCTTTTTGCATTAATATTACTAACCCAGACATCAAACACAAACAGTAAGGTGTTGAAATGTATAATATGAGCCAAAATATCAAAGCCTTGAATGTTTAAGGGCTTTGCAATTTTAAGAGGAGAGCTGCATATGCACATGAAGTCAGCCTCGCTACAGCTCTAGCCTCTTTCGTGTTTCCCTTTTCTCTATAGTCTTTGTGTGAACAGTTTCCTTCTTGTGGAAATGGAGGAATGATTACAACCATTACTTAACTTGGGAAAGACATAGACATATTTACCTGTTGTAAAGGAAAAAAAACAAAACCCAACCTGGAATCAGTTGTTTTTGTTTGCCTGGTATCCATTTATGTTTTTCTAGTAAAATAACCCATACTGGGGGGAAGAACCACAACTTTTCCAATCTTATCCAAGTGAGAGTAATAGCTCCAGGGCTGGGCCTATGATCTAGGTTGGCCGATAAGAGATTCAAATTCTTCAGCCACTGTGCTTGGTTCAGGAAAGGCACACGCTCCAAATTGGTCCAATGAAATAAATCTGGGGACTTTTACAGAACAGCTGGGAAAAGAAAAAAATTATCTTTACCAGGAACTGCTGGAATTACTACATGGTGATAACATCCAAAAGGAAAGCTGAGCTGAGATATGGCAGAGGGAGATGGGGAGGGGGCAGGGGAGGGGTAGCGGGCGAAAGACCTGGTTTGGGGTATTTTAATTACATGAACCAAAAATTCATTCTTCGCTTAAGGCAGTATGAGTTGGATTTTTCTGTCACTTGCACCTGAATGAGTTCTAACACAAAATCTATCCAGCTATGATCATGTTCAGAATGGGGCAGTTTACAATGAGGTATCACCTCACGCCGGTCAGAATGGGCATCATCAAAAAGTCTACAAATAATCAATGCTGGAGAGGATGTGGAGAAAAGGGAACCCTCCTACACTGTTGGTGGGAATGTAAATTGGTGCAGCTACTATGGAGAACAGTATGGAGGTCCCTTAAAAAACTAAAAATAGAGCTACCATATGATCCTGCAATCCCACTCCTGGGCATATATCTGAAGAAAACCATAATTCGAAAGTATACATGCACCCTAATGTTTATTGCAGCACTATTCACAATAGCCAGGACACAGAAGCAACCTAAATGTCCATTGACAGAGGAATGGATAATGAAGATGTGGTACATATATACAATGGAATATTACTCAGCTACAGAAAAGAATGAAATAATGCCACTTGCAGCAACATGGATGGATCTAGAGATTATCATACTAAGTGGAGTAAGCCAGAGAAAGACAAATATCATATGATATTGTTTATATGTGGAATCTTTTAAAAATGATACAAATGACGTTATATACAAAACAGAAATATACCCACAGACATTGAAAACAAACTTATGATTACCAAAGGGGAAAGCAGGGGAGGGATAAATTAGGAGTTTGGGACTGACATATACACCCTACTGTATATAAAATAGATAACCAACAAGGACCTACTGTATAACACAGGGAACTATACTCAATATTTTGTAACAACCTATAAGAAAAAGAATCTGAAAAAAAATAGATATATATGTATGTATAACTGAATCACTTTGCTGGCCACCCAAAATTAACACAACATTGTAAATTAACTATACTTCAATTTAAAAAAATCAAAAAGGGGCAGTTTATCAGACTTGAGGACCTTCTATGTGCCAGGTCCCCAGGACATGCAGGGATCAATAACGTAGGGCCAAAGCAATTATACTCCAATAAAGATGTTAAAAAATAATAATAATAAGGTAGGGCCTCTCTGTACAAGAATGCTGCTCCGAAGCACTGGAAATTTTTTCCAACTGCCCAGTGACAGTTATGGAATCTCTGTTTTTTTCTAAGTAAGGTGTCCTTTTATAAAGATTTATGCAAGTAAGGGGAAAAGGCAGGGGGAGAGAATCCTGACTGTGTATTGTTACTATAAGGTAAACATATTTCTTAACTCCTAGAGAAATAGCTAGCACTGAAAAAAATTTCTTTTTGGACCTGAAGAAGAGGGGCCATTATTATCTAAATGATAGCCTTAGGTGGCAATCCTTGAAGAGGACCAAAGAGTGTTAATAGAACTACCCAGCTGAAGTTGTAGCTACATATTCATTCTGATGAAATATCAGATGATCAGTAAAATATCAGATGACACTGCTTGGCACTCAACTAAACATAGATTTTACATATATAATTTATTGTGGAAGGGGCAAATATTGTAGATTGTTCCTGCTTATACATGAAGAGTTTTATCTGCTTAAGATTTCTCTTTACTATTTCAGTAAGATCCCTGTGTCTACCAAACATCCTTACACCCCGTATCAGTGGAAAAGAATGATGATCCTCATACGCTATTTAATATAAATTTTATATTTTAAAGTTCCTCCAAATGACTGTAGACTCATGACTCAAACATTTTCAAAGAGCAGATTATCCATTCTTTCTTTGGAAGAAAGGGAGCAGCAGAGATTTCCATTCATGAAGAGTCCTCAATGGGCCCAATAAATTCATGCACACGGAAGTATTCATAGTACAGTGAGGTGAGAAAATAACATCATTTAGAGAATAATAGTGAGTGGATCTTCTCATTACTCCAAGTCAGAAGTTAAGACCCTTGTCCGTCTATAAGAGGACACCCCAACTCTGGACATCCCCCACCCCTTCACTCCCTGGTAGGAAGTCGGGGGGACAGGGCAGCCCACTGTTTGCACTCTCACTGCCCCTGTTCTGCGCAGAGCTCCTTGGGGAGCAGGGAGGGATGCATCTTCCGCCATAGACTCAGCCATGCGTGTCCCGCAACAGATATGGCCTGGACTTCAAGGACTTTATGAATCAGCTCTGCTGAATCACACCCTCAGCCATTTCTACGCAGGATGCACACACAGTACTGGGTTACTGGTCCAAAGAGGTTCTAGTATAGGCTATGCACTGAGTTCAGAGTTAGTGTTTCGCTCAGCTGATTAAAGCCCTGGCCTTGAAACAGGGTCACCAGTGCAAACTCTCCCGGATTATGGCAAACTGTACCTCAGGACTTAATGACCCCTCCTGGCCATCTGGCCTCCACTGGGGCTTTTGAGTCCCATCAGGCCACTTTGACAACTCTGACCCTGAAAGCGGAGGAACCAGTTGAACGCTGACAGGCTATGAGACCCCATCTACCTACAGAGCCAGAGCCTGGGGCTCAACCCCACAAACACCTGGCTATCTCCTCCCTCAACACCTGGGTGGCTATTTCCTTTAGATTTATATCACACAAGGGACTATTTGGGAATTTCCCCGCACCCCCCCCACCACCACCACAAAGGAAGCCAGCTCCAAAGGTAAGCTGCCATTTTCATCATTAGAGAAAACTGCCAATGATTTTTAAGTAACCTGTTTCCAGTTAAAAAGAAAATAGTACACCATATGTATTGTACATTTTAAACAGAATCAGGCAGAGTCAAATACCTTTAATATTGAAACTATGATGAATGCAGGTTTTGAATGAAGAAGCACCCTCAACCATTCCTGAGCTCATCACTCTATAAGCACAGGAATACCAATGAACAGAGCAATCCCAATTAATAGAAGCCTGACTACGAGATCATTTGTTCTATTTATGATGTAGTCACATGCACACTGCAGGATCTTAAGAATTTTATGAAGTCGTCCTAACCTCTGTCCCCTGGAAAGATTAATAATATTAAGTTAAAAGAACGCCACTGCCATGACCACCACAGCGTAAACCTGACATTCCCCACCATTATCAACGTTGTCTCACGTAATGTCTGAACTCCCCACCTCTTTCACTGTGGGCATTGGGAGGGCATTAAAGTAGAAAAGAACGACATGGGGAACGTACAAGCGTGGAACTGGGATTTATGAGCCAAGTTCAGGAAGAGTGATTTTGGCTGGAGCCGTGGTTTCCACGGGGCTTTGTTCAGGTGTCTCAGACCCTCTGGTCTGCCCACAGGCACAAGGGGAATGGGCATCACATGGATGAACTGTGACCTTCTCAGGCACCACTGTTGCTGTGTGCTAGGCTTCTTGCTGATCATCTTCTGGCTTGGCACCTTCTTTTTTAGTTATAGATACATATATCAGCATCACCTACTAGGGAGCTATCAACTTAAGGTCTGTTTTTTTAAGATGACCTTGAAGATGTTTCTTCTTATATAGAAGGATCTCTAATAATGAGTTAAGACATATGGGTTTTGGAACCAGACTGATGGATTCCAAACCGTGTCCTGCCGCTTACCTGTTCTATGACCTTGGGTAAGTTATATAACCTCTCATGCCTTAGTTTTCTCATCAGGAAAATGAAGTCAATAATAGAATGTCCTTCAGAAGCTTGCTTTGAGGAGTAAATGCATGAATACAGGTGTTGGCAAACTTTTTCTATGAAGAGCCAGATGATAAACAGGTTAGGTTTCGCAGGACATACAGTCTCTGTTGCAACAAATCAAATATGCTGTTGAAGAGTGAATGCAGCCAGAGACAACAGGTACATGATTTGGTGTGACTGTGTTCCAATAAAACTTTATTTATAACAACAGGCAGTGGGCTGAATTTGGCTTTCAGGACATAGTTTGCCAGCCTCTGGGATACTGGTGCACCCATACTTTGGCCCATTGTAAGAACTCAATAAATACTGGCTTTTTTATCATGATAATCATCATATATACCCCCACTCATTCCACAAATGATTATAGACCAATATTCTATGCTAATTTTACAGTGTAGCTCTCAGGGTGTTGCGTGGGCTTTGCTGTCAAATCTAAGCATTTCCTAAACTCAGGGTCTCAAATCTTCCACTAAAGTCCCTCTACTGGCCGAGGACAGTGAACTCCCATCCCATGGTTCTGGGAGTGGCAATAGATCTAAAAGCAAAACATGTCTAACAAGTGTCATATTTAGTCTTAAAAGTTCACATGACTTTTGTATTTTATTTCATAATATATTTATATTTCTTTCAATACAAAGAAAACCGGCGATTTAAGTCATTCATCACTGGGTAGGACGGACTACAATTTCCAAGTGTCTTCTGGTTTTGCATGACACATACAATTTATACCAGTTTGAGAAACATGTCCTATGATGACAGGAATTTAAAATTTGAGGTAGGTAATCTCCTTAAGGATTAAGAGCCTTAGCATTCTATGCGGCTGTTAGATCTTCCTCAAACACAAAGAGAGGGAATAAAGTTAGGGCACATGGACATTGCAGAACCCACTGACAACTGGAGGGAACTCCAGTCCTTGCCTCCCACATGGCAGGTGTCAAAGCGCATTTCTTGGCCCCTGAAGCTCTGGCCTCACGGCTCAAGAATACTGATGACACCCAGGAAATCGACATGTGCCTATCAGGCTATGACTGATAGAAACGGCAAGGGGTTGACCTAAGAAAGTCCTGAAAAGTAAAGTAACAAACAGAATAATTTGTGTGAAAGAGAGATCACTGTTAAGTTGAGCCATGTCAAATTTTCAAGATTCATTCATGTTGAAGTGTAAAAATGTCAATTTCTATGGTTCAACCAAATATTTCCCCAAAGTTTATTAACTAATAGTGTGCATAGCACCGGTTTTTAGGTGAAATACTACCACTGTAAATCATAATAAGAATAGCTCTATCAGGCTCCTTAAAAAGTACATCCGGAATGAAGACTGTGCAAAAAAGAAAGTAAAATTTTGTGGATGATGCTGAAGATGATAGGACATTTTACTTTTAGTGGCCTAAGGGGTTGTACTGTGATCATGGTTCATAGTCAGAATTCTTTCAGACAATTTGCAGAAATGATCCTGCGGGTTCTTGTTGATCCAGCAGGTGTTAAGAAAATAAAACATTAGGACCAGTTATGCATGAAATGCCAAGAATAAGCCTTGGGCGTTGCATGAAAGCACTTGGAAAGATGAAGTCCCCTGTGCTTTTCAAGGCCATAAGCAAAGTGCATTTATTCAACCATTTTACCATCACAAGATGGAGAGAAAGCAGAGGTTATTTTACTCCTTCTCTGTTTTCATCAGTTCCCAGGCAATACAGTCATCCCTTGGTATAGAGGAGGGATTGGTTCCAGGACCCTTGCGGATACCAAAATCCACTGACGGTCAAGTCCCTTATATAAAACGGCGTAGTGTTTGCACAGAACCTATATACATCCTTCAGTATACTTTAAATAATCTATAGATTACTTATAATACCTAATACAATGTAAATCTATGTAAATTGTTTCCTGTACACGGCAAATTCCAGTTTTGCCTGTTGGAACTTTTGGAATTTTCTTCCCCAAATATTTTTGATCCTTGGTCAGTTGGTTGAATCTGCAATGCAGAACCCATGGGTACGGAGGGGTGACTACAATGAAGTCATATGATAAATTTCTCTTAAGATGACCATTTCCCTAAGTAAGCAGCTAGCTGAGTGCCCATGACAGATTCTTTTCAGACTCATATTTAAACCAAGATGCATTCCTTCCTAATACTCATTTAAATTCCAGTCTTTATCTCAAATCTTCACTCTTATACAGGAGTGGAAACACACAGAGACAGAGAAAGTAACCAAATTCAATAACATGCATGACACAGGAAGAGCACAAGGTATGTTATGTGCTTTCAACTTTGCAAGTTAGTGCAGCACTTTTGTCATGAATCAGCACTACCTGCTTCTTTAGATTTAAATTCCTAGATCTGGATCTGGATTGGGTGGAGAGGAAAAATGGCAGCTCAGAAGGACATATTTGGGCAATCAAGGAGGAAAGCAGAGTGTGTTTCTAAGCACATGGGAGGGTTTCTATGTTCAGTTTAGCACAACTTAAGTAGTCTTGGATTTCGGATCTGCTGCCTTCATTCTGTCTTGGATTTTGACTTGGAGCATCAACTGAGTAGGCAGAGAGAGGAAACCCAAACCAAACCAAACAACAACCAAACCAACAACTAAACCAAGTTCAGAAGACTATATGAACAACTAATAAACAAAGGGTTTCCTCATGGAAACGTAACTGTCAAGTTCACAAAGAGCCTGGCCTCCCACTATGTCAGAAACTTGATCCAAATGGAAAACATTTTCTAATTAAAAATTTTAAACATACACAGAAATTGAGGGAACAGTAAAGAAACTACTTAGATTCAACACTTCAAAAAAATTTTCCATCCTTGCTTTATCTACTCCTTTTACTGTTGTTGAAGTATTTTAAAGCAAATCACAGCCCCATATCATTTTACTCCCATGTATACTTTAGCGTGCAACTCTTAAAAATTAAGGATATTTCCTTCACGATTACAACGTCACTTGGGCAAAGTTTTAAATGACAATTTATCACTTAAAAATAGAACCTGTATTTACTGTTCATTTATACTCTGCTATATTGCAAAAATGCCTATGAGAAAGAGAGATGAAACTAAAAGGAAAATGAGGTTAAGATAGCAAAATGAAGTCAGGAATAAAAGTATTGAACAAGGTATATGGAACGTCCGATCCTAACCCTAGGGGTCAAAGCAGGAGGAAAACCCTGGCAGTCACCAGAGTCAGTGCCCATAAAGGGGAAACAGCACCATTCCTCTGGAGAACATAGCTTTTCCTGTCTCTAAGGTCTGTGAGGAATTTCTCTTGGATATCTTCGTGAAGAAGGCAGCGTGAGGGCTTCCCTGGTTGGCGCAGTGGTTGAGAGTCTGCCTGCCAATGCAGGGGACACGGGTTCGAGCCCTGGTCTGGGAGGATCCCACATGCCGCGGAGCAACTAGGCCCGTGAGCCACAACTACTGAGCCTGCGCTTCTGGAGCCTGTGCCCCGCAACAGGAGAGGCCGCGATGGTGAGAGGCCGCGATGGTGAGAGGCCCGCGCACCGCGATGAAGAGTGGCCCCCGCTCGCCACAACTGGAGAAAGCCCTCGCACAGAAACGAAGACCCAACACAGCCATAAATAAATAAATTAAAAAAAAAAAGAAGGCAGCGTGAGATTTATTGGACAATATACTTTACAAAACCCCCACAATAAATACAGAAGAGGTTCTGTGCTCCTTCTGTGCCCTCGTTGCAAACTAAGGCATAACACCCAAGTCCTGGTGAGAAAAGTCATCCCACAAAGACCCAGAGCAGTGTGTCATGTCCGCCTGGTGGCCACTATCCCAAGGTACAACCCATTCATGTCAAATAATTTTTTATCTCCCTCTGACTCCCATCGATCCAATGCCCCCCAATAATAATATGGCCTTCATTTAAAAAACTTGAATCCAGCTGTTATTACTCTTAAGTGCTGTTATCCAGAGCAAGCTATGTGATGCCACATGTGTCTTCATACACATTCATCATCGTGAATTTGGCCCAGTCCCTGGATTTCTCCCCCCCTGTTGTTCAGGAGGGTTGCAAATGCCAAAAGCAATCAATTTGCAAAGCAAATCAATGTGTACAGCCATCAGGGGGAAGGACTGGTCCTGCAGCTATCTGTTATTTTTTTTTTTTTTTTTTTTTTTTAAAGAGCTGCTGAGCTCGTATTTGGATCTGATGACCAGAATACCATCGTACTCAAGGAGCTGTCTCGCTCCAGCTTAAAAAAAAAAAAAAAATGCTCTCACCCAAGGCTAGCTTCACAGACTTTCCAGGCTGCAGGACCAGCAGTCCTACCCTGGTGTCCGGCGACTCTGGCATCCTCAGCTCCCTCTCACCTGCAGCCGAGGCTGCATTGATCCTCCGTAAGCACTCTGGCTCCCAACATTCTGTTACTTACCATCAATATCTCTATGGAGGGTGCAAAATGCAATTTCTTTGTGTCCTTAGTGTGTGTGACATGGCTCATCAGACTTTTAAAGATTTCCTCCTGGCTCCTGCTAACAGCCTTTGCTTGCTTTCTGCAGCTCCGTGCATCACACGGCTAAATAAACCTGTTTGATGTTGCCAGCTCTCAGGAATCCAACCAGAAAACATCCTGAAATCAGATATTCAGGTGAGCTGACATCAAGGAACAATGAGTAAAAACGATCTCAATAAAGAGAAAGAAATTCTGAATGCACAAATGGTTTCTTGTCAAACTAAAAAAAAAGGAAAGAAAACAATAAAAATATTTGGGGAAATTTGAACCTACCTGCAGTGGCAAAATACGCCCTTATTTTCTTGGGGATAACATTTCTATTTTTAAAACTGGAGCAGCAGATCCAAGCAACAAATATGTTTGAAAATTCCATTTCACGGAAGCATCACTGTATGCATTTAAGCTTTCTTCTCCTACTGAAAATCATTACAAACAGCATGAAAAATGTCGACGCAGGAAACAGAATAAAAGTAATGGATGGTCTTAAAAAAGCAGAGGGGTAAAACTGTTTGTGAAATACTATGCTCAAATGACTAATGTGAATATTTAGGTAAAATTATTCCCTATAGGCAAGAAAATAAGCAAGATGCTTACAGAATAACATATAAAATAAGAGTAGCAAGGGAAATAAAGTTAGAAAAGTCAGTAATACTTCTAGAATCATTTTAGGAAGTTGGCAGAGGGAATATCTAATGGTAGAATAAAATTTTTTTAATATTGCCCAGGAACTAAAAGATGAAATCTGTTTATTTTTCCAGTACATCAAAAAGAATTATTAGGTGTTTTGTTGGTGTTGGCCTAAAATATTCAGATTATTATTTCCATTTCCTGTGTCACTTTGCAGAATTCTTAATTGTTATTCTTTTACACTCTCTCCCGCATATACCTGTCCAAACTTATTTTTAGATTTCTATTTATGATTAACAGTATTTTAAGTTTCCTAAATGCAGTCCTTTCTTTGGAGTCTTTATCGTTAGAAAGTCTACTTGAATCCTACTTTCCTTTTTCCTTCAGACATTTGTTCTCCTAAATTCCAGAGCAGCAGGCATCTCACTTGTGCCTCACCATTACTGCATTTTAATTAAAGGCCCCTGGTTAGTACTGTTTTCAGAACCCAGGCAGTTACGCCACCATATAATCAAGGAATTCACAATAGAATTTTTTAAGAATGTGAGGTTAACCCACAGATACTTGCTGAAAGAGGTGAAGTTCAAGCTGTCTATTAAAGAACAGGAGGGACTCAGGTGTGGAAAACAGAGAAGGTTGTTCCAAACAGAAAGAATGATATGTAAACCACCCAGTGGCAGAGGGGAAACTTGGGTACTAGAGGCAGGCCTGGCAGAGAGAGGGGTAGAAACAATTCTTCTTTGCTTATGACGGATGATTATAAAAAGCATACGGCTGACAAAGCCCAGTGCAAGCTCTGGAAGGTGTTGGATTCAACACGCCCTCTTTAGTTCCACTGGGGGAAAGCAGGGCTGTCCACCCACTGAATGGTCCCAAAAGCACACCAGAAGAAACAGGCCCCCAAGATCAGGACACACGAGGAGCCCTTCTGGGGAATCTCTGGGCATCATTACATTGTTTGCTAATGAAATGTTCCACTCTGCTTTACACGTAATATTGCATTGACTACCCAACTCTTCCAACGCACAGAGCCCTTCTGGAACTCATCAGCATCTTCATCTACCATCTCTGACTCTTTCATCCTAATTAAGGGCTTGCAATTCTTAATTGCCTAAATCTCTCTGGGGAAGCCTCGATACACAAATCACAGATGGGCTGGTTTGTGGTGGGACAAAATTACTATGTTTTCTTTTTAGTTTGAAATTCTCTTCTAAATACCTATAAGAATCTATGCTTGGGGTCATTCTTTACATAAAGTAGTAGCATATTACAGGAGGGGCGATTCTTAATGACCCAATCCACCTGTAGACTCACCATAGGTACAGGATGCCAGGCTTTACAATCAGCCTCCAAGATTGGAATACTTAAAAATTAAGCCCCAAATCCTTCATATTCTTTTGTCCCCAGCTTATTGAGATATAATTGACATACAACATTGTGTAAATTTAAAGTGTATATTGTCACTCCTGGGCATGTATCCAGAGAAAACTCTTATTTGAAAGGATACATGCACCTCAATGTTCACAGCAACAATATTTACAATAGCTGAGATATGGAAGCAACCTAAATGTCCATCGACAGATGAATGGATAAAGAACACGTGGTTGGGGCTTCCCTGGTGGCGCAGTGGTTGAGGGTCTGCCTGCGAATGCAGGGGACACGGGTTCGAGCCCTGGTCTGGGAAGATCCCACATGCCGCGGAGCCACTAGGCCCGTGATCCACAACTACTGAGCCTGCGCGTCTGGAGCCTGTGCTCCGCAACAGGAGAGGCCGCTATAGTGAGAGGCCCGCGCACCGCGATGAAGAGTGGCCCCCGCTCGCCGCAACTAGAGAAAGCCCTCGCACAGAAACGAAGACCCAACACAGCTAAAGATAAATGAATAAATAAATAAATTAATAAAAAAAATAAAAAAAAATAAAAAAAAGAACACGTGGTATATATACACAATGTTGTATTACCCATCCATAAAAAGGAATGAAATAATACCATTTGCAGCAACATGGATGGTCCTAGAGATTATCATACTAAGTGAAGTAAACCAGACAGAGAAAGACAAATATTATATGATATTGCTTATATATGGAATGTAAAAAAATGGTACAAAAGAACTTATTATCAAACAGAAATAGATTCACAGACATAGAAGACAAAATTATGGTTACCAAAGGGGAAGGGGGGTAGGGATAAATTAGGGGTTTGGAATTAACAAATACACATTACTATATATAAAATAGACAGTCAACAAGGGGTTACTGTATAGCACGGGGAACTATTCTCAATATCTTATAATAACCTATAATGAAAAAGAATCTGAAAAAGAATATATATATATTTAACTGAGCCACTTTGCTGCACACCTGAAACTAACACAACACTGTAAATCAACTATACTTCAATAAAAATTTTTTTAAAAGTATATAATGTAATGATTTAATACACATATGTATTGTAAAATGTTTACAATAAGGTTAGTTAACACATAATTTATCTTACACAATTACCATTTTATTGTTGTTGTTGTTATGGTGAGAACGTTAAAGCTCTACTCTCACAGCAACTTTCAAACACACAAGACAGTTTGTTACCTATAGTCACCATGCTGTATATTAGATTTCCCAAACTTATTCATCTTAAAACTGAAAGTTTGTACCCTTTGACCAACATCTCTCTATTCCCCCCACTGCCCCTCAGCCCCTGGCAACTACCAATCTACTCTCTGTTTCTATGAGACTGATGTTTTTAGATTCCACATATAAGTGAGATCATGCAGTATTTGTCTTTGTCTGACTTCTTTCACATAGCATAGTGCTCTCAAGGTCCATCCATGCTGTTGCGGAATGGCAGAATTTTTTTATTTTTTATGAATAATATTTCATTTATTTATATATGTGAATACATTTTGTACATATCTCGCATTTTATATAGGTATCTTATATTTTCTTTATCCATTCATCTGTTGAGGGACACTTACGTTGTTTCCATGTCTCAGCTATTGGGAATAATGTTGCTATGAACATGAGGGTGCAGCTATCTCTCTGAGATAGTGATTTCATTTTCTTCCAGTATACACCTAGAACTGGAATTGCTGAATCATACGGCAGTTCTATTTTTAATTTTTTTTGAGGAAACTCCATACTGTTTTCCATAGTGGCTGTACCAATTTGCATTCCCAAAAACAGTGCACCAAAGTTCCCTTTTCTCCACATCCACCCCAGGATTTGTTATATCTTGTCTTTTTGATAGCAGCCATTCTAACAGGTGTGAGGTGATATATCATGGTTTTGAGTTGCATTTCCCTAATTATGAGTGATGTTGAGAACTTTTTCATAAGCTTGTTGACCATTTCTTATGCCTTCTTTGGAAAAATGTCTATTTTTTAAAACGTCCATTTTTAAATTGTTTTTATTTTAATTTTTTTGCTATTGTTATGAGTTCCTTATATATTTTTGATATTAACCCCTTGTCAGATATGTGGTTTGCAAATATTTTCTTCTATTTTGTATATTGCCTTTTCATATTATTGATTATTTCTTTTGCTGTGCAAAAATCTGTAGTTTGATAGTCTCACTTGTTGATTTTTTCTTTTGTTGCTTCTGCTTTTGGTGCCATATTAAAAAAATCATTGCCGTGACTGATGTCAAGGAGCTTTTGCCCTATGTTTTCTTCTAGGAGTTTTGTGGTTTTTAGGTCTTACAATTAAGTACTTAATCCATTTTGAGTTAATTTTTGTGAGTAATGTTAAGATAGGGAACCAATTTCAATCCTTACATGTGTATATCCTGTTTTCCAAACACCATTTTTTTTTTTTTTTTTTGGCTGTGCCACGTGGCATGTGGAATCTTAGTTCCCCAACCAGGGATTGAACCTGCACCCCCTGCAGTGGAAGCTCAGAGTCCTAACCACTGGACCACCAGGGAATTCCCCCAAATACCATTTTTGTAGAGACTATCCTTTCCCCATTGGGTATTCTTGCTCTCTTGTCAAACATTAGGTGACCAAGTATGTGTGGATTTATTTCTGGGCTCTCTCTTCTGTCCCATTAGTCTATGTATCTGGTTTTATGTCAGTACCATACTGTTTTGATTACTACAGCTTTGTAATACAGTTTTCAATCAGGAAGTGTGAAGCCTCTGGCTTTGTTCTTTCTTAAGATTGCTTTGGCTATTTGAGAGCTTCTGCTGTTCTATACAAATTTTACGATTTTTAAATATTTCTGTGAAAAATGCCATTGGAATTTGGATAGGGATTGCATTGAATCTATAGATGGTTTTGGGTAGTATGAATATTTTAACAATATTAACTCATGATCCATGAACATGGCATATCTTTCCATTTATTTGTGTCTTCAATTTCTTTCATCAATGTGTAATAGTGTATATATATTTCATTTCCTTGGTTAAATTTATTCCTAAGTATTTTATTCTTTTTCATGCTATTGTAAATGGGATCTTTTTATTTCTTTTTCAAATAGTTCATTGTTAGTGTATAGAAACGCAACTAATTTTTGAATGTTGATTTTGTATCCTGAAACTTTATCAAATTCATTTATTAGGTCTAATAGTTTTTCCATGGAGTCTTTAGGATTTTCTATGTACAAGATCATGTCATCAGCAAACAGATAATTGTACTTTTTCCTTTTTGATTTAAATGGAAATTCTTTATTTCTTTTTCTTTCTTTTATTTCCTTTTCTTGCCTTATTACTCTGGCTAGGACTTCCAGTACTATGTTGAACTGTAGTGAGAGTGGGAACCTCTGTCTTGTTCCTAACCATAGAGGGAAAGTTTTCAAACTTTCACCATTGAGTATGATGTTAGCTGTGGGCTTGTCATATATGGCCTTTATTATGTTGAGGTATGGTGTTCCTATATCCAATTTGTTGAGCATTTTATCCTGAAGGATGTTGAATTGTTGTCAAATGCCTTTTCTGCATCTAGTGAGATGATCTTATGATTTTTATCCTTTATTTTGTTAATGTGATATATCATGTTTATTGATTTACACATATTAAACTATTCTTGCATCCCAGAGATAAATCTCACTTGATCATGGTGTATGATCATTTAAATGTACTGTTGAATTTGGTTGCTAATATTTTTGTTGAGAATTTTCACCTCTATATTCATCAGGGATATTGGCCTGTAGTTTTCTTTTCTTTTTTTTTTAACTTTTTATTTTATATTGGAGTACAGTTGATTAAAAATATTGTGATAGTTCAGGGGTACAACGAAGTGATTCAGTTATACATATACATGTTTTCTTTTCTCTTAGTATACTTAACTGGCTTTTGTATCAGCGTAATGCTGACCTTGTAAAATAAATTTGGACTGTTTCCTCCTCTTTGATTTTTGGAAGAGTTTGAGATGAATTGGCATTAATTTTTCTTTAACTTTTTGGTAGAATTCACCTGTGAAGCCATCCGGTCCTGAGTTTTTCTTTGTTGGGAGGTTTTTTATTACTGATTCAATCTCATTACTTGTTATTGTTCTGTTCAGGTTTTCTATTTCTTCATGATTCATACTTGGTAGGTTGTACGTTCCTAGGAATTTATCCATTTCTTCTAGGTTGTCCAATTTGTTGGCATATTATTTTTCATGGTAATATCTCATTATCCTTTGTTTTTCTGTGGTATCAGTTGTAATGTTTCTTCCTTCATTTATAATATTATTTATTTGAATCCTTTTTCTTTTTCTCTTGGTAAGTCTAGTTAAAGATTTATCAATTTTATTTATCTTTTAAAAAATCAACTCAGTTTGTTGATCTTTTCTATTGTTTTTCTATTCTGTTTCATTTATTTCTTCTCTGATCTTTGTTATCTCTTCCTTCTGCTAACTTTGGGCTTTGTTTTTGTTTTTCTAGTTCTTTGAGGTGTAGGTTGTGTATTTAAGATCTTTCCTTTTTCTTAATGTAGGGATTTATCACTATAACTTCCCTTAGCATTGCTTTGGCTGCATCTCGTAAGTTTCGGTATGTTATATTTCCATTTTTGATGTTTTGATTTTCCTTTTGCTTTTATCTCTGACCCATTGGTTGTTCAGGAGTATGTTGCTTAATTTCCACATACAGTTGACCTTTGAACAATGTGGGAGGTTAGGGATGCTGACCTCCCCCACACAGTTGGAAATCCAAGTATAACTTTTGACTTCCCCAAAACTTAACTACTAACAGCCTACTGTAAACTGGAAGCCTTACTGATAACATAGCTGATTAACACATATTTTGTATGTTATATGTATTATATGCTGTATTCTTAAAATAAGGTAAGAGAGAGAAAAGAAAATGCTATTAAGATAATCACAAGGAAGAGAAAAATACATTTACAGTACAGTACTGTATTTATTGATGCTGTAAGTTTACATTGTCTGTTTACAAGATGAATCATCTGTCATTCATCTTGAAGTACCTGTATCCATATTGCCTTATATGATACAGAACACTGTAGATATTATACACATTACTAACACCAGACATGAAAAATGAAAAGATGATGTGAAAAAGAAATTCATATTTATTTACAGGTATAACAATTCATGCCTTGATAAAGAAGAAGCATCAATATGACTGCTTTATGGTAGGCTAGTGTAATCAATATAATTGCTTCACAGTAGCCTAGTCTATTCATTAATGAATAAATCATTACCACATTTTTACGGCATACAGTATTACAGTCATATTCATAATACAGTATGGAAACATTGTTACATTTTTTATAAAACCATTTACATGTGATGATAGGCTGATATGTAGTTTCTCCAATTACAAGAGAGAGAGGTATACTGTATGGTAATGTAATTCTCTGAAAGTTATAAAACAGTAAGAAAACTAACACATTATTAATTATATATTAAATATCACTTTATGCCTATATAACAATAGGCTATGCACTTCAATACAAGTCTGGCACACAGTGTTCTACAGGATGAGTACTTAAGGAAGGATGATGATGATGGTGACACAAAAACATCTCATACAGTTCTTGTCATGCAGTTATTAGATTTTCACGCAAAGACACTCACACACATACGCAACAGATAAGCTTATTAACTGTAAGGCATGACGATTATTTACTATTCATTAAGTGGAAATGGATCATCATAAAGGTCGTCTTCACATTGAGTAGGCTGAAGATGAGGAAGAGGAGGGGTTGGTTTTGCTGTCTCAGGGGCGGCAGAGGTGGAAGAGTTGAAGGAGGTAAAAGGGGAGTTACACTTGTATTATGCAAATACATCGTAATTTTCTTTCTGACATTTTTGGTTTTTTATTTCTCTAAAAATATTTCTATATGGTACCAATCCTTCTTCCACCATTTGCTTTAGGTTCAGTGCCTGTATCATAGAAGTGTCCATGCTGTAAAAGAAGTCAAAAGCAGTTTCGAATAGTCAGAACACTTTTGCCAGGTTGACTAATGTCAGTTTATTATCTGGCACTGCTCCTTATAGGTCTTCTTCCTCATCATCTGGTACTAGTTCAGAAGCACTCAACTCCATCAAGTTGTCTTCTGTTAATTCATCTGGTGTTTATTAACTCTTAAATTTCTCCAAGATCCATATCTTGAAACCCTTCACTCCCCACCTTTTAAAAAAATTTTCCATATCCACAATGTCTTTCATGATTTCCTTGATTGGCTCTCTGTTATAAATCCTGTGAAGTCATTCACAACATCTAGACAAAGCAGGAATTTATTGTTCTGGGCTTGATGGCTTTCACGGCTTTTTCTATAACAATAACAGCATTTTCAATGGTGTAAACCTTCCAGACTTTCATAATATTCTCTCTATTGGGGCTCTCTTCCATAGTGTTGGCAATCCTTCCCATAGAGTACCATGTGTAATGAGCCTTAAAGGTCTTTATGGCCCCCTGATCTAGAGGCTGAATTAGAGACGCTGTGTTTGAGGGCAACTAGGCCACTTCAACATGTTTGGTGTTGAACTCACAGGGTTCTAGGTGCCCAGGGGCATTGTCCAATATCAAGAGAACTTGAAAAGGCAGTTTCTTACTTGCAAGGTACTTCTTGTCCTCAGGGACAAAGCATTGATGGACCCAATCCAGAAAAAGTGTTCTTATTGTCTAGGCCTTCTTGTTGTACAACCAGAAGACCAGCAGCTGGTGTTTATTTTCTCCTCATGACTCAAGGAATAGCACCTTTACAGATAAGGGCAGTCCTAATCATAAACCCAAATACATTTGCACAAAACGGTAGAGTTAGTCTCTCCCTTCCTGCCTTAAATTCTGGTGTTTGCTTCTCTTCCTTACTAGTAAATGTCCTCTGTGGCATTATTTTTCCAGAATAAGGCTCTTTCCTCTGCATTAAAAACATGTTCAGGCAGATATCCTAATGACCTTCTTTATCTCTTGTTGCAGGTTTTGACTGAATGTCTATTTTGTCTGATACAAGTACAGCTACCCCTGCTCTCTTTAGGTTTTAATTTGCATGGAATATATTTTTCCATTTATTCACTTTGAGCCTGTGTGTGTTTTTGAAGCTGAAGTGAGTCTGTTGCAGGCAGCATATAGCTGGGTCTTTAAAAAAAAAATCCATTCATTCACTCTATGCCATTTGATAGGAGAATTTTATCTATTTACATTTAAAGCAATTATTGCTAGGTAAGGACTTACTATTGCCATCTTGTCAATTTTTTTTTTTTTTGGCTGTTTTGTAGTTTGGTTGCTCCTTTCTTCCACTCTTGCTGTCTTCCTTCATGAAATGATGATTTTCAGTAGTGGTATGCTATGATTCATTTCTCTTTATCTTATATGTATTTACTGTAGGTTTTCATTTTGTGTTTACTTTGTGGCTTACTTGAAACCTCTTACACATATAACAGTCTTTTTTAAACTGATAACAATTTAACTTCCATCACACACACAAACTCTTCTCTTTCATTTTTCTCCTCCTATTTTATGTTTTTGATGTCAAACTTCACATCTTTTTATATTATGTATCCATTAACAAGTTATTGTAGCTATATCTACTCTTAATACTTCTGTGCTTCAACCTATATTCAGATTACTGTAATAATATTATATGGTGGTTAACACATCCCGTCCCAGCAGTTGAACCTCACCCAGAGATGTTCAAAGAAAAACATGCTGGGTCCCGGCCCCCATCATGGCCCCAAGTGGAGAAATGCGCACCAGGAGTATTGGGACCAGGTCATGCACCGGGGGCTCCGGCAATGAGTCCCCGCCACCCAGCGATCCTGATGCATTCAGCCAGTATTTCTTTAAATAAGAGTTCTACCCCTTTCTTCCTCTCTTCTTCTCAGACCCTAATAATATGTAGATTGTTTTTCTTAATGGTGTCCCATAAGACCTGTAGGTATTCTTCATTACTTTTTTTTTTTCTTCTCTGTATGGACAATTTCAAATGATCTATCTTTGAACTTAGTGATTTCCTTCTTCAGCTTGACCTAGTCTGCTGTTGAGGCTTTCTATTGAATACTTCAGTTCAGTCATTGCATTCTTCAGCTCCAGAATTTCTGTTTGGTTCTTTTTTATGTTTTCTATCTTTCTTTTCTGAACTTCCCATTTTGTGCTTATATTGTTTTCCCGATATCATTAAATTGTTTATCTAGGTTCTCTTGCAGCTCTCTAAGCATCTTTAGAACAATCACTTTGTTGGGAATTCTTTGTTGGGAGATTCCTGTATCTCCATTTCTCTGGGGCCAGTTACTGGAGGTTTACTATTGATATATTCCTTTGGTGGAGTCATGTTTCCCTGATATGTCATGATCCTTGTAGTCCTGCATAGGTGTCTACACATTTGAAGAAGCAGTCAGCTCTTTCAGACTTTCGGGACTGACTTTGGTAAGAAAGGACTTTTACCTGTGGTTGGGGCCATTCTGGAGCATTCCGTAACTACAGGTCTAGTGATGTAGGGCACCAAGTGCTGGGGTGTGTGGTGGCACCAGGTGTGGGGGGAGCACGCTGGCTCTTTGGCTCAGGGTTTAGAGGTCCACATCATCGACAACTTCATAGTCCTTAGTGAGCACTGCAGGGTACCTACAGATCCTGCCAAGGATGTTGGGGGTCCTCAGCAATGTCTTGAGTGCCAGTGGCTAGGCACCAGGGCAAGCAGCAGTACTGGCCGGAGCTGGTGGTGTGCACACGCTTGGCTATAAGGGCCAGCTGCAGGTAGGTAGGGGCTGATTGCAAACAGACATTTAGTGATGGGTCCAGGGCCAGCAGCAAAGGCCAGGGCTAACCGTAAGTACCCTGGCAGCTGTGGGGACCCTGGCTGCTGGTGTTTCCTACTATGGCTTCACAATCCTCCCCAGCTATGCACGGGGCAATGGTGGCCCGTGGTGTGCAAATGCACAGCTGAAGGGGCTAGCCCTGAGGGCATACACAGCAGTGGGTGTCAGCTGTGGGGTCTAGGCTGGCATCTTGCACTTGCACAACTGCAGAGGCCTGGGCTGCCAGTGTGATTCCCAGGCTCTGCTGGGGGCAGGGAAGAGGAGAGAGCTGGGTGGGACTTAGGTGGCTGGAGTCACACAACACAAATACCTGTGGGGTAAAAGCTGGTGAAATCTGCAGGGGGTCTGTGGCAGCTCTGCTGGCCCTTGGTTTCTTCAGTGGCGAAAGCTACTGAGGTCACTTGCAGAGCAGATCACGGGAAACCTCAGTCTTTCTCTTGCTCTGTGGCTAATGCTTTTCCTCCTTGTTTCTAGCCATCTATGCATCTCAGCTTTGCCAGTCTTTGCGTGGGGTGAAACTGAAGTGGGACCTTTGTGCAGTGCCCCCAGAAGGCTGGGGAAAAGCTGGCCATTCAACCTGCTTTTCCTTTCCCTGCAAGGAAAACTCTTCCTGGTTGGGGAGTTTCCTCTTGGTGCTGAGCAATGCCGGCTTGGGGGATGGGATGATGCAGGCAAAATGAAGCTATTCTTCCTTCCCCTTTTGTGCTTTTATTCTCCATTTTTTTTCTTCACTGTGTTACTAAAACATCTTAAGTGGATTTCAGAACTCTCCTGGAGCTGTTTTTATTCAGGGATAGCTGTCTAATTGTTGGTCTCAGCGGGGGATCAGACTCTGGGATCTCCATCCTGGTTGTTTGCTCCCCTCAGGAAGGACAGAGTCCCCTCCTGTGGAATCCAACACCTGGTAGACTTCATAGTGTTTTCAATGCCTGCAGACTTTGGTGAGTATCCTGGAAAATCAGTTGTTCCAAGGGGCACTCTCTAGGTCCTCAAGGCCAAAAATGTATCTTCCTTAAGCCCAGAACCACAGCTCCAACTGCTTCACCAACAGTAAATAATTATCTCCATTCTGGCCTAGCGGGAGGTCTGTAGGACTGTTTGTCTTCCAGAGAAATCTTTATCAGTTTTTCTGCCTTTTTCCCAGTAAGCCAATATCAAGGACATTTATGTCTTGGTTTAAAATGAATAGCAAGACACAGGGCTATTATTTTAAATTCTGGGCACCATTCCAGAAATGTATGGAATGGGAATGATTCTCTCTCTTGAGGAGGGATTTCTAAGCATTGCAGGTGTCATTTGGATGTCAGCTACGTAGCCCAGTACATAGGTCTATGTTGAAATGGTAAGAAATTATATACCAACTCCTTTCAGAGTTTGCCTAGTAAGGATTCCACTTTCATATCTTACCATTTTGGGTAGCAATTCTTTAAAAAGAAATTGGTTCTAAGATGCTCTGTAATAAGAACTGATGTCAGCCATGCTAACTTGGTCAGAATAGCCCATCTTTTAGTACCAGACGTGTCTGAGCTGTGCACGATTGTTACATGATTCAGTCATCCTGATAATCCTTTATTCATTTTTCCTGCTCTGCCTCTCTTAATGGTCACTGATGAGAACGTAATAAACATAGAGCTCCTAGCAATGAATGTGTCCCAGGGACCTCAGCTCCAAGGCTCCTGCCCGAGCTTACCATCTAAAAATGCCTGTGACTCAGACTGGTCACCCACCAAGTTTGCTTTTCAGCTGCTTGTTTCTATCGTGTGATCGAGACATGGGATGTGCCTGGATCCCAAGGGCCTTCCTCTGTTCTAGACATTCCAATCTAATCACTCTGAAAAATATGCAATGGAGTAAATGCCACTTTAACTATAAATTTGCTCCAACTGGATTAGAATCAAAATAAGCATGCTTAAGACAAAAATTCGATCTGAAAGTTAAAATTAGTGATTGAGCTTCTGAGACAGGAGTCCATTTGTATTTCACGATTAAGTTATTTTCTTTTCTCCTTCTTATTTTAATATTCTCATTTCCGCTATAAACCTACACCATCATCCAGTCCCATACATTGTTTCTCAAGTAGTTCTCCTTTTTACTTGCCTTTTATTTATCTTTCTGGTCTCACTTTGGGTTTACTGCCTCTCTCCCCTTCAGGGCACCCTGCGTTCTGGATGCAGATCTAAGCATTGCAGAGAAGCGCTAACAGCAGAGGTTAGTAAGCAATGATGAACAGTGGCTTTAGAGTTAGACTGGGTTTCAAATTCTGGCTCTAACACTTGGTAGTTGTATAATTTGCACATGGTGTTTACCTTTCTCAGTTTCAATTTCCCTGGTCATAAAATAGGAAGAAACCATATTTATTTCTACAGGGCGGTTTTCAGGATAAATGAACTTATGTAGGTAATGCCCTTGGCAAAGGTCCTGGCAAATGCAGGAACACCCCCCTGACAGATGCTACTTCCTGATACGAGTAGGAGGGTGCTCACCAGATCCATGTGTGAATCTGGAACCAGGAAGAGTTCAAATCTCAGATCTGGCTCTGGAGGGTTGCAAGACCCTGGGCAAGTTGTTCAATTTCGCTGTACTCAGTTGGCTCTTTTGCAAAATAGGGATAAAAACATCTGTCTCATAGGTATCGTTTCCATGTGGATTAATACTAGCTTTTTCTAAAAGAAGACTGTCAGGATACATTTGCCTATACAAAGCTACCACTGTACATCTTTCTCTGAAATATCCTGGTAATGAGAAAGAAATATGACCATCATTTGTAAAGGTTCCCAGGGGCAGTTACTCTTGTTCCATCCTCATGGCCATAAGCAACACCTTTTATTCAAATCATATAGTAACATGGGACTTGCCTGGTGGTGCAGTGGTTAAGAATCCACCTCCCAATGCAGGGGGCCTGGGTTCAATCCCTGGTCAGGGAACTAGATCCCACATGCATGCTGCAACTAAGAATTCGCATACCACAACTAAGAAGACTGTGAGCCTCAACTAAGGAGCCCACTGGCCGCAACTAAGGTGCCTGCCAGCCGCAACTAAGACCCAGCGCAACCAAAATAAATAAATAAAATTAAAACAAACAAACAAATCATATAGTAACAGACTTTTTACTTTAGGTGAGGTCCTCTGCAATTGGAATGGGTAGTGTTATGAACAAGTTTTCTCTGCTTTGCATTCCTTCTACAGATTCAGATTACGGGAGGAGGGAGACCTGTGCAGCTGACCTGAGATTGAAGCTGATCAGACTCCAGAAACCACAGGGGCCTATGGTGGATCATGGTGAAGAATCAAAAACCTCAGATGTTCTAAAAATGAGATTCCTTTTTCTAGTCAGAGATAATGGAACCAGTTCCATTATAAAAGGATACACAGAAGAGAATGAGTGAGCTGTTTATTTTACTACTAGCAAAGGGCCTTATGGTCAGATGTATTCTTGTCCCCAGTTGCTTGCTACTGCCCTCTGTGTGGGGACTGTGCTTTCCACCCCCCTGGACATCAGGTTTCATGTGACCAGGTTTGACCAGGGAAATGTGAGCAGTATGCCACTTCCAAACAGAAGCTTTATGAGCCACTGGTAATTCTTTGCTCCTGGTAATTCCTTCTAAGAATCCTCTCAAATGATTCCCTTATGGGGGCCAGAAGTACAGGGATGGTCACTGGACTTGACTGACCTCTTCTTGGCAGTGCTGCAAGATAAGCACAGTTTGTCTAGCTTTTCACTTTGGGAGGTAGCGACACGCTGTCCTCAAGCTTGGTTTCCAGTCAACACAAACATGCACACACATACACACACACACAGACATGTCTCTCATATATATTTATTTTTTCTAGATGGTTGAATAAATTCCCCTATCTTTTATCTTCTGGGAGATAATTGAACTTCTTACTGCAGTTGGAAAATGTGGTGCCAATGATACTGTAGTAAATGAAAGAACTTCATCAACTTCTAATTAGAAATCGAATCTCTGTGTGGAGAGCATAATAATATAGCCCGCTTCTCATCATCTACGACAGAACTTGGTTCAAGGATGACTTTATTGAAAGTATATGATTAAAAGGGCTCATTACATTTATTCAAAAAAAAAATACCTCCCTAACTTCTGGACCAGCACTGTCCAATAGAACTTTCCATAATGACAGAAGAATTCTCTATCTGGGAGGTCCAATATGGCACCCACTAGCCACATGTGGCTATTGAGCACTTGAGATATGTTAGCATGACTGAGGAGCTGAATTTTGAATTTAATTAATTGAATTTATGTTTAAATTTAAAGGACCACATATGGCTGGCACCTAATAAATTAGACAATGCCCCTTAGACGCAACAATGGAAGAGTATCTTTTCCTAATAATTGAAGCACTCTTTCATGTTACTATATCTGGCACTAAGAAACTTATACGTATGCATATATATCCATGTGTGTGTTTATGTGTGTGTATGTATAAATATATATATATATATATATATATATATATTTATAGTTATCTCTCTATCTATACAAGTACCAGGCAACCTCGCCCTTTTATGTTCAGGAAGCCATATCACGTGGATCCAAGAAAGTATTGCCTGTTCTGTTTTAGACTCATATGGGTCCTCTCAATAGAGATATAATCTAGCTTTATGGAGAAAATGTTATAATAAAGCATTTCCCCAAGAGAGTCCCAATATGCAAATGGCTAATACCATATCCTAGAATCATAAGTCAAGGACATTCTTATTTAGTCCATTCATTGATCTAGAAAGAACCGCTCCCGAACTACCCTGACAACTTCCAATATTATACTCTCAAATCTCTACACTTTAGCTTTTTATCTTTATACTGGAAATTAGGCTCCCAAGTTCTTCTAACAACCAGATTTTAGTTGCCCCAGTCATTGAACTGAAACCGAACTGTATTTTCATCTCAACTGATAATTTTTAATAAATAATAAGTTTTTGTCCCCCTGTTTTCAAAGGAGTCATCTCACTGCAAAGATGTAATATTCAGGGAACTACTGTAATTGTTAAGGCCATGGGATTTGGAAAGTAATAATACCTGATTATGAGGATATAATTATTTGGGAGGCTGGAGGCTGATGTATTATTAGGGACACCTGGACACTGATTCTTTTTTTTTTTTTTTTTACTTCCTATGGCTAGAGCCTTCCAGTTGGACTTTCTCAGGGAGTAGAGGCCAGGGAATTCCTTGCCAAGACAGGCCACATTGGTCACTGCCTCAGAGAGGTTCTTTATCCCTGGCTAATTAACTAAGACGTTTAATCTATTCTTAATGAGGGTGTGGTGTGATCTCTTCTCCTTAATTATAGAGCACCAGAAAGGCCTGGCTCTACTTCCTAGTGACAGTGTGAGAATTAATTCATCTGTAGGACTTAGCCTAGCAACTATTATTATGGCCCCAATCAATGATTATTGATGTCGTTTTGTTCTTATTGAGTTCTAAAACTGAAATGCAATTTTACTCAAAGAACAAAAAAACTTCTAAGAAGCATAAGATCTTTTGGAATAAAGTAAAGGACTATTCAGTAGAAAGACATAAAGCTACACCAAGTATCTGGACACCAAAAGTACCCCCAAATGCAAGGTTTTATAGTTTTCTATTAAAAAACAAAGTACGATGGGATGAATAAATTGAAGATCAGCCTCCCTTCTACAGACAAGCTAGGCATGACCAGCCCTGACCTTTATTCATCTGAGAAAAGGAAGTTAATGAGAGGATATTAAGAAGGAAAGCTGGGGCACCCTGAGGTTTCCACAGGCTGTATGTGGTTGCTTCTGTGACAGACCCTGGAATTTCTCCCAGATTTTGTCTCCAGTTTCCCTCAGCCCAATATGGGTGTATTCCTAAAGCTCTAAGGCACCTGCCTATGAACAGTGGGCCCCATAGGAAGCTCCCAGTGTGGTTTCAGGGATCCTCTTTGCAGACAGAGGCAGACGAGAGAGCTGGTCCTCAAGTCTTCCCATGATAGAGAAGAAATGCCACCAGCGGGGGTAGCCTCAAATCCACAGGGTGACACATTGGATTAGATTTTCTGAACTTGGAAACTAAGTTGGACAGTTTTGAAAATATATCATCTCTTTCAAACACTATCCTGAAAGAGATCATGCACTTTCCAGAATGGTTGACCTGCATCAGGACCCGACTTAAGCAATGAAGAATTCAAACTGAATTCAAAGAGAATATTAAAATATGGGACCAGATATTTTACAATGTTTAATGTAAACCATCCACCAATCTTATATGGCTTATATCTAATGTAAAAGAGAACAAGTCACGATTATTTATTTCTCAAAATTTAAATACAGCAGGGATCAGAAAGAGTGAAATATCAGGAGTATATGCCATATTGTTGTGTCTTTATCCTCCAGGGGAAAATGTAAGACTCTGCAGCTAAAGCATCAGTGTGATTGCTTAATGATGGTGAACATTTAAGAATCTGCTCTGAGGGAAATAAAGTGGAAATTTAAATAGTATTTCAACTTGCCATTAGTGTGGGTTTCCACTGTCTGTTTCCAAATGAGGACACAAGTGCAAGATAATAGGGGAGCTGCTCGGACTATATTATGTTCAGACAAATCCTCTCCCTTTTACTGACTCTGTAGATAACACGCTGCTTTAATTGCAGAGATGGCTTTGTTTTTAAGCTGTTAGTCTTTAAAGAAAATTTAAAGTTTCCCTATTTGACACATATTCTTATAGTCCTTGGATGCAAAATGTCTCCATGTGCATATAGACACAGAAATACATTTTATATTTACCAAATAGGACAGCAATTTATTCCAAGTTGCAGAGTCACCTCCGCTAAGAAAATATTCACTCTCCTCATTGTTAAGAATATGTACTCCTTCCTCCTTGCCAGATTATATACTGTCCATTCCATTTATTTCTGAACCGCAGCAAAGGGTCTACTATCCTGTCAGATGAGTCTAATTAAATTTTAGGGCATATTCAAATACTAGAAATAAACAAAAATAAGACAAGAGCTCATGCATAATAACAATAGTAATCATCAGAGCAGTCATTTAAATACACACTTTTAATCAAGCAACCTAAACATCACGAATGCAAAAGTAGAATAGAATTTAAATTTAAATCAACATTCTACCCCATAAAAAAGCAGCTGGGCGGGAGCGAAATTGACAAAGATACTTTTACTTTACCCGTGTAAATATCAGACTGTTTTTTTCTCCCTAGGCTTGCTTTTCTTTCTTTGGCACGACAGTTCTGATTCTTCAGCCTCCCCATGAAGAAGAGAAAAATTCCCTTGAAGCTGAACTAAATTCATCAGCAAATGAAATTACATTCATCTGATAAAATGCTAAATGGAAAAAGGCAGGTTTATTTTAAGCCGTCAACAGGCTGTTTTAGTTAATCATGCACAGTGCAAAAGACAGGAGTTTGGTTGCTAAGAAAATGGTTGGCATGTTTCCACAAGATACATGTGATGTGAAATGCATCTGCTCGTTTTAACAGGGAAATAGAAAAAAAAAAATAAACAGTTCAGGGTATCTTTAGTGAGTCACTGTGGAACACAGAGCCAAAATAACTTATGTGTTGTCAGTTTATTTTATACCACCTTATTGTTATGATGTTAGCCTTTTCTTATATTCAAAATTTTTCATCATAATAGTGGTATTTTGTTAGAAAATTGATATATATTCGTTGTAGATAAATTGGAAAAATAAGAAAATTAAAATCTGCCATGACACACACACAGACACAAATATCAATATCTACAATCCCTGGTGTGTGCATAGTCGGGGCTCAGTATTTATGTGCTGAATGAATTCATATATATTTATAAATATGGGATCATACTGTATATACTTTTATGACCTTTTTCTTCATTAAGATATTCAGCATAATCAATTTTCTATATTATTAAATATTCATCTTTAGCATTTTTAAAAATAGTTTCATCATTATGAGACATGTAAGTCGTTCTCCTGCGAGACTTTTATAATAGCCAGGAACTAAACACAAGCATCTCTCCCACTGAGGCTGATCCTATGATGCTGATGAAATCTGAATATGTTCAAGAGTTTCTGCTTGGATGTTACACTTATACCTCTGGTTATTGAGACAAGTCATTGGCGTCTCAGCTGTTCTGATCATGTGTGATGTCACCATTTCCGACATCAGATACAGACCTTCGCTACTTAGACAGATGCCGTCAGCATCCAGGCATACTAACGTGAGAGAGACTAGCCAAAGATGGAAAGCTGCTCAGCACCCCCCTACATGCCACAGTGGTCCTCAGAGTGAGGTAACCATGGACACCCACGTCCACAGCATCTTCAAGGTGGCTGTTGTGGACGAAGAGGACAGGTCAAAAGAATGGTATTAGATCACAACGTAGAAGAATATATAGGTTAAGAAAGCTATGGATTATGTGATCCAGAAGGCTGAGAAGTTCAAAGCAGAAAAATGAGAAGCAGAGAAACATGGCTGGTAGTGAAACCAAGCAGGACCCTGTGGGGCTCCTGGGCACAAAAGCCTTTCTGTGTTCCCCATTTACTGATTACAGGAAATAGGCTTCATTCAGCCTTCATGACCTTCCCTGAGTTCCAACAGGCAGGTTCAAACAGTTGCTAATTAGGGAAGGGAGGGGATGGTGAGACAAGGGAGGGACAGTTAAGAAACAATAGTGCAGCCTTGGGACAGGGTCCTGGTTCCCCCTCAAGGGATATACGTAACAATATCTTTGAGCTGTTTTGCAGACACTGAAACCCCCATCAGGTGGGAGAAATTAACTGTATGCTGACCACCAGCACGTAGACACCAGACCGGTTGGAACCAGAAGGTTGATGATGCTGAATCCCCCTTACCTCACCATCAACCAATCAGAAGAATGTCCACAAGCTGATGACGCCCGCTTTGAACCATTGCTATAAAACTCCTCACTAGCCCCTCCAGGTCGGGACACACAATTTTGAGGGCATTAGCCTGCTGTGGTTCCCTTTGCCTGGCAAAGCAATAAAGCTATTCTTTTCTACTTCACCCAAAACTCGGTCTCCAAGATTTAATTCAGTCTCAGGGTACAGAGGCTGGATTTCACATCAGTATCTCCTAAGAACTCACTTGAATCCACAGTCTTCACTAAGGACAAAATGGAAAACAGGGAAATTCAAAGCAAAAACAAGGATGGAAGGCAAATAGAAGATTCTTGAAGATTCAGTGAAGTCCTCAAGGCTGAACAAGAACTAGCCTGCTGAGAAGGAAGAATTTGAGTATCAGCAGGATTATTGAAGAATTCCAATATTCTGCAAGTTCACAATCACAAGCTCTCCTAGGGGCAGAGGCCCCCTGTCAGAATATGCCTCATCTGAACCCACTGTCAAAGCAGGTGACCATGCCGACCAGAAGGAAAGCTGTGTTCCCAGATCTGTCACAGAGTTTAAATACGAGCCAAGTCAGTTCAGTGGCGGTGGAAAACATTGTATTTAAACTGTGAATTAAGCTGCAGAGATAAATAGATCCAAATATGTAAAACAGCTCAAACAAAATAGACGTCAATTCTTGCTCACTTAACGGACCAAGGCAGATGTCCCTGGGTGGTGGATGGGCCGTCTCCACACAATGACTTAGGGACCCAGGCTCGTTTTATCTCCTCCAGGCCTTCATCCCCATCATCTGCTTCCAGGTAATGAAGAACAGTGAGAGCACAGAGGGCCACATCTGCTTCATTAACGCCTCGTCTCAAAAATGGCATTCAGCAGAAACTAACACACCATTGTAAAGCAATTATACTCCAATAAAGATGTTAAAAAAAAAATGGCATTCATCACCAAGACGCAGTCATGTGATCTACCTGCAGGGAGGCCGACATGGTACCTGTAGGCCAAATGCATGTCCCCAAAGAAGAGAAGATGGATTGGTGGGGAGGAGAGGGAAGAGCTCACACAGTTTGCAGCTGTTTAAATTTGCTCGTACTTTGTATACTTGAGTGATTCTTACTGCACTCGAGCAGTGTTGTGAGTCGAAAATAAAACGTATGTCTTGATGAATAAAGAGCCACTTTAAATTGGTGCCATAAAAACAAGTAGAAGTTCTGCGCCACATGGCATACAAACTTCTAAACCTTTTTATTAAAGATCATCAATTGACCTTGAGAAATTTTTCGATTTATATTCTCAACTCCACGCAATTGTCTACATCATTGCCAACACTATGTACAGTATTAACATTTTAAAGCTTTTATTATATATATATACAATTAGATTGTAATATTATATATAATATATATATATTTTTCCTCTCACACACAAGATAAAGTATTCAAACAATATAGAAAAGTTGAGTGAGAGATGTTAAAAAAAAATCACCAGAGGGAATCACCACTAATTTGGTGACCATCTTTTCATACTACACTCGATACAGATACATACCACAAAAAGATTACATTACACTTGCTTTTCTAAAAATTGTGGACATTCTTCTTGTTCTATTTTCCTTTTTTTTTTTTTTGGTTTCTTTATTCCCTTCCTTCCTCCTTTCCTCCCTCTCACCACCCTCCCTCCCTCCCTCCCGTTTCTCATGCTTTGCCTTTAATGGCTGTAACTGAGTCACTTTACTAAGTAGGTCCTGGATCAAGGAGGTACGATTACATGGCAACTGAGAGGATGGACCCTACAACCACACTGCCTGGATCTGAATTCCATCTGGTCCATGTACTTGCATTCATGACCTCTCTGTCTTCTCATCTATGAAGTGGATAATAATAGTACCTACCTCATTAGGCACTGTTAATCTATGTGAGGATTGAATGAGTTAATATGTGTTATGTGTCTTGAACAGCACCTGGTGCATAGTAAGTGCTCTATGTGTTTGCTATTATTATTAATAATCTATCACACATGTTACTAATATTTTCTCCTGTGTATGGTTTGTCTTTTGGCCTTACTTATAGTACCATTTTTCCATAAAGATTAAAATGTTTTTATGCAGTAAAATATAGCTTTCCCTTATAGCGTTCCTATTTCCAAATGTGTCTTATAAAGGTCTATCTCTTTATTTCCTTTTATGTCAACTATGTCACATATATGTTTTTCTAATTTATGCTTTCTTTCAATTGAGAGTGGAGTTTTTGGTGACTGTTTTGGTGAAGCCAAAGCTACCATTCTATTTCCTTAAGGTTTCTACATTGGTGTTTGCTTAGAGGAGCCATTGCCACCCACTTATAGGTTAACTAATTTATGGAAAATTGATGTAGGCAGAGACATAACTTTTTTTTTTCTAGATTGTTTGCTAATTATTCCGACACTAGCTGTTATCCTCTGCTCTGATTGAGGGAGCCACTGAGGACTGGTTCCTTCCTTGCAGCATGACGGGACGGAAGCTGCGCCCCTCCTTTTGTTACAGAGTCGTCTGTGCCTACAGTCAACTCTTAATTACCATCCCATAGATGACTCACTAGCAGATCAATGAATTTTAAAAAAAGACTCAAAAAAAAAAAAAAAATCTCAGCCTGGGCTCCTCACACTACTTTCCACTGGGCTCTGCTCAGAACTGTCAGCTAACATTAACTTTACATAAGTCAGCTTGGACGAACACTTTTTTAAAGGCATATAAATGTTTTACAAAGCTAAGTGTAAGCGAGTCTTGAAATTTCCGTGTTGTAGCTCTCTATGCATTAGGCTCATTAATGATGACAAGTCATGGAAAGGTGAAGAGTTTCTTTGAAAAAATGAAATCCACATGTTACTTCTCTGACTAGGGCCCTCTGCTATGATTTTATAGATTGGAATGAAGACAAAAGGGCTTAAAGGAAGTTTGGCAGAGGTAAGTCACCCCAAAATAGAGTTTTGACTTTGGAATATAGGATTAGTGAGTCAACAGCTCACAAAACGTGTTTTATAAGACTCTTTCTTGTCATGGAGGGCTGCAGCCTGAGATTCTATGAGGAAGGAGCTTAGACAACCTCAGATGTCACAAGTCTTTTTGTACCCAAAATTCTTATTAACAGAGTTATGGACCTTGGACTGTAATACCTGTTTCTTAAAATCATTATGGCTCAGTTATGGTCTATGGCAATGCTCTTCTAAGTATGTGTGGTGAAGAACCAGTTATTTTTTCCAATCTGCAATGAATTACTAGAAAAATTAAATGACAGTGAAAACAAATATATGTAAAAAGAGAAGCCCCATTTTTTATTACTAGATTTATTAGATATCAAATTACTCCGTCACTTTGCTCAAAAGTTCCTAAATGCTAACTTTTAATTTCCGGGCTGATTTCATTGCAGGCCAGTCATGGTAACACGCTTTGAGTGGCACTGCTTTACACCATTTCTGGCTCCTAAACGAAGGCATTTTTCAAAGCCAAGGATTCTCCGTCAGAGAAGGGTGAAAAAAGGATTAATGCACAACAGTGAACTGTGGTCTACGTAACTGCAGCAAATGTTAGGACCTCTTCATTCCTGTGACCTGGTTAGATAAATTGTCCTTTGGCCTAATATTTAGTTCTGAACTGATAAAGCCATGATACACGTGGAATCTCTCATTCTGTAAGTAACGTTCAAATCCTAAAGATGCTGATTGTATAACATATTCCCCTTTTCAACTGTAATTTATTCGACGTTTTCCATGCTTAAGAATTTTTTTTTTTTTTTTAAATCAAAGCCTATACAGTGCTGTGTGGAATGGTACAGAGCACAGAGCTTTACATTTTGGTTTTACTCCAAGTAAGGATCCTCTGAATCCCCTTGTTCTATGGTTCCCTAAACTGGAAGCTCTTGGCCTTTTAGGCACTGGCTCTGCCTTTCTCTTCAACATTGCGAGGAATCCAAATAGGAGCATTCATGGAGATCATTTTACTGATTTCCTTTCCTCTACCTCTGTGACTCCTCTTAGTTTTGCTTATACCAGTATCCTGTGTTTTGCTTATGACATATACCACTGAGTGTGATTATACAGGAAGAGGGTACTAGTAACCACATGTATGTTGTTGGACTATAGGGAAGTCCATTTCTTGACTGTCCTTTCTGAAAAACGTGGATTTAATCTCCTGGAATAAAAAACATCAATTTTTATGCCATTTACTTAGTGGTATGATAGTTCCATTTCACTGTTTAGACATCAAGTAGTAATTTTCTTCACCAGCATTATTGCTTCATGCAACAAAATACTGGTCTTTAGAATACCTTTAAATATTTGTAAAGATGAGAAAAAAATTAAAGCATTTATTTACCTTCCAGGGTATAGTTCTTTCAGTTACCTTTGATTAGACTGTGTTTAGAAAAGTCAGTTTATGGTTGATGTAGTGGGCACAAGAAATTAGCAAAATTTTAGCGTCAAGTTCCCAGTGAAAGGCCATTGCGCACTGTTAATTTTATCACAATCTATCTTAGCTCATTGACCTTACTGATAGCTCTATCTTAGCATTAACACAGTAGCTGATCTCTTTTTTTGGTTAATTGCCATCCTCTTTCACTCCTAAAATTTGTTCTATTATCATTTTAAGAAAGAAAAATCTGCTAATGTAAAGATTCGCATTTACCAAACAGACATGACTCCTAAAGCAATTCTATGCCAATCAAAATATATGATACACGTGGTTATACATATCAATTAACAACAATTATAAACAGGGATAATTTCTAAGCTCTACTCTAGATAATGTTTCAGTCATTCACCAGAAAGATGAAGTTCATCAATAGTCTTAAGAGTCTCTCTGAGTCTGCTGCAGGGGAGAGGCTGTACCAGTTAGAAGAAAGAGAAGGGTCTGAATACCTAGAACCAGGCACTTGCCCAGGGATGGGGAGAGAGGAGGGGAAATCCACGGCAAGGTCAGCCCCACAGCCTCAGAGCTACGAATTAGTAAAACCTGG
Source organism: Balaenoptera borealis (assembly GCF_965194805.1). Taxonomy (NCBI): domain Eukaryota; kingdom Metazoa; phylum Chordata; class Mammalia; order Artiodactyla; family Balaenopteridae; genus Balaenoptera; species Balaenoptera borealis. The sequence continues at coordinate 116,029,254 of NC_138873.1, read as the reverse complement.
AAAGGCTTCCGGCAAACTACAGACTTCAGGTCCAACCACCCGGCCTCCTCCTCCCGTCCAGAACTCGTGCTGCCACTTCCATTCTGGATCCCATCTCTTCCAGCTCCTCTCTCCTCTGGGACCTTATTCCATTCATTATCTTGACATGTGGCTGCATAAAAATCAAGCTTAGGGAGCTTCACCATTATTTTATATCTTGTTCATACAAAGGTCAGAATGCCTCTAAAACTTTTCTAACTAATCTACACATCTCTAATACCTGGGATTTCACAAAGGAAAACCCAATTCTGACATTCATTATGCTGATTATCAAAACCTCCAGTATTAGAGCTAAAAGATTGCTAAGGCACCTGTAGCTGCCTCTGAAGACAGAGTTTTGATTAAATGCTACCAATAACCACCGCTGGAGTATGTATTTCCAATTAGAATAACTGCCTGCTTAAGGTCTGGATGAAAAAGAACTGAAACATGTATTTACACACATAATGTCTGCTAAAGTATTTTAAAGTAAATTACAGACCACAAAATAAATACCTTCCCTTTAAAAAATCAAGCCCCTTGAAACAGGGGACTACATTTAGGATGTCCTCTCGCTCATCTCCTATTCATTCTTAGCCCATGGCTATCCTTACCATCATACTAAGACTGATTCTACCAAGGTCGTTTATGACCTAGATGCTAAATCCAGTGTGCCACTGGGACTTCCCTGGTGGCACAGTGGTTAAGACTCTGTGCTCCCAATGCAGGGGCCCGGGTTCAATCCCTGGCCAGGGAACTAGATCCCGCATGCATGCTGCAGCTAAGAGTTCACATGCCACAACTAAGGAGCCAGGGAGACGCAACTAAGGAGCCCGCCTGCCACAACTAAGACCCAGCACAACCAAATAAATAAATAAATAAATATTAAAAAAAAAAAAAGAAAATATAAATCCAGTGTGCCAGGTCCTAGCCCAGTACCTGAAATACAGTTTTAAAGCATCCATATTCATTTCTGTTATTTTAGGAGGAATTAAACATGTCTCAATCCTATTTTTCCCTTACCATATACTCTGAATGTTTTAATTATACTTCTGAAAAACCTTGATTCAGGCATGAGACAGGAGAGTCTGGAAAAATGATTAAGTGGAATATGCCATGTTCATTATTCAGCAAATGAATTCTCATCTCCCATGAAATGATTTATCAAAAAATTAAAAGTCAGTTTATTTCATTAAGTCCTCAAGCTCTCCTAAAAACGCTCAGCCTGAGACAACCCAACTATGTAAATGCACCTGAAGTTAATGATGACTAAATGCCTCTGGATAAAGCACAGGTAGTAAAGATTCTCTCATGGATAAGTTAAGTCCCACAGTTTTTTTTTTTTCTGGCAGAATTACTAGTCTAAGAATTGCTGACAACAAGATTTCTTCTTGTATTAAAGGTATACTATTTCCCTCTACCTATCAGTTTTAACTTCTCTTCAAAGACTCCAGACTAAATAAAGGAACTAGAAGTAGATGATAGGTTCACAGGGGCATTTTTAGGCAGGCAGTGGTTATATGATACTACATCCTGTTCTGAAGCTGTCTGAATCTTAATTCAATACAAGGAAACGCACATTTTCCACTTCAATGTATTTGAAGGCTTTCCCTCCCCTAGAATGGAATGTTGGGTGTGCCTTTATTTTCATTCAAGTGGGTAATATAGATGTGCCCGAAATGTGGGAGATGCCGCTAGGAATAACTGAACATTTCGCTTGAGAAGAGATTCAGTTGCAGAGAAATAAGAACAGATTCAGAGTGGGCTTGAGGAACTGCCAAACCATGAGTAGAAACACGTTAAAAAATCCTTCTTCTATATTTTCTGACACTCAGAATTTTGAGTTCCTTTGATTATCTTTGAAACAGTCCCATCATTCCCAGAGAGAGTTGCAAGGAGCAGAAAGGACAGCTGTGTGAGTAAAAGTCATCCTTTAGGAGGAAGAGAGATCTAGGCTCTGACGCAATTGACATTAGGTGCATCTGATCAGTTTCAGACACACTGCTCCATGCTTTCCGAAACAGTGATATACTATCGCGTACTACTGTGTACTTCACTTGTATTCAAAGATGTGAGCTCAGGAAGGGAAGAGAGAGAAAATGTGTTAAGAGCTTATACTTTTTCTTTTGTGTTATGTGTGTGTATATATATATATATATATATATATATATATATATATGTATTTTACAATTATGTATGTATCTTTATGTAAAGTATATATATATTTTTTATTTTTTTAACATCTTTATTGGAGTATAATTGTTTTACAATGTTGTGTTAGTTTCTGCTGTATAACAAAGTGAATCAGCTATACATATACGTATATCCCCATATTCCCACTCTCTTGCATCTGCCTCCCACTCTCCCTATCCTACCTCTCTAGGTGGTCACAAAGCACCGAGCTGATCTCCCTGTGCTATGTGGCTGCTTCCCACTAGCTATCTATTTTACATTTGGTAGTGTATATATGTCCATGCCACTCTCTCACTTCATCCCAGCTTACCCTTCCCCCTCCCCGTGTCCTCAAGTCCATTCTCTACGTCTGCGTCTTTATTCCTGTCCTGCCCCTAGGTTCTTCAGAACCTTTTTTTTTTTTTTTAGATTCCATATATATGTGTTAGCATATGGTATTTTTTCTCTCTTTCTGACTTACTTCACTCTGTATGACAGACTCTAAGTCCATCCACCTCACTACAAATAACTCAGTTTCATTTCTTATGGCTGAGCAATATTCCATTGTATATATGTGCCACATCTTCTTTATCCATTCATCTGTCCATGGACACTTAGGTTGCTTCCATGTCCTGGCTATTGTAAATAGAGCTGCAATGAACATTGTGGTACATGATTCTTTTTGAATTACGGTTTTCTCAGGGTATATGTCCAGTAGTGGGATTGCTGGGTCATATGGTAGTTCTATTTTTAGTTTTTTAAGGAACCTCCATACTGTTCTCCATAGTGGCTGTATCAATTTACATTCCCACCAACAGTGCAAGAGGGTTCCCTTTTCTCCACACCCTCTCCAGCATTTACTGTTTGTAGATTTTTTGATGATGGCCATTCTGACTGGTGTGAGGTGATACCTCATTGTAGTTTTGATTTGCATTTATCTAATGATTAGTGATGTTGAGCATCCTTTCATGTGTTTGTTGGCAATCTGTATTCCTTCTTTGGAGAAATGTCTATCTAGGTCTTCTGCCCATTTTTGGACTGGGTTGTTTGTTTTTTTGATATTGAGCTGCATGAGCTGCTTGTAAATTTTGGAGATTAATCCTTTGTCAGTTGCTTCATTTGCAAATATTTTCTCCCATTCTGAGGGTTGTCTTTTCATCTTGTTTATGGTTTCCTTTGCTGTGCAAAAGCTTTTAAGTTTCATTAGGTCCCATTTGTTTTTATTTCCATTTCTCTAGGAGGTGGGTCAAAAAGGATCTTGCTGAGATTTATGTCATAGAGTGTTCTGCCTATGTTTTCCTCTAAGAGTTTTATAGTGTCTGGCCAGACAATATATATATTTATTTTAAATATATATTCATTTAACAATCCCAATGATTCACCTATCTTTTTTTTTAAATTTTTTTAAATTAATTTTTATTGGAGTATAGTTGCTTTACAATATTGTGTTAGTTTCTGCTGTACAGCAAAATGAATAAGCTATACATATACATATATCCTCCTTTTTGGATTTCCTTCCCATTTAGGTCACCACAGAGCATTAAGTAGAGTTCCCTGTGCTATACAGTATGTTCTCCTCAGTTGTCTATTTTATACATAGTATCAATAGTGTATACGTGTCAATCCCAATCTCCCAATTTCTCCCACCCAACCCCCTTCCCCAAATGTATCCATACATTTGTCCCCTATGTCTGTGTCTCTTATTTCTGCTTTGCAAATAAGACCATCTATACCATTTTTCTAGATTTCACATATATGTGTTAATACACAATATTTGTTTTTCTCTTTCTGACTTACTTCACTCTGTATGACACTCTCTAGGCCCATCCACATCTCTACAAAAGACCCAATTTTGTTCCTTTTAATGGCTGAGTAATATTCCATTGTATATATGTACCACATCTTCATTATCCATTCATCTGTTGATGGACATTTAGGTTGCTTCCATGTCCTGGCTATTGTAAATAGTGCTGCAATGAACTTTGGGATGCATGTGTCTTTCTGAATTATGGTTTTCTCAGGGTATATGCCCAGTGGTGGGACTGCTGGGTCATGTGGTAGTTCTATTTTTATTTTTTTAAGGAACCTCCATGCTGTTCTCCATAGTGGCTGTATCAATTTATGTTCCCACCAACAGTGCATGAGGGTTCCCTTTTCTCCACACCCTCTGCAGCATTTATTGTTTCCCTCATTTTAATGAATAAGTCAATGCTCCTGCTGAGATAATACCTGGAATAGGCTTAATGAAGCACAGAGGAGTCCCTCTCCCCTGGCTGGTCTCAGTTCCCAAGTACCTCTCACATTGTGAGCATCTCACTACGTACAAGGCAATCCTGGTGTTTAAAGAGAAGTAGGCTTTCATGTAACATGACTCCTACACAGCAGTCAAATTTCCCCCTTATTCTCTTCTGAAGAATCAGTAATTTATTCAGTGATGGAATTAAAACTGGTTGCCCAGTAGGCTGGGCTCTAACTAAGACGAGTTTTCCCCTAACATTCTGAGTTTACAGCCTGATACAAAATGTGTCTCCACTGATCTTCCTTTAGTTGAATTCTCACAAGAAACTTGGGAGGATGAATAGGTTTACTGACAGTCTCCCCCTACCCCATCTGTAGTTAATAGTCTTCCCCACCCTTTGGGGAAATGGGCCACCCTGACCCCAACCCCACAGGTCAGGTGAGGGCTGATCATGGTGGTTTCCTGTGTCCCGGGACATGAGGGAGGTCACGTGATTCCAGGTGAGCCAATCAGAGAAACCCGTTAACCTGATCACGGTACCTGGTTCAGGGATACACACCTGAGACCCAAACTAGGCCCCTCAGTATCCTTCCCTAGACATTTTCTCCTGGAATTAAGGAAAGAGCCTTTCTTATCTCTGTGATTAAGTTCTGTAAAAATATTACCTGCAAGTATCAGCAGACCATGTCCCCACCTCATAAAGACATCTGAAAATATAAAACCAACCCTCAGAGAGGAACAGAGATGTGAGGTAGAATCCTGCCAGCATCCCAGCCCCTGCATCTAGTCATCCTGCAGGCCAGATCCTACCAGGTCCCGCCCAAGGCCTATTTTGTTCATTTTGTTTGTTTTTCATTATTTGATTATTTCAGAATCCTAATTATTGCCTCTTTTGCCCTCAGCAAGTTAGAGTCGGTTTCTTCCATTGATGATGCTGTGTTGTCCCTGTTTCCTATGTGAGGACAGGTTAAATACTCGCCACATTCCCAAAGCTAGTAAATGAGAGGACCAGTCAGCTACTTGAACCAAGCATGTCTGAGGCACAGCACCAAAGTCCATGAGACTGGGACTTCCTGGTTAGTGGTGGTTTCATGAAGTAGGATAGATTTTATTTTATTTTTTAAGTGACAGAAACGCCTTTTCTATATGGGCACTGGCAGAAAGTCATCTTAGATGAGACCTTTTTTGGGGGGAAAAGTCAGTAAAATGATGCCCCCTCCATTATGTAAATGAACAGCAATAAACACTTTTCCTGGAGGAAAAATGAAACAGAAACTTTAGGGATCCATGACTTTGGACTTTGTTGAATCCCGTGAACCAATTTACAAAAGGAGCCCAGTGCTTTCTGGGAAAGAAGAAACTGAGACCCAATACTGGGTCTCAGAGATTCAAATTTTAAAAAACTGGTTGGGGTAGACTGGAATGACCCCAACCAAGACCTTGGTCAGGAGAGAACAGCGGGGCCTTTATGCTGCTTAATAACCAGCAATTGCAGCTCTTCCAGATGTTACTAATTAGATGTATTCACTCACTGAGACAAGAGGAAAACCCAGGACCAACTGTAGGTAGGAGATCAGCCCCTGAGGGGAGGGCCATTTGCGCTGCCCTAGGATCTGAAATGCCACCGGCTGAAATCATTCCTCCTGGACCTTCTGGTTGTAGGGAGCTGACCAAACACCCAGGTCAGTATAAGGGGCCTAATGATAACAAGAGACAACAGTTGTCAAGTCCTCCTGTGTGACGGATCCTAAGAGGTTGAGAATAATGTACAACCTTATCTGCAAGTGCAGACCTGTCCCTCCTTCACTCTCCTCTCCTTAACCATGCTTTATGTTTCTTCATAGTGTGCACCACTGCTGAATTATATTGTATATTCATTTGTATTCGTTTTTGCTTCCTGACTCCCTGTATCGGAAAAACCAGTCTTTCCCTCCTGTATGTCTCCTTCGCTTTTACACACAACACTTCACTTCTGGTCACCAGATGTTTGGAGGTTTTCCCCCGACCAAGCAATTCCCCATGGTACCAGCTTGGTGTCGTACAATTTAACTCAATTCTGACACTGTCTACCTGGAGATAGTGTCAGATCCAACAGGTTAAGGGCTCACTTCCAAAGACTGCCCCCCAGTTCAATTACCAATCTCAAGTAGTAGGTCCCCGAGTTACCCATAACTTCTGTCTGACTTGACTACGAACCAGAGTGTCCCATGACCTCCACCTCTTTGGATTTGATTATTTGCTAGAGCAGCTCATAGAACTCAGGGAAACACTTACTTATGTTTACAAGTTTATTATAAAAGGATATGGTAAAAATATAGATGAGCATGCAGATAAAAGAGATGAGTAAGACAAGGTATGTGGGAAGGGGCTCGCCATTCTCCCAGCACCCGGACGTGTTCACCAACCCAGAAGCTCTCTGAACCTTGCCCTTTTGGGTTTTTATGGAGGCTTCATTACATAGGTATTATTGGTTAAATCATTGGCCATTGACAGTTGAACTCAAATCTCCAGCCCCATTTCCATCCCCGGAAGTGTGGGGCGGGTAGGAGGGAATGGAATTGCGTGGTTGGTTTCAGTGGTCCCCAGCCTTAGGTGTTTCCAGAACATAACAAAAGACAACTTTATCGATCTCTTGGCTTAGGAAATTCTAAGGGTTTTAGAAGCTCTGCCAGAATGGGATATATTTCTTATTGTATATATGTATATAAAAATATATATTTGGGGCTTCCCTGGTGGCGCAGTGGTTGAGAATCTGCCTGCCAATGCAGGGGACATGGCTTCGAGCCCTGGTCTGGGAAGATCCCACATGGCACGGAGCAACTAGGCCCGTGAGCCACAACTACTGAGCCTGCGCGTCTGGAGCCTGTGCTCCGCAACAAGAGAGGCCGTGATAGTGAGAGGCCCGCGCACTGCGATGAAGAGTGGCCCCCGCTTGCCGCAACTGGAGAAAGCCCTCGCACAGAAATGAAGACCCAACACAACCATAAATAAATAAATAAATAATTAAAATAGCTTTAAAATATATATATATATATATATACATTTATTATTCCTTGCTTAGGAAATGCTATGGGTTTTAGGGGCTCTGCCAGAAATGGGATATATTTATTATATATATTATATGTATAAATATATATTTATTATTTTAAATACAAATAAGTATTTCTTACTGTAAATAACAATATCACACTCCCAAACTAAAACAAACAAGCAAAAAAAACTCTAAAAGCTGCAAAGGACAGAATTCTGTGTCATTAACCAGAACCCAGATTGCTGGCAGACCTTGGGTTTCCAATTAAAATTCATGGAATGAATGACAGCGCTGTGTGATTTCAGAACCTTATGGGACAAGAGTTTGACAGACTGAGTAAGTTGCATAAGACAACATCGCTAGCAGGTCACAGAATAAAGACCTGAATCCGCTGTGCGTGACCCCAAAGCCTTCACTTTGAGCCACCAAGTTATACAGGCTCCCAATACACAGCAGTGGTGGCCGGGGTGCCCTGAAACATTTCTTGAGTAAACAGCAAGAATCGAAGAAGAGAGAGGACTGCTCAGTTCACATCTCTGGCCAGGGCTTGGCCTTGGCATCATTATCTGCTAAAGCACAGGCTTGGAGGTGAAACCTGAGCTCCCTACTTACCACTCCCCATCTGGGTGACCTCAAGGCCACCCACCTTTGCACAATCTCAGTTTCTTCATTTGCTATCTCCTAAGTGTCATTGCAAGATTTAAGTGAAACAATGACGGCAAAGGCTTTAGAACACTTGCTGACTCCTGATAAACTCTGAATAAATGGAGAGAGATTGGTGATAACACGGGGAACTACCTCGTCCTCCTCTGCCCGCCTCCTGCTCTAGGCTGGCTTCTAGCCAGCGTTGTTGGTTGGTGGTTTGCTAAACAATGTGGTTCACCTACATTCACTCCTCTTTCAAGACCCTTCTTGTTCCCTGCCTAGGCCCCTAGATGTGCCGTGAGAGCCGGGTTGGGAATGCTGAAAGGGCCTTGTTTGCAGTGAAGACAGGGATCCAGTCACAGCTGCCCTGCAAGGACGCATCCCTTGCAATGGGGCATTGGGCCCGTGTGCCTTACTTTTTACAAGCCCTCTGCTCTGCAAACATAAAGGGATCTAAAATATATTTCCAAAAATTCTCTGGCCATACGTTGAAATAACTTTCTAGGCCCAAGAGGGAGCTCCTCTTCTTTTTTTCATTTTTAATCTTTTGGTCGTGCCACACGGCATGCGGGATCTTAGTTCCCTGACCAGGGATCGAATCCGCGTCCTCTGCGGTGCAAGCGCAGAGTTTTAACCACTGGAGCGCCAGGGAAGTCCCAAGATGGAGCCCCTCTTGCCCAGGGCGACACGTGAGCAAACTGAAACTATAACTTATGCGTTCTTGTAAATGCTCTGCTTGACCAGAAGCACGGAATATCCAGTCGGCCAAGGCTCAAACGCCAAGCCAACTCTGGGCCTTCTCGCCCCAGACAAGGACGACTATGTAGCTACAGCCAATCTGATATTTCCTATTTTTCTCTTCCCTGTTCTTTCTTCCTTATCCTATAAAAGCTTCCTGCTTCCACCCCATTTGGCGTTTCTCCAAAAGGAAACTGTCTGCTTCATGAAGTGTTAAATAAAGTTTGTCTGTATCATGTAAACTGTCTTTTAATCATTTTTTAAAAACAGATATTTGGGGTTATGTGCCCAGAGCTATCACTATGACCTGAGAGAAGCACGTAGGCCTTCTGACAATTAGTTGGGTCAGTACTTACTGCTAATCTTCATGTCCTTTTATCAGAAGAGGTGACCACTGGCATGACTGTTTTATCTAGTTATGTATCTGCTTTCATTTTTAATCGTGAGGACCTATTTTTAATTTCAAGAAATGTGACATAATACAATCCCTCCCCCAAAGCAATTGTCCATTGACTCAGCAGATAGATTATGAAAAAGTTAGAGTGACTTAGCTAAGATTTTTAAATGAATTGGAGTTGTACGAATCACCATTAACATCTATGTGCCTTTGGAGGATGGTGGTGCATTTGTGCATGTGATGTTTTAGCCACCAGGAAGCTAAGAATCTCCCACATTAACATCCTGGCGCCTCAGAGACCTTCACCCTACAGGCTGAGAATTAATGTCTACAGGTATTTAACTGAGAATTTGGAGAAGAAAATACCACAAAGTTAATTTGAACTTTGTCTCTCTGAGTGGTCTATAATTCTACTAATGACTAGCTGAATTTAAAAATTAAAATAATGATAGGGTGACTGTAAATAGAAGTTTGTTTTGAAACAGGAAAAACATAAATTTCTAGTTGCTTTGGAGTCTAGTTTTTAACTACGGTAGACTCATCTAAGTCTTGGCAGGACACTAGACATAATGTGAAACCATGAAGGTATAAACCCAAGGGAAAAATGCTTAAATTATGCTCAAGCTGATCAGGAGGATGGCTAGGGGGATTTCGTTATTAAAATTATTGAACAGGAAAGTGCCTTCAACTACAATATGGAAGGCAATTTGCAATTGCTGTTTTGCTTTTCCTCCACTTTCTGTTCTTATTTTAGTGCACAAGCAGTTTGTACAAAACCAGCTTTTGTATCTCCTGAGTTTGTTATATTTTCATAGAAAAAAAAATTCCACCATATAACAAATTGCTCTAAATGTAAAAAAAAAAAAAGTCTCCTTTCTGGTCCCCTTACATTCCCTAATATTAAAGGGGGTTTCAGATTTACATAGAAAGAAGGAAAAGAATTCACTTCTCACTCCTTAAAGAGTCAGGCAGGTGACATTGTTGCTATTTAAAAGATCCTGCGGAAGAAATATATATTTATGCTACATTATAAAAGTGAAGAATTTGCCTTTTTTCAAGGCAAATCAGTATTTTAAAAGTGGAATCAAATGACATTTATGTATTTTAATCATTTTAGATTAACTCTGGACTATCTAAAAATGAATTTCTTAATATAAGAAATATAGCTGTTTAAAATAAAACCATAATTTTGGAACTTACATTACTTACGTATCCTAGAGTACAGGAGCACTCAATAAATGATCATCTTTCACGGATTTTGGGGATAAAAATGCTACTATTTGTTCTCTGAGTATGTAGTTTTTTAATTCTAGGCTTTTATGAATTAAAATGAAAAATTAAGGTCTAGAGGAAAAAAATTACACAAATGAACATGTAAACAAACAGTGCACAAAAACATTTTGTAAATTAAAAAGTAATATTGGACCCACACCCATGAATATTTTAACTGAAAACCCATTTCACAAATAGGTTTTGTCATCCACTTTACTTACTCATTCCACAAGCGTTTTCTGAGTAATAGGGATTCTGCCATGTGCTTAGAATGCAACTCTGCCCAAGGCAGTTAGGAAGCCATATGCTTCAGGCTTTGGAGTCTGGGTTTGAACCCCAGCTTTGTCCCTTGCTTATTGTGTGACCTTGGGTAAATTAAGTGACTTTGCCATGCTTTGCTTTCTTCTTCAGTGAAATGGGGATATTAGTGATACTTAATTCATAGAGATATTTTGAGGATTAAAATATGTAATGATCGTAAAACTCTTAATACAGAAAGCTCTTGGAATGGTGGTTCGTAACCGTGGCTGCGTGTTAAAATCACCCAGAGAGCTTTTAAAAAATATCAATGCACCCTTCAGCGACTACAGCTCTGGCAAAGTGAGAGCAGCGATTTGGGCTCTGACAGCTGACTGACAGCGTCAGAATGAGAACATTCAAGTCTGGCTTCATCCGAGGAACGGACGTTACTGCAGCTCGGGAGGAGATGGCTGCATCCTGCCTCTGAATGAAGCCGCAGTGGTCAGCACCTGACTCCCCAGTACCTTTAGATCGGGAACCTCCAGGCATCAAGCACCAGAGGTGCTGAGAAGAACTCTAGATGACTGTCTTCCTCTGTTCACAGATATGTGATGAGGCGTCGAATTAGTTTTCTATGGCTGCTCGGCTAAATCACTGCAAGCTTAATGGCTTAAAACAATACAGATTTATTTTCTTACAGTTCTAGAGGTCCGAAATCAGAAAATGAGTCTTAAGGGCTAAAAGCAAGGTATCGGCATGACCTCATTCCTTCTAGAAGCTCTAGGGGAGAATCCATTCCCTTGCCTTTTCCAGCTTCTGGAAGCCGCCTGCATCCCTTGGCTCGCGGCCCTCTTCCACCTTCCAAGCCAGTAATGGCATCACTCTGCCCTCTGCTTCCACTGTCACGTCTCTTTCTCTGACTCTCCTGCCTCCTTAACTTTATCACACCTGCCAAGTCCCCTTCTCTACGTAAAGTAACATAGCCACAGGTTCTGGGAATTAGGATGTGGACATCGTTGGGGAGCTATCATTCTGCCGACCGCAGCATCATGGGGACAAAATTGTAGAGGTCAAAGACAAGGTAGATCGTCAACACTGAGGAGAGGGGCCAGAGTGACGTGAGCCTCGCCCGCCTCTCCTTTGCCACACGTTGACCTTGGCGCATCTAGAACGCATAGCAGTTGAAAGAATCCTTAGCCTGTGAATACTGAGAGACACACAGCGTGGTGACTGTAAGAAAATCTCCTAGCTTACAATATGTAATAGTTTTTTCTTTGTAATCATTGAGAAGGGGGTTAAATTCCTCTTCTTTTTTGGCCGCTACAGTCACTCAGCACCCTGGAAGCGAGGACAGAGTCCCGTGTGCCGCTTGCGACCCCACCGCAGACCTTCTCTTATTCTTCTGCTCACCTTTGCAGAACCTCTGATTGAAGAGAGCTCTCCCACACCTGTTTGGTCTGAACCCGAACTATATTTCAAAATAATCCTCACCTGAGAGTAGATGTTCCCTTGCCTGCGCCCGCCAGCACTGGGGAAGTGGGCTAGACAAAGACTCCCTAACCCTTTCCGCATCTTTCAAATCTGCTGTTTTAGAAATCCTTGATAAAGCAGTGCTGGCCTGCTTGAACTGTTTCCAGCCTCCTCTATGAGTGAATTGTCTTCGGAACCAGGTAAATATGTCCTGCAGGAGCCTCTTTTCAAGTATCAGGACTGAAATACTTTTGTTTTGCTTCTGCAATGAATTCTTCTCTACTGAGCCAGAGCGGTCAAGGCAGAATAGCTATTTGAACCAGCTCTTTGAATCACCTTTGGACTCACGTGCTTTTTCAAGTGTCTTCAGGGAAGCAGGATGTTTTACTCCCTGTGTGTGGTGTGCTGTTGTGCACTGTGAAGGCCTGGCTGAAGATGCCTGTTTCTCACAGTGTACGGTACTATTTGCACACAGGAATGCGTCATACGTAGAGCACAAAATGGCCAATGACCTTGGAGAGATGCTGTCAAACTTGTGAAATAGGTAAAGAAAAAAATAGATAAAAAAAAATCTCAGCCCCCTTCTTGCCTGTTGCCCCGCCTCCTCCGCCATGGTGTAATTGATCCAGATAGAAGCGGTAGCTGCCCTCCCGGGACCTCAGGTGCCCCTCTTGGCATCTGTCCTTGACCTGGCTGTCCCGGCCTCCAGAATCAGACTCTCACCTTCCCCGAACTTGACTCACACTCTGGCCCAGCGTCCTGGGGGCACCTTGAGTTTTTCGACTTAGAACTTACGTTGCATTTCCTTACTGAGGTTTAAAGTTGGGTTTTATCTGTTTTCTCAGAAAGAATATAACCCCATACTGGTTGAAAAAATCCCTTGTCTGACTTAGAATAATGTATGCATTAAAAAAATTAATACTCGAAACCAATGGGACATCCAATGTATTGTGCTGTCACACATTCGTTCTCAGAAACCTTAGACCCTGGAGCTCGCAGCTACTGGCCCCCCGCTTCTCTAGCAACTTCCCAGCCCAGAGAAGTGAAGCACATGCACGTGTGCCTGCCCCAGTGCCTGGCCTGGCACAATGGAGGTGGTGCTTTATGGAGCAGTATTTCAACGAATGACTGAAACCTTGATGTTTGCTTCCCTGGGGTGCAATTCCCACACCAGACCGTGTGTCTGAGTGGAAGGAAGAAGGCTGGATTCAGGCCTCTGCGTGATGCCCCATGTGGTGGTTTTTCAGCTGCTGTGAAAGAGGAGGGTACCCGCTCAGGACATGTGGCCTCTGGGCTACAGAATCTCCGGGGCCTTTGCCAAATCACAGCTGCAGAAAGGGTCAGTGCTTGGGGAGCTAACTGCAGTCCCTGATTTTAATAGAGGTGTATATCTAATACCAGGAATCGAACGAGACAGAAATGCCAACCAATTAATTTGAGAACCTTTGTTTTTCAAAAGCGTCTTAAAGTCATTTTGTTGGTCATGATTCTTTTAAAAGGCATTGAAGATAACCCCGCCTGCTTGGCTAAAGATGGCAGGGCACAAGGGAGTGGCTGGCCAGCTGTTAATGGCTGGAGAAAGACCAGAGTATAAATAGGTGTTGCAGACTGCCAGCCCAAATGCTGTCATAAAACTTCAAGGACCACTGTTAAAACTACTCAACCTCAACTTGAACCGGTCTTTAATTTCTAACATAACTATATAAAACATTTATCACCACAGTTTTGCTCTAATTATTTCTTTTTCCCTTTCTCTTGCCTTTCCTAACAAACCAATCAGTTCAGTTCTAGGACCAAAATTTAAAATTGTGGGTAGTGAACAAAAGGAATACCTTTAAGATCCAGAAAATGTACTGACACCACACTTTTAGGCCATCACTGCGTATGATTTCAAAACAAAATGCAGGCCCTTCAGGGCAATTGATACCATTTTAAAACCATATCATTATAACTAGCAAATAAAATGCTCTTTAGAGAAATCAGTCATCTCTATTAATATGATTTTTATCCAATTTAAAGGTCACAGTTGATAGGAGGGAAGAAAACTGGAACAAAAGAAAAACATTTCTGTAATACCGTTTGCATTCTGACCACCAGGAAGAAAGCTAGATTCAAAACAATGATTTCCCAGAAAACAAAATTAATTCAAAGTTCGCAGGAAAAACTACTTGATGGTTATTCTGTATGGAAGCAATGATTACATCTTTAAATAAAAAGATAGTTTTTATTTGAGGCCCATTAGAAATAATTAAGAAAAGTGGGTAGAGGGAAAAAAGTGATACGGAGTAATCATATATCAGGTGACAGGATTCGTTTCCCAGTTATGAGTTTTGCTTTACATTTACTAACCTCTACCTCTGTGTTCAGCTGCTGTTTTATGTCACTCTATTCCTAATTTCATTATTTTTCATGCTGCTAAAATGGATGACACTGTCTGGTTATTTAGTACCAAGCAGGGCTATTCATCTGTTAGTCTGTAGATGAATAGTCCTCTAAGGGCAGACCACTAAAAGATACCTCATGTGCACACATACATTGGGGGTATGCATTTGGGTAATTCAAAAAAAATTGTTTCTCTTAATTGGGAGTTGGGTGGGGGAAGAGGAAGGAAAATTATATGAACACTTGAATAGTTCTCAATTTAAATCATTCAAAAGAGAAATCGTATGGAATATTATTCAGTCATAAAAAGGAATGAAATAAAGCCATTTGCAACAACATAGGTGGAACTAGAGATGATCATGCTAAGTGAAGAAAGTCAGAAAGAGAAAGACAAATACCATATGATATCACTTATATGTGGAAGCTAAAATATGATACAAATGAACTTATCTACGAAGCAGAAACAGACTCACAGACATAAGAGAACAGACTTGTGGTTGCCAAGGAGGAGGGGGGATGGGGGGAGGGATGGATTGAGAGTTTGGGATTAGCAGATGCAAACTATTATATATAGAATGGACAAACAAGGTCCTACTGTATAGCACAGAGAACTATATTCAGTATCCTGTGACAAACCATAATGGAAAAGAATATTTTAAAAAAAGAATGTTTACACATGTATAACTGAATCACTTTGCTGTACAGCAGAAATGAACACAACATTGTAAATCAACTATACTTCAATAAAATAAATAAATTAAACTAAAAAAAAGAAATTGTGAGGTCCCTTAACTGTGGTGATAGCATTCTATGTGCATGAAAGAAGCCAGTAAAATTCTGGGTAGCTGTGACCCGGCACCAAGAGTGCTACAATAAATAGTCCATAAAGTTCTTCAAAAACCAATGATGTTTTATGCTCCTTTTTTACTTTGAAGAGATTTTTTTTCTCAAATAAATGGTCGTTGCCATAAAAAAAAAATTCATATTTCCATTTTACAAGGCTCAATAAGGTTGGCCGCGTGTCACACGCATTTTTCTGGCTTCAGAATAACTCGTGAAATGCCAGCCGTGATTCTCAGGTGGTCTCAGCCATGGGGCACCCCGGTCATAGTCTAGGAGGGTGGAACTTCGCCCTTGGGATGCAAGCACGGTGTGGTTGTAAGTATTAGGTTCTCAACCCAAATGGTGCTCCCCTGTCTATACTACACCCTCCTCAGTTCTCCTGTCACCCTTGTCCCTTCTTACCAGGCTGAGGATTACAGTGGCTACACCTGCTGTGAGCAGACCCCTACAGGACAGACTCGTCAGTGGTTCTAAAAGTGGTGTCAGGAGAACAGCTGGGCCTCTCAGCCGGTGCTGGAGCCCCTCCTTCAGGGTAGATCAACGTGGTAGGAAAGCACACCGCCCATCTAGGTCACGTCGCCTTGAATTAAGACATCATTACTATTCTGGCAGCCTACCCCTTACCGAGCGGAAACAGGTGGGTACAGTTGGCAGTAACTGATCCCTTTTTCTGACTCAGAACCTGGCACGTTCCCCATAATGGTTAGCAAATCCCAGAAGCCCCAGTCATCAGGTAATTGCTTGACGGGGACCAGATCAGCCCTGGGGGCTGGCAGTACCTGATAAGAAAAGGGATATAGAACTTGGAACTAATTATTTTCCTTTTACATGCGGCATTGCAGTAGAAATAAAACCGGGATCGCGTTAGAATTTTAAGGAAGACATTTTTCACCTGAGTCTTAATCAGAATATCGGTTCTCCTCTCCCATCACCTCTTTCTTTCGCCACCCAGCTCTTACCTAGAGACTGGTGTGTATTCACTGTGTGGTGAGGACAATACATGCTCAGAAAGGTAAACCTGAGAGTTAAACCTGCCAGATCAGGAAAACAAGCGATTATCTGAAAAATTCTGACCCCTAATCTTTTGTGTCCTGCGCTGCTCAGATAATTCAGGTGAAAATGGGGCTTCTCCTAAATTGTCTCAAAATTGCTTCAATTTCCTTTGTTGCTAGTGGAGATTTTGTTGCATGTGCTTTTCAGCCAAAAGTTATCTCAAACAAGAAGGAGGCTAGACATTGTCCCTGTGTCAATAGGGTGGGTGCGGGTTTTCTGAGAGATTAGTGTGATTGTATGTGTTTCTCTCCACTGATCAGAGCCCTCAAACACCCCACAGCGCTGATGCAAAGACTATGAGCCCTCCGGCAAATGGTTACGGAGGAAGAGAGCCTGGTGAGCAGAGCAGACCCCGTGGTCAGCTCGCTCCGGCTTCCTCTCCTGGCTCGCCCACCAGCTGCCCGTGTGCCCACTCTCTCTAGCTGTCATTCCTGCTCCAAGACAGGATAAGCTTGATAGGATAGCTGTGACAATCAGATGAGGTAGCCTAGGACGGCTAGGTATGGAAGGACGGCCATACCTCCTGGTTTTCCTGCTGTGTCAGTCTAATTATGAACAGCACCCCGAGTGTCCTAGCTAAGATGATAAAGTATACAGTTAGTCTACATCCAGGTAATGCTGGGTTTTGATGACTGTCTTTGTCAGAGAACTTTTGTGGCGAAGAATGAAACCCACTTGAGCCCTCTTAAGCCAAGAGGGGGATTTATGGGCAACATGCAGAGGTAGTCCACAAAATGGCCAGGCTTCACGAGGGGCCAGAACTCTCAAAAGTCCCTGTTCTTCTCTCTCTGGAGCTGTGCGTTCTCTTGATTTCTTCTCCCTGCACATCTGGTTTTGTCTTTTCCCTTTGGGCAGACTGGCTTTAGCTGTTTTGGCGAGCACGAGACCACCATCACCTCCAACTTTATACCATCTTCAATTCACATGGACTAAGTCAGATCTTGAACTCCGACTTCATACTCTTGAAAAAAAAAAAAAAAAAGGATTCCTGGCTTTTTGCATGCACACAAATACATTCCAAATGCATTGCTTTGGGTGTAGCATCCGCTGATGTCTGAGTCAGCTGTGACTCCTGCTTTGTTGCCCCATTTAACAGGTCTCTCTGAACAGTCTCTCTGTGTTCCCAAGGGAGACTGGGAAGACTCTTTAAAAAGGGGTGTAGGGTGGAGAATAAATTGTCGATGGAGGAAAAGATGACCTCTTTAGTAACCCCACCCCTGGCGTATGGCATTCTGATGTCCCACGGAGGGACTTCCCCACTGTCGCTCTACAGGCATGGTTTCCACGCTCCCAGAATTCAATCAGACTTCTGCTTCAGGGGTCTCTTTCCTTCAAGTATTTTTTCTGTGCCGGGTGAACTGAAGCTAATAAATTCATCTGTCCTCAGGAGCTCACATTTTGGCAGGGAATGTGAATGTTCCCTCCTCACAGCTAGTCAACATGCTTTTGTTTTCTCAGAAGCTTCCTAGGGGCAGGGCGCCTTCAACTAGCCCTTCTCAAGCTTTTCCACCAAAGCAGCCCTGACCATGGAAAGAAGTCATGTGAGTGGGGTTCTGGGATTGTAACACAAAGCAAACATAAAATTTCTCACATTTTAGCTTTTAACGCAGTTCAAATTTGTATTTTATAAAACATTAATGTTGGTTATAACTTTTTTTCTCAAATTTTGGCATGAAACCACGGTTCTCAAACAACATATTTTGACGCGCCTATAAGTGAGTATCTCCAGGCACACTGCCACCTACAGACTCAGCCCAGTGGAAGGGACAGATAACCATGGATATCTAGGCGTCAGGATAAGTCATGGAGAATCCATTTTGGAGTAGAAGGCTTTTTTTTGGTCTCTCAGATCATGAAACATTGGAACATATGTGTGTAGGGTTGAATCTGAATCATATGCATACTTTCTCCCACTTTCTAGAAGTTGATCTGGGTTCTAGCCCTAGTTCTAGCTGGGTTCTCCTCCCCACGCTCACACTAACTACTGGCTATTATAGGGCTGAAAAAAAACGAAGTAACCTCACGTCTTCTTCAGACTAAATATCCTGTATTCTTTCCATTGTCGTGAATGCATGCTCCCAGCTCCTCATCCTCTATTCTAACGCTGTTTGTCAGCCGTGATCTCATCAGGCACACGGGAGACCATCCATGCTCCCCTCACTCTCAGCACAGCTGGATTCTGGGGGCAGCCCAAGATGGTATCGGGCACTGTGCAGCCCTGGCATGTTCTCGCGAGAGCATGCCCCCCTCCCACTCTTGCTCAGCTGTTTCCAAATGCATTGTTATTAAGTAGTCTTCCTGATACTGTATTTCTACAGGAAACTTTTCTTAAAATTTAATGCATGGTTTTACATGCATTCTGACTAAACGTTGCCTTTTACTCTGCTTATCATTTTAGGCTTTTCAGATCTTTTTGAATCTTGAGTTTGTTGTACTTTTCCCAGTTTTCTCTTTTTGTAACCTCCCTAACTTTTTTAATACCTGTTGTGAACTCTAGGCACTATGTCATAGAGCAGATCTCCAGATCTTCATCTTGCATAACTGTAACTTTATATCCACTGAAAAATAACTCCCAATTTCTGCTTCCACCCTCACCCCAATCTCTTGGCAATTACCGTTCTATTTTCTGTTTCTACAAGTTTGACTATTTTAGATACCTCACTTAAGGGTGATCATACAGTATTTGTCCTTCTGTGACCAACTTAATGTCTTCCAGATACATCCACTTTGGTGCAAAGGGTAGGATTTTCTTCTTTTTTAAGGCAGGATAATATTCCATTATATGTACCTACCATATTTTCTTTATCCATTCGTCTGTGGTTGGACAACTGGGTTGTTTCCATATCTTGGCTATTGTGAATAATGCTGCAGTGAACATGGGAGTTCAGATATAGCTTCAAGATCCTGATTTCAATTCTTTTGAATATATACTTCAGAAGTGGGATTGCTGGATTATATCGTAGTTCTGTTTTTAATTTTTGGAGATTTTACCTCTGTAATTTTCATGAGTGTGTCTTTATGATTTCATCCAAGTCACTAATAACTATGTTGAACAGGTCAAAGAATCCTGCAGAAGTCCACTGAAGTCTGTTCTCTGGGTTCTTTCATTCAATTGTCAACAACATATTAAGTGTATATTAAATGCCAGCCTACTTGCAAGGTACTAGGGATATGGTGGTGAGAAAAACCGCCATGTCCATACCCTCATGTGGCTTACAGTTTAGTGGGGGAAATAATACTGGTTATACAACCTCACATAAAGATGTATAATGATGAGGTGATAATATATTTTGGAGGAAAAATAGAGGGTGCCAAGAGGAGAATCTGACCTGGTCTAAGGATTCAAGAGATTTCCCTCAGCAGGTACTATTTGAACTGGGAATTAACAAGGTAAAGAGGGGAGGGCACTGCAGACAGAGGGCACCACACAGGCAAAACTTAGTGATGGAGCCCGCATGGTCAGGAAACAAGGGAAGGCCAGTATTGCTGGAGCACAGATCCTGAGGGAGGTGGCATGAGACGTGGGCTAGATTAGAAGTTGGCTCTTTACTGAGAGAAAAGTGGAAAGCTTTGACAGTGTCAAAGCAGGGAAGTAGCGTAGTAAGATCTTCATTCTTAAAAGATCCCTCAGCGTGGAGAGTGGGTTAGAGAGAGGAAAGAGTGTTGTTGGGGAGAGACTTCCCTGGTGGTCCAGTGGCTGAGAATCCGCCTTCCAAAACAGGGGACGTGGGTTGAATCCCTGGTTAGGGAACTAAGATCCCACATGCCGCAGGGCAACTAAGCTCATGCGCTGCAACTACTGAGCCTGCGCACCTTAACTACTGAGCCCATGTGCTCTGGCGCCTGCACGCCACAACTAGACAGAAGCCAGCACCCCAAAACGGAAAGATCCCACATGTCGCAACTAAGACCGGACGCAGCCAAAAATAAATAAATAAATAATTTTTTTAAAAAGAGTGTTGATGGGGAGACCATTCAGGAGGCTATTGTCAGAATTCAGGCAAGAGATGAAAGCAATTTGGACTAGGGTGCCAGCAGTAGGAATGGAGAGAAATAGATGGTTTCGAGAGGTACTTAGGAATACAGTAGACAGGACTTACTGATAGCTTAGATATGAAGAGTAAGGAGAAGAGACATAAAGAACGGCCCTTAGTTTCTCATTTTTATAACTATATGAATAGTGGTACCATTGATTATGACAGGGAATATTGCAGGTAGAGCAGGTTTGGGGAGCAAATGGGATAAGCTTGATTTCAGACATGTAGTGTTTGGGTACCACTGAGATATCCAAATAGAGATGTTGAAAATAGTAAGAGCAAGCACTTATATCATATCAACATATTAGGTGATATTTAAAGCACTTTGTACATATGAATTCATTTACTCTTTACAGTACCCCTGTGTGGTAGGTACTGTTATGAACCCCATTTTATAGAGGAGGAAACAGAAGCACAGAGAGGTTAAGTAATCTTCCCAGAGTCACACAGCTAGTCAGGAGAGAGTTTAATAAGTAAGTTTGGAACTGAGGAGAAAGGTCTGGACTAAAGTTATAAATTTAAGAATCACTGGTAAGTCACAGGTATGGAGGAAATTGTTCCAGGAAGATAGCACAGAGTAAAGAGAGCTGAACACTGGGATAGAAAAATTACCCACAATCTATAAATAAGGCCAAGGGGATGGCTGCATGTCCTCTCATTGCATCCTGAGTCAATGTTTATCAGACCTACCCATGGATTACTTAATTTTCTAGGAAAATATACCATTGTTTAACTTTGCTTCTTTTTACTATTAATTAAGAGTTCACTCTTTAAAGTTGCATTTACTTGTATATTTGTGTCCCGTAGAGATACAAATGATTTCTACCTGGCAGAAAAGAAAATTCCAAAGGTTAAAACTAATAAAAACAGTAACCAGTTTTGTATGCAAATGGCAATCTTATTCTAACTTTCTTGTCTTAAAAGGACTACAAAACCACCAAATCCTTAAATCTTCTTAGAATCAGCTTTACCATTTTGCTGGGTTGAGTAAAACCCTTGACACATGTTCATTCTCTATTTGTAAGAGAGTCATGGTTTAACTTCTGAGAATTACCCTGAGAAAGAAGCGGGTCTTGAGCATCTTCAACAGTCTTTGGGAGAACCATTACTAGCCACAAATCCACCAGCTGTTCCTGAGCCCACATTTCTCCTTCTTTTCATTTATTCATTTTTTAAAAAGTATTACCTGAAAAGTACTTAGCACAAGGCATTGTAGAAAGCTCAGGGCATGGGAAAGAGAGAGTGAAATATGAAGACAATACCTCTGAGGGGCTTATGGTCCATGGTGGGAGGGGAGGGGAACACACAGATCAACAGCAACCCGTAATACGTAACGTGCCATCAAGGAAGAATGCTATGAAGCATATGAGAAGGCTTTGCAATGGCCCTTAAATGATAAAGGGGGGACTTTGCCAGACGGACTTGAGAAGAAAGGATGGAAGCAATAACGTGAACAAAGGTGACACACAGCAAAAGAGGGTACCACGTTAACATTTTGGTGACATTCACATACCCCTTGCTTTGGCATTCTGCACATGCCAGTTTAGATCCCTTGGAAATGGCTGAACCTGGGAACCCAAGCAGGCTCTCAGTACTCACTGCCCGCCCCCCCTTCCTGAAGGCTCAGAAATGGTTCACGGTCACAGAATCTCCTAACAGGTGACCCCCCATCTGGAACGCAGACGGGCATTACGTTCATCTCAATTGCTACATCTTTTCACTGCTCCGGGCATGACATTCATATGGGATTTCTGAGTCAAGAATAGTTTGTCCTTAACTATTGAAAAGAACCTAATAACTATAAAAACAGAGAAGTAAAAATTAGTTACCTGGGTTTCTGGCTTTATTTTTCTGAGGAGTTGGCTTTGAAACATGTATAAAATGGGCAAAACAACCCTCCAAAAGTAGTTCTTCAAGAACAATATTCCTGAGCAGGTCCTGTGTCCTCAGTGGAGGTGGGGATTTTCTATGTCCTGGAAGGCAGGACTCGGGACCAGCTGGCTCTTCCCACGTAGCTGACACTGTACGAATTCCTTTCACCTGATCGTCTATAATTCTCAAAATACCCATTAGGACTGTTCTTTCCATTTTACAGAAGAGTAGAAGCACTTTCAAAAAGAGTAAATAGAGGGCCAAAGATCATGGAATTGGGGTTGAGCCCAGAGTTAACAAAGTGCACATATGTTGTACGTTCTTTCAAGCAATTAGGTGTTAGTTGCTATTTCCTGTTCTGGCTTCCTGTCTCAATTGGCAGGTTCCTGTGACCCGGGTTTTCTTGTCCAGTTGGGACTTCTGGCTACATTCTGATGGTGCCCGGGGAGACCCTAGAGCTCAAGGCCTTTTTGTTATTTATTCCCTGGCCCCAGTCCAGGGGGCTTTATTCTCAGAACTTCCTATTAACTCCTCAGAAAATCTTACCTACGATCTTCATTGTAAGAACACATCTAGCTAGGCTGTGCATTGATAAAAACTGAGCACTTAATCTACAGGGAACAGATCTGAGATCTCCCACAAAGACCAGATAGCTGCTTCCTTGCACCAGGAGAAACCTGGTGTTTTACATCTATGAAGTTCACTTTGTTTCCATAAATATTTATTAGATCTGTATTATGTGTCGAGAACTGCTCTGTGTCACTAGTCACCAGGGATGCTAAGGTGTAAACAACAGAGTCCCTGCCCCAAGAAAAATTACATTCTCATTGCCTAAGGTAGACAGTGTGTAAGAGGGCCTGGGGACTCTCTGTGGGAGTTTAAACTGGGAGAGCCTGTTTGAAGGACAATTTGGCAGCATCTACTGACATTTTAAATATGTACAGTCTTTGATGGAGGACTTTCACATCTGTAAATTATCCGTAGTAGTGCTCATACATAGGCAGACATATATTTAAATATATCTAATATATTTAAATGCATCTAATATATTAAAATGTACATGACATTTGTTTTTAATGATGGTATGTCAGAAAAGAAGCATTCCATGGAAAAGAACAAATTCTATTTTTATGTTCTGACATGAACAATTGTCCACATATAATCTTCACATGTAATTCCAAAACAACGCAGAGTATGCTTTCATTTAGGAAAATCATTAACCTCTATTACGTGTGTGTCTGTGCAGACATGTGCACACGTGTATAAATGCCAAGAGAGAGCTCTGGGTAGATGCCCAACAAATTACCAATAGGTTTTCCTTCTGGAGACAGGAGTGGGATACGGAGTCAGGGGAAAGATAGTCTTCCACTTTTTATTATACAAGTCTCTATATAATTTAAATGGTTTTTATTACCTTGGATGTTCACTTAAAATAACTTAAAAGTTGTGCTATGAGAAGAGCACAGTGAGCTGTAGGAATTCAAAAAGGTAACGGAGTCCTGCTGGCCTGGGGCAATCACGGCAGATAAAGAGGGACATTTAGAGCCAGACCAGGGGTATTTTAAAACAAGAATGTATCCCAGATGAGGAAATGGAGTGAACAGCAGGCATTCTGTGCATTCTGCAAGGAGGATTTGGATGACAACCAGCAAAGGCCTTGGGTGCCCAGGAAGTCCCAAAGGACTGAACTGAAACGTTAGCCTCTCTGAGAAACTTTCCGAGATTCTCCTCTTTGATTTAGATCTTTTGTGTGTTTGCCCATTCCTTGCATCATCTCAGGTGTTTGATAAATATTTGTGGGCCAAGTAAATTAAATCACCGTTAATTATTTAATGCATTGTATCATGGGTATCCCTTTATCATAGCACTTATTAAATTCCACTAGGACTGTCTCCCCTACTTGACTATAAGTCTTTTCAGGACAAGAAAAATGTCTTTTTCTTTTCTTTTCATATCTGCTGGGTCTATTACTCAAAACAAAATAAGACAATCCAAAAATTATGTTGAATACCTGTATATGCCAACCATGAATGAACTAATCAAGTGTGAGATAAAAATAAGTAAATAATACGTAAATAAATGACAAAGTGGGTGGTGCTCAACAGTAGACTAAGGTACTTGGGCCTATTCTGAGGGCAGTGGGAAACCACTAAAATATCTGTACAATATTATCAGAGCTGGTTGGAGGATGGAAAGGAAGAATAGTTAAGAAACTCTTCAAATAGTTAAGATGGGAGAAGGTGAACATATAAAACTCCCCAAAGCAGATCAGACGTGATTCAGTTGGCAGAAAAAGCATCACAGTGAGAACAAACTGCAGAAGCACAATTAACACGTTTTGATCAGCATCTGTACGTATTCCACAGAGAGCATTCTGTGTTTTCTCTGGGGAAGCGTGAGAGCGAGGAGGTGGAGAGGCCCGTCGGAAGGGAAGGAGCGAGAATAAATAGGTGACTGTATAGCTCAAGGCAAAGTTCACCCTGCCCCTTACTTTCCAGGACAGGGTCTTACTTTCCTTTGTGCATAAAATAATGCTCATCTGCCTGCCTGCCTGCCTGCTCACAGGCTGCTGATTCCAGAAAACTAAGAAATCGTGCAAGACCTTTCCTCATTTATTTTAAGATAAGTAAGCAAGAAATGGGCGGGGGGGGGGCGGGGGGAGAGGCTTTGTTATTCTAACAGATGATGCCGAGGATAGAAAGAGAAATGGAGCCTTTAGAAACCTAAGTAAAAGCCCAAGTGACTGAAGCACAAAGTCCCGAGGCCTCTTGCACCAAATGAGCCCCTTTGCGCTGTTGCAGCTCCTTTACTTCACCTGGCACAGAGGAAATAAATAAAATGGCTGTCAAATGACATATTTACAGTTTTGACTGAAGAAGACATGAAAAATTGGAAGCTCTTTTTACTTATACACTCTAAGGACCACTTTCTGCTGTCAAGTTCAAGTGGCAGCATTTGGCCAAGTAATGCATGAAGCTCTGGGGGCCAACTGTGCCATCAGCTGGGGGGGAACAGCATCCGGGGGAGGAAGGAGAAGAGACAGCCACTTGCTGGGACTGCTTCTGTCAGGGGCCTTTGACAGAACAACAAACTGGAAGTTTTCTCCTTAACACAAGGAAATAAACGCCAAAAAATAAATCGTTTTTAACACATGGGACTTTAGAAGGAGTTGAATTCACATCTGATTTCGTCCAAGAGTCCAGGTATAAAACAGGGAAGTTTTCTCCATTTGTCCCCTGAAAAGACACATCACTTGTGTTCTGTGGAGCTCAACATGGACAACTGAATACGTCTACCTATAAAACATGAGAGAGACTTTTCAAGCAGACATTAGAATCTAAGCAACTGGTATGTAATTGAGTGGCCAGATGAGCTCTCCTCCTTTGGGACACACAGTCTCTGCCCGCACAGTAATTCTGGGGATGGGGCCACTGCCCAGGCCAGGATGGGAATCTCTCTCTGGGGGCTGACCCTAAAGTCAGTTTACCAGACACGCCGGACGGCAGCTTTGCAATCACACTGTGCGTGTTCTCCTGTGTGATGGCTGTTACTACATTAACCCTCTGTGAATTTCAGTATGGTTTTCTCAGGAAAGCTCTGGTCCTGTTTCTGCCAGGCAAAAAAGGGGAGGGGAAGGAAAGAAAGCAGCATTCATTTGTTTATTCAACAAAATAGGTGCTGGATAAAGTGTGAAATTTGCGGACAAAAATGGCAGGCAAAATGGTATGTTTAAAAGGACCCCACTGAGGCCTTTTATGTGTGATCCTTTATCATGTGATAAATTCAGAGAAGAAACAGCAGCCGTCCAGCCAGCCAGCCTCCACGGGGCAGGCGTCTGCTTTGGTAACTGTTCAGAAGACAGTTAACACAGCAGGTCTGAGACTGCTGTCCTTCGAGAGGCATGCTTGCAAGTTGGCTCTTGGCTGGCATTTGGGACTTTGGATTTGGGGAGCGTTTCCATCATTTCCTAACTGATGAGGGTGGTTTAATGTAGCTAAACTGTCTGTACAAACAATGTCGTTTATGGTGAACACTGGTTTTGTTTCTGGGAGTCTGGATTTTGGTATGTGCTAGGCAGAGGGTACCTGCATGACCAGTGTCCAATAAATACACTGGGCATTGAGTCTCTCACAAGCTTTTCTTGTTTTTACACCTTTTTGCTGGAGTAATTAAGCATGTCCTGTGTGTCTCTGCTGGG
This sequence comes from Balaenoptera borealis, assembly GCF_965194805.1. NCBI lineage: Eukaryota > Metazoa > Chordata > Mammalia > Artiodactyla > Balaenopteridae > Balaenoptera > Balaenoptera borealis. The sequence goes on along the minus strand of NC_138873.1, from coordinate 116,002,647 downwards.
AGAAGACTCTTGGAAGCTTGCAGCTGGTTTCCTCCACACTTTGTCCCATGTGCCTTTTTCCCTTTGCTTATTTTGCTTTGTATCTTTTTGCTGTCATTAATCACAGCCATACGACAACTATATGCTGAGTCCTGTGATTTATTCTAGCCGGTCACCAAACCTGGAGGTGGTCTTTGGGGACCCCCTGCTCCATCTTTACTGTGCCCTATACGTAATGATCAAGCCTCTCATGTAAGTTCTTATTTAATTCCATTTTCAGGAGCTCATTCAATGGGACTTTCTGGAGGCAGAGAGCACCAGGGTGAATTCCAAAGCAGAGAAAAGATAATGAAGGGGAAAATGCAGTTTACCCAGAGCCCACTGACTCTACTGGAGTTTAGTATAGGAGGTCTTCATTATCTTTGTATTGCACTTAGCCTTAGTTATTACTACAGAGTTTGATGTGTGCTTTTTACAATGTCATACTTTATGTTTCTTATATTCTGGAGGTGACAAGTCAAGTTCATACATCTTAACAATTATTACAAAAACTGTATTTTTTCAAGTGTTGAGTCCTCTATTATTCCATAAATAAGGATTTTTTAAAACAATAGAGAAAAATACTTCAGTTTGCTGAATTTATCACTTGAGCTCCTTTCCGAGTTATTTTCTTTCATTTTAAATGAACTTTGATTTGTCAATCTTTTTAATAACAAAGGCATCTATAATGCAATTATATGCTTTTAGAAACTGCGTATATAAGCATGAACACATGCATGCATGTATACCCATGGGTACAAAGGGCAGAACTCTTTGTTTTGATTGGACATTTCTTCTTTCTTTTCTTTAGCTTACAGACACATCTTTCTTTCCTACATCTTATTGGTTCCACTAAGCCTACAAATTCAAATATAAATGCTTTCAGTAGGCCCTGAAAGTTTTGGAGAAGGTGGCAAGGAAATAAGGGTCCTTATTTGCATTTGTTATCTTCAGAGCTCTAAACGCTTTTGATGGCTCTTTTTGGCAGTGAACGTGGCAGACACTGGTGGTTTGCATACCCCCAAACCAGATATTTCCCTCTTCTTCCTTTGCTAACAGAACCTTGATTTTGGGGTGGTAGCCATGCATCAAGCTCCAGGAGGTGAATCATGATTGATCTAAGGCAATCAGGGCAACCATGTTTCTCTTCTCCAGTGGTTCATCTAGCAATGCCCATGTGACCCAGTTCTGGCTGATAAACCATAAAGAAAGTCTGATGGGAGCTTCTGGGAAAGATTTTCTTTTCCCTCCATAGAGATTCATGTGAAGAAAAGTCTCTGTTGCTTCCTTTCTACCTTTTATGTTTTAGACACAATTAGATAAGGACTTGATTTCTGGAGGTGGAGTGTCTATCCTATGATCATGAGGTTAACATATGTGAGCATGAAATCTAACATCTCACAACGGTGGAATGGAAAGATGAAAAGTGCCTGGACCTTGGGTGACTGTTGAACCACCAAACTAATTGTGGGGCTGCCCTTCTCTGGATTTCTTTTCACGTTAAGAATAAATGTTCTTATCCTTTAAGGCTGTAAGTTTTTCTCTTACTTGTAGGTGAATGTATCTTGATACAATCAGTAATGCAGTGTGACTCAAAATAATATAACATTGATAAGAGTAGGGGATACCAAGGCGCTCTGCTCGTATCTACTCTTTACATCCTAAGCACCCATTCTGCAGCTGCTGGGAACATGGGCTGCTGACGGCTCACAGCTGTGATGGGAAATTGCCTCACCCAAGGCTATAGCCCCAACCAGGGGGAGCTGATGCAGAGATGAAATGACCTAGCCCTCTTCTCTCAATTTGGGACAACTCTGAAGGGTCATCTGCAGGAGACGGCTGTGCCATAGCATTCTGGTGACCTGGCACATTCCATATACAGATCCTCTTTGACTTACAACGTGGGTACATCCTGATAACCCACTGCAAGTTGAAAATATCGTAAGTTGAAAATGCATTTAGTATATGCAACCTACCTAACATCGTAGCTTAGCCTTGCCTACCTTAAATGTGCTCAGAACGCTTACATTAGCCTAGACTTGGGCAAAATCATCTAACACAAAGCCTATTTTATAAAGAAGTGTTGACTCTCTCATGTAATGTACTGAATACGGTACTGAAAGTGAAAAACAGAAAGAAAGATTGTCAGCGTATCGGTTGTTTACCCTCCTGATCGCGTGGCTGACAGAGAGCCCCATCACGCTGCCCCCGCCCAGCGTCACGAGAAATCATCTTACTAGCCCAGGAAAAGATCAAAATGCAAAGTTTGAAGTATGGTTTCTACTGAATGCATATCACTTTCACACCATCATAAAGTCAAAAAAATGTAAGTTGAACCATTATAAGTTGGGGACAGCCTGTAGTTACCGTTTAAACTGCAGCTTATCTGAGTCTTGGAGAAATGCACTGTGATCCTCTCGGAACTCCAGAGACTGGAAGGACTCTAAGGGGCTGCTATGAGGCTATCTCCTACTTGTCTCCCCATCTCCCCAGGAGACTGTCACAAGTTAGTTGCTTATTGCCTTGTAGGCTATCACGAGGTATGGGACTTTCTGTCCCCTGCCCCTTAACAGAAGAGCTGCAGACACAACTGCTGTGCTGTGGGCTAGCACTGGCCCCTCAGCAACTGTGTGTCCCATGGCTCCTGTGTCAGTCATCTGTCTCTTTTCCTTTCAGTATCATCCTTTTTGGTGCGTGGGATGCAGACCATGGGGAATGGCACCGTTGACTTTCTCTTCCTTTTGCTGTCTAGATAGGTAGTAAATTGTCTAAATCTAAAAGTAGCTCATTGCATGTTTACTGGCAGAATCACTCAGGCTTTGGCCTTTGGCCTTGTCTTGTACGTGTGTACTTGACACCCATCACAACTCTTAAGGTTTCTGCAGGAGTCACTGAGCCTCAATTGCAATCACATGGCAGGTCAGCTTTTCTCTATGCCTGGGGTCACTGTCCTCACTTCCCTACATGTGCACCTCCCAAGACATTTCCCAAAAAACCCGCGTGCAATTCTGTCTTAGCATCTGTTTCCAAACCTAAGATAATGGGTCCTAGCAGTGGTCCTAGAAAGCGGACTCTAAAATGGGATCCTGGAGATGGATTATTCACCCACCAGCTGGCAAACAGGACCTCATCACTGGTGGTAGAATCCCTGAGATGCTTTAGGGGTGCAGTTATTAAAACTTTCATTGATGGTAAACTGGGGTGGGTACCGGTAGGAATGTATGTACTGGACGGAGGAATGCATTTGCTGCTTGAGACGTCTGGAGGAAATGCTTACTAACAGACTGTGGCATTGGTGGCTGCTTCCAAGTGCCACGGATCTGTCAGAGTTGCTGACAGGCTCAGCAAGATGAAGCACCAACTCAAGGCAAACTATGAAAGCTGCAGGCCTCACATTTAATAAACCCTAATTTCCTACAGCCATAGGGCAGTCATAGAGGAGGACCAAACCCAGGACTCAATTGAAAGATTCAAAAAGTTTCAGAGAAAGTTGAATTCTTAGCTCCAGCAAATGCCCTATGCCAAGGCCAGGACCCTAATAGGCAAGGACCGAGGCCCTGAGATCTCCCCAGATCTGGGTAAATGAACTTGAGAACCTTGAAATCCCAGACTCCCCTGAACCCACTGGGCCTACAGAAGTGACCCACTTCCCCTTTTTGGAAGATAATTACCCCCACCCCCTACCCCACCTTGAGAAATATACCTTCCAAAGACTCGAGAGCCTGTCGTAACAGGAAAGTTTTGGGGGTACAGTGGTCTGGGTCATGCCAGAATATCTCCTCCAAAGTAAAGACTAATTCTTATTTGTCCTTCCCACTAGGAAAGAAGCAAAATTCTTGGTAGGCCTCAAAAGCTTTTGGAAGCAACCTATTTAGTATTTGGGAATAAATACTGCCTTGACTCATTTACCAGGCAGGGTGGAAGGCTGCTGGCTCTGAGCGGGGACTGGGGCAAGCATCTCCCCGACACAGCCCTTTTGCTTGGGGTGTGAGATCTGGCAGGCCCTCAAGTACTAGAAATGTCTACAGTGGGAAATGATACCACATAGAATTTACAGTAGGCCTCAACAGGAGACTCAGGATCTGCCAAGTCATAGGATGGGCAGGTCGAGTAGCAATTTGCTGTTGGATGACAGTGGAACATCTGAGATTGGGCACCGGTGGGACCACAGGATCCAAACACAACAGAGTCCAGCCCCCCACCATTTGTCACAGTGGGCTTGACACTTCTGCTGCAGCCTACACCTATGCCTATAGGAGGAATTTTGAAAAATACTTGAGTGTGAATAGCCAAAGCAATCATGAGAAAGAACAAAGCTGGAAGCATTACACTCCCTGATTTCAAAATGTATTACAAAGCTATAGGAATCAAAACAGTGTGGCACTGGCATGAAAACAGACACATCGATCAATGGAACAGAATAGAGAGTCCAGAAATAAACCTATGCATATATAGTCAATTAATTTATGATAACGTAGTCAAGAATATACAATGGGGAAAATACAGCCTCTTCAACAAATGGTATTGGGAAAACTGGACAGCCACATGTAATAGAATGAAATACCTTACAAAAAACCAACTCAAAATGGATTAAAGATTTGAATGTAAGATCTGAAACCATAAAACTCCTAGATAAGTGATAGGTGATAAGTTCCTTGACATTGGTCTTGGTGATAAGTTTTCGGATTTAGCAACAAAAGCAAAGGCAACAAAAGCAAAAATAAGTAAGTAGGACTACATCAACTAAAAAGCTTCTGCACAGTGAAGGAAATAATTAACAAAATGAAAAGGCAATCTACAGAATGGGAGAAAATATTTGCAAATTATATGTCTGATAAGAGGATAATATCCAAGATATATAAAGAACTCATACAACTCAACAGCAAAAACCCAAACAATTCAATTACAAAATGGGCAGAGTATCTGAGTAGACATTTTTCCGAAGAAAATATTTTTCCAAAGATGGCCAATGGTTACATGAAAAGATGCTCGACCTCATCAATCAGGGCAATGCAAATAAAAACCACAATGAGATATCATCTCACACCTGTTAAAATGGTTATTATCAAAAAGACAAGAAATAACAAAGGTTGGCGAGGATGTAGAGAAAAGGGAACCCTAATACACTGTTGGTGGGGATGTAAATTGGTGCAGCCACTATGGCAAACAGTATGGAGGTTCCTCAAAAAATTAAAAGTAGAACCATCATGTGATTCAGCAATTCTTCTGGGAATTTATCTGAAGAAAACAAAAACACTAATTCAAAAAAGATATATATGCACCCCCATGTTCATTGCACCATTATTTACAATAGCCAAGACATGGAAACAACCTAAATGTACATCAGTGGATGAATGGATAAAGAAAATGTGCACAAAGGAATATTATTCAGCCATAAAAAAAGAACAAAATCTTGCCATTTGTGACAATATGGATGGACCTAAAGGGCATTCTGCTAAATGAAATAAGTCAGAGAAAGACAAATACTATAATCTCACTTATATGTGGAATCTAAAATAACTAAACTGAGTTTATTGAGAGAACAGATTGGTGGTTGCCAGAGTCAGGGGATGAGAGGTGGGGGGATGGGTGAAGGGGGTCCAGAGGTACAAGCTTCCTGTTATAACGTAAGTCATGAGGGTGTAGTGTGTAGCATGGTGACTATAGTTAATAATACTGTATTGCATATTTGAAAGTTGCTAAGAGAGTAGATCTTCAAAGTTCTCATCACAGAAAAATAATTTTGTATCTATGGATGATGATGGATGTTAACTAAACTTACTGTGATCATTTTACAAGATACACAAATATGGAATCATTATACTGTACACCTGAAACTAATATGTTACATGTCAATTATACCTCAAAAATTTTTTTTATAAAAGGAAGTATACAAAAAAAAATACTTGAGTGTGTTATGGGCCAAATTGTGTCCCCCCAAAATTCATAAGTTGAAGTCCCAATCCTTAGTACCTCAGAAGTGACTATATTTGGAGACAGGTTTTCTAAATAGGTAATTAGGATTAAATGAGGTCATTGCGGAAGCCCCTAATCCAATATGACTGGTGTCCTTACAAGAGATTAGGACACAGACACACACACAGAGACAACCACGTAAAGACACAGCAAGTAGGCAGGCATCTGCAAGGCAAGGAGAGAGGCCTCACGAGAAACAAAACCTGTCAACATCTGGATCTTGACTTTCTAGTTTCCAGAACTGTGAGGAAATAAATGTCTGTTGTTGACACCACCCAGTCTGTGGTATTTTGTTATGCCAGCCCTAGCAAACGAACAAAGAATGAAAAACAGAATGATATGGCAGTACCTAGAACGGGACACGACAGGAGTCAGAGCATTTTCTGTATAGAAATTTTAAGCATATTCCTGTGCTGAAAGAAAAGACATGGTAGAGTAGGCCAAGACCCCCAGTCCGGGGTGTTTTTTATATTATCTCATTGCTTCATTGTTTCTGGTTCTTGACATGGCAAGAAATTCACCATATTAATCTGACTATGTCAGGGCAATAAGCATTTGTTCATCAGGGGAAAGTAGCATTTTTAATCTTAATAAATCAGTCCAATCAGTGGACTGAACTACCCTTGAATTGGTAGATAGGACCTACTGGCCTAGTTCTTTAAAGAAATATTTAAATAACCAAACCAATTTTAATAAGAGTTAGTTGTGTTGACTAAACATTTCACTACTTTTATAACTTATGACTTTTATTCAGATTTCCAGTTCATTTTCTGTTGAATAAGCAAAATTATTTTTGCTTTAGTATTTAACCATTACTATTTTAACTTTACTTTTCTTGGGTTAAGTAGATTCTATCCGTGCAGCAGCATATGGCTCATTTTCACAGATGGGCCACAGCAGAATCCACCCTCAATAAAGCTTAGTTCAGATCCACAGACCAAAAAAAAATCACTTTCAAACAAAGTAAGAATTCAAACATATGTAGGATATTAGGACTTCCCAGAAGTTCAATGACTTTCACTATGGCTTCTATAAGATCTAAGATTCATATTATATGACTTTGTTTAATTTTGGCTTTCTTTTCCATTTGTTTTGCTTTTAAATTATGCAAAGTGTGACAAAGACAAACGGTTTGAATACTTTCAGCATGAGAGTCCATACTTTCAGTACCCTATGTATATTCTGCTCATATGAAGAATTTTATTATTTATTTTTTATTTGCTAACATATATGTAATAGCCTTATAGTACACATTAAAATAATTTATATTAATTTAATGCAAAATAAAATACCATACACTAAGAGCTGAGTGTTACGGTAACTTACAGAACTAAAGCAAAACCAAATTTACTCAGCATAAACTTAGTTATACAACATCAATGTCAATTCAATTAGGTAAACTCTCCATATCAGGCCTAAGAAATCATATAAATTAGAAAATTTTAAGCTGCCATATTTATTAGGTTCTTTATTGAGGCTAGCAGGAAGGGCTGGGAGAGAGAAGGAAAAATAAATTGAAAAATGCTAAATATTTTTATTAACATTTATTGCTCAGATATATTTTATGTCATAAAGTATTTTAAATTTTATTAAACCAGCTGCCAAATGGAGGATAAGTGCTTTTTGCTTTACAGGGAAGTTTTTCCAATATAGGAATCCCCCAAATAACTGATGGGCACTTGAACATACTCCAGACTGGTTTTTATGACCTCTGTCAGGAATTTCCCATGCTTATCTTCAATAGTTTCTTTTTCACCATATTCTGCTTTGAATGGGGCTTGAGTGGAGATCAGGAAGAAGTTCTTACAGAAAGGTCTCTCTGCACAAACATAAATACTGTCCAAGGCCATGCAGACAAAATTGTGTTTCTTTGCTATCGTTATGTTAGGGAACCATGGACTGAATCCGCCCGCCCTGGCCAGGCAGGATAATAACCGATTGCAGTTATCTCACAACAAGAGGTCCGGATAAGGAACACGGAACTGACAAGTTACTGCCAGCCAGAAGAATTCGGGTGTGGCCAAAATGAGGGAGGAGATGCCAGCCCATAATATGTCCTGCCAACCTCTCAGAATCCTTCACGCTGGAATCCATCTTGGTTGAGAGATCCGTGCGCCACCAGAAAGGAACCTGAGTCAGACCAAATACGGGCCAAGCAAGATGACTGGCCAGAGACAACCCGGAAAACTAACCTCACCACCATAACCCTGAGACTGCAAGCCACATGGCAGAGCAGTTCTCCTGGGTTCCCTTACCCCCCTGCTCTTTGCCCGGGCTCCCCTTCTCAATAAAGTCTTTTGCTTTGTCAGTACGTGTGTCTCCTAGGACAATTCATTTCCAAGTGTTAGACAAGAGCCCACTCTCGGGCCCTGGAAGGGGTCCCCTTTCCTGCGACACTTACAATTTATCATTTTATCCCCTATCCCTTCCCCAGTCTCTCATGCACACACAAGGATCATTTACTCCGAGGTGCAGGAGTCTGTGTGTCAACCTCCAGACCACCGACCTCTTCCCCTAATGTTCTCCTCCATGCTCCTCTACAATCCAGGAAACCACTCCCTCAGTGGTTTTGCTTTGTCCTTCAATTCCAAGGTCCACCTTTTGCTCTCTTGCTTTTCATTACAGGCATTCCCTCTATGAACATTACAGCATTTTGCATCTCAAAGCTCTCTTGGATCTGAGCTAACCTCCAACCTGAATTTGCCCAAAGCAAAAAAGGAACAGTCCCCACACTTGATTAGCCCAAGGGAACAGAGTGAGGACTGTCCTACCGGAGAAAACGCCCAAGTTCCAGTCTCAGTTGTCTGTATTTTAATTCCAAGATCACAGGCAAGTCACCCAATTTCTGGGGACCTTGGACTGCCAAACTAACAGGATGGTTGTGAGGATTAAGAAGTCTATTTACAACAACTGCCATTTCTAATATTTGTTCATGCATAACCCATTTTTGACAGTTTTCTTGAAAAATCTAACTTCCCTTGGCTATGATACTTTCCCCAATGGATTTTGTATCCTTGGAGTGTAAGAACTATGACTAATTTTCTTTGAATAGTTAATATCTACTGTCTGGCAATTGCTATATACGCCGATGATATTTTCCAAACGAGAAAATGAACGAATTAAATACAAGTAAATAGTGTGTGTGCCAGTAATGTTCCAACATTAAACAAACTACAAATACAAAGTGTTGGTTTTTTCATTCATTCATTAAACGAAATTTTGGAGTTTGCTCTGTGCCAGGCACCCCTGCTAGGCAAAGACAGTGGAAGACACCTCTTGTCAGAAGTAGCAATTCTTAATACTGGAGAGCTTGTTACTGTGTGCCTACCAAAGAGTTACTGTCACTGCAGAGTCAAACATGAAGGGACAGTAAAACATCTGAGTAGCAAGGAAGAATTTCACTTTAATCTTATGACAGATCTGATGCTTAGAAATGCAAGAAACATTCTAACTTTAGGATTTAATGAATCAGTGCATTTTACCCAAATATACCATCTCTTTTCTTCCTGTCTTTTTCTTTTACTTCCTCATGGATAAATTCACATGTTTTAATGCTTTATCTTCTTTAAGGAATCATCAAATCAAGAGCACCAAATATGTACTGAGCCCGTAATGTGTGGATAGCGTCACTTTTTTCAAATGAGAGAAGTATTTAGTCTTTGGACCTTCTTCAGTGATAGTCAGCGAGCAAATAGGTCTCTTTCTCTAGGAAATGTTGACTACACACTGAAATGGCACAGTTATACAATTTAATTTAATGTATTAAAATTCTATTGTATACTGGGCCAGGTTGCCAGGTTCTGATGTATATACCAAATTGATTTAAATATCACTGCCGCCCTCAAGGAGCTTAAATTCAGTGTAAGAGGTAAGACTTGTGTACTAATATCCAGTCATAACTGGGGGGAAACATATCATAAGGAAGGAGTTAATTTATACATTGTCAAATATTCAGAGAGAAATTGCTGTTACTGTAAATGGATCATAATGACAGCCTCATAAGGTGTTTACACTGCCTCTACAGCCTTATTTCAAGGCTGTTAATTATTTCAATTAACAAAATATCTCCAGTGGAAAAAGTCAGTCATTTCCTAGTTATTACGTAAGCCTTTACCACTTAGATTCTGTGCATAATTTCAGAGGCTTTTGTGTGGTAACAATGATTCATCTTCTATTTTATGTAGTCTTTTCCAGGGAATCATTGTTCATATACATTCCACACAGGCTCAGATTTTCAATGCAATATTAATGTTCCATGTGCATAGAAATGTTCTCATTTACCTGTCCTGGCTGTTCTTATTCTAATACGTTAAACGCAGTTTGCAGCTAAGCCGTTTGTTCTCATCATGGGAGATGGGCTTATAGCTCACATAGAGTGGAGGCATAATAGCTAAACAGTTTTTATTTTAGCCTAGAGGATCGCAGATCTGCCCCTCTGGGATTTATGCCATCATTTTAAACCCCAAGCTAAGAAAAGTGTGTATTGTCAAACTTGCTTTACCATTCTTTCAAATGAAAGTTTAATCACCTTGACGTTTACAGTAAGGAGTGTCTGAGTGACAGCATTTATGGAGCATACAGCAATCTCTATCCAGAAGTAACTGGAAATGTGGAGTGAAGAAGGGTGGTTGAGTGTCAAATCCAGACGCCAAGTCTAAAAACAGCCTTTCAAGGGCTGAGATATAACCAATGCTGCTGTCTCATGTTTTAGAGGCCGTGCTTCTTCCTTCGTGGTGTTTATAAGTTTCATGGGGGAGAGAAAAGGATTCTTTAGTCAAATAAGTTTGGGAAACACCGGGGCCCAACACAAGAAGCAATGTTCAGAACTTCTCAAAACTTTTAGTACATTAATATGCTATTCAAAGTTCCACAAGAGATAAGTATCATGCAGCTTTCTAGAACTTTTATGGTTATAGAAGCTTATTTTTTCATGGGAGATGTTTTGGAACAAGTGTTCGGTGGAAGGTATTTTATTTTATTTTACTTTTTTTAGGTGAGTTTTATTTTCATCTTTTGTTCATCTGTAGCTCCTGCTTTTTAATTGCATTTTACTATGAGCATATATTATTTGTACAATCACAACAAAAAGAAAGGGTAATGCTCAATAGGATCAAAATTAGGTAAACCAAAACATATGTGTGAAAAGAGAACGAACTATAAGAAAATAATTCACTATTCCTAGTGGTTGTCTTTGGGAGAGATTATAGGTTATGGGTAACCTTTCCACTTCTTTCTACTCTGGATATTCTCCAAACTTCCTAAAATGGGCATGGGAAAACAATACATATAGCGTGTAAAAAATAAAATTGCATACCTATATAATACATAAATTTTGCAGGGAAATTTTGTTTTAATTAAAAAAATTTTTTTAAATAAGCATTTTACTTTAATTAATTTTAAATACAGAAAAGTTGCAAAGATAGTATAGAGTTTTGTTTCCCCAGTTTCCCCCAATGTCAACATATTATGTCATCATGATACATTTGTCAAAACTAAGAAATTAACATTGGGAAATCACCATTAACTGTGGAAGCTATTTGAGCATCAAAGATGTTTGCCTTGTCTGGAGTTGTTTTACCTTGCTATTTTCACAATGAAAATTCATTTGTTTTTTCTTTTTCTTCTTATTTTCCTCATTAGAGCGTCTTGAAGTTTCTTTAAAACTTCATTTCAAGACACCTCCATTTCAGAAGTTCATGGCAAAATCCAGGTAAATTTCTATTTTATGGAGTTTTCATGTACCAACTTAGCTACACTAAATGAGTTTACATGATTTTGGTTATACTGTGGTTATAAGGTTTATCATAAAACACTGTTTATAGTTTATGAAAATAAACTACTTGAACTGTATGATTCCACTTATATGAGGTAGAGAGAGTAGTCAAACTCATATAGACAGAAAGTAGAATGGTTACACCAGTCAGACTGGCCATCATGAAAAGTCTACAAATAATAAATGCTGGAGAGGGTGTGGAGAAAAGGGAACCCTCCTACACTGTTGGTGGGGATATAAGTTGGTGCATACTATGGAGAACAGTATGGAGGTTACTTAAAAAATGAAAAATAGAGTTACCATATCATCCAGCGACCCTACTCCTGGGCATATACCCAGAGAAAACTATAATTTGAAAAGATACATGCCTGTCTTGCCCTTAGGTCCTTCAGACACAGACGTAGAGGATGGACTTGAGGACACGGGGAGGGGGAAGGGTAAGCTGGGATGAAGTGAGAGAGTGGCATGGACATATATACACTACCAAATGTAAAATAGATAGCTACTGGGAAGCAGCTGCATAGCACAGGGAGATCAGCTTGGTGCTTTGTGTCCACCTAGAGGGGTGGGATAGGGAGGGTGGGAGGGAGATGCAAGAGGGAGGAGATAAGGGGATATATGTATTCGTATAGCTGATTCACTTTGTTATACAGCAGAAACTAACACACAATTGTAAAGCAATTATACTCCAATAAAGATGTTTAAAAAAAAAAGAAAAAGAAAAGATATATGCACCCCAATGTTCACTGCAGCACTATTTACAATAGCCAAGACATGGAAGCAACCTAAATGTCCACTGACAGATGAATGGATAAAGAAGATGTGGTGTGTATACTCACAATGAAATACTACTCAGCCATAAAAAGGAATGAAATAATACCATTTGCAGCAACATGAATGGACCTAGAGATTATCACACTAAGTGAAGTAAGTCAGACAGAGAAAGACAAATATCATATGATATCACTTATATATGGAATCTAAAAAAATTATACAAATGAACTTTTTTATAAAACAGACTCACAGACATAGAAAAGAAACTTACGTTACCAAAGGGAAAAGGGGGGAGAGGGATAAATTAGGAGCTTGGGATTAAAATATACATACTACAATATATAAAATAGATTACCAACAAGAACCTACTCTATAGCACAGTATACTGTATACTCAGTATCTTGTAATAACCTATAATGGAAAATAACCTAAAAAAGAATATATATATATATATGAATAAATATATATCTGAATCACTTTGCGGTACACCAGAAACTAACACAAAACTGTAAATCAACTATATTTCAATAAAAATTTTTTTTACAAAGTAGAATGGTGGCAGCCAGGGCTTGAGGGGAAGGGGAGAAGGAGAGTTGTTTAAAGGGTATAGAGTTTCGGTTTTACAAAATGAGAAAGTTCTACAGATTGGTTGCATACCAATGTGAATATACTTAACACCACTGACTGTACACTTAAAAATGGCTAAAAAGGTAATTTTTATGTTGTGTGTATTTTACCACAATTTAAAAAATTGTATGGTTTTTAATATAGCACTTTATTGTCTCACTAAATATAAAGACAAAAACCAGAATTGATTGAAGGTTTCAAATTATTTATCTATGAATAAAGAAGACTTACTGGTAGAGAAAAACATTCTTGTTCACTAGAATGGAAATCTGAAATAGCTGCTACCTTGATTAAGAAGATTAATAGTATAAATATCCAGTGTTCTGGTGAAACTTTTCAAAATTGTATGGATCTTAAAATAAAAGGCACTTTACATTTTCAAATTAGGTTATTTCTTTAAATACACTACTACAAGTTCTTATTGATCACATTTTGAATCTATATTGATTGTATATTTCTAAATTAACTTCTATTATCATGAGTTGAGAAATTTATCCCTCAATTTTAACTTCTGGTGCTCCAAACTGCTAGTATCATTACTATTATAATTTCCTATTGATTTCTGGCTAGACTTACAGAAACATCTATCATCTTTTAGGAAGAGGATGTGCCTCGCTGAGAAAATATGTGTCTGTACATCTCTCTTCCCTAGCTCTGTTCTAGAGCACCATTCGACTTTTTTGTTCTCTATATGTAGTATTTATTAAAAGGATAATTCCTTCAGGAATTTGAGGGCATGTGTAAAGTAAATACAAACTGCACACAGTATTTAGTAATCATGCTCAGCAGAATTTTTAAAAAGCAAGATGTGGAGAGCAACACAGAACATCTCACATCTAGAGCGTTTGCTGCCCACTCCCCTGGGCAGGTGCTCTCGGGAAATAGATATGGGACTTGCAATGAATGAATGAGACCAGAAACATTAATATTCCGGCCACACAACCAGATGCATCCTTATGAAATGAGACTATATTCATTGTGTAAAAATAGTGGTAAGTGCCCGCTGTGAGGTGGTAATTGAAGAGGGAGTTGCAGGAACTCTAGGTGAGGAACTTGCAGGCATACCTGCCCCTTGTCTTCCTTATCACCCGAAATAGAGTTTTAGGAGTTATTTGTGTGATTGAAGGAGGAAGCCGCGGAACTGTTACCCACTCAGCATTTCTGGAACACAGAGAGACTCCAAGGCAGGGTGACGAGAGAAGATGAGCCTTGGACCAGGGAAAGGAATTGAAATCATCCCTGGAGAGAACAAAAATGTCTTTCTTCATGATCAGAAAGATGTCTGTCATGAGCTCCCAGGTAATTAGAAATTTCCACAGTGCTAAAAGGACAGATGATCACCTAATTCCCACTTTCTTATGTCAACCTGGAGCACGTGGAGACTGAAGGCTGGTGCGGAGGCTGCCTAAAGACATCAATCGAGAAACAAAACGCCCTCTGAGTTCCCGCCTGTTTTCTCATCCCTGAATCTCCAGGAAATCTACCTAGAAAGAGGGTCCCACGGGGTGAGAATTGTCCCTGTGAAGAACGGGGGAGGGAGCGTTGGTGTCAGCCCTATGCCCCTCAGTTTTTAAAAATGCAGATGATACCACACAGAGGTTTCATCAGGATAATGCAAAGAGGGGTCCATGAAGAAGGCAGGAAAAGGAGCCTCATTTTGCAGGCTAGGAAAGGACAAGAGTAACAATTATGAGAGCCGTTAGAGATTTCTTAAAGCTTTCAACACTCCCATGTCCATCGTTTTTGTTCCCTTCTCTGTTTCACGCAGTATTTAGTAGCAAAACCCTAAAATAAAAAGGGTGTGTGGTCTTCTAATTCTGGGTCAAAGAGAAGCCAGAAAACTAAAGATTGTATGCTAATTACATATACAGTCTTGCAAGTGAGAGCAGCGAGAAAGAAGGAGAGATCAACAACTTCCCTGAGATCTGAGATGCATGAGAGGCCATGGCAAAGCCTGCTTGGAATAGAGCAGTGTACCCAGGAGTTTTACCCAAAAGAGATCCCTTATAGACTCTGGCTGTCAAAATGACGGATTCAACTGCCATGATGAGACTCTAATTGAATCATTTCTACTAGATATCCAGATGTGATAGCACCACTTGGTAAGCTGAACTGCGAGATGGAAAAGAAAGGCACCTTTCAGAGCTCCAATGTAAGACAGAAACGATGGGAAATCTCAAGACTAGTTATTCAATCACTTGAGGTTGTTTTTTTGTTTTGTTTTGTTTCTCTAACAGTGAATCATCCGAATTGAGAGTTATCCCTAGAGAAGTATAAAAAGATAGCCTATTTAATTCTAGGAAACACCATGAAATGTGTCATCTTGACTCAAAATTTCACAGAACCCAGGCTGCATTCTTTTCTCCCACGTAGCCTTGTTTCCATAACGGTAGTGACATGAGGCTAAGTGTCATCATTATTTTCTTCTATTTATCCAGTCAAACTTTTTTCTGCTTCATGGCTTCCTGCTGAGGCGTCGTTTTATGTTAGTTCCCACATCGTGTTATTTGAAGGGTGTGCCTTTATGGACAGCTCTGGAACACAACATGCTCCTTCCCTCAGCGATAGGTTCAGACCATTTTCTACACAAACTCCCACGTCCCCAGCCGTGGCTCTCAAACCTTTCCAGCGCAGAAATCACCTGGGGAATCATACGAAAATGCTGACTCCTGGTTTTACATTTTTGAACCAGTTCGCCCAATGGTTCAACTGTAGATGATCCTCACCTCCTACTTTAACAAACCTGCTTTATTTTCCCCTTTCTTGCCTCCCTAACAGATCCTCCCCATACTGGTTTCTTCCTCAGACTCTAGAGTAATATACCGACCTCTGATTTACCCTGAAGAGTTCATCTTCTTGCACTGTTGTTTATTTTATGTGGTTATACCTCAGTTCTGAGCTCTACTGAACACTCTTGGAAGGAACCTCGTGTCTTAAAGGATGGTATAGCGCTACGTAATAAGCATTAAATAATATTGGCATGAAACGCCCATGGAACAGAGAGTCTTTCATGGCAAAAGGATGCAATTATTTATAGCTTTTAAGATGACCGGAGAAAGAGGCCTGGGGAGAAAGCAAAGGCATTAAATGAAGGAAGCGCTGATAGGGAGGTGGGTGTGGGTGTGGCATAGAGCTTTCTCCTTTGGTGCCGCTACAAACATAGAGGCCGCACAGCACTTGCAGCGTGTCTCAGGGGCTGTGCCCCTCCTGGCTATGTTACTGGGGTGTGTCCTTTCTCTAGGCTCTGGCAAATGCCCAATTAGAAAAGGGAATTTTATTACGTGATCTCTCAATCTCTGCTGATGCTGCAGAGTCTGGGAATTTACTCGTATCTGGGAAGGAGACCAGAAAGACTGGTGTTGCACAAAGGAAGTATTTCTGGGCTGTGAAAGTTGTCAGTACCTTTGTTCTCAGCTTCCTTCTCCTAGCTTCAAATTATTTCTTCATTTAAAACATCTTTTTATGTATATTTATCCACTGTTTTAAACCCCTCATGAAGGAGAGGCGATGCCATTGGATGTTATACGTAGTTTTTCTGAGACTTTTGAGCACATTGGTATTCCTTTCTGCTACTTCTTGTGAGAAGTGTCCTCTTTGAAGCTTTTTGCATCTGAGAATCTTCCTGAGATATTGTTTTATTATTGTCTTCTTTTTGCCAATATCATCTATAAAACCATTTTCCACTTCATCTCACAATTTATTTTGCTTTTCCATTGCTCTGTAAAATGTGCATTTCATAAAACAGCTACATTATACAAGTCCCCAGATTCCTCCTAAAATAACGTATATAGTTTTGTAACTGAGGTTTTTGTAAGTTAATAACTATTATTAGTCTAGTTGATACATAGGTATCACGTAAGTATCTTTACTTTTACAGTAGCAATGATAATAGGCAAGAAGATTACTTTTCAAATTTTCCTTGTAATTTCTGCTACAAGTATTTAAGAATTCTATCTCTTGTTTACCTTTTGTAACATAATACATTTAAAATGTTTAATTAATTTTGCTTGATGTTAAGTATTATCACTTTTTATTATTAAGGCAAAATCACAAAAGTTAAAGAAAAATTTTAAAGGAAAAATACTCATCATCATTCCCTCCATTTACCACAGAAGCTTTCATTCCTGTATGCTGTCGACATGAATATTTTAACAAGATTACATTCATAGCATAGTGCCATTTTTTCATCTTTTTTACTTGCTAATATACATATTGTCTCATAATCATTATAATTTTTAATGGTTGAATAATGTTTCATTGAGTTTCTGTGATGTATTTCCTTCTTTTTTGCACATTTAGGTTTGTTACACTTTTTATTATTTTTTGATACTGCCACAATCATCTTCATGCAAATAGCATTTTATTACTTTAAGATTACATCCTTAGGAATAGGATAGCTGAGTCAAAAGATAGGAGTATGGGGGGGTTTCTGATAAAAATTATTATATTGCTTTCCAAAATGGGTTGTATAAATTTACCTTCCCACTCTCAGCATAAATGCACTAGTTAAACACAACCTTACCCTTAAGCAGTTATTCATGTTTTAAAAGATATTGGTCAAACATATATAACATTAAAAATGGTTAAAAGAGTAAATTTTAAGTGTACAATTTAGTGGTATTAAGTATGTTCATAATGTTGTGCAATCATCACCACTATCCACTTCCAGAACTTTTTCATCATCCCACACAGAAACTCTGCAGCAATTAAACAACAATTTCTCATTCCTCCCTCCCCTCAGCCCCTCGTAACCTCTATTCTACCTTCTGTCTCTCTGAGACCTATTCTAGGTTCCTCATATAAGTGGAATCATACAGTATTTGTTCTTTTGTGTTTGGCTATTTTCACTTAGCAAAATGTTTTCAAGGTTCTTCCATGTTGTAGCATGTGTCAGAATTTCATTCATTTTCAAGGCTGAATAATATTCCAAGGTATTTATATACCACATTTTGTTAATCCCCTCATCTGTGGATAGACATTTATGTTGCTTCCATCTTTTGGCCATTGTGACTAATGCTGCTGTGAACACTGGAGAACAAATATCTGAGTCCCTTCTTTCAATTCTTTTGAATATATACTGAGAAGTAGAATTGCTGGATCACATGGGCATTTTTTGCTTAACTTTTGAGGAGTGCTATTCTTTTAATGCTTAAAAAAAGTTCTTTGTTTGCTTTACTTGGTGTAAATTTCATTTCTTTATGAGATTTGAACATTTTATTCACCTATATTGCTTTATACTGCATCTTCTGTGAATCATCAGTTCATGTCCTCTGACCATCTATTGATTGAATTTTTTCTCAATGTTTTTCTAAAAATCTCCGTACCTTTTGCCTGCTGAGAATCCTTTCCCTTTTATACCTGGATTTTCCTTTGGGAACTACCCCTCTTCCGCTGCACACTATACTGGGGGGACGGGGGGCAATCGAACATGTCCCCACGCCCTGGCCAATTAGATGCTCCCTGCAATTTGAATTTTGAGAAGAATGAAACAAGAAAAGAAAATGATGAAAGCTACATTATGATACTCACAGCTTTCTGAAAGGATGGACCAACACTGGAGTTTCTGTTACCCAGATTTAGTTATATACTTACCCTGCTCTCATTCACAATGAGACCTGATTTTTTTCCCAGTGTTTAGTTTTGCAAGCTGCATCACATAATTGAATTCCAACAAATGTATTCTTTAAAATAAACTGTTAGCTAGAGTTGGTTTCTACTATTTATCATCAGACTTGATAGATTATTTATCTATATTATTTAATCCTCAGTCAGATTTTATGAAATATTTTTTCCCAGTTCATTGACTCCTCTTAAATGCTAGTGTTATTGTTTTTTCTCCTGTTCAGAAATTTTCAATTTTGTAGAATCTCATAGAATTAAATCTCTAACTCTTCCGATGTGACTTTCTAAAAATTCCTTCGCAGCTAAAAAACTAGCTTCCCTCCAGTCAATAATTAATCTCTTCACTTTCTATTTTGATTGCATCTAAATGGTTCTAACTTATGCCCAATTTTCCATCATTCCTGAATATGTTATTTTTTCACATTTCCTAGTAGTAAGTGACTTTAGATTTATTAATATATTTTTAGATAGTTCCAACTTTGCAGGCTCTGAAAGTGTTTCATTTTAGGGCGTAATAGATACTTTCCACTTGTGGAGGAATCCATTCCAAAGCTCCTAAGGCTGATGGTGTTCTATAAATATTATATTATAGGAAGGAAGGAAGCATGTGCATAGCTATTCTTTGTTTCTCTTCCTAGTCTCATTTCTTCTTTTTTTCTTTCTAGTGAAGCAAGGATGAGAATCATAAGGAGGCAGGGGAGAGGCTCTGGATTGTAATCTAGGAGGGAAGAAAATGCCTGTTCTGGAAGGGTGCCCAAATCAGGAGCAAGGGCTGTATGGGAGACTGCAGCATGTAAGAGCATTAACTTTCGGTAAATTGCTTAAAAGCATTGGAGGCTCAGTCCTGACCTCCTGCTAAGGGAGCCAATCTGAGAGCCTAAAGCAGAGATGTAAAAATAGTAATAACAGTAATATAAAACTTTCTTATCACTTGAAATTCTACTCAGGAGCTGAATATCTACAGCAGGTAACAGCAGAGTTACTCCGTTGAAACCCAGCCCATCTGATCTCTTCTTATCCTGCAAGGATCCCTACAACACCCTTGGGGCTCCAGGATTCTGCAGGACACGATTTGACAACGACCAGTTTAAAGGAAAAGAGGCATCATACATCATCACAATTTGTGCCCAGGAGAAAATGGCTGTCAGTAGCTTAAATAACACCTCTCTCTGAAAGGGTTTTCTTTGGAATAGGGATCAAAGGAACTGAGCCTCAATAGAGGAATTTCATAAATCAGAGTGAGGGGAAGAACTGGCTGGGGAGGGAGGTGGTGGCAGCATAGAACCAATTCAATTGCTCTAAAATCATGTTTTGTGTCCTGTCACCCACTTCCTGGATGAAGTGCTGACCACAGACAATTTGTCGTGAGTCACTGTCATCACAAGACACTTGACAGTTTTTCAGGAGCCATCAGTGCACTATTCACACAAATTAATCCTAATCCTCCCAAATAGGCCACCTCATGTATATACCTGATAATGAATATCCATTTGAAATGATTCCCAAGAAAGACTGGGAGACGAGAGTAACATTTGAATACAGTTATGGCAAAAGAGAAAGAAGAATTTAAGATTTTCTCCAAGTCAATCAAACCAGGCTAAACATATTTAAAGGCAAAAATGGCAAGTGGTGATTATTTAGTGTCTGAGAGCCTGACAGAGGGTTTTGTTTATACTCTCAGCCAAAGAACTGAATGTTCCAGAATGTCACCAGAGAACAAAATGTCAGCTGGTGGAATTAATGGCGGATAAATTTAGAGCCGAGTTGAAGAAATGATTACTTTGTAGCACATTGAGCCAAACTGTGAAACCCACTGCCACAGGAGGTTATGGAGTTGAGCACTTTGTTGGATTTAAAGCAGAATGAATAACTTTATGACTAATAAAGGCCAGTTCCAGCTCTTCAGGCTAAGATAAAAGAGGTGATCAAAGTACATATTTGAGAGCACAGGACAATTGCTGTGGAGTCAGAAGCAGGGGCGTTTCCCTTGTAAACTCTGACATTTAAATTAGCTGGACGGAACACGGGAAGCATTTTTACCCCTCTGCCAGAGGTAGGGATAGCCCCCCACGCCGAGGCAGAGTTCTACGTGCTGCCCAGAGGGGCTGCTATGGAATTAAGTATGGAAGATGGTCAGAGAGGTGACTGTGCTGAGCTTTCACAGCCTGGGAGCTACCCACAACCAACAAGCCAACACACACATGTCTAGACTCTTCTCTTCCACCTCTAGTTCCCTACTCTACCAACCTCAATGTTTTCATGCTGGAGTTCCATCCTGCTGGCTAAAATAAATATTGAGCCTCCCTCTTCTCCACTAGCTGAATCAGGTACTTCCTGCTTATCCATCCCGTGATCTTCTCTTCAACAGATAAAGATTATTCTCTATTTCTCAGCATCTTGCCACAGTTCCTATGCCTTCTCCCAACCTGACGATCTGGGCTGGATCATGAAGAAATATGAAAGATCCCTGAACACTTTCCTTCCACACGGGTGTTCAAAACTCAAGTCAAAAAAAAAAAAAAAAAAATCCAGCTAAGTAATGTGTGTGCAGCACTCTAAGTACAAAGAATATTTAACCTCCAGAAATAGAATCAACATTCTTTATTTTTACTAAATTAGAAATGTATTGCAAAATCTAAACAGATATGAGGATATTTTGGATTACAGGTTAAATTCAAACTAAAGAGATTAATTAAAAATTTTCTAATCCCAATTCTTCTGATTTGGGATTAGAAAACTAACATCTTTTTTTTTTTTCCTGCACAAGATGTAGTAGGTCTTGTATTTTTCTTTGAAATGGACAGTCTAGAATTTGGCCTTAAATCCCTTAACTGGAAACAATATTTAGTTTTATTCCATTTCATAATGGAGAACAGATGTACCCAAATGTAGTTACTTCCAGACATAGCTGGTTTTATATTTAGAGTAACTACTCTCAAGACATTTGAAGAAATCTATTTTTCTAACACCATCATTTTTAACTTTCAGTATCCCATTATACTGCCATATAATTTTACTTGATAACTCTTTATTCATTCTATCAACATTAATTGTAAAAGACAAGGTGAACAACATTAGTTTATTCTCAAAATGTTTGAAGTAGAAAACCATGTATGGAACTGAATTTTCAACTCTTGTAATTAGAGAATTTCTGTAATTTCTAATTCTAAAAAGGGATTTTAGTTTCAAGTGTGGTAGATTATTTCTCGCCAAAGAAACAATTCTCCTAAAAATAAGATAATCAAAATACAGTCTTAAAATTATTTATAAGCTCCTTTACATTTGTATTAATAGATAACTACTTTCCATGGTTGCCTTACTTATTTTATTTGGTTTCAAGATAGAACTCCCTTGAAACGTCTATTGTTTTTCTCAGTTCATTAAAATGCCCATCACACATTGTCTTTCTATGGTTTGTTCATAATGATGCCTTAAATTGCATCGTTTTGACAAAGACATACTTTGTATATTAGACATGTAAGTGTAGTCTCTAATTCAACAAAGAACTCTGCTCTCTCCTACTTTCTTGAATTGTATCACCCTCTCAGTCTCTCATTTTTCACTTTTGCTAGAGACATGGAAACACAAAACACTTCTTACCTCCAGAAAAACAACAGTACAACCGTGATGAAAATGAGAACTGACACTTACCTTCGGTGTCAGACTCATAAAACAAGATGTGACTCCAATAAACTGGAGAGAGCATGCCAGTCTAAAGAGAATGGCCATTACAGAGCTTCAGCCAATTGCTGCCTTACAGAACTGAGATCTGGTGTTGCGAGAACATCTGGATATTTTCAGATAGGCCAGATGCCTAGATTTTCTCCCAAGTTTTAAATGTAGCTGACTAATTAAGCTTTAAAAAGTACAATGTACACCACTACACACCCATCAGAATGGCTATAATTCAAAAGATAAACAATAACAAATATTGGTGAGGATGTGGAGAAACTGGAACCCTCTCAGCGTTGCTGGTCACAGTATAAAATAGTACAGCTACTTTGGAAAACAATTCAGCAGTTTCTTTAAAAGTTAAACATAAACTTAACGTACAGTCCAGTAATTCTACTCCTAAGAATTTATCCAAGAGAAAACATGTGTCCTCACAAAATCATTTTTGCAAAAGTTTATATGAGCATTATTCATAGTAGCCCCAAACTGGAAACAACTCAAATGTCCATCAACTGGTAAATTAATAAGCAAAATGCAGTATATTCATATAATGGAAAATTACTCATCCGTAACAAGGAATGACCTACTAATATACACTATAGCGTGAAGGAAATGCAAGTTATCATGCTAAATGAAAGTAGCCAAATGCAAAATACTCCATATTTTGTGTCTCCATCTATATGACATGTCCGCAGTAGAAAAATCTATACATACAGAAACTAGAGCAGTAATTGCCTAAGACATCAGGGAGTAGGGGAGCTGGAGGAAAATGGGGAATGATTGATAAAGGGCAGGGGATTTCTTTGGGGATAGTGAAAGCATTCTAAAATTGATTGTGGTGATCCCTGAACTCCGAATATACTGAAAACCATTGAATTATATGCTCTGAATGGGTGAAGAGTATGGTAAGTGAATCATATCCCAATAAAGTCTTTTTTTTTTTTTTAAATGGGAAGCAAAGTTTTAAGACAGGAAACAAGAGGAACCAGAAAAGAGTGGGAAAGAATAGGAGTGAAACAGGAAGCTGGGCTTTAGATATTGTGGCCTGGTGAGCAGAGGTATGGGATTGGGGGAGTGAATGGCTAAGGGGTTTATCCCTAAGTCTACCCAGAGTTGAATGCTTGATGCATGTGGGGAGAGAATGCTTGGTAGCAGTAGGGAGCAGACAGCAGCATAATACTGGTAGCCACCATGACTAACCAGCACCTCTCCTGGTTTTCCGAATACGTGATTGCATAGAGGGGGGGGGAAACCCCAATGCTTATGGAAATTGAATGTCCCATCACTGATATGGGTGGGATCTCAGTGTACATTAACTCTGATTTAGAGGAATACTGCAATAAAGCCGGCTGAAGAGGGCACTATGATTGTCTCACTGATATTCGTTCTCTGCCCCCCTTTTGGGTAGTGGCCATGAGGTTGGTAGAAACTGATCCCCAAGACTGACTAGTCTTGGTCAATCAGAGTAAACCCATCTCCTTTGCCAGAGTACAGACCTATCCCATAAATGTTCTGCTTTTTGCTATAATAGTTCTTGAAAAGTCATACCATTTTCAGACAAGAATTTCTTTTTCCTATATGAGACTTTTCCTTTTTACCCTAAAACACACTAAACAAAAGAAATAATAGTAGTAGTAATAAATAATAAAGGTAATGAATACGATAAGAAATGGTTTCAAGATTATGGTTTCAGGGAAAGACAAGCTCACCAATTCACTCAATGCCAAAATTTTCTAGTCAGACAATATAATATGGATCTAATTTGAATTGCATGCAGTGTTTAGATAAACCCAAAACGACCAACTTTGCTTATGTATGCCAAATGAGAGGGATAACGGGTTTACATCTTCAACAACCCTTAGTCTGTGGTGAATATGTACTATTTCCATGTTTCAAAGCATTCTATTGCTTAGCTTTTACTTTAGCCTAAAAATGTTTTCCTATGATGTAACTTTTACTTTTAAGTGCAGTGGAGTACAAGATCAATGGAGTCCCAAAAGGTTGAACAATTGATGAAGAAAGCGGTACAGAAAGAAGAATAAATAAACCCTTATTGCATCTTATTTTATGTATAAACTTATTTACTTTCAAATTATTGGATTTTTAAAAATTATGTAAATATTTTACATAATTCAATTGCTATATAAAATAATCAGATATCTTGATTTGGGATGAAATGCATCACAATTTTTTTAAAATTAATGGAAACATTTTCCATTGACTGACTCTTCACTTAGCATGAGGGGTTTCAGGAATGAATTAGTCATGAAACCAGGGACAGGTGTAGGTGTTTCAGGTAACTAAGTCAATCAGGACCTGACATTTCTCTGGCTATAGGATTGGTTCAGTGTTTGCCCATTGGGAAAATTTCAGGAAACTCATTGGATGATTAGGAAAGGGACTGGCTCTCTTTACCTGAGTGTGGATAAGGAAGTATGTAGCTCTGTGAGTAGCTGGCAGCCATTCTGTGACCACATCAGGGAGGGTAGATAGCTTCAGATCAACATAAAAGGCAGAGTGAAGAGACAGAAATAATCTATGGCTTTGGTGATACAATTTATCTGCTGAATCAAACTAAACTGAAAAAATCACCATATTTCTGGAGTTTCTAATTATGACTTTTTAAGGCAAACTGCTTTTCTATAAGTTACAACAGAAAGTGGCAGAAATTGGGTCTACAAAGTATGCATGCAGAGAAATCCCTTCAGGAACAAGAAAAATAATACGAAGTAAAATATTTTTTTAAAACCTTTCTCAGAGCATAGCTGAGCTGAGCCGGAAAGTGAAGAAATGGAAATAGAGCAAACAAACAATGAGGAAGTGTGATTCCATGAGGATTCGGTGAGCACCCCGGAGTCGGCAACACCCCTTAGGGTAAATGCCAATTATAAGAGCTTCATCTGTGTTTTAATTGGCTATGTGTTTGGGGAGCAGAAGCCAAAACCAGGGGCCAGAGCAGAGTAAACGGTCAGGTCAGAAACCAGGACCACTGAAAGAGTGATACCCACAACGGGTGAATGAGAAAACACACGTGACCCGCAGAAGGAGAGATGCTCATCTCAACCGTCTCTCAGGATGGAGCAGAAATAAAGGAAAAGTCTCCCTTGATAGTTCTTAACCACAAGCCATATTCACATGGGTTTGCCACTGAAATTTATAGTACCTGAAGAAAAAAAAAACCCAAATGGAAAATTGAGTTTAAAGGGATCCTAGGTTGGTAATGCTTCGAGTACTACTGTTATGGAGAAATGCACTTTCAATGCAGGCCTCAAAGAATTCCCACAGATAGAAATCCAAGGATCATGAAACCACAATAAAAAATGATTAACACAGGAGGAAACAAGTAACCATGAACAAAAGTCAGCAAAAATAACAACTGCAGAAGCAGCTGTACTTTAATCAAAATACTACATGTCAAGACCTCTGGAATGTAGCCAAAAGTCTTTAAAGGGAAATTTAAAGCTAAAATGCTCTGTTAGAAAAAAGCAAAACTCAAAGTCAATTGCCTAAGCATTTATTTTAAGATATTAGAAAAAGAAGAGCAAAATAAATCCTGAAACTATGGAAAGAATAAAATAATAAAGAGCAGAAAAGTATGAAGTAAAAAAAAAAAGATAGGAGAGGATTAATAAAACCAAAAGCGACATTTTGAAAAGACTAATAAAATTGACAAACCACAGGCAAGATTGGTTAAGGAAACAAGAAAGCACAAAATATTAGAAATGGAAAAAAGGGCGTAACTAAAAAGGCAGCAGAGATTAAGATGATAAAGAAATATAAATAACTCTAATGTTAAGACATTGGAAAGGTTAGTTGAAATGAACAAAATACTTTTAAAAGTTACCAAAATTGACTCAAAATTGGTCAAGAAATAAAAATCAGGATGGTTATCAGTAATTCAAAATTCTCCCTCAAAGAAAATAGCGGGACCTGATGATTTTACGGGAAGAGTTCAATGAAATATTCAAAGAAGAAGTAACTACAAACCTAAACTTCCAATTAATAAAATAAAAGGGAATACTTTCCAATTCAGCTTATATATATAATTTCTTTTGTTATCAAAAACAAAGAGTAAAAGGAGAGGGAAAAAACAGGCCAATCTTATTAATGCCGGAGCAAAAAACTTTCTAAAAAAGAAAAATTGTAAATTGAATTCAGCAATGCAAAAAAGATAATCTATCATCACTGAGTTGGATACATTCTGGGAATACAAGTTGATTTAACATTAGAAAATCTATTAAGTAATGTATCATATTAACATGTAAAAGGAGAAAAATCATATAATAATGTCAATAAATGCAGAATAAGCAGTTGTTAACATTTAATAACAATTTTTGATATAAATTCTCAGTGGACAGGTATAAAAAGGAATTTCTTTAACCTAAACAAGAGTACATATAGAAATGTTATAGAAACCTTACAATCAATGGTGAACCATTAGTTATTCCCAATGTAACTATTTCTATTCAACATTGGATTAGATATAATAATTTGTGCAATAAGAAAGAAAAGCTATAAGGATTGGAAAAGAAGTAAATTGCTATTATCCAGAGATAACATGGTTGTCCACAAAATGGAAGACCCAAAGGAATCTACCCAAATTATTATAATTAATCATAGATTTTAGAAAAGTTAGCAGATACAAGATCAATAACCAAAAGTTAGTGGCATTTTTGTATATCAGCAACAAAGAGCTAGACAATGAAAATTTAAGAATATACTATTTATAACAGTAAAACAATTTAAAGTACCCAGGAAAATATTCTAAAGTATGTAAAAAACATATTTTTGTTTTTTGTTTTGATCATTTGAGGCTTATTCCTTAAAACAGAACAAACAAAAACCTAAGGTGTCATTTAAGTGGGGTTTCCGAAGGGCGTGGAGGTAAGTACTTCTTAAATAGACTGTCAACGAATCCTTGTTTAGACCCATCTGTATCTCACATCCAGAACTGTGAGGGTCATGAAGCCTTGAACCTTTGCCGATTCTGCAATGCACATTAGTGTGCTTCTAGCCTTTCCCATTGATGGTTTATCATTCAGCTTTCTTGGATCTGCGAAATCAGTTGCCACACATCCAGCTACCATCCAGATTCCACTAGCTTCTCCTGTTTCGTTCTCTTTGTCCTGGAGGGTTTATACTCCCACCCACCCCACCACACCCCATCCCTAAATCCCTTTACTGTGGTTTGAGAGAAGTTCCAGAAGAACACTGAGGTGAGAGTGTGGGTATTCAATTCACCATTTTTTTTTTTTTTTTAAACCAGAGGCCCACTCTAACTTCCTATAAGCATATCCCTAGGGGAAATAGGTAGTCACTTGGAAATCAGATAAATCGAATACTCATTTGGTAACTGAGGAAAGAACATGCTCTGTTTTTGCAGCAGAGCAGATGTTCCTAGAAACTCTAACCAGTGGACAGCAATCCCAATTACTGGCTTGGTCAATAGGCCAAAGTTATTTAACATAGGTTGACGGCATTACCAGTGACTGAGTGGGCGTCAGTTCTGACAAATGGGCTGCAGGGGGTACCACCGTGTTGCTCTTTGGGGCCGGGTTAAGTGTGGCCTTCACTGTCTCGGGGGTACAGTGAAAGAAACCAAGGCACTCTACCAATACCCTCAAAAAGAAGGTTGACCAGTACCTCTCGATGCTTCTGTAAGGCACGTCAATAAGGGCTGACGCAGTGATTTGCCCCTTCCTTTTTCTCCCTGAGTCTGAGAAGGTATAATGCAATGACATGCCTTTGAGATTTCCCCCTTTGCAACTGATGTCTAATACGCACTGTTTGCTGTTCTTTTTTGGGTTTTTCCTATTAACACATGTAACTAATGGTGCCTGCTCACAATTAACACAGTTTTGTTTTGTGTTTTTTTACTTTTTATTTATTTATTTTTGGCTGTGTTGGGTCTTCGTTTCTGTGCGAGGGCTTTCTCTAGTTGCGGCAAGCGGGGGCCACTCTTCATCGCGGTGCGCGGGCCTCTCACTGTCGTGGCCTCTCTTGTTGCGGAGCACAGGCTCCAGACGCGCAGGCTCAGTAGTTGTGGCGCACGGGCCCAGTTGCTCCGCAGCATGTGGTATCTTCCCAGACCAGGGCTCGAACCCGTGTCCCCTGCATTAGCAGGCAGATTCTCAACCACTGCGCCACCAGGGAAGCCCAACACAGTTTTAGAAATACTTTTTAATGATGATTTTAAAAGATAATAGTTATAAGTACTTTACTAATTTAGGTTGTGGTTGCTTATCTAGAGCTGCACAAAATTACACTCTAATTTCCTTCAAAACTTGTAATTCAGCACAGAATCAAATCTTTCCTTTCATCTTCAGATCCTCTGCCTAGTTTCCAAATCCCCTGAGATCAATCTAATCTTTTAAGATTTTCTTCTCTTTAACTCCTTCCTTCTCAGGATCTCAAATCATGAATCTTTTTCTCAGAACCTGTCAGTGAAAGGCCCGCAACAAATCCTGGGCAACATTTTAACTGTTAAGCAATTGATCTAATGACCACTGATCTGGGAGGTTAGGATTTTGTTTCTAAATTTATCACAACGGTGCCCTGTGTCCTTGGAAAATACCTTAACCCCAGTTTTTCTTCTCTTGTAAATGAAAAGAATAGTATTTGTAATCAGTACCTTTTTCTTTGCAAATAAAGGTGTATGTGGAAAAATATAAAGATAAGAGTATGTATTATTGGTCCCAGTTCTTGATACCTGAGTACTGAAATATTATGAAAAAGAATAGGATAAACATGAAAGGGGAAAAAAGACAGATCGATGTGAATTATATTAAAGAATATAAATTTGACTCTTCTACAAGAACATGTAGAGAGATTTTCAAGAAGTTTCTATCCAAATAAGTGATGTAGGAAAAGTCATCATGAACTATACAAAATAGGCTTAATAGAAAGACTAACAAAACAGAAAATAACAGTAGGAGGAAGGCATTCTTATCTCAGTTGGAGAAACAAGAGTTGGAAAGTTTTTTCATAAACAAAATTATTTTAAACATGCTTAATAAAAGATATTTTTCAACGTTCAGGGGAAAAAAAGAAATGTCATGCTGCTGTATTGTACCTTTAAAAACCATCTGCTTGAAAATTTTTTACTGAACTTGCACTTGTCTCAAATATCATACCCTCCTTGATGCCTTTTCCAGCTTCTAAAACAAAATTAATTATTCTCCCCTTAAGGTCTCAGAGGACTTGGAACTTAATTTTCTTGTAGCATTTATAGTTAACGTTTTTGGTGTTGTTCTTTCCCCCGTAGGCTGGGAGCTTCTCTGGGAAAAAAAATTGTGACTTATTCTTTTAACCTTGGTGCCAAAATACATAATATGAATAAAAGAATATTTTCCTTTTTACCCTTTTCCATTAGTTATTGGCTTTTTAAGGTAAACATTTAGCTGGACATTTAACTTGTGGAATTTATAGTGTCTATTCATCTTCATTTAAAAGTGTATTTATCACTTCTTTCATTTAATTAAGGTATAATCTCTTTCTAAAATTCTAGCTCTATTGCACCAAGGGCCATAAAATAACATGGCAATGATACCTATTTTCATTTAGTGAACTTCCTCATAAACAGAGACTTCTTCATTAGTATATTGCTACAGCCAAGCTAAATGTCCCAGTATAATAATTCAAAAGTCACCTCTACCTTACTACAAATTGCTTCCACATAGGACTCAGCCAATGACAATGGCCTGTTTCATTGTCAGTTTTCTAAATTTGAGGTGTACCTGGTCAGAAAGCATCAGAGAAAAATCTATGCCAAACTTTCAAGACACAGTTAACTTATACCTCAAAAATTGTCTAAATGGGGGAGTAAGAATAGTAATAATTTTTCTTTTTTTTACATTGCTTTCCATTCAAGAGAAAGAAGAAAGTGGGTACCATATAACTGCATTAACACAGTGTTAGACTATTGATCTAAAAGTTTCCAGTCTGGTTCCAGTTTCAACACCTCTGTCATTAACTGTATGCTTTTATTCATGACATTTTAATCTCTCTTAGACAAAAAAAAAAAAAAAAAGATGTAGGACTAGATGATTGCCAACTTAGATTTCCAATACTTCTGCAGGGCTGCTACCTTGAAACAAAGCCTTTTCCTATTTCTGTAAACAAAGTGCTTTGGATGGGGTCCAGTCCTTCCCCACCCCATGTAGAATTCCAGTCTACACTACACATAGGTGTAGTATTATAGGGAAGGTTGATCGAGCCTGCATACATAATCACACTCCATGCCCACAGGGCTGCAAACGCAGTTATATCTGATGCTATAAGGCCACTTTGAGCTGGTGATAGGTTAACATTAAAAGGATTAAGGCTTGCTTTGACATGGACTGACATCCAAAAGTTAGATTTAACGTTAACAGCTGGAATGCTCAAGAAAATAAAGAGTAAGTTAAGGGAGACACAAATGGAGTTAAATTAGAGCAAGTGGGTGTTAAAGGTATGTTGGAGTTATTTTCAACTCAGTTTAGAAATGTTTCATTCAATGGCTAAAAAAAGGCAGAGTTGGCATAAATTCTCCTCTATGATTACAAAACATAGAAAAAATGCTTTAGGTGGAAATGTTCATCTTTCAAGGTAAGTATTGTGCCACTGGAAACTTTTTTTTAGAGAAATGACTAATCCTGGAGTTTTTTTTTTTCCCCCCCTCTCTTTAGCACATTTCAGCTTCTCAGCACTTGAAAAACATGCTAATACTTAAAAATCAAGAAGACCTGTTAAGTCTCAGGAGGCAGGTTTATTTTTCTCTCAGCAT
The DNA here is from genome assembly GCF_965194805.1 of Balaenoptera borealis. Taxonomy (NCBI): domain Eukaryota; kingdom Metazoa; phylum Chordata; class Mammalia; order Artiodactyla; family Balaenopteridae; genus Balaenoptera; species Balaenoptera borealis. The sequence goes on along the minus strand of NC_138873.1, from coordinate 115,971,421 downwards.
ATTTGCCAGAAAATTAACTTACAGGTCTGAGCAGCACAGGTTAAGGCTGATTAAAAAGCTTTTTGATGGCCGACAGGGGGTGCACCTCAAGGTATATTCAGTGAGTTGCAGGTAGTTGATAAGGACCAGGATAGAAGTATCCACCGAGTATCCACGAATTCCTTTCCACCCTCACCTCTGTGCTCTGAGGACCACCTATGTTGGAGTCCTGATGGGGAAGGGCTTATTGAAAATGCAAATTTCCGGCCCCCCACTCCAGACCTACTGAAGCAGGAAGGCGGTGAGGCTGGTGCCCACGAACAAGCACCCAGTGATTCTCATGCTTACCGCCGTTTGAGAAGCGCTGACCCAATTCTCATTATTCTCTGGACTAGCTCACTCGTTGTTACTGAAAAAACGCTTGCTAAACACTATCCTACACTCATGTGGGTGGTAGGTATTACCAGAGCTTGAGGTCTTCACTCTGGAAGAGCTCATAGGTAAAACAAACATGAAAACAAATACAGGTGTGCTCGTATTCACTCTGCTTGAAATGCCTCTGTTACCCCCTCACTGTGTAGCCCTGCTAAATTCCTTTCTTTTCATTCTCAAGGCCAACTTGCCATATCTTCTCCTCCTAAGCCCCCCTTGAGTTAATTGTATCCTCCTTTGGGCCAGTATTTGGACCCATTATTAAATATAGAACCTGTAGAAGTGCTGTTACAGCATAACTGAAACTGTCTCCCCTCTAAGACTGCTCACTTGAGATGGCCAGGGGAATTCCTTATCATTTTATCACCACTTCCTAGTAGGGTGCCTGGCACGGAGTAAATGCTCAGTAATTCCTGTGTGCTCATAGAAGTTTGGTGAGGTGGTGGAAATTTGAAAACAACATGAATTGCGAAGAAATAATGAAATTAAAACACAAATATGATATCATCTGAAAGTTAGAGAGACCCACATTGCTTAGAGCAGACACAGCACTAGATGCACTGATAAATCTGTCCCTTCTATGATAAATTAAAGGGTGAACCTAGGAAACTCAAGAACTATAACAGATTAGAGGCTTGATTTCCTTCTTTTTAGTGGTTCTGAGGGCTTAGTAAAGGCAGCTAAATATCTGCTAGTTAACTCAATGCCTTTAAGAATGTTTACCTTCATTTTTAGCCATTATCTTCTTGAAACCTCTGATAATTATAAGTATAAAGATTGTGAATTTCCTTAATAATCCTCTGACGCACATTAGCTATGTGCAAACATAAACCTATTTCCTGTTGTCCAGATTTGAAAGACTCTAATATCTTTCATCTGGAATCTAAATCCCTAGTTTTACATATAGGGAGGCTTTACAATCTACAGTTTATATTTTGCAGTAGTAATTGTCATTCAAAATTCTGCTAAATTATATTTGAATGGTTCTAAGATGCACATTTCCCACCTCCATTTTCACATGGCAGAAATTCAGGATTATCTTAAAACTGATGTCTTATTTTTAATGAAATATAGTAGCTTTATTCTTATCAGTAGTAACCCCTAAACAATTACAAAGGATCTCAAAAACTCTAAAACTTACCAAATATATATCAAACTATATATTTAGCACATAAAGCATTTGCTTGTAAGAGAGATGGAGAAAAAATTCAACAAATTTCTGTATTTGAATCTTCCAGGGACAATATAGGAAATACAGTTTATTTCGTAAGTGATTCTATGAAACAGATCACAAAGTTTAATGTATATCTTTATCTTTTCCCCTCATACCTGAAGCTATGACTTTGTGAATTGTATATTTTCAGAAATTAAATAATTACTGGAAGTTTTTTCCAAATTACATACACAGGCAACATCTCTTTGGGCCAAGGAATGTGGCCCATGTTAGAAGTACTTGAAAGAGACAGGGGTCACCAAGAACTAAGAAATGAGATGAGCCTTGTTAGTTAAACTAGTTTAAATTAACACATAATGAATGAAAGTCGTCTGTTGAAGTCACCCATCCTAAGAGATGGTTTAACTCATCCTGACTGGAAAACTCTGGCAATAAACAAATTCAATCAAGGTGACTATGGAGTAATTACACAGAGGTAGGACCAGAGTAGAGATGGTCAAAACCGAAGGTTTCCATAACTGGAGGGGAGATGAGAGGATTCTAGAATAAGGAGGCCCCAAAGGCAAAAATATGGAGAGTTTATTTCTCATGAAATTGACACTCTGAGTCTAGCAGACCCAAATATTTCAATCCTGAAAATGTTATTCCCTTTTTTGGGGCAGGAATAATTCACAAGGCTTTACCGTATTCTACAAAACTCACTGTGCTCTGATTTTATTCTCACCAAGAAAATTGATATCATTACCATGTTTTTAAAAAGAAATCAATAAGACATTCTATCAGTTTAATCATGGGTTTTCAGGAAAAAATAATGTACACATCAGTGTTAGTACAATGCATCTGATTTAAGAAGCATTGAAATGTGAAAGAGACAACTAGAGTGAGAGAGAAATGGTGAGCAGAGATTGCTACCTGCTTTCTCCAACATCCATTTCCCCCCTTCTGCTTCGTAGCAAAATACTGATATAATTCAGGACAGTAATGCATGCACACATTTAAAGATTAAAATTTTAAGACTCTTGCACCAGTTATGATCATAAATTTTAGTAACTGTGATATAAGTGAAATCCAGTGAAGATTTGTTTCTCTTTTGCTTTCCTTCCTCCCTCTTTTGTGTGCCCTGGAATATGGAAGTAACGGCTAGAGTTTTAGCATCTTGGGATTTCAAACGATTTTGAAGTTGGGAGCTACATACAAAAGAGGAGGTCCCTGATGACCCCACAGACCATACCAGTGCTGGACTATGTACTCTCAGATTTCTTTACTGTGAGAGAAACATAAATTCCTATCTTGTTAAAGCCACTGTTAACTGCTATATGCCCCCAAACCCATCCTAACTGGTGATGGTTTTATTTCCCTAGTACCAGGAAGGGGTATCTAAGAAAGTGGACATATGTATTATAGTTACTAGAAGGGAATATCTCTCACAGTAGAAAAAGAAATTGTTCTCTGGTTTGTGCATTAGTTTCTTCTGTGTCTGTTATTGTGTATCAGTTCCTAAGAGACTCAACAATTCTTAGGTGCCCTGAAAAAATAGATTTGGGAGTTCTGCAAAACTGAGGGGACCTACAAGGTCTTGCCTAATTGGTTAACTGGCGTCTCTTTCCCTTTCATCTTTGTATTACCAAACTCTCTAAACTCGCATAGCTGCTATTATATTCATATGTAGAATTCTATATATGTTCAATATGTAAATTCTTATTCTTAAAGACTGAAACAGCTTATAACTTATTTTCACCATATGAAGTCCAAAACCTACAGAATTCTAAAATAAGAAGTCATCCACTTATTAAAACAGTGCTTGGCACATAGGTTGAATCAGTTTATGCTGTGTAACAATCCATATTAAAACTCAGTAGGTTTCAAAAACAAGTGTTTATTTCTTCATGCATTGGTGGGTCGACTGGGTGTCAGCTGATTTCAGCTGTGCTTGGCTCAAAGCTGCAGGTTTGGTCTAGGTCTGCTCTGAGTACCTCTCATCCTTGGATCAAACACTAATACTGAACTCTTTTTACTCACACTTCTGACACCAAATGTGTGGGATTTTTCTACATCAACAACCAGTTCTCCAACTCTCCAACTGGGCATCCTACAATTCAGTCCAATTCTGACAGTAACCACCTACAGTTAGCACAGAACCCACAAGTTAAGGTCTCAGTCCCATAAGACTGTCCCCACCTCAGATATCAGTCTCAAGTCTAAGGTGGCCACTTGTATGTCTGAGCAACAGGCAATAAATGGGAGGTTCCCACAACTCCATCTTCAGGTTTGCTAGTTTTCTAGAATGGCTCACAAAACTCAGGGAACCACTTTACTTACTTGGTTTATTATAAAGGATACAACTCAAGAAGAGCCAAAGGGAAGAGTTGCATAGAGTATAGGGCAAGGTATGGGGGGGACAGCGTGGAGCTTCCATGTCCTCTCCAAGTGTGACACCTTCCCAGCACCTCAGTGTATTCATCAACTCGAAAGCTCACTGAACCCCATCATTTAGGGGTTTTATGGAGGTTTCATTAGTCATTGATTAAATCATTGGTCACTGATGATTAACTCAATCTCTAGCCCCTCTTCCCTCCCTGGTGGTCAAGGGGTAAGGCTGAAAGTTTCAACTTTCTAATCATGCCTTGCTTTGTTCTTTAGCCCCCATCCTAAAGATATCTGACTCTTAGACTCAGCTAAGCATCACCTTATTAGCGTAAACTCAGGGTGGTGGAAAGAGGATTGTTATGAACAATAAAAGGTGTTCCTATCACCTCTATCACTCAGGAGATTCCAAGGATTTAGAAGCTCTGTGTCAGGAACTGGGGACAAAGACCAAATGGATATTTATCACACCACCCAAAGCACAGTTTTCTCCTAACAAAGTTAGGAATAGAAGCCGATATCAGGTGTTTGTTTCTATCACATCAACCATTGGTTAAAGCAAGTCATATGGCCAAGCCCACAACCAAGAAGCAGGAAGTACAGCACACTCTGCCCACCCCAGCCCCCACCAAGCATGTGGATGTGCAATACTAGTACAGGAGGTGAAGAACTAAGCACGATTATTCAATCCACCACAGTTCTCAATAAAAATCTGTTAGACAAATGAATGAATATGGTGGCAATTATAGTTGAAGTGTGCGGTAGCAGTCCAACTAAATCAGGTATTGCAAATGCCAGAGAAATCCCAGGCAATGGGTATGAAAATTCTGAGAACTGTAAATGTGGAGTTTATCTGGACAGACAGCCATGTTCAGGTATTTATGGGGTATAAACCAGGACCCAGCAGGAATGATGAGGTGAGCAACTGGAGACAAAGAAGACATCCTAGAATCAACAGGGTACTACAAAGAAAAAGTATATCACCACCTCAAGACAGTAACAAAGGAATGATGTGTTAGTCCCAAATGAACCTGGGACCCCCCCCTCCCCTTAACAAAACTTTATCATTACTTCTTGAGAAATATTTTTCCTTAAGTAAACACATCTCTGATTTTTATAATGATACTCAAAAACTTGATTCACTTTATGGAAATTCACTTTGACAGAAAGCATCTACTTCCCTTTGAAATAGTTAAAAATGAACCAGACAGAAAACTGAGTCTCCCCAAGTGGCTTAAGTAACATCCAGAGAATGATTTAAGCACAAGGAAGAATAGAGCTCTAAGAATAATCACCACTTGCAGAGAGGAAATATAGCATTGTGATGATGGAGAACACAGGCCCTGGACCATTTATCTTGGGTTCAAATCCCAGCCCAATCATTTCACAAATAAGAGCATGATAATAACAATACCTACTTCATAAGCTGTTAATGAGAACTTGATAAATTACATGGAAGGGGATTAGAAATAATAAGCACTTAATGTACATTAGCTATTATGATAAGCAGATGGGTCTATCTTCTTAGCCTTTGGTAGACCAGAGGAGCAGGTAACACTTAAGAATCAATGTCTCATACAGAGAAAGACAAATACTCGATGTTATCACTTACATGTGGAATCTAAAAAATAACCCAAACAAATGTATATAACAAAAAAGCAACAGACTCACAGATATGGAGAACAAACTAGTGGTTACAATGGCGAAAGGGTAAGGAAGAGGGGCAAAATAGGGGTAGGGGATTAAGAGATACTATTACGTACAAAATTAAAATGCAACAAGGATATATTGCACAGCACAGGGAAATATAGCCATTATTTTGTAATAACTTTAAATGATGTATAATCTATAAAAATATAGAATCACTGTGCTGTACACCTGAAACTAACATTGTAAATCAAATATATTTCAATTAAAAAAAAATTAATGTCTCATATTGGTTGAAGTGCTTCTCTAGTGGAGAGGTCAGCTTTGACAAAGATGCATGTATATACACACACACACACACACAAATACATACATATACACACACACAATATACATATAATACAACTATACACACATATGTCTATCTGTATAACTGTCTAGAAATATTTTCAGAATGAACACAAATATACACTCTTAAAATACTTCTGGTTTTCTCTTTTGGGAAGGAACATTCCAAAGGTAATCAACTTGGCAGTTTTACAAAGTAACTTGTTTCTCTTGACTGGGTACATTTAAAAACTGATATTGATGAAGTGGTATGAAAGCAAGTAAATGGAAAAAAAAAACACTGAGAGTATCAGCATACCTTTTTACTGTGATTTCTATAAAATAGAGTGTATTTTACCTCTAAGAAGCCCTTCCAAATTTTTCTAAATAAATTAACTTTGTTCTCCCTCATAACGCCTGTAAAATTTGGTTGTACACTCATTCTAGCCTTCTCAGTATTAATTTTTTAGAAACCTATATCCCCCATTAGATTATGAGTTCTGGGACATAGGACATCTGTTTAATAATATTATAACTGACGTTTAAATATTCCTGTATCATTTACAAACAGCCCCTACATACATTTTCTCATTTTTCCTTTTTTCTCTCACAAAATCCGTGTTATAGCTTTGCATTTTTGTCAGCACCACAGAGTATAATACTTTGCATATAATAGGCTTTCAAAAATATTTTGGGGTTTAGTTCAAATTAAAACTGGATTGCGTGGGTTAAATTAAAATATTGCCATTTCCCAGAATGTTTACTTCCTCTAAAGCAATTAAGAGAGGGAAAGATTTGGAATGCTTTCACTTTTTCATTTTTGTACAACCGATACATTCCTAAGATAAAAAACTAAGAAAGTATTCATTCGACCATTAAAATTGTATACAGTGACAACATCTAAACAAAGCAGGATTGATTGACTGATTCATTTATTCATTGATTCATTGATTTGGTCAGAACACCTCTCCTTTTCCCTGCTGCTTTTTGATTGCTTACTCGAGTCCTGGCCAGCACTGCATAAGCACCACATCCCATGGGTACATTAGGAAAGAAATGAAGAATTAACCAGGCTTCAAGAAAATGATTCTGCGGTAACCCAGGACCAGGTCAGTTTTCCCCATTCAATACTTTTTCCCTTAGAAGACACAGCCTCCTACAGCCCTTTGGGGCCCGTTTGAATTCAGACATTTCTCCATTGGAAAATGAACTGAAGCTATTAACCCGCATTTCACTACATAGATATTCTTCAATCACTAGTAATGACAGCTGAATTATAATCTCATATGACAACTAACCCACACGACAAACGTTCTCTCACCCATTATCCACTTGCTCGAAGTCATCTGGTTTCCCTGCCAAGACTCTTCTATTTTCATGAGCAATTTAAAAATCACAACTCAGAAAATAGCATACCTCTTATTTAGTTCTTGAAGTCAGCTGTAAGCGGATTCCATGCTATGTCAAAAACCATTTCTTACTTTCACTGGACTCGAATTACCAGTGCCTCTCTGGACATGAAAACCATTCAAAATGGGATGGAACGACAGGGGAGCTAATATCCAGAGTTCAATTTTTTTTTCTTATTAAAAACAAAATTTGAGAAGAAGAGCCCTAGAAGCTAAGTGTTAGAAGGAGAGGCAAGAGCTCTGGAAAAAGAATAAAAACAGAATATAGAGTTGAGTAGCAGAAAGGGAAGCAATGAATTAAGAAATGAGGCATGGTATTTGCATGTAGAGTACACCCAAGAAGAAAAAGAAAAGAAGTGGTCTTGGAATTCCATTTGCAACTCAGACTTCTTTCCTGTGGGCTCTGAGGATATATTAAATAAAAGTCAAACTCTGCCAAGAGTAGTGGCTGTGTTCCCAGAGGCCCCCGCTGGGCCAGACCCCGGGTTCAAGGCTGAGGATAACGATGAAAGGACACAGCCGTGCTCGCAGCCTATGGTGGGGACAAGTGTATACATGACACAATATTATAGAAACCAGAATGACAGAAATGCTCACATGGAGGAAATAGGAACATTTGCTAAATGTTAAAGTGCCATGGGAACACAAAAGTGGGAATGATTCCTTGAAATTAGAGGGGATTTGGAAAACCATCACATCAGAGGTAAAATTACATTTGGGCCTTGAAATGAGTAGGAATTCACTGGGTAGAAACAGGAGGGAACGTGCAACCCAGTCTGAGGAAATGGTAAGGAAGCATGAAAATGAGAGCGCATTCAGGAAGCCGGTGGCCGCACATGGCTGGAAAGGGGGGCCGGGAGAAGGGTGGGCGATGATACCAAAGAGCAGGTCGGGTTGAACCAGCAAAATTTTCTGTGCAGACAGGGACACGATCGTATCTGTGCTCTAGAAATGCCTAGTCCAGCAGCGTTACTGGGGAGAGGAAGACACTAAGGAAGAGCTTGAGGCCACTGCAACATTCTGGAGTTTAACAGTGACACTGGGATACAAGGAGGCACACATACTACTATATATAAAATAGATAATCAACAAGGACCTATGGTACAGCACAGGGAACTCTACTCAATACTCTGTAATAACCTACATGGGAAGAGAACTTGAAAAAGAATAGGTATATGTACATGGAGAACTGAATCACTTTGCTGTACACCTGAAACTAACACAACATTGTAAATCAACTATACTCCAATATAAAATAAAATTTTTTTTTAAAAAAATAGGAAAAAAGAAAAGACATTAGCAGATGAATTCAGTGGGGGCTTAATAACTCCTGGGCTATGGGAGGTAAAGAGGAAGGAGAAAGTGGAGCTAGGAAGATAGTTTAGACTTTTCCAGAGCCCTTGGAGGGACAGTAGAGTCGCTATTAGAGTCATTCATTGGGAAATGGGAAAATAGGAAGAAAGGAACACCTTGAAAAGGAGAGCACAGTACATAGGGCTGACTCCCATGCCACTCACTGGAAAATGTCACATCATCGGCACAAAGGCAACAGTTGAAATCACAAGAGTGGCCCTAACATATTAGAAAGGGTAGCATTTTAAAACTTGGTGGAGGCGCATTTATACTAATGGACAGATTACTGTTACAATAGTTTAACTGATTTCTATTATTCGTGAAGTACCTCATTTAACTGCAGACGATTGAGATGGAAGATATCACGCACAGGTGTGTCCTGCTTTACCAGTTTAGAGCACAGGAAACTTCGAATATTCAAAATAATATGAGTGAGCACATCCCACCCTCCCTGGGACACCAGCTCCAGCATTTTCTCATCCAGAAGATTTGCTCAGGTCCCCGCAGTTCCTACTGCCAACTGGCCTGAGACTCTAGTGCCCAGTAATCAGATATGTCGTGGTGACATTGAGGCTCAAAGCGTCAGGGTCTCCTTCCCGCTGCTCTCAAAAGGCTCCTTGGCCACTATGCAAATTTGACCAACTCCTTTTTCCTCAGGAACCTTCAAGCATAACATTTTTTAAAATTTTATTTATTTATTTATTTATGGCTGTATTGGGTCTTCCTGGCTGCGCACAGGCTTTCTCTAGTTGCAGCGAGCAGGGGCTACTCTTGGTTGTGGTGCACGGGTTTCTCCTTGCGGTGGCTTCTCTTGTTGCGGAGCATGGGCTCTAGGCGTGCGGGCTTCAGTAGTTGCAGCACGTAGGCTCAGTAGTTGTGGCACACGGGCTTAGTTGCTCTGCAGCATGTGGGATCTTCCCGGACCGGGGATCGAACCCGTGTCCCCTGCACTGGCAGGTGGATTCTTACCCACTGTGCCACCAGGGAAGTCAGCATAACAGCTTTGAAGGGCGGACAGCCAGAAGCTCTCTGCCTTCAGAGCTAAAGTTCCATGCTTTACACGCCTAAGGAGGAGAATCATCTACTTATGCCTCTCCTTCATAAAAATCGATAGCTGTTTATCTTACAACAATATGATGAAATGGGCCATTAAAATGTCTTTTTTCCCCCTGAACAAAGACAGGGAGCTTTAATAATATATCTTCCTAGAAACAAGTACATATGTTACAACCTTTCAATAGCCTGATCTCATCCCTTCTCCCTATTTCCCTCTTACACACACTCACACCCTGCACCATTAAAATTCTTCACTGGAGGGACCTTCCTGGTGGTCCAGTGATTAAGACTCCGCACTTCCAGTGCAGGGGGCGTAGGTTCAATCCCTGGTCGGGGAACTAAGATCCCGAGGGGCGTGGCCATAATTCTTCACTGGATTCCTTTCAAACTGATTACAGGGACGTTAGTAAATTTAACAGAAGCTTCATCTGATACAAACTAGGGCTACCCACTACCAAGGGCAAGCCTAGATGGTTCTGGGACCTGCAAGACTCCTCTGAACTCCCCAGATACTGCCTTGATTTTACCAGAGCGGAAGCCGATTGTGAGTACTCTGGACACAGCCCTTTTGTTGCTGCCATGCACCTCATTCAACCTTAACTTGAACCTGAACCGGAAGTGACCACCTGCATTCAAACTTTAGGAGGAATGTGAGGCATTAAGGATTTTCCTTTATTTCAGAGGGATAAAGATCTCACATGTTAACTTGTCTTCGAACTCAATGAACACAAATGATGTAAGAGGTCACGTTTCAGTGAAATATGATTTTTTCACTCTTTTGATTTTTCTGGAAAAAAATCCAAAATCTTACAACAGTTGATTTTTAAAAAAATGTTTCCAGGAGCAATCTTGCCTTCTCTTTTTCACTTAAAAAGCCAAGTTGGGGCTTCCCTGGTGGCGCAGTGGTTGAGAATCTGCCTGCCAATGCAGGGGACATGGGTTCGAGCCCTGGTCTGGGAAGATCCCACATGCCACAGACAACTGGGCCCGTGAGCCACAACTACTGAGCCTGCGCATCTGGAGCCCGTGCCCCGCAACAAGAGAGGCTGCGATAGTGAGAGGCCCGCGCACCGCGATGAAGAGTGGCCCTCACTCGCCGCAACTAGAGAAAGCCCTCGCACAGAAACGAAGACCCAACACAGCCAAAAATAAATAAATAAATAAATAAATAAAATTTAAAAAAAAAAAAAATGAGTAGTGAGGAGGAGACTAACTCCACAAACTATTAAGCATGTTATAAGGTTAAAATAAACAAATCAGTGTGGCACTGATAAAAAAATATCATTAATTAAATACTTTTAGCTACTATGTCCAATGACAATGTTATGTCAGGGACTCTCCACACCCAGCCCCTGCCGCAACACAGCCGTTAGTAACTTGAGGTTTCTGAGTCCCCTGAGTCAGCACCTGTGCTCTTAGCCAAGAGCAGAAGTTGAATGGCTGGTCCTGAGTCAGGTCTGCAGCTCACTTTCCATAGGCTGCTCATCCTGCCATCCTCACCGCCTCTGGTAGAGATCATTCTGCAGTTCTCCGGGGGAAATTCTCTTCTTGGAGGACCCCCTTTGGCCTCTCCACCAGTCCCTCAGCAATGTGGTCTCATGACTGATCTGCTTGCCTCTGCCTTACGTGTCCTAGAGACTCTTGCTACCCTGGCCTCCTGATGAGGTCCTCCTGGATTTCCAGAGTTGCTATGTATTTTCTTTTTAAAATATAGACTGTCATTTCAGTGGGATCTAGGATGAAGGAGAGGCTTTAAAATGTGGATTCAGTCCACTATTTTTTTTTTCAAGAGCTCTCTTATGTTACGGAGTCAAATCAAACTGTTAATTGGAGAGTGGAAATGGGAGGAAATCAGAGGGGAGGGAAGAATTTCCCTGGAGAATAATCTCAAGCCCAGAGGCAACGTGAACTAAGGGATGCCGCAGCCTGTAGAGATGGTTGGCAGAAGAAGGGCTGGGATCAGCTGACTCCAGCATTTGCTCAAACATAAAACCATAAGCACACATGTTCACAAATTGAATATTACTACAAAACAATAGCTAACATGCATTAAAATCTTACTATACATCAGGAACCATTTTAAGAGCTTTAAATGTATTGACATTTAATCCTCATAACAACTCTAGAAGGTAGGTACCACTCTTTTCGCAATGTTAGAAAGAGGGAACCTAAGGCACAGAGCAGTTAGGTAAATTTTCCAAAGTAACACAGCTGTCCATGGCAGAGCCAGGATTTGACCCCAGATGGTCTGGTATTAGAGCCCAGCCTTAACGCCTGTGCTCTACTGCACAGCCTAGAAGACCATCTCCCCAGCCTGCAGCCTCTCTTCCACCTTTCTTACAACCACCAGCACTCCTGAAAGCAGAACTTTTATTCTAATAGTAAAAATGAAAAGTCTTGCTTCGAGGGGGAAAACCAACCCAAAACGTTTAGGTACTTTATCTAAACATTCATCTAAAAGTATAATCTGGAAATGAGTCACCAAATATATGAGAAAAACCTACAGCAAAGAAAGCATAAACTCCAACTAAAAGAAGGATTAACTCCAAAGGAAAGAATTAATATAGAAAATAAAATAATATTAAAATACAGTATTATTAACTATCCTCTTTATTGCCCTAGTGCTCTGTCCGGTTCTTTGTATTTGTTCTTTCTATTTTTGGAATTTCAGTGGCTCTTGTCTCCGTGTTTTTTCCATGTATATATTTTGGATTTCCTCAGTCTAATCCATTCAAGCCCATTGATTTCTTTCTTCTGGGTGTGTCTTGCAATTTCAGGTCTGGTGGTGACTTTTCTTGCTTGCCAGTGCTGATATGACTATACTTACATTCTGTAAATTTAAGGGTTTTGGGGTGGATGTTTAGATAGACACTGAGTTCAGTCCCCCAGTTTATTTTCCTTGAGGCCATTTAAACTAATCATTGGCTGTGATAGTTTTAATCTCTTGCTTCAAGCCACAGTGTTATTAGCCTGCTCTGAAAATGACCTTTTTAATATATTTTAAACTGTATTTACATTTTAATTAACCAATTAACATATGAATTTCTTGTTGTAAAAATCCAACTAATACTAGCAATACAAAGTCCTCCTTGACCTCTCACTCCAATCCTGGAGATAATCACTATTATCAGCTTTCAGTGTTTGCTTGCAGAACTTTTTCTATATATTTGCAAAGCTATATAAGATCACACAGAAACACACAGTTTTAAAACATAAGTGGCATCATAATGTTAATTTTGTTTTGCAATTGCTTTTTTTAAAAAAAAATAATATGTCTTAGAGCTTTACCTATTTACCAATGATAAGTATATATATCTACCTTATTCCTTTTAATTGCTACATAGTTTGGACTATATTTAACCTTAAGTATTAGTTTTACTATTGTAACAGTGCCGCAACAAATATTCTTGGACACTTCTACTTGAATATATTTGTGAGTATTTAACTGGTCAAGAATGGACATTACTGGTTATAAGGGCACACATATTAGGTAAAATGGGTGAGGTTTTTTTTAGTTTAATTGAATAATTTAGGAAAAAATAAAGAAATATAAACTATAAAAACTAGAAAATATTAAATGATAGATGAAGCGGGAATGACAAGTGGTTGAACTAAGTGGTGCTGAGCTATAAAGACTAAATTTATTCTGAGCATCCAAGCATTTCATTACTTTCTCTATATTTAGTAAAAAATGATTTGGGATGTTAAAAAAAACCATCCCCACAAAGATTTTTAGATCTACAGGAGAAGTTTATCTTTGAAGGAGAAATAATTATAGTCTCATAGATGTAAAAGTCTTTCAGGAGGATACATAAATATGATACCATTTTAATTTAGTATAAAAATATATAAAATACTATGTATGTTTGGGGGGACCATATATAATATTGCATTCAAAAATAAGAACAATGGTCATCTCTGAGGGGGGAAAGAAGGGAATGAAATAAAGAGGGATTTATAGGAGCTATGATCTATGCTTAATTTCTCAAGGTGGTGGGTAGGTTTGCGGGTTTTCTCTATACTTTTTGTCATCAAAATAAAACTAAACACAAGTAGGTTGATTAGATTTGTTCTACTTCTTTCCAGTGTGGAAAGATTGGGGATCCCCATTTGCAGGGGAACGAGAACATGCTTACCAAAATATGGAAATCTACAACTCTGGTGCTAAGGGACATGCATCAACCTAGAAAATACCCAATGAGGGCAGAAGACTCAGGAGGAGAGAAAAAGTTTGACAAAAACTGGAAACTTGTTACAGTATAGGCACCTTCATAAGTCACATAAGAAGTCAGTAGATGATCCCTATTGAGGGAGCTATGATATTTCCCAGAAAACACGGCATTGCTCTACATTGTATTTGCCACATGTAATTAATAACCCGCTGATGTCAAAGTACATGATGTCCAACTTGTTACACTCTAAGAACAAAGGTGTCCTTACCACGAGACTGAATATTTTAGCTTTTCTTGGTAGCACTTTGGGTCCACAGACTCTTGAGTCAGCAACTGCTGTTTCTTCAACGTTATAGCCTTCAACCTACTAAACAAACACCTACCACCCGCTGACCACATTTCTTTTTTTTTAACTTTTGGAAAGACCCATTCTGGTAGAAAAGGGTCTTTTGCTTAACAGACAAAAGCTCCACTTTCTGCCCAGTGGAGCTTATTCTACTAGTCAGTTCTTAAAAGAGGAAATGACTGGAACAGTAGTAGCACAAATGCCCCAGAGCTCAAAGGCCTCCCCAGCAGAGAAAAGACTGACGTCACTTCGGGATTGCCCTCTGACATCAATTTCACAGCCATGGGATGTTTTAGAGAGTTTTACAGGATGCACAGGAGAACTGCATCCCTCAACATTTGACCTCAGAGACTCATATTGTGACATATTATATATATTTTTCTAATCTGTGTACTAGAAGTAAAAAAAAAAAATCTCAAAAGGGAAATTTGGGAACTTGCTGGTCTTACCAAAACAGAAAAAGTGTGGTAGGTTCTGGTATGGAATTGAGTAATAAAGAAATTGCCTCTTCCGAGTTTCAGAGAAGAGATGGCATTTTTACATGGGTGATTTTTAAGTACCAGCAAATCACTGACTTAGAAGACTGGACACCCAAATGCCCAATCTTAAGAATATATTAGGAGTATAATTTGAAGATTAAAATGTAAGTCCACAGATAGGTAGCTAAGAACACAAGCTTCTAAGGTGAGACAAGAGAAAAAAAAATTACTGATGTTCGACTCAGCTAGCTATTCTTTCTGACAGGAGATTAAAGCCGCCTGCGAGATTTCTTTGACTCTGGCTCGCTTAATTCATTTCGACACCGCCAGCAGAGCAAGCTACAACAAAGCAGACCCATCTTAACAAGCTCAGTCCCGGCTGCTCTAATAAAGAAAAATAATTGAATTGCTGATTTTGATTTTTTTTTAATGTACTCAGCATTTGAGTATTTGGCTTCACACACCAAATAAACATAGAAATATTTATTACATCATCTTCTTCCCCATAGTGAATGGGGGAAAAAAAAAATCCCCCACAGAATCAGTGTTAGGTACCTTTCAGGGCAGGGTAACACTGGGGGATCTTCCCTGTGTTTAGTTTATTAGAATTGCCCTTTGCAAATAAAATCTTCGTGTCTTATTTGGAGCCAGCCCCGGTTCAGAGCACACAGACCTACACGAATAAGTGAATACGCTGATGTTACCACATATGCAGTCCAAGGATTTCTCAAGAGGCAACTGCCGCAGCCAAGAGCGAGTCCCCATCAAAGTGGTCGGCGTGGAGAGCTGAGGCAGCAAACTGGCAGTCACAGACATGTTTTATTCAACCCAAACACTGTTTTTTTTTGTTGTTGTTGTTTTGTTGTGTTTTGTTTTTTAAATGAACCAACATTTTAAAAAGAAGAGATTCCACACAAAAAAATCAGACTTGCAATTCCCTTGAAAATGTCTAAGAACTAGCGACGGGGAGCCGCATCCCAGGATGCCGCATCTGCGGGAGCTGAGTGGCAGCGCCTTTTCCATCTCAGTCTCCACGCGTGGATTCGCCACAGCAGCCTCCTTTCAATTCCCTGCCCGATCCCTGTAACACTTGAGTAGGGGACCACTAATGCGGAGAGTGAAGCAGAAAACGTAGGATTAAAAGACATATGCTCATTCCACAGTTGGCACCAAGACGATCTTTGTTTAGATAAACCGATTAGCTACCTCACACCCGAATCTACTGATAGGACAGGCTGTGTATCCTCCGTTAAATGGCAGCTCTACACAGCTATGTCCAATGCTTAGTAAACTTGTTTAGGTAATGAATTATCCTCGACTACAGAGTGGATGGCCCCTGTATCTTGACCAGGGTGGAGGGGAGGGAGGAAGTTATCATTAAAGCTGTACCTATGACTTGGAACTTTAAATATTATCTAATTTGAACCTTATAGTAAGGTCAGGAGGTAGATATTTTACAGATTAGGAACGAAAAGTTGAGGGAACTAAAGCAACTTAATGTTAAACAATTGCTAAGTGGTAGTAATTCAAAGCCAAGTCTTTGCGACCAAAAAAAAGCTCTATTTTATCAAGGTCATCACATTTTCTTAAAGACATATCCCCCCCTCTCTACAAAATGAGAAAAAGATTATTACTCATTTGGCTCTCAGAGGTATGCACTAAACTAATGATATTTTTATAATCTTCGTGGTTCTATGGGAGAATATTGGCTCATCATACAAATATTTCAAGCTTTAAAATGCAGAACTTTAAGCAGAACTTTTTTTTTTTTTTTTAACCAACCTCCCAGGGAGCAGTCATCCTGCCTGATTAGCTTGGCGACAGCTGTAACACAGACCCAAATTAACAGTGGTTCAAACACATTAGAAATGTATTTCTCTTCACATAATAGTCCAGGAATAAGTCTACAGCTGGTGTTGTGGTCCAAGTGGTCAGGTCCTAGGCTCTTTTTATCTTGTCCCACTGCCCTTGAGTGATGCTTTCATCCCCAGAGTGTAAGATGGCTTGCAGCCACTTCTACAATCCAGGCAGAGGAGGGGAAGGGAGGAAGGAAAACTTACCCTTCCCTTGAAGGCTATGATCCTAAAGTAGCACTCATGATTTTCACTCATATCTCATTAAAAAGCACTTAACCAAATAGGCACGCCTGGGTGTAAGGGAGTCTAGGGGGCCATGTGGCCAGCTAGATTGTTTTTAGGGAAGGAGGAGGAAACCTATACTGTGAGACGAATATGCATCTCAGGCACCTCCGTTGAAACTTACATAAGGTACCACCACTCTGCATTTCTCCCTTCTGAGGTGGACATACCTCGGCTTCTTACACCCTGACTTTGCCTGTCCTTCCATTTTTGTTTCACTGTCAATGTCCTGAACCTATTGAAAAGTCCTCCCTAGGTTAGATCTTATGTCCACACTTACCCACATCAAATTTCTTACCCTTCTCTTTTTCAGTGTTTCCCTCTCCCAACTCTGTATATTTTCCTGTATTGCTCTCACTTGGGAGTTACTATTCCCCTATGGTCAACAAGTGTCAATCTTCCTCCGGATGAATACAAAATACAAATTTCTAATACACTTGTGTGGAGGTAGGCTAATAATCTTAGGCAGGTTTTTTAAATATTCAATGGTGTATACTTTCGACTGAAAAAAGGCAAGACAGTATAGGTTTACTTTTCTTGGTTAGCATCAGATATATGGATACATTTAAGCACTCAGTGAGAGCAGTGATCTTCACATTTTAATAGAATCATTGGGCATCCATTAGGCAGGCATCACCAATAATTAATACTCATTTGCAGATTCATCTGTAGAATCAATGCAGCCCTGATCAAAATCTCAGCTGCCTTTTTGTAGACAGGGACAAGCTGATTCTCAAATTCCTGTGGAAATGCAAAGGACCCGTAATAGCCAAGACAAAATGAAAAAGAAGAGCCAAGTCGAAGGACAACAACGACCTGATGTCAAGTCTCATTATCAAGCTACAGCAATCAAGACCGCATGGTGTCAAAATAGACAAATACATCACTGGAACTGAATAGAGAATCCAGAAATAGACCCACACCTATATGGACAACTGATTTCTGACAAAGGAGTAAAGGCAATTGAGTGGAGAAAGGATAGTCTTTTAATAAGTGGTGCTAAAACCTATTCAGGAAAGTGAACTTTGATCAATCCCTCACATCATATAAAAAATTAACTCAAAATGGATTATAGACCTAAATGATCAAAAGCACCATTCATAAAAGAACAAATTGCCTAACTGAACGTCATCAAAATTAAAAATTTTCTGCTCTTTGAAAGACACTGTTAAAAGAATGAAGAGACAAGGCAGATGGAGAGAAAATATTTGCAAATTATATGTCTGGTAAAGCACTTACATCCAGGATGTATAAAGAATCCTCAAAACTTGATAACAACCCAATTTAAAAGGGGGGGGGAGGTTTAAAAAAGATTTGAACAGATGCATCACCAACCAAGATGGTAAACTAGCAAGTGAAAAATTACTCAACACCATTAGATATTAGGGACATGCAAATTAAAAACATGACGTGATATCATCATAAACCGATGAGAATGGTTAGAATTTGAAAGACTGGCCACGCTAAGTCTCAGTGAGGGTGTGGAGCAAGCACATTTTATGTAGGCACGTAAAATGGTACAGACACTTTGGCAATAGCTGGTCAATTTCTTTAAAAGTTAAGCATACACCTCCCATATGATCCAGCCTTTCCACTCTTTTTTTCCAAAAGAAGTAAAAGCATATATCCATAGGAAGCCTTATACGTAAGTGTTCATAGCAACTTTATTCATAATAACCCCAAACTGCAAACAACTCAAATGTCCTTCAACAGATGAGTAAACAAATTGTAGTAAATCCATACAATGGAAAACTGCTCAGCGATAAAAAAAGAATGAGCTATGGATACATGCAACAACTTTGATGAATTTCAAAATAATTATGCTGAGTTAAGGCAGCCAGACCAAAAGAGCACATATTATGAATCCATTTATATAAAACTCTAGAAAATGCAAACTAATTCATAGTGATAGGAATCAGGTCAGTGGCTGCCTGGGGTGGAGTCGTGGGGAGGGGCTTCAGGCAGAAAAGACAGGGCCATGCCCAAGGACAGCGTCCTCATGCATAGGCATTAGGCAGAGGGCAAAGCCACCTCCTTGTTTTGCACTTAATGAGGCCATGACGCACAGAGGAATGGCATGTAAAACAGAAACTCTGTAGCATCGAAGCAAGAAACTCTGACCATGAAAACCGTGGAGCATGCGCTTTGAGGTAGGAGATAAGACAGGCTTTGGCT
Source organism: Balaenoptera borealis (assembly GCF_965194805.1). NCBI lineage: Eukaryota > Metazoa > Chordata > Mammalia > Artiodactyla > Balaenopteridae > Balaenoptera > Balaenoptera borealis. The sequence goes on along the minus strand of NC_138873.1, from coordinate 115,952,370 downwards.
TGACCTGCTGCAACTGGTTTCATGCTGACCCTTTGAAATAAACTACTATCAGGACGATGAGCCCTAATTGGGTGAAAGATGAAGCAACCCACCACAGTCCCCTCATTTTTGTGGTCCAGAGGGTTTCCCAGCCTGACACATGCACAGAAGGGGTCTCAACGTGTCCTCTGGTAACCTTGGCCGCATTGTAATATCATTACAATGTCATTTGTAATGTGGTTTTTTATCCTCCCCACCCCCTGTGGGTTTTGCTTAGGTGCTCACAGGAAAGATTCAAAATGGTGCCTGGTGGAAGCCCAGATAAGGAATTGCAGATGACACGATCATAGGGGAGGGAAAGGGGAGTCACCGTCATCTAAGCTGTGTAACAGTAACAACCTAAGCTGCCCCTGTTGTGCGCAACTCACTCTGCAAGGCTGCCCATGTGCTCTCCCACCTGTACTGTGCTTCTAATAAACACTGTGCCTCCTTTACAGTCTTGCTCTCTTTGTGGAATTCTTTCTTCAAAAAAGACAAGAACTGAGGTTCTGTCACTTGCTGAAAACAGGCTGACTATCCGGGGACAATAAGATGAAATTTTTTGGAGTGGTGGAACCGTTCTGTATCTCGATCATTGTGGGGATATCACATACTGTATTTGTCAAAACTCACAGAACTGGATTGCCTCTATGATAGTACAGCTTACAGTAAGTTTTCAATAAATGAATTGATAGCCCCTCTGTATATATCAGAAATAAAAATCAATTTTTAATGAATAAAAAATCTAAAATATCAATTTTCCTCACTTTTTTTCAATGCTGGCCTATAACACGATAGCAAAGTATAATTCAGGAGAGGTGAAATTCAAGAGTTAAAAAAGATGAGATTCAAGGGTAATGATAATCCTACTTGTTCTGAAGAGAATTTCTAACACCTAAAAGAATGAGTAGACTCCTTATCCCTAGCCAATTCCTCAATAAGTATTATTTCTTACAACAATGCGTGTGATAAGCATTAAACAGCTGAGAGTTAAATGCAAGCATCTAGAATGCAGATTGTATATATGACCTTATGCAAGATAGGAAGCCTAAACAGGACACATCCAACCTCCAACAGAGTTTCCTCAGAACATAATTGTCTACACCAAAAAACAAACGGATGAGCAAATTCTATCTTATAGAATAGTAGTTGTGAAACTCTTAGCAAGTTCTCCTCGTGATGAAATATCAATAAACAAACAGATAAAAATGATGGATAGGTGCTTTGGTTAAGTTTAAATTGTCACATTTTAGTAGAATGTGTATATTATTGCTTATATTTGAGTTACCATCTGGGCTCTAGGATTCAGAAAAAACTAGAGAAAACATTCACTGAACACAGCTTGTGTCAAGCATTATGATAAATTATAAAGTTCCATCAGTGAGCAAGAGAGTTTCACACCTTCGTGCGGTTTACCCGTAGCGTATTGTTTCTGTCAAAAAGCATGGCCACAGTGATTTTAGCCTTGAAAATTTTCAAGGCAAGAATAGCCAATCAGTCTTCACCTCTCTCTCATATACAACCTCTATTTGCATATATATGTATAATATTTTGGGGTTAACAGATAAAATACAGGACTTCTACTGCAATTTAAATTTTAGATAAACAATGAATACAATTTTAGTATAAGTATGTTTCCTGCCTGGGACATACTGATACTAAAATTTTAATTTATTGTTTATCTGAAATTCAATTTTAACTGAATGTCTTGGTTGTTTTTGTTGCTTTGGGCTAAATCTGGCAATCCCAATGTATATATTAGGGTTACCAGATATATATCTATATCTATAGCTAAGATGTATGTCATGTCTTTTTTTTGAGCAATTTAACTTCTTGGAGAAACTTCCAAAATGAACTGTGTGTAAACTATTATCCTAGGTAATTAAACATAATGATCATCGATTTCAAGTTATTTTATATAAACCAATGAAGTGCTGTAGGCCAACTACCAAAAATGATGAATTTCATTTAAAGTAGTTAAATTAAACCATTATGATTGGAAATGGTGGGCTATCAGATTAGTTTTCTCTGGGGCCACTGACAGTTCAAGAAAATAGAATGTCATTGGCATTTGTCACAGAGGGGTTCGTACAAAAGTGGATAAAATCACTAAGGTACTGGGTAAAAAAAAAGGAGGGAATAGCAGAGAAACATTTCTGTTTACCCTGCTATAATATATGTCTTTTATACCAAGAGAAGATTCTAGGAAATGATTACTGCTACCACTTCTCTACTCCCAAATCCAGCCTAGATGCCTATTTTGACCATGGGCTTAGAGCAATGCAGAACTGGATGTTAGCATGGCTTTGGGCCCTGAGGGCATCCAGGTGAGAGACCCGTCGTGAGGCTTTCCCTGGGGCTGGGCGAGAGCATCAGACCTGCATCAGACTGCTCTGGACTAGAATCAGAGCAGAAATTTTGGAAAGCTCTTGTTTCCCCAAATATGCCCCACATTAAGGTGTCAGATCCTGTCCCCTAAATAAGCCAAGCAAGTGCCGAATGGGTATGTTATGTCCTCCCACTCCTGAGGGTGGAGGTGAGAAAAGATTGGGAGCCAACCTGGAGACTGGCAACCTGCTGGCCACTGCATCGCCAGCCCACGCAGGATGGCCACCACCCATCATCCGCCACACTGCCATAACGCGGGGTGTCTCGTCAACCAGCCCAGAAAAAGCCAGTGATGTAAAAACCCAGCTGAGCACCTAGTAGCCAGAAAGAGGAAGATCAGTCAGGATAAATACACATTCCTTGGGAAACAGAACAGCTGTGAGAGAAAGATGAGGGAAAGACATTCAAAAGAGTCAAAGGAAGCACACTCTCACCTGCACACACAAATTTTTCTGGAGCAAAAGCAAGCCACAATTTCCCTATGAAACAAGTCAGCGCACGAACTGAAGAAGAGGATGATCATTAAAGAGGCCAAAATGAACGGACTAGGAGGCAAAGAAACTAAGAGGGATTCAATAAAAGAAAAGCTAAAACTAATAAGCTAGAAAACAAAAACAAACCCAAATAAAGCAGAAAGGATAAATAAATCCAAAAGTTAAAATAAAAATATTTACGATCAACAAAGCAGATCCACACTCTGTGGATTTGATTAAAGCAGAGCGTGCACGTGGCAAAGCACACACGTAAGTGGAAGCTGGGGAAAATGCACAGGATTAAAGACGAGGAGGCAAATCACAGGAGTGATTAAAAGAATTATAAGACATGACTGCTCGCAAACCTAGGGCTACAAATTTGAAAACGCGGAGGAAGTGAATGATTTCCTAACAAAATATAAATTACTTTAATTGCCAATCACTGTAGAAGATGTTGGGCTGGTGATTAAGAATCTATCATGAAAAAAGGCACAAAGACCAGATGGGTTTAATCTTTAAGTACCAGATGACTCCAATGTTGTTTAAACATTTCCAGGCCAGGGAAAAAAGGAAAAAAATTCTAATACATTTTATGAAGCCAGATTAATTTTAATTCCGAAGCCTCATACTATATATATATTTTTAATGCTGGACTCAATCGTACTTAAAATTGCAGATACAAACATTTTTAACTAACATATTAGCAAATAAAATGCAACTTGCTTCTGTCTTAGGTCAGGTTCTCTGGGTAGACTCTGAGATGGAAATATGCATGCCAAAGGTTTTGGGTGGAGAGCACTCAGGAACAACATCTTTAAGCACGTGAGAGGCGGGGATTGGGATAGGGAGAGAGACTGAGCTGCAATTCAGTTACAACAGACAGGTGAACCGTTCATGGGAGGCGGGCTGCTCTCTGAGAAACTCAGCTATAAGCCATCAGCCTCCACAACACGCAGGACAACTGGGGGAATAAGTACCACCTGCCGATGGTGGGATCAGAGTAGCACACCACCGCATCCATTAGACCCAAAGAGGTTCAAAGGGTACAATGTGAACACATAGAATTTATTCCTGATTGCAAGTGAGAGACCAACATATCTATCATTATAATTCTTTGCATCAACAAACTTTTAAAAAGTAAGAACACATAGTTGTTAGATGCTGAAGAGGCATTCGGAAAAGTTGTTAATTTATCAGCCATTTCTGACACATCTTTAGTTTTACATATTGCGGGCGTATGAATATATCATTCTGATTTGTGTGCGTGTGTAGTCTTTTTTTTTCTGCCTTGGCTTTCTTTCCCTCTACCTCTCCACCCATATCAACCCCAGTACAGTACACAGAAAAGAAATAACTATAATGTATAGGCGCTGATGGATAGAGATTGAAATGTGTCCCAGATTTGTTTCAGGAACAAGCATTCTGCACTACCAGGTTCCATAGACATGTGTTGGAGAATTTTTAGTTTAATTAAATACATCTATCTCCAGAGCCATTCTCTAGCTCTCCATCGAGCACACCACAAATATTCCCTGGAGATAATTAACTCTGCCAGGATATAAATAAAAATAAGTAAAAGCTAGAAAAATCTTCAAACTGTGGCCATATGTCCAAACAGAAAGCACACATCTTAGCAGGAGAACTATAGGTGTAGAGATAAAGCATCACCTATTTGTCAGGGAATTGAATCAGATCCATTTAGAAATTCCCAGCGAGTCCACCTTTATTAATGGCAAACATTCCTCCAGCAAACATCCCCTCCCCTGCCATTAATAAGACATAAAAGTGTAAAATCTGAAATCTGAAAAAAATGTATAGAATCTAGGTCTCTTGCAGATATACCACACACATCAGAAATTAATGGGGATCCTTACCTTTGCAGATTCAATCCGGTGGCTTCATAGATGGAGAATCTCAGTCACTGGGAGGGCTTCTAGGACTGAAAAGCCTCCAAGGTTGCTGAAAACATGGCTCATCATCCATAGGATTCACCAACAACTCTGGTGACTCACCCACTCCAGGGGCATCTCAGAGGCACCCCCTCTGAAAGAGGCTGAACGGCCAGGGTAGAGTTTAGTATCTGGCTCCCGGAAACCTGTTTGCGCACGCCTGGCCCAGGTGTGGATCTTTAGGACCACCGCTTGCAGGTAGAGAGCGGAATTGACTTCACCTTTTTTCCTACGTACAAGCCACGGCCAACCTCAAACCGAAAGAATTTCTAGAGGCTGCTCTCTCCCAGAGTAAGGTTTTAGATATGACTCCGATTATAAGCGTTTTATGGTCTGTCCAAGGCAAAGTTACTTTCTCTTTGTAGACAGAGCTTCATGAAAATCCAAATGATGATAGAAGTTTTCTGATAAGTATTGAATCAGGAGCCAATTGAACTTCAAGTTGAATGTCTGCAAGCTAAGTCATCCTGATACATTGATCTCAAAATAGATATGCGATGCTCAGTGAGATCTGAATACGTTAGGTCTGGTGAACTAACACTGCTTTTCCTCTGTATGGTGCCTGAATGAGCACCGCTAAGATTATCTTTTACAATTTTCCGTTTTCAGTGCTTTTAATTCTAACTAATCCCCCTTTAAATCGGCCATTCTTTTTTTATACATGTAAAGCGAAATTAATACCTGTTGGGAAAATGTTAGTGCATTGCCGATTCCTCGATCCTTTTCTTAGTATTGTTATTACGTGAAATAAGAAAAAAAAACAACAACAACAGACTTAAAACTGAGTCTGAAATATGTAACATTTGGGATAAACTTTTCTTCGAAGAAATTTTAAGAATCAAGATGAAAAACAGATCTTCCTTTTTTGTTTGGTTGTTTGCTTTTACATAAAAGAAAGACCTAGCAAAAGTAGATGGTGGGCTTCCCTGGTGGCGCAGTGGTTGAGAATCTGCCTGCCAATGCAGGGGACACAGGTTCGAGCCCTGGTCTGGGAAGATCCCACATGCCGCGGAGCAACTGGGCCCGTGAGCCACAATTACTTAGCCTGCGCGTCTGGAGCCTGTGCTCTGCAACAGGAGAGGCCGCGATAGTGAGAGACCCGCGCACCGCGATGAAGAGTGGCCCCCGCTCGCCGCAACTGGAGACAGCCCTCGCACAGAAACGAAGACCCAACACAGCCATAAATAAATAAATAAATTAATTAATTAATTAATTAAAAAAAAAAAAAGTAGATGGTAACCACTGATTTCAAGCAGTTGGAGTAGCCATCTGATTGGACACAGAGGACTGGACCGGATGAGCTCTTTGGACCCTATCCCAGCTCTATACTACAAGGCTCATGTGACAAGATTCTTCTTTACATTGTTCTTCCACTGACAGTGAGCATATTTCTGAAAAAAAAAAAGTAAATAACTCTGAAGTTCAACAGATCTCCAGTTCTTTATAAGAAACAGATTTTTTTGGCACTGAGATAATTAATTTCATATTTTCTACCCATTTGGTGCTACTTTCCAAAGCCTTTATTTCTTCTCATTTTCATTCTCCACAAATTCTTCTGCTGGAAAACTGCAATTACATTTAACTACAGAGAAGTAGTTAGCCAGTGCATGCATAAATTTTATGTTTTAATGATTCTTTCGTTCCTTTGTTAAATTAGAGTAATACATCTCTATTCAACTGGTCTAATAACCAAGGTCAATTTAGTTAAGTTGTAATGTTAAAACAACCCAAAGTACATTATACTGAGTACTTCTTGCTAGCAACATGATTGCCTTTTGTCTTTATTTTATTCCTTTAAAAAAAAAAGGCCTCACATTGCCAATTAGAATCACGTTAAGTGGCACTGAATTAAGGGAGAAGGATCTACATGGAGGTTTAGCAATAGGGATCTGCAAGCTTCTCAAATGCAATTTAGCACTAAAGAGAAGCATTAGTATCTGTTCTGGCTTCCACCTGCAGTCCTGCCCTGGGAGGGATTCTGTGGCTCTACCTGCAAAACCACCGTGAACCAGGGATTGGGACCATTTTACCAGTCCTCATCACTCCAAACTCACCACTGGTTGAGCTTTATTTCTTTGCCCCAACTGACTACTCTTCTTTCCACTTGTGCAGATGTTTCACCTTTGTTCTTTTCATTGAACACACTGCTTTCACTTACCCTATAAGTACTGAGGATTTCTTCTCCTCGGCAGCACTAGAATTTGTAAATAGGAGGAATTTACAGACAGAAGTCTGCTTGGAACTGGGGGTGGGGCAGGGCAAGCACTCTGTTTGACTTAGTTGTATGTTAACTGGGGGTGGTTTTGTGGGAGTGCTTGAGATTACAGTGGAGGTGCTGAAATAAGAGAGGCCTTACCCAGACTAATAGATGAGCCAGAAGTCACGATTCCTAGAAAGGAGTCATGTCACACCTTGAAGTGAGACTACCAGGGTAGAATAGAACTAAAGTCCAAGGTCATAACCAAGTAAAGGAAAAAGGAGTACATGGAGTATTGTTGATGGGAACCACAGGCTTCCATTAAATACCTTTGAGAAAGGTGCATCCCTTTGGCAGATATTGATTGCCATGAATGCTACAGCTGAGTACCACACAGGGGCAGTGTCATAAATAAGGAGTCCTACCCACACACCTATGGTCACCTAATCTATGACAAAGAAGGCAGGAATACACAATGGAGAAAAGACAGTCTATTCAATAAGTGGTGCTGGGAAAACTGGACAGCTACATGTAAAAGAATGAAATTAGAACACTCCCTAACAGCATACACAAAAATAAACTCAAAGTGGATTAACAAACTAAATGTAAGGCCGGACACTATAAAACTCTTAGAGGAAGGCATAGACAGAACACTCTCTGACATAAATCAGAGCAAGATCTTTTTTGACCCACCTAGAGCAATGAAAATAAAAACAAAAATAAACAAGTGGGGCCTAATTAAACTCAAAAGCTTTTGCACAGCAAAGGAAACCATAAACAAAACGAAAAGACAACACACAGAATGGGAGAAAATATTTGCAAACAATGTGACCGACAAGGGATTAATCTCCAAAATATACAAACAGCTCATGCAGCTCAATAACAAAAAAACAAACAACCCAATCAAAAAATGGGCGGTAGATCTAACCAGACATTTCTCCAAAGAAGACATACAGATGGCCAGGAAGCACATGAAAAGATGCTCAACATCACTAATTATTAGAGAAACGCACATCAAAACTAAAATGAGCTATCACCTCACACCAGTCAGAATGGCCATCATCGAAAAATCTACAAACAATAAATGCTAGAGAGGGTGTGGAGAAAAGGGAACCCTCCTACACTGTTGGTGGGAATGTAAACTGGTACAGCCACTATGGAGAACAATATGGAGGTCCCTTAAAAAACTAAAAATAGAGCTACCATATGACTCTGCAATCCCACTCCTGGGCATATATCCAGAGGAAAACATGGTCTGAAAGGATATATGCACCCCAGTGTTCATTACAGCACTGTTTACAATAGCCAAGACATGGAAGCAACCTAAATGTCCATCGACAGATGAATATATATATATATATATATATATATATATATATATATATATATATACACACACACACACATATTATATATATATAATGGACTATTACTCAGCCATAAAAAAAATGAAATAATGTCATTTGCAGCAACATGGATGGACCCAGAGATTGTCATACTGAGTGAAGTAAATCAGACAGAGAAGGACAAATATTGTATGATATCACTTACATATAGAATGTAAAAAAATGGTACAAATGAACTTATTTACAAAACAGAAATAGAGTTACAGATGTAGAAAACAATCTTACAGTTACCAGAGGGGAAGGGTGGGGAGGGATAAATTGGGAGATTGGGATTGACATGTACACACTACTATATATAAAATAGATAACTAATAAGGACCTACAGTATAGCACAGGGAGCTCTACTCAATACTCTGTAATGACCTATATGGGGAAAGAATCTAAAAAAAGAGTGGATATATGTGTATGTATAACTGATTCACTTTTCTGTACAGCAGAAAGTAATACAACATTGTAAATCAAGTATACTCCAATAAAAATTTTTAAAATATTAATAAATAAATAAATAAATAAATAAATGAGTCCTAAGTCTCAACAGTGAGAAATATACCCACCTTAGTTTCTCTGTAACATAATCCAGAGGATCTGTTATGAAACTAATGTTTTATAGGGTCCTTCCCCCATTTCTAGTTATGACATGCAGACCTTTGTATGGTTTCTAAAGTGCCTTCTCCCAGGTCAAGTCACTTAATTGGCAATACAATAGAAAGCTTCTAATGGAAGAGAGAAATGAAGCTAAAACATGCCCTTCTGGGTCCCTTTTTTATATGGTTTTCCTTCAAGATGATGACTCCACTATTAAGATGTTTCCCTTTACTTTGCTGGAAGATTTCTCTTGCAATGTGTTCACAGCCGTGTCCTGGAAAGCGTGTTATGTTTTCCTACCTGCCTTTCCCTACCTTTTATGGGGCAACATAATATAGGGGACTAGGTCCATGGACTGAAAATCAGAGCTAATTACTAGTCTTAGTTCTATTATTTTTTTAAATGTGTAACTTCAAACAAGTTTACCACTCTAAATTCCATTTATAAAATGGAAGCGTTACTAATTCTCTGGTTTCCCACTTTTTTAGTACTAGAATCCTTATTTGCAAGTAGAATTTTATTCAAAAATCCCAACGTATAAAACAGATAAAAGCGGTATCCTTTAATTTGAAGTGGGGAAACAGCGGGTGGAGGTGGAGCCTCGTCCATTTGATTTCACCTGAGTTACTTCACTCAGGAGACTGAGAAGTCATCTGAAAAAGCCCAAATCTAGATGAGCCTTTCCAGATGTAAATCTATGATTTAATAAGTTACCTCATTCTTCTCCACTCGGATGCAGAATGTTGGCTGAATTTCAATTTGTGTGTAGAATGTCAGAGAAAGGGAAAGTCAAGAAGTGAAAACCTTGCAAAATATAAAAAAAGAAAGCCTTTTTTCCCTAAGAGACAGCAGAAAATAGACTTCAAATCTCCATAGGAAGTTTTGTTAAATAGCCTTGATTTCCACTGTGACGTCCGCTGGTTTCACTTTCCAGGTTTGGCTTCCTGAGGCGAGCTTTCTGGACCGTTGGATCTCCCTCAATGTGGATGACAAGGATGACCTCAGTTCCCAAGCCCTCCTCAACGGAGGAGGCACCCAGAGCCATAAACATAGCCCCACCCCTACCTGCCACTCTGTCATGCAGCACCAGGAACTGTCACCCAAGAATCCAGTGACCCAGCCAACTCTGCAGCGCCCCTACGTCTCCGTAGGTCCTCTTGATGGCCAAATAAAGGGCCAGGAGCAGTATAAGAAAGATCTGGTGCAAAGAATATAATTTAAAAAATAATAATTCACAGGGGACTCTACCTAATGCACTGTGGTAACCTAAATAGGAGGGCAGTCCAAAAGGGAGGGGATACCCGTATGTGTATGGCTGATTCATTCTGTTGTGCAGTGGAGGCTAACACAACATTGTAAAGCAACCATCCTCCAATAAAAATTAACGATCAAAGAAAAATTATGAACTGACTCCAAAAAATAATAATAATAATTACTCTCATCCTGTGAGTATTAACTATATGCCAGGTATTATGCTAAGAGCTATTATTATGCATATAGAGGCAACAATCCTGCAAGGCGGGTTTTATTATTCCCTCCACACAGGGGAAGAAACTGAGACTCAGAGTTTTTCAAGACATAAAGACAATACCTGGCACACCAGCCATGAGCCCAAGTACCTGCAGAGTCTCCTTTCCCGGCTTCCAATGGAGTTATACTTAGCTAGGACCCAGAGATCCTGACAGACCCTTGCAGCCCTGGATGACTGGTCTTCTGATCGCTTCCTTTGGTGCAGCTGACAAATTGGTCACAGGGAGACCATCAACCAAATACAGGCCATTTAAAATACCGCTAGATGTTTAGAAAATATTTTAAATCACTGACTATGGTGGAAAGTAATTTACATTATGGAAGCAATCATTTAATCACTGCAATTAGCCAAATTATTACCTATTTAGCTAATTATCTTTTAATTATGTAATTAAAAAATTAAACATTACATTATTCCGGCCAATGCCAAATTCTTTTTCCATAATTTCCCCATGAAAAGTGTAATTTACTATACAGTACAACATAATTTTCTACAGAAATTAAGTTTCATTTTATTCCTAATTACAGGATAAATCTTCCCACAACTACCATGACCTGTACATAACCAATGAGAGAACTTGGCCTTTTAAGAAAATGTAGTTGTAGAGGCTAGAACAAAGGCAGTCAGGTTTTTTTCAGAAATGTTAAGTGCTGACTTTCCAAACAAAAAGATGATGCCATCAACACAGCAGCGGTTCTCAACTAGCTGCATATTAGAATTCCTGTGGAGCTTAAAAAAAGAAAAACCTCATGTGGAGTGGTCACCCCCTAGGGATTCTGATTTAATTGGTTTGAAGTGGGAACCATCATGCTTTTACAATCTCTCCAGGTGACTATATTTCCTGTGCTGTACAATATATCCTTGTAACTTATTTATTTTATACCTAATAGTTTGTACCTCTTCATCCTCTACCTCTATCTTGCCCCTCCCCCCTTCCCTCTTCCCTCTGGTAAACACTAGTTTGTTCTCTATACCTGTGAGTCTGTTTCTTTTTTGTTATAGTCACTAGTTTGTTGTATTTTTTAGGTTCCACATATAAGTGCTCTCACACTCTAAAAGGAGTATAATTTTTAAAAATTGTGAATCACTATGTTGTACACCTGAAACATACAGTATTGTACATCAATTATACCTGAATAAAAAAAATTTTTTTTAAAGTAGGAGAGGGTGGGGTAGGAGGAATCTTCAAATTTGTCAATTAAAGGGAATGCCCTGGTGGTCCAATGGTTAGGACTCCGCGTCTTCACTGCCGAGGGCCTGGGTTCGATCCCTGGTTGGGAAACTAAGATCCCACAAGCCTGCATGGCATGGCCAAAAAAAAAAAAAAAAAAAAAAAATAATAATAATAATAATAATGAAATAAAATAAAATAGAGGTGATACAAAGATCATGCCTCATAAAAAAAATTTCATCAATTTAAGGTATCTCTCTCTCTTAAAAAAGTCTCTTCAGATGATCCTGATGTGCAACCAGAGTTAAGAAACACTGAGAAGGTAATTTTAGTCTGTTCTGCCTTTAGTCGTGTTTTGTTTGTTTTGGTAGGAGTTACTGGTGGACAGAGTCAAAAACCATCATGCTGGGCCTGTGGGAGCAGTAAGGCAGGGTTACAAAGATTGATGCGAAACATCCAGACAACCAACCTGACTGTAGGTTCATAACCTAGGGAGTTAGTTAGGAGTTTGCAGTTACAGGAAGATGAGACGACTGTAGACCAAGATTCTAGATTGTCATGCTCAGTTGCCAAATACTCCAGTATCATTGTCAAGGACTTGCAAAAAGTCAGGAATTTGAGGAGATAATTTATCTGCTATGGGGCTGTGCACCTTGGATCCAAAAGCAAAAGTTACCTGAGTTAACAAGCTTCTTATAAAATTCTGGGCCAAAGTATACCTAGGAGTAGATGCAATAACCATAGTTAAGAACACCGTGATTCCGCTCAGTTCATTTCAGTTTTCAAATACATACTTGACACCAGGCCCAGGGTAAGATGCTTCGATGATGCCAAACTTGAATGACAGGTGGTTTCTGCCCCAGAATTTATTCTCTGGCATTGCCATGAGGAAGGATGGAGAAGCCTTGGCTGTACTGGCTCCTGAGTGAGAGAGCAAGTCTGGTTGGGAGGCTGTCTTCAGCCCCTGAAGATGTTTCTGTGAGGGAAGCTCAATGATCACGGTTTTTCACATGCTGATCAGTGAACAAACCCCAGCAGCCCCCAAAGCATGTGCGTATAAAACCTGGGCACAGAGACCAAAGGAGGCATACATGAGTTTGTTCTTTTTTTAAAACAATTTTACTGAGGCGTGATTTGGTTGACTCACCTATCTGAAGTGTACAATTTGATAAGGTTGATACTCTTGTGAAACCATCACCACATTCAAGATAATGAACATATCCATCATCCCCCCCAATTTTTTCCTGTGCCTTTGTAATCCCTCCCTCTACCCCTTTCCATTCTGAAACAATCACTTATCTGCTTTTTATCACTACAGATTAGTTTGTACTTTTTAGAATTTCATGTAAATGGAATCATACAGTATATACACTTTTTTGTCTGGGTTTTTCAATCAGCATAATTATTTTGAGATTTACCAATGTTGATGGGTAGACCAGTAGTTCCTTTTTATTGCTGAATAGTAGTTCATTGCATACATAGACCATGATTTGTTTATCCGTTCATCTACTGACGGATACTTCGGATATTATAAATAAATCTACTATGAACATTCATGTACACATCTTTGTACGGACACATGCTTTCTTTTATCTTGGATAAGTAAGAGAAAAATGACTAGATCAGTGGGAGGTATGAGTTTAACTTCTTAAGAAACTGCCAAACTGTTTTCCAAAGTGGTTATACATTTTGCATTCCCATCTGTAGTCCATGAGAGTTCCAGTTTCTCTACACTGGATATGATCAGTCTTTTTAGGTTTAGCCATCTTAATAGGTGTGTAGTGGTATTTCACTGTGGTTTTAATGTGCATTTCCCTAATGACTAATGATGTTGAGTATTTTTCCAGCCCTTAGTAGCCATCACCTATCTTCTTCGATGGAATGTCTATTCAAATCTTTCACCCATTTTTTATTACGTTGTTGTTTTCTTATTATTGAGTTTTGAGAGTTCCACATATATAATCTGGACACAAGTCCTTTATCAGGAATATGATTTACAAAGGTTTTCTCCCAGCTTGTGGATTATCTTTTCATTTTCTTCATGGTGTGTTTTGAAGAGCAAGAATTTTTTACTTTGATGAAGCCTAATTTAACCACTTTTTATTTCAATGGATCATGATCTTGGTGTCCCATCACAGTTTTGATTACTGTAGCTTTAGAATAAGTCTTGTAATCAGGTAGTATTAATCCCCCACCTTTGTTCTTTTTTTAAAAAAACACTGTTTTGGCAATTCTAGATCCTTAACACTGATTTGAGACCTTTCTTCTTTTTAACATAGATGTTTAGTTCTATAAATTTTCCCCTTACATATTGCTTTAAAGGCATCCCACAGATTTTGACGTGTTGTGTTTTCATTTTCAATCAGTTCAAAATAGTTTCTCCTGTCCCTTTTGATTTCTTCAACCGATGGATGATTGATGCCAGGCAAATATCTACAGATATTTCACACATCTTCCTGTTGATTTCTAATTTAATTCCATTGTGGTCAGACAGCATACTTTATGTCAGGGGTCCCCAACGGCTGGTACCGGTCCGCGGCCTGTTAGGAACCCGGCCGCACAGCAGGAGGTGAGCGGCGGGTGAGCGAGTGAAGCTTCACCTGCCTCTCCCATCGCTCGCATCACCGCCTGAGCCACCTGCCCTCCCCCCACTCCTCAGTCCATGGAAAAACTGTCTTCCACGAAACCAGTCCCCGCTGCTTTATGTGACCTGAATACTTTTAAATTTGAGACATTTTTATTACCCAGAATATGGTCTACCATGGTAAATGTTCTGTGTGCAACTTAAAAACAATATATATTCTGCTTTTGTTGGATGCAGTGATCTAAAAGTTTCCCTGCATAAGTTTTAATTGTCCATTTATTATTGGGTTTTGAGACCAGTTATAAAAACTACTAAAGATTTTTGTGTCATCTCTTTTAGAAAAATAACTTCTTTCTAACAGTTTTCTTTGAATCAAATGCTTGTTTTGTGGATTACTCATGCTGGCGAAGTACAAAGCATTATTCTTAGTTTCTAAGTAATATGCTAAACAATAGGTTGACATCAGAGAGTTAGATACTAGTGCATACAGAGGAAGGGAGTTCTGAATTACCTAGTTGCTCTAATCTGGAAAAATATTAGTAATTCTATGTTCTTTTAAACATAGAATTAGTAATTATTTATTGATGTGACTTTCACGTAACTCATGTCAGTATATTAAAAAAATCACACCTGTGATAACACCTAGAATTAGGAGAAACCTGAATGTGGTATAATAGATAAGATTGCTTCACTATATTATAATGTATTTACACAATTATATATTATACAGTCATTAAATTTGTTCCAAACACTCTTCTAAGAACTTCGCATGGAATATGTCACTTAATCTTCACAGTCCTACCTGGTGACATAGAACTATTATTTTCTACATTTTACAGATGAAAGATGGAAGCACAAAGAAGCTACACGGTGGAGGCAAGACGTGAACAGTCTAACTACAGAACAAGGCACTTCCTTATCCAACATTCTGTGCTTCTCTGCACCCCACATATGTAATTATGTAGGAAAAGTTGGAGATATTTTAAGTGAAAAAAGTTATTAAACAGTTTATTTAATATTGTTCCATGTTAAAAAATTTTTTTTAAAAACATGCACAAGGAAAGAGTGGAAGAGCACACTACAAATTTCATAGCATGTTATCGCCAGATGATACAATTGTGGGTGATTTTAGTTTTCTTCTTTGTGATTTCTTTTTTTGTATGTATTTTACAATCAGAAAAAAAACCGTACAGACTTTTATTTTAAAGAAAAAGTCCTATATCTCACCAGCATGGGTTCATCAGTTTTGAAATGAGTTTACTAGCAGATGCCAAACTCATCCCGAACCTTATTCTTCATATAATTAAAAAAGATTACAAACGTCTGAATACAGTCAAATGCTCTAACTTCATCTCAAAACACAAATTCATAACCAGGAAAGGCAAGACTTATGCACATTATTCTTGGCTCTCAGGTGTGGTGATTGTCAAGGCTGGAACCAGAACCAAGGCTGAGAAAGCACATGAAAAGATGCATCTCACGTAATGCTTGGGAACCCCCACCACTCCCCTCAGGGCTTCCTGGCCCTTTAGCACTCAGGGCCCAACTGTGCCTAAGACGGAAAGACCAGAGCTCGTCTTACCAATACCACCCCCTCCTTCCCTTTCCTTCCCCCAAACCCAGGCACTGCTCCAGATCACCCTCTCACCACCAGCTGCTCCAGCTGCCCTGCCTAATCCCCACCCCGTTTGACTCTGCCGAGCTCGCTTTGCATTGGCAATTTGAACTCAAACCATCACTTAGTTGTGATCCAACACTTCATTCGAAAGTGGTTTTCGGTAACTGCCCCTTGGTTCCAGACACCAAGGCCCCTGATCCAATGGCATCAGGTTCCCCACCCAACTCCAAGCCCGGCTGTCATTTCCACCCCCATGTCCATCCCAAGCCTGACACAGGTGTCAGAAACTGAGCCCAACCCCTCTCTACGACTGAGAACTCACTGTCTCTGAAAGCATCTCTTTCTCTTTAGACAGTTCTGCTTATTAGAAAATTGGTTGGGAGATGGAGTTCAGATCTGTCTCCCAGTAGTTTCTACCCGGTAGTCCTGGTTTTTCATCTTGGACCCAAGCAAGTCCAATCTTCCTTCACGTGGCATTGCACCAAGAATGTGAAGAAGCCTCCTGAGTTTTTTATCTAATACCTCAGATACTTAAAAGTACTCCTTATGTGACGTGATGTTAAGATTTTCCACCTTCCTTCTCCCTTTCCTAGAACCTGATCCCTTAGCCTACAGGAAGGGCAGCCAACTCAAGCATCTGTGGGAGCCTGTCTGATAAATGTAAGTGAAGTGAGGGCTGGAAAGTACAGGCCTGCTCTGAAGCAGGCAGCAGTCACTCAGCTCCAAATGACTACGGCGAGGGGAAGGTGGGCTCAGATTTGCCAGATTTTACCAGTTTTTAAGGGAACCTGAAAGTCAAGATCATATGAAATTTCTTGATTTTTAAAATACTGACAGTATTTCGCTTTTTAGCTACCCGCCCCCCCACCCCCACCCCAACCTCCTGGCTATCCCTCCGGCCCCTGCCATGCTCCCTGTCTCCCAGGACCCAAGGTGCAGCCTGTGGCTACACCACATTAAACTTGAGAATTTTAATCTATAGCGTTTTTAGAGAGGCAGCCAGAACAAACTCAGGACATTAGGTGTGGTCTGAGCAGGACAGAGGAGAGTTAGTCTAGACCCATGGTTCTCAACCCAGGTGGAGTTGGGTAGTACATTAGAACTCCAACCCCAAAGGCTTATCAGAACCTTGGGAAGAAGAGGGTCTGTCATATGTATTTTGAAAAACACCACCCCCAGGTGATTCCAATGTCTCCTGCTCCCAGGTAAAAACCATTATTCTATTTTCTGTTCTCAAGTCTATCCACTTGTTCTCAAATTTGGCTTGCCTTTGGAATCCCCTGGGGAGTTTTTAAAAAAATACTGATGCCTACACCCCGCCCCCTCCCAGAGATTCTGATTTAATTGGTACTTAGTATAGCTTGAGCTCAAGGCGTTGTAAAGATTCCCCAGCTGACTCTCATGGGTACTAAAGTTTGAGAACCACTGTTTTAGACGCTATGCTCCAATTCCATTGGTCGGATTCATCTTACCTCCTCTTGGCAGCTACTTCATGCTCTTGATTCATACTGAGTTAATTATCAACTAGTTCCTATAAGTTTTTTCTTTCTACAATCAATTGCTAAATCACACTTTCCCATCCTGTACTTTGCTACTGAACCTTTAATCCTTCTTAAATTTTATTTTATTAGATAGGGCCTGTGGCTCTAGTCAGTCAAGATTTTCTCACACCCTAATTCTTTTATCGAATGTATTTTGTATTCCTCTCGGCTTACCATAGTCTAGACATTTAAGGAGGTGTCTTCTGTCTAAGACATTGATTGAAATGCTGACTACAATAAAGAGTCTCGCTCCTCTGTCCTAGGGTCCTCTATCTAGGCTGACACTGGGCATGAATCAGTGCATTGAGACATAGTTTCAATTTGCCTGATTTTACCTTTATTTATTTATTTATTTTTTAAAGAACCTATATTTCCAGCCACTTTCTTTTTTTCTTCTTTTTAAAATTTGTTTATTTATTTATGGCTGTGTTGGGTCTTCATTTCTGTGCGAGGGCTTTCTCTAGTTGCGGCAAGCGGGGGCCACTCTTCATCGCGGTGCACGGGCCTCTCACTATCGCGGCCTCTCTTGTTGTGGAGCACAGGCTCCAGACGCGCAGGCTCAGTAGTTGTGGCTCACGGGCCCAGCTGCTCCGCGGCATGTGGGATCTTCCCAGACCAGGGCTCGAACCCGCGTCCCCTGCATTGGCAGGCGGATTCTCAAACACTGCGCCACCAGCGAAGCCCCTGATTTTACTTTTATACAGAGCATATTTATCCATTTTTCATAAGTTATATACGGAAAATGAGCCCCCTTCCTGACTTTCAACAGTTCCTTCTTGGCCTCTTGTATAGGTTACTCCTCCTCTGCCCGTCACTCAAAAACGTTAGATTTCTTGATGATTCCACTTGGATCCATGCTTTTCTAATCTACATGCTCTTCTACTATATTTTAAGCCACTACGTGGACACTGATGGCTGACTGGCCCTGTCTTCCCTCTAAGTTTCAGGATCACATATATAACTGCTTGCTGGAAATCTCCAAATAGATAACTTTCAAGTTCGTCACATCAACGTGTTCAGAACCAAATTCATCATCTCTCACATGCCCAAACCTGATTCTCCATCTGATTCTCCATATCAACTACCATCATTTATCTAGGTACCATCCTGGAAATCTATGAGTTAGTCTTGATTTATCATACTCTTCCTTTACCAAATCAAATGCCACTACATTATGCCTGTCTCACATCCTATATTTCTCAAATCTGTTCCTCCTTTCAACCCACACCATCACTACCCTAGTCCAGCCACTAGCCTCTTCTTGATTTGTTTCTATCAATAACACCTAAGCCAGGCTCCGGGATTCCTGCTTTGACTCACATCATTGCCAAAGGGGCTCATCTAATTTGCAAATCCGACAGTTTTCCTCCAGCAACGAAAACACTTCAGTAGTGTTTTGTTTGCTGCTATAGTAAAGTTGAAGTACGTCAACTTGGCAAAACATTTCTTCTCTGAACCTGGCCTCATCCTGCATCTCCTGCCATTTGCCACTTTGCACTTTCTAACAATATCACACCGAGTTTTATTCTCCCACTAAACATGCTACCCCATGCCCTGCACCACTGCTGAAGCAGACGCCTCCGTTTAGAATACCCTGCTTCATCAAGGGCCCAATTCCAGCTCATTCTTCCATACTCAACTTCCACCTTATCTTTCTTCAGGTGGGTAAACTCCCCCTCAGTGCTCTCTCACCATTCTGGACATATTCCTTTCATAGCAAGTACTGCTCTATTTGCAATTGTCCCTTTCTGTACGTGTCTCCTCTACCAGACAATTATTCATCTTCACATTCCTAGTGATTGGCTGGCATACAGTAAATACTTTAGAAATGGTGGTCGAATTTCTCCAAAATGCTGCCATATCACAAAAGCAGTCATAAACAAATGGGCATGGCTTCATTGCAATAAAACTTTATTTACAAAAATAAGCAACAGGCCAGATTTGACCCATAGATCATTTCTCTGCTCCTGACCTAGAGGCTTCCAAACAAACTCTTTAAAAATACAACATCTGTCTTCCACAGGAGGCCTCCATACCACCACCACATCTCTAGTGATCCCTGAGAAGTTCCAGCTTGTTTTGTGAGTTCTCAACACCAACATTGTTGGGCTGCAGAAAACAGCCTTTGCCATCACTGCCAGGAAGGGGGTGGGGCAACAGTATACTCACTTGGTGCTGAGGAAAATAAACATTGACTCCCAAAGAGAGGTCCCTGAGGATGAAGTGGAACTTGTGACCACCATCACGCAAAATCCAAGCCAACACAAGATCACAGACTGGTTCTGGAACAGACAGAAAGACGTGAAGGATGGAAATCACATCAAGGTTCTGGCCAGTGATCTGGATGACAAGCTCCATAAAGAGTAGGAAAACCCAAGAAGGATTCAGGGGCTACTTCTGGTGCCTTTATTCCAAGGCCAGCACCCCAAAACCACTGGGGCAGTGGCCACACCGTGGGTGTGACCAAGAAGAAACAGGTCTACAGGCCTGTTTATACACCTAAATAGTTTATACACCTGAAACAAATCTAACCTCAAGCCACTGGTCTTTGTTATGTAAAATTTCCCTTCTTACACTTTGTGAAAATAGGGGCAGTACTTACCCATCTCTGGCAAACTGGCACTTCTACCATTCTGTATAATTCTACTTCTTTATAAACTGGATCCGCCATATGATTTGCACCTTTTTCATAGCACATTGGGATGCCATTTATTACAGCTGGGAGACTGTTTACAGTAACTGGGTCCTCCCACCTTGGGCTTCTCTTTCTCTTGCTGGCGTGCCTCTCCTCCCCTCCCCTCCTTACTCTCCTCCGGAAGAAGACAGAAGTAAAACTGAGCTTCAATCACATACTTTTTCCTAAGTAGATCACAGCCAACTTGACTCTACCCAATGGGCCTGCTGCTTCTTTGTTCCTCTTTTTAAGTCACACTTTAAAAGTTGTGTTTATTGTCCCCTGCGTATTTGCCAACCTCCACTCCTTTTGACCTCCAGATTTATGCTGCTTCTATGTACTTGCTCTTGGACAGGTGCCCTTTCTTCGTATAACACTTTTTTTATCTTATAAGAGGAGGGTTCACTTCACTGCAGTGGGACAGCAGACTGTAGAGAACTGAGAGCTGGAAAAGGATTTTCAGGTATAGGGAAAGTATTCAGCTGTGGCAGATGAGGCAGGAACCCAGTTGACCAGGCTTTGATACCTATTAGAATATTCCATGAAGACAGCGTTTGTTGTTTTGTTTTGTTTTCTATTTTGTTCACTATTATATTTCCAGGTCCTAGAACAGTGCCTGGCACTCAGTAAATATTTGTTGAATGGATGAACATGGTTATCAATGGACAGAGCAGCATTCAGGTGAAAGATCAGCCAAACAGAGTATTCAAAACCATATAACCAGGGGCCCTAATAGGTAGGCAGACCTTGATTACAGATGATCCAGGACAGGTGACTTGAGCAAAAAGCACCAGGCAAGTCTGCTGGCCGGTAGCAGAGCCTCAGCACTGCCAAGGCATTAGGAATAGAAACGCAGACTGGGAAAGAAACATCTTACAAAGTAAGGGA
This sequence comes from Balaenoptera borealis, assembly GCF_965194805.1. Taxonomy (NCBI): domain Eukaryota; kingdom Metazoa; phylum Chordata; class Mammalia; order Artiodactyla; family Balaenopteridae; genus Balaenoptera; species Balaenoptera borealis. Next base: position 115,931,347 of record NC_138873.1, on the reverse strand, counting down.
GGGCTCTTGTCTTACAAGCACACTGCACCCGGCATTTTATTCACCATGGGCTTCAGGCCCGCGGGCAGTGGCAAACTTAAGTTTTATATATGAGCCACATTGCTGGGAATAGCAGCAAAGCTGTCTTGATGCTGATTTCCAGTTAGGCAAAAGCTCCTTAAATTCCTCCTGTCTAACCTAGCTCCTGATTCTAACCTAAAAATTTGAAATGAGATTTCCTAAAAATCTATTAGTCAGATATTTTCTTTAGAATCAAAAGCAGAAGTAAAGGCTCTTTGAGAACTCTCCCTGTAATCCCCCTGGCACCCAAAGAGAGCACCCATACTGTAGGGTGCCAAACCGGATTCAAAGATGGGGCTAGCAGCTATGGTATCTATCCCTGTGGAGTGACCCACAGCCAGTGATATTTTAGAAGCTTGGGGAGCAGGGAAGGCGGGACTTGATGATTCTTGAGAGTGAAATTCTAACTTATCTATATTTCTTAAGTTTTACATTTGCTAAGTGAATTTCTTTTAAGTGAGGATGTATAAAATATAAATATAAAAAACAAAGAAGGAGTTTTACAGGTGAAACAACTAGGCAGGTGTCATTTTTTTTTTTTTTTGCAATTGGACCATGTCTAAGCTATGTCTCTAGTTCCTAACTCAATGTCTGCTGGGAGCCAATAAAAATTTGTTGAATAAACGAATATGTGAATAAAAGAATGAAAATAGCCAACTGATTAAAATCATTTCACCTTATTTTGTTTAATTCAATGTATTTGTCTCAGGATTGACAATTTTGATGTAACTCAAAGGTCTTAATTGAGAAGTGTCTCAGTGCTCATTCGAGTCAAGGGGACAATTAGGGCTCCCTGCCTAAGGCACAGCAGGATGTGTTAAAAGAGAGGTAAAAGTGTGATGTTCTACCAACTGACAAAGGCATTTTTCTCTATTTATTTTTTAAAGGCTTTGAGCAAGATTCTTGAAAAAAGCTCTTAAAAAATACTGTATCATGTACCAAGCACATGATACTTGAGGCAGTTTCAGTGTAGAAAAATAATGAAAAGACAAAAATAACACAAATCTACTATAAATTATATAATACTTTGAAGTCCATAATTTTTCAATAAAAACACATATAGATATTTGTAAAAAAGTAATTACACATATGTAAGAGACATAACTACATCATGATTAAGACCATACATAAACTTTGAGATTAAATGGCCTGGGTTTGAATATATTTATCCACTTGCTAGCTTTGTGATCTTGAGCAATTTTTTTCCTCTCTCTGAGGCTGAGTTTCCTCACCTGTAACATGGGAGTGATCATTAAACCTACCTCATAGCACTTTTGTGAGAATGAAATGAGACACTGTATGCAAGATATATAGCACAATAACAATTAATATTATTTATTCAGCTTACAGACACACTTGACATAGATATTGAGTCACACATTCTCGCAGTAATTCAATGGCTTCTCAGAAATATGAAGCCAACAGGTTGGAGACTGAGGGTAAGCAGGAACTTCCCACCAAGAAAGCTAAAGGCCAGAAACTTGATGAGGATTCAAGCCAATTTAGAGGTTTGATCTGGAATCTGGTCCTTTCGTCATTCATCTACGGTGGATACCGGAGTTTCCTTTCCAAATGCTCAGTAAAAATAGTAATGTCGCTGTTGCTAATTTTTATGCATTTACATGCATCCATGGCATCCCTTTTATTATAATAGCACCTTAGCAATAACTAATGAGAACATACTAAGTGATGTTAAATAATATAAATTTTTTCCCCAAGACTGGGAACAAGATTTCCCAATTCAAATCCCACTTCTGCCACCATATAGCTTTTCTCTGAGGCTCAGTTTTGTCATCAGAAAACGAGGCAGTAGAGCAGAGGTTTTCAAGGTCACTTCTAGCTCTAGCACTCTGACTACACCATGCTATGACAAGATCACAGGTGTGAAAGCCAGGGCTAGCCCTCCCTGTTTTTCCTTTTATGACTTTGGAATCTCTTCTCTTTCATCTCATTGTGTTTCCTCCATGACATACTTTAACTAACAGTGCCCATCACCAACCAGAGGTCTGATTAAAGTGCCTAGGGCAGTTCACAATTCATGATAGTTTCTTATTTTAAAAACTGTGCTGTAAAAATAAAATTAAATTAAATTAAAATAAAATAAAATAAAAATTAAAACTGTGCTATAAAATCTCAGCTTCTTAGATATGTCCCCTCTAAATGATAAAGAAAAAAAAAGCTTTAAACAGGTTACTCAGTTCATCTATACCATTAAAATTAGTGTGTCTCCTAGACATTAAAATAGTAGACTGACCTTCCTAATATGTAAATAACATAAAATTTAAAATAGAACTCAAATATACAAAACTGTACAAACATTAAAGCACCAGGAGTCAATATTCCCATCAATTCCTCCATGAAGCACAAGGGATCACCAAAAGCCTATATGGAATTTTTGACAGTTAATTTTTCTGACCTCCAAACATGGCAGTTTCATGTGGTCCAACCTGATACAAAATGGAAATAGGAGCAGCAGTTGAATGATTTCAATTAGCTGTTCAGAGTGCATTTTTCCAGTTGGAAGAAAATCATCATAGGATTGGACACAGCTTCTAGATGCAGCATGAGTTTTTCAGTTTATGACCAAAAGGGAAAAAAAATAGAGTTTGAAAGAAATGATGGTTTGAGGATCCCCTGGGATGGGCAGAGGAAGGATCAGCAAAGTGATGAGGGCTGAGCCGGGACAGCTGGTCACTCTGATGTGAACAGTGATCCTAGGATACAGTTTGCAGGAGAAGGAGGCATAGACCCTACAAGCAGTGTTCGGGTAAATCATGACAGCCAATGGTCGAAAGCTCTTCAAAATCATAAGCAAGAGAAATGAAAGGTCTTCCTAAGACTACAAAAATCAAAGCAAAGTGATAACAGCTGAGATTAGTAAAATTGCTACTTAACTTACACCTCACTTTTGTCATTACTTCACATCTTAAGCCAAAATAATAATTTATTAAACGATTTTTGTAGGAATTAAATGAAATCGTGTGTATAAAGGACTTTGCACCTGATAACTGCTGGAAAGTGTCAGTTCGCTTGGCCTCTCTCCTGGCTTCTCAGGGTTTGATCACAGATCTTGCTAATGAGGGGAAAGTCTTGAAATAGAGCCTAGAATGATGACTCGAATACCGCTGGCGAGTGTGTGTCAGAGGGCGCTATGTCAATGCAAAGGCTGCTACATTTTTCTTTATAATACCAGGAAAATACTTAGGTTTGCTCTCCCTCCTTCCTCAGCCTGAATGGCTTCTCAGCGATGGCAACTTGGCTTCCTCGGGCACTGCTCTAAGCTGATTTGATGAATGTCACCAATGACCCCCTTGGTTCCAGTTCAACACAGACTCTGAGTGCCGTGCTGCACTGGATACTTATTGATGATTTCTCTTCCCTCCCTGCCTATGGCTTCTCTTTCCTGGTTTACCTCTACTTCCTTCCATCTATTCTTCTCTGGTTCCCTTTTTAAGTGACAGTGCTCCATGCAGCTCTTCACTCATTTTCAAGTGTTTCTCCACGACTTTCCCCAAACCCATGACTTCCTCTACCACCTATATAGGTTCCTATACCTGTATCACCATTCACATTGCCTGCTCCAGTCTCTGGCCTGTAAATCCAACTACCAAATGCATAGATCCACTTGAGTGTCCCCAAAACATCTCAGATTAAACACAACTCTAAACTCCCCAAGCCTCTGATCTGTCATGATTTTTTGCTGATGATTTGTACTAGCATTTATCACACTATACAGCTGGGGGTTTAAAAATATATTATCATTTTTTTGAAGACAGGGACTGTTTCCTATTCAACTTAGAATTGGATAATTCTGGCAATAATTCTGGCAAAGCACCGGCACCCAGTAGACATCCACTAAATACGAGTGAGCAAGTAAGTACAAGTCTTGTGACGCTACTGACTTGAATCTGACACGGAGCATTTTTGCTCTGCCTAAGGGTTTCCTTCTTCCCTTAGTATGTCTGGGTTATGTTTTGGTTACGGGGTTGCTTTGTTTTCAACTTTCTGATTGTTACTGGGTGATTTCCTTGCAACTCTCTCCTGCTTGCTAAGCTTCAAGGACTCTGAGATTTCCATTTGTAGTTAAATGGTCACATTTTTATCAGCCTCTGGAATGGAACAGGGTCTCGGAGAAGTTCAAGTGCAACCACACTCATATTTGTGGCCTGTAACAGGCAGGGAAGGAATTTGGCAGGAGTCTCCTTATCTCTTCCCAGAGTCATCCCTCGTGTCTTATTCACCGTCTGCTTCCTCCAAAGGGACCTCGCTTTCTCACTGTTCCACACTCCAGTTTGAATGTTTATTCTATTGGTAATGGATCTACAAACTTTAAAAATGAGGGGGTTTATTACCCTTGAAATAAAAATGAGAGGGTTAGGGCTTCCCTGGTGGCGCAGTGGTTGGGAGTCTGCCTGCCAGTGCAGCGGACACGGGTTCGGGCCCTGGTCTGGGAGGATCCCACGTGCCGCGGAGCGACTAGGCCCATGTGCCACAACTACTAAGCCTGCGCGTCTGGAGCCTGTGCTCCGCAACAAGAGAGGCCGCGATAGTGAGAGGCCCGCGCACCGCGATGAAGAGTGGCCCCCGCTTGCCGCAGCTGGGGAGGGCCCTCGCACAGAAACGAAGACCCAACACAGCCATAAAATAAAAAATAAATAAATTAATTAATTAAAAAAAGAAAAAAAAATGAGACGGTTGAAGTTTTTTTTTTTTTAGCTCTTGTGGGATAAGGTCTTTTTGTTATTGTTTTCCTTTCAAACTTTAAAGCAGATACTCTAAATGCAGTAAGAGAATGATAATGTATTTGCAATTCCCATGCTATGTTATTAGGTCAAAATTTGGCCTTTCTTTTCTTTATTCCATGTCTGTGTCTGCCTAAAGGTAGAATGACCAAATAAAAATAAAAAAGTAAAAATATAAAATAAGAAAATAAATTATAAACACTAAAAAAAAAAAAAAACCCCAGATACTCTATAACTGTTTTTTTTAATGGAAGACTTCTACTAAAATCAGGATTTGGGAGAGAAATACAAATTATTTGCCTTTTACAACCACGTTATAGTAAACTTCCTTTATCTAGAAATGCTGGGAACTGAGACATTCTGATTAATTGAACATTCTAGTTAATCAATCCAAAAATATTTCTTAAATGCTTTCTGAACACTGTCCTTGACATTGAGAAGAAATCAGAAGAATTTTACAGTACAACTGAGGGTAAGGAGAAATTTAAGACACATGCAAAAATGTATGAACAACTTAAGACCATAGTAGCAAACCGGATAAATCCTTAAATAGGCCCCTGAAACTGACAAAAATCCTCCTATAGCCCTCTGGTCAATTTATTCTCCCATCCTCCAAAATGAGTAGTCAAGCCTTCTCCACTCTCCTCAAGCTTCTGATTCAATATGGTGGCTGTCACGGCCACAACCACTGACTTCACGTATACTCCTGTCACCTCTCCCACTCTGTGTGACCTTTACTCCTACCTCATAAGACAGAAGAACACATAGAAGCCCTCAGGAACTTCCTCATCCTCCTGATGCCGAATGTATTAACCCACCCCCTTCCCTTTCACTCCACTCTGATATAATAAAAGATCTACCCCTTCGCCTATATAAGACCAATCCTTCCACGGTATGATGGGCCCCTCCCACACCCTTCCTTCTCAGAATTCTTAAATAGAGATGCCTATTCTTTCTCACTTCTTTTTTCACCTTTTCATCACTCCCTCCATCAGAATTTCCCATCAGAATAAAAACAGAAGATGTTTTTAAACACTTAAACATTTTAAACAATTAAAAGTTTTAAACATTTAAAAACTTCTCTCAATGCAAATCAAAACTACAATGAGGTATCACCTCACACCAGTCAGAATGATCATTAAAAAGTCTACAACTAACAAATGCTGGAAAGGGTGTAGAGAAAAGGGAACCCTCTTACACTATTGGTGGGAATGCAAACTGGTGCAGCCCCTATGGAGAACAGTATGGAGGTTCCTTAAAAAACTAAAAATAGACTTGCCATACGATCCTGCAATCCCATTTCTGGGCATATATCCAGACAAAACTATAATTCAGAAAGGTACATGCACCCCTCTGTTCATAGCAGCACTATATACAATAGGCAAGACATGGAAGCAACCTAAATGTCCATCGACAGATGAATGGATAAAGAAGATGTGGTATGTATTTACAATGGAATATTATTCAGCCATAAAATAGAAGGAAATAATGCCATTTGCAGCAACATAGATGGACCTAGAGATTATCATTCTAAGTGAAGTAAGTCAGAAAGAGAAAGATGAATACCATATGATATCACTTATATGTGGAACCTAAAATATGACACAAATGAACTTATCTACGAAACAGAAACAGACTCACAGACATAGAGAACAGACTTGTGGTTGCCAAGGGGGAGGGGGGTGGGGGAGGGATGGATTGGGAGTTTGGGGTTAGCAGATGCAAACTATTATATATAGAATGGATAAACAACAAGGTCCTACTGTACAGCACAGGGAGGATTCTATGTCCTATGATAAACTATAATGGAAAAGAATATGAAAAAGAATGTATGTATATGTATAACTGAATCACTGTGCTGTATAGCAGAAATTAACACAACATTGTAAATCAACTATACTTCAATAAAATAAATTTTTTAAAAAAACTACTTCTCTCAACTCCCACTGTCCCCCGCAGAGACCGTGCTGTCCTCTCCCCCTTCACAGGCACGTTTTGTAAAAGAGTAGTCTACACCTGCAGTCTCTACCTCCTCAACTCTCATTCACTCATCAACCCAACCTGGCTTCTGCTCCATCATTCCTCCAGAAGAGCTCTTGCCAATGTGACCAATGTGCTCCGTGTTCATAAATGCGACGGGTGTTTTCAGAGAGCTTCAATTATCACTTACATGATACTAATTCATAGATCTATCTGTGAGAGGTGACCCCAACCCTGAGGCCAGATCATAGCCAAATCATAGCTCTGCCATTTAATGCCTCTATACCTCAGAGAAGTTACTGAACCTCTTGATGCCATGATTTCCTCATATAAAAGATGTAGCTAAGTAATAACTAAACTCAAAGACCCATAGGAATTAAATGCATTAATTCTCTCACACACATATATAAACTAGTCAGATTAGAGCCTAGAAATCATCTTTCTTCTGAACCCTGGACTCACATATTGAACTGCCTCCTGGACATTTCCACTCGGATGTCTCAAAGGTACTACATCAGTGTTCTATTGTTGCTGTAATAAAGTACCACAAACAGTGGTTTAAAACAAATTTATTATCCTATACTTCTGAAGGTTAGAAGTTTGACATGGGTCTCTATAGGTTAAAATCAAGGTGAAAGTAGGGCTTCCTTTCTGGAACTCAAGAGGGAATTCTGTCTCCCTGCCTTTTCCAGCTTCTAGAGGCCACCTGCATTTCTCGGGTCATGGTCGCCTCTCCATCTGCAAAGCCAGCTACATTGCATCTCTTTCTCTGACTCTCTTCTGCCTCCCTCTTCACTTTTAAAAAAAATTGAGATGTTACCCACATACCATAAAATTCACTATTTTAAAGTATAAAATTCAGTGGTTGTTAGTATGTTTACACAGTTGTATGAATATCACCACTAATTCCAGAATTTCTCCATCACCCCAAAAAGACATCCTACACCTCGTAGCAGTGACTCCTCACTCCTCTCTTCCCCAGCCGCTGACAACCACTAATCTACTTTGTGTCTCTATGGGTTGCCTATTATAAATGCTTTGTATGCATGGAAACATATCAATACAATACATGGCTTTTTGTTTCTGGCTTCTTTCACTTAGTTCATCCATGTGGTGGCACGTATCAGTACTTTATCTTTTTATGGCTGAAAATACTCCACTGTAGGGGTATACCACATATTGTTTATCCATTCATTAGTTGATGGATATTTGGGTTGTTTCTATCTTTTGGCTTTAGGAATAATGCTGTTATGAACACTCATGTACAAGTTTTTGTATGAACATGTGTTTTCAATTGTCTTGGGTATAGATCTAGGAGTAGAATCATATTGTAACACTATATTTAACCTTTTCGGGAACTGCCAAACCATTTTCCAAAGTGGCCGAGCCATTTCACATTCCCATCAGCAGTGTACAAGGAGTCCAATTTCTCCAAATCCTCAGTAATGCTTGTTATTTTTTTTCTTTTTTTTAAAAAAATTTCTATAGCCATCCTATTGACCATGAAATGGTATCTCATTGTGGTTTTGATTTGCATTTTCCTAATGACTTATGATGTTGAGTATCTTTGTATATGCTTATTGGCCATTTATGTATCTTCTTTGGAGAAATGTCTAATGAAATCTTTTGCCTCTTTTTAACTGAGTTTTCATCTTTCTATCGTTGAGTTGTAAAAGTTCTTTTTATAATCTGGATACCAGACTCTTCTCAGATATATGATATGAAACTACTTTCTCCCATGCTGTGGGTTGTCTTCTCACTTTTTTGATACTGTGCTCTGATGCACAGAAGTTTTTAATTTTGATGAAGTCCAATATATTTATTTTTTCTTTGGTTGCTTGTGCTTTTGGTATTATATCTAAGAAGCCATTGCCTAGTCAAATGTAATGAAGATTTACACCTATGTTTTCTTCTGTTTTACAGTTTTAGCTCTTACGTTTAGGTCTTTGATCCATTTTGTTAATTTTTGTATATCGTGTGAGGAAGGGATCCAAATTCTTTCTTTTGCATGTGGATATCAAATTGTCCTGGCACTGTATGTTAAAAAGACTATTTTTTCCCCCATTGAATGGTCTTGGCACCCTTTCAAAAATCAATTGACCATAAATATATGAGTTAATTTCTGGACTCTGATTTCTATTCCACTGATTTATATATTTATGCTTATGCCAGTGCCACACATCTTTGATTACTGTTTATTTGAAGTAGGGTAATTTAAGAACAGAAAGTGTGAGTCCTCTAACTTTGTTCTTTTTCAAGATTGTTCTGACTATTAGGGGTTCCTTGTAATTCTAAATGAATTTTAGGATCAGCTTGTCCATTTCTATTAAAAAGGCATTTGGAATTTTGATAGGGATTACATTGTATCTGTAGATTAATTTGGGTGTTATTGACATCTTAATAGCAAGTCTTCCAATTCAAGAACACAGAATGTCTTCCCATTTATGTAGGCATTCTTTAATTTCTTTCAGCAATGTCTTGTATTTTTCACTGTATAAGTCATATGCCTCCTTGGTTCAATTTATTCCTATTTTGTATATTAATCTTGTATCCTGCAAATTTGCTGAACTAATTAATCATAATAGCTTTTTCATGGATTTTTAAGGGGTTTCTCTATATAAGATCATGTCATCTGGAAATAGAGATAGTTTTACCTTTTCCTCTTCAGTCTGGATTTTTCCCCCCCTGTTGAATAGAAGTGGTAAAAACTGACATCATTTGCTTGTTCCTGATCTTCTGGGAAAATCTTTAAGTCTTTTACCATTAAGTATAATATTAGCTGTGGCTTTTTCATAGATGCCTTTTACTAGTTTGAGGAAATTCTTTTCTGCCCCTAGTTTGTTTTGTTTTGTTTTTCATGAAAAAGTATTTTGGTCAAATGGGTTTTTTTTGGCTTCTATTGAAATGATCATGTGGAGTTTTTGTTCTTTTCTTCTGTGTGCATTTCATTGATTCATTTCTGTACATTGAAACAACCTTGGATTCCTGGAATAAATCCCCTTTGGTCATGGTATATATTCCTTTTTATATGTTGTTGGCTTGGTTTACTAGTATTTTGTTGAAGATTCATAAGGGATATTGGTCTGTAATTTTCTTATGATGTTCTTATTTGGCTTTGGTATCAAGGTAATATTGGTCTCATAGAATGAGTTAGAAAGTGTTCCTCTCTCTTCTGTTTTTGGGAAAGATTTGTGACGGATTGGTGCTAATTATTCTTAAATACTTCGTAGAATTAACTAGTGAAGCCATCTGGTCCTGGGCTTTTCTTTGATGGAAGCTTTACCGATTCAATCTCCTTACTTGTTATAAATCAATACATATTTTCTATTTCTTATTGAGTCATTTTTGGTAATTTGTGTCTTCATTTGTGTCATCATTTCACACAATGAAATGTATCCATTTCATCTAGGTAATCAAATTTGTGGCATATTGTTATTTATAGTATTTCATCATAACCCTTTTTATTTCTATAAGGTTGGTAGTAATGTCCCCTTTTTCATTCCTGATGTTAGTAATTGAATCTTCTCTCTTTTTATCATGGTCAATCTATACTTAAAAGTCTGTCAATTTTTTTTTTTTTAACATCTTTATTGGAGTGTAATTGCTTTACAATGGTGTGTTAGTTTCTGCTTTAAAACAAAGTGAGTCAGCTATACATATACATATATCCCCATATCTCCTCCCTCTTGCGTCTCCGTCCCACCCTCCCTATCCCACCCCTCTAGGTGGTCACAAAGCACTGAGCTGATCTCCCTGTGCTATGTGGCTGCTTCCCATCTCACTAGCTATCTATTTTACATTTGGTAGTATCTATAAGTCCATGCCACTCTCTCAAAAAGTCTGTCAATTTTGTTGATCTCTTCAAAGAACCAATTTTTGGTCTGTTTCATTTCCTGTATTATTTTTCTATTCTCTGTTTTGTTTATTTCAGCTGTAAGCTTTGTTACTTCCACCCTTCTGATTGCTTTGGGTTTATTTTGCTCTTTTTTTTATTTTCTCTTATATCCTAAAGTAGAAGTTTAGGTTATTAATTTGAGATATTCCTTCTTTTGTAAATGTAGATACTTACAGCTATAAATTTCACTCTGATCACTACGTTTTTCTGTATCCCATAAGTTTTGGTATGTTGTGTTTTCACTTTCATTCATCTCAAAGTATTTTCTAATTTCCTTTGTGCTTTCTTCTTTGAATCACTGGTTCTTCAGATGGGTGTTGTTTAATTCCCTGATATGTGTGAATGTTCAAATTTTCCTTTTGTTTTTTATTTCCTTCCATTGTGGTGGAAAGGACATATTTTATACGACTTCAGTCCTTTTAAATTTATTGAGACTTGTCTAATGGCTTAACATATGGTCTATCCTGGTGAACATTTCATGAGTACTTGAGAAGAATGTGTATTCTGCTGTTTTTGGGTGCAGTGCTCCACAAATGTCTCTTAGGTCTAACTGGTTTATTGTGTCATTCAAATCTATTTCCTTGCTGACCTTCTGCCTACTTACCTATTCATCATGGCAAGTGGGACACTAAAGTCTTATTATTAAAGTGTTATTAAATTATTAAAGTATTATTGTGTTGACTATTTCTCTGTTAAACTTTGTCAGCTTTTGCTTCATAGGTACTGGGTTTCTGTTAGGTACATATATGTCTATATTTACTGTATCTTCCTGGTTGATTGACTTCTTATCACTGTAAGATATCCATCTTTGTATCTAGTAATAATTTTTGTCTTTGAGTCTATTTTGTCTAGTATTAGTCTCTGTTGGTTACTGTTTGCAGGTATCTCTTGTCTACCCTTTTACTTTCAACCTATCTGAGTCTTTGGATCTAAACATTGTTGCATCATGTCTTTTAAAAATGTATCTGCCAACCTCTGTCTTTTAACTAAAGTATTTAATTCATTTATATTAATGTAATTATTGATAAGATAGAATTTATCTGTAGATATCTGTTATTCTATACATAGTAAAATCTATTCTCTTCTGCTATTTTGCTATTTGTTTTCTATATGTCTTATGTCTTTTGTGTTCCTCAGTTCCTCCATTACTGCCTTCTTTTGTATTAAACAGATATTTTCTAGTGTAGCATTTCAATTCCCTTGTAGTATTTATCTTTTACTATATATTTCTGAGTTATTTGCTTAGTGGTTTCCCTGGGGCTTACCATTAATATCTCAAGGTCAGCTAATTAACAACCTTAAATCTATCTGTAACCTTAATTCCTCTTTGTCATGTAATATAATTTACTCACAGGTTCCAGAGATTTGGACGTGGAAATTTTGAGAGGACCATTATTCTGTCTACCATAAGTACCTAAAAGTCAGTATGTCCAAGACCTTTTCATTAAATGTGTGCCCACAAACACACACATTAATAGACTCCACAAAATAAACAAGCAGATGACAAATTCCTGGTGCTCTGTCAGTGTTTCCCAGTCTCAGCAGCTAGCTGTATCATCTATGCTGTTGTGTACACTAGACCTAGGAGTAATCTCTAAAACCTTCTCCCCCCCACCTCTCTCCAAATCCCATTTATCATTAAGCACTAGTGATTTACCTCCCCCCAAATTTCTGTATTTCTACTTCCATCACCCTAATCTAAACCACTTTTATTAACCTTTTTTTTTCATTATTATGCCCCAGGAAGACCTTTTAGACATTTTTTCCTAATTGCCCCACCCATGAAATATAAATACCACAAATATACTGGAGAGCTGTGATTTACATATAAAAAGAGTAATTATAAAGCTTACTCTTTTTGTTCAATAGAGGATTAAGAATGGCTAAGTAAAATTTCCAAGTTAAAAGGTCAGAATGGCCATCATCAAAAAGTCAATATATCAAAAATCTACAAATAATAAATGCTGAAGAGGGTGTGAAGAAAAGGGAACCCTCCTATGCTACTGGTGGGAATGTAAACTAGTACAGCTACTATGGAGAAAAGTATAAGGTTCCTTAAAAAACTAAAAATAGGGTTACCACATGATCCTGCAACCCCACTCTTGGGCATATATCTGGAAAAGATGAAAACTTTAATTTGAAAAGATACATGCACCCCAGTGTTCATAGCAGCACTATTTACGATAGCCAAGACATGGAAGCAACCTAAATGTCCATCGACAGAGGAATGGATAAAGAAGATGTGGTACATATATACACTGGAATATTACTCAGCCATAAAAAAGAATGAAATAATGCCATTTGCAGCAACATGGACAGACCTAGAGATTATCATACTAGGTGAAGTAAGTCAGACAGAGAAAGACAAAATATCCTATGATATCACTTATATGTGGAATCTAAAAAAATGAGACAAAATGAACTTATTTACAAAACAGAAATAAACTCACAGACACAGAAAAAATACTTATGGTTGCCAAAGGGGAAAGGGGTGGGAGGGATAAATTGGGAATTTTGGATTAACAGATACACACTACTATATATAAAACAGGTAAACAACAAGGACCTATTGCATAGCACAGGGAACTATAATCAATATCTTGTAATAACCTATAATGTAATAAACTATATATATATATATATATATATATATATATATATAACAGAATCACTTGGCTGTACACTTGAAACATTGTAAATCAACTATACTTCAATAAAATAAAAAACAAAAAAAATTTTTAAAACGCTAAGTTAGAAAGCTATCGACACTTAACTTTAAAACTCTGTACACTGAGTAACTTTTAATGTAATTTATAGGCTTATATAAATTGTAATGTATCAAAAATATGCATATAAGCAAATGAGCAATTTATATAAATACATAATAATAGCCATGGAATCAAGTTCTTAAAATCATTAAATTGTAATTTCCAGCAAAAGTAAAATTATTAAAAAATTGAATTAATTTCTTAAAAATTATTTTTAGTGAACTTAACTTTTGACTTTTGCTTGATATGAGAAAATAAATTTTAACTTAATTAGCTGCTAGATAGCCATTCAGATATTGCTGCCATTTTTTCTCTTTAGCATTTGATAAATGAATGATTAGTCCATTAACTTGTCAAATTAAATACCAATAAATATAAACTATATTCATTTAATTCTCAAAGCTCAACTCACACACAAAACCATGAAGATCAAACATAGACAACATCTACAAGGTGGCCAATAGCAGCCCATACCCATGCTCAGGCCATCTCTTGCAATATGAATTCAAGATTGAATAATCATGCAAGAGAAAGTCCTTCGTCACAGCTACGGATTTCCCATAGTTACGGAGCACTGATCTTGCATACATTTTGTGTATCTTCCATGAATTCAATGCCAGTGCTGCTCATGTGATACCTCAACACAACACCAAAACTCAATAAGAGAAATTAAATACTAAGGAATAAGATTTTATCTGCTAGGGCTGGGCTTTGGAAGTTAACAAACCATTGTAATAGCTAAGAATTTTTGCTCCCAATGTACCAATTTCGTTCTGTTGAGGAAGATATCACCCCTGTTGAGAGTTCATGGTCTAAACAATCATCACATAATATTTGTATTCCTAAAATAATCTCCTAGTAGACCTCAATTCAGTAGTCCCCTATCTGGGATTTCACTTTCTGTGTTTTTAGTTACCCACAGTCTGAAAATTTTAAATGGAAAATTCCAGAAATAAACAATTCATAAGTTTTAAATTGCTCATCGTTCTGAGTAGCGTGACGAAATCTCACGCCATCCTGCTCTGTCCAGTCCAGGCCATGAATCGTCCCACCGTATCTCTCCCATTAGTCCCTTAGTAATCCTCTCGGTTATTGGCTGTCCCTGGTATTGCAGTGCTTGTGTTCAAGTCAAGCTTATCTTACTTAATACCAAAGCACAAGAGTAGTGATGCTGACAATTCAGATACACCAGAGAGAAGCAATAAACTGCTTCCTCTAAGTGAGAAGGTGAAAGTTCTCAACTTATTAAGAAACAAATTGTATGCTGAGGTTGCTAAGACCTACCATAATAAGAACGAATCTTCTACCCATGAAATTGTGACGAAAAAGAAATTCGTGCTAGTTTTGCTGTGGTACCTCCAACTGCAAAAGTTATAGCCACAGTGCGTGGTAAGTGCTTAGCTAAGATAGAAAAGGCATCAAATTTCTATAGTAAGATATTTTGAGAGAGACAGACAGACCACATTCACATAACTTTTATTACAGTATATTGTTCTACTTGTTCTATTTTATTATTCGTTATTGATAATCTCTTACTGTGCCTAATTTATAAATTAAACTTTATCATAGGTATGTATGTATAGGGAAAAACTTAGTATATATAGGGCTCAGTACTATCTGAGATTTCAGGCATCCACTGGGGGTCTTGGAATGTAGTCCCCATTCATAAGGGGGGGGGGTCTACCTCCTTCTTGCCTCTCTGATCTGTTTCTCACAATGCTGTCAGAATGATTTTCTAAAACATAAATCTTGATCACCCCAGCTTGTTCAATGCTTTCAACAGCCCTCAGAATAAAGCCAAAATGCCTAACACTGTCTACAAATCATTCATGACCTGGTCCTAGTTCCCATCACCTCATGTAACAAATTTCAACTCTGTCTGCACTTCAGCGATACTGGCCTTCATTTCACTGAACCACCCTCTTACCACAGGGACTTTGCACATGCAGTTCTGCCTGGAAGCCTCTTCTCTGCCTTCTTTGCTTGTTTAAATGCTATTTCTTCAGACTTTTGTTTAGTCATTCCTTCCTCAAAGAATCCTTTTCTGTTATCCCCAATTTCATCAAATCTGCCTTTAATAATAAACTGTGATATCACCATACCCTCCCTTCAATGGCACTCATCACAGTGGTAATTTTATATTTATTTGTGCTATAAGTTCTATAGTCTCTAAGTTTTATGTCTATTTTTTCACCAGTGTCTCCCAAGTATCTAGCATAAATCTGGCCCATAGTAAGTGCTCAATGAACATAGTAAGTGCTCATATTAAATGAATGCATAATTGATGAATTAATTATTTTAAAGAACTCAAAAGATAGAGTAGTTCAAAGAAATAATAAAAAAAAAAAATCAGTGAGAGCCATACCATAATAGTGGGCAAAGGCTTCATGAGGCAAAATTAAGACTACTATAACAAGTATAAACTATAAAAACAAGCATTATGACTCAAGACCTTGAGTTTTCTATTAAATTGTATTCCAGTGATCTTATTCTAAAGTCCAATTAAACAACTGTGTTTGCTTCAGAGTTGCCATATTGTGGCCTTAGAATGCTATCATGTATAGTAAATGCTACAACTGTTTCAACTATAGTAGCTCTTTGGTACTACGCATCGCATCCTAGGGACCTGCAGTGCCTTGGGGACATCATTGAGAACCACAATCATCACAGCACAACTCAGCGGTCACGGACAACATGAGTTTGCTTTCAGGGATCTGTGAAAAATGCTGCAGCAGTATTTTGCCTTCCAGCCTTCTGCTGTGTCTGGGCTGACGACAGAGCCCTGGCGTACAAGCAGGCATGCAGAAGCTCTCACAAGCCTTAGGGGGTGAAGGCAGCCACTAACCTCCACCCACATAAAACGGCCTTCGCGGCACTTACAGCACAAGCGTTTAATGCTGTCCACTCTGAGGACAGCACTAATGTAATGAAAAGCATGACAGGTTTTAGTCAGAAGTTTGAGACTTCGTCCTGCCTCCATCATTAACCAGTTGCATGACCTTGGAAAATGAATTTGACCTCTTTAGACCTCTGTAGAATGTTAAACCAGATAAGTAGTTGAACAATTTTCACTACTAAGCTCTCCTGCTTATAATTTTTAACCATGGACCTTGTGCTCCAAAATATTCTGTCTAGAAAAATCACTTAGTGAGCAATAATGAAGCATTTCATTTTTTTTTGTTTTTTTAAACATTCCGACAAACCTCTAAAGGGGATTAGAAACTGTGGTAACACAAATGCGTGAAGCAGTGGAAGGCAGAGGGCAAGGCAGGTGATTATTGGGCTAGAAGGACACGTCAATTTCATCAGGTAATTAAGCGACAATTTGATGCCCTGTTTTCATGGAACAAAGACCTATAAAACTGTGTACATCAGCATGAAAAAAGCCCAGCAAGAGTATGATTTCGTCCAGGTATTTTGAAATATTGAAGATAGCTCATGACACCCATAGCTACTTTTCTAATTATTTAAAGATCCCAGGCTGGACCTCACTGCACAGGCTGATCTCTGAAGTCCCTAGGAAAAGTGTGCTCCAAAATGAATTTCTACTAAATGAGATTTGGGATCGCTGACTTCTGTAATCAACTTAGGGAAAATTTTTTTAGAGGGGGACATTTATCCCTTGTACATATACTATTACATACAAGAAGTCAAAATATTTTAAATTATACAATTCAAGGGGAAATATGTCTTTCTTGCAAATATTCATTTTATAAATATTTTCTATCAGCGGTGTAAGTTCATGTACAATATGCATTCTCAATGGGAGCACTATTGCACCAAACAGGACAAAACTCGTTCCTTGGGGAATGTTAAAAAAAAAAATCTTAATATTAAAATGGCATGTGGCCCTCCAAAGCTCAGCCCTACCTAACAAAACCTTACTAGTATTTAATTCCTCTTGTTGCGTTTTTGGTTTTTAGGAGTATCACATAAGCAGCATTGACATTGAAC
Organism: Balaenoptera borealis; assembly: GCF_965194805.1. NCBI lineage: Eukaryota > Metazoa > Chordata > Mammalia > Artiodactyla > Balaenopteridae > Balaenoptera > Balaenoptera borealis. Next base: position 115,913,948 of record NC_138873.1, on the reverse strand, counting down.
TCATGGAAGGTATACAAAATGTATGATGCATCAGTGCTACAAAACCATGGCTAACGGAAGGCTGTGAATTGAGGACTTTCTATTGTTCCACTGTTCAGTCTCACATTATGAGAGGTGGTCTCTGCATGACCATGGGCTGCTGATGGCATGCTGAATGTCATTTATGTTTGTTCCTCATGGTTTTGTATGTGAGTTGGACTTTGAGAATTAAATAAAAACACTCTCTCTTTTATTATTTAACTTGACAAAAATTATATGATACCCTTTTAGTTATGTCAAGTGCTAGAAAGAAAAATATGAACAATATTGGATGAATATCTAGCAGCTAAAATTAAAAGTTATATTCTCATATCAAGCAAGAGTCTGAAGTTAATTTTACACAGCATAGAGAAAGACAGCCATTATTTTATAATAACTTTGAATGGAGTGTAATCTATAAAAATGTTGGATCACTATGTTGTACACCTGAAATTAATACAATATTGTAAATCAACTATACTTCAATTTAAAAAACCTTAAATATAAAAAAATATAAAGTTTACTAAATAAGAAATTAATTTTTTCAATAGTTTTACTTCTGCTGGAAAAATAACACTTTTGAGTGATTTTTTAAAATATTCAGTTACGTTGCTATTATTATATATATAATATATTATGTATATATATTTATTTATATACTTAAGTAAAATATTTATATTTTATATTTATTTATATATTTATATATATATTTAGGATTTGCCCCCTCTCTGGAATTTAGTTCCTTTAGACGTCTTTGTACTCAGCAACCGTTTGTCTTTTTAAAATGATTTTCTTAGCTTATCTAATTTTTTTTCTATTTAAAGATGGAAGTGATTGTTTGTCACAACTTTCTACATCCTATCTGGAGCAGAATGCCATTTATTTTAATTTTGCCATTTTGATAAAGGGAGAAAAAACAATAGTATCCAGGGATTTTATGTGCGATTTAAACCTTTAAGGCAGGAGGGGCATGCCAGCATCTGACATGAGGATTACTTCTCCAGCCTAAAGATGGAGACACACTAGTCAGGTTACTCTGAAGGGGGTCTCAGGACAGGGAAGTAGCCAAAATGAAATACTTAGAAATGGTTCACAACACTGGAGACAATGTTAGTGCTCAGATTGTGGACCAAAAGCTCTTCAAATCCTTCTTATGTAAAGTCACTTGAGCCTCACCTTCTAACTAAAATTTCTCATGGTTTCCTTTTAGGGCCAAAAGCAGATGTGAAGCCTCTTTAGAGCCTTTTCTCTTTGGTCTAGCAAGAGATGTTAGTCAAAATAGTATAAAATGTCACACTAGCTTAAAGATCTAGAAAGGGGTTTCTAATGTCCTTGTAGGGTGGCCCTGTGTAGAGCACAGGTTATAAAGGCCCAGAGTTAGACAGAGGAGGTATCTTTCTGAAGTTGTGGGTTCTGATATGTGATCAGTTCCCTGAAGTGAGGGGTTCTTGTACACCAAGTAAAGAAAGTGACAAGTTAGCCAAAAACTGAGTTAAAAAAAATCTGAATAGAAAAAAATATATAATAATTTTGCTATATAAATAAGATTTGATTTATTTATAACCTCATTCATCCTAACTCTTTAAAATACTTCTTTGGAAACCACTGATCATTGCTCAAAGCTTCCCTTCAAGTACAAAAGCATAAGTAAATCTCTCTAAGCTCCTTTCCCTTGTCTTTTGGGAAACAGAAGCCAAATGAAACTCACAATTTGTTCAGGGTCCGAAATACAAAAAGTGTTTCTGAACTTAACCAAAATGTTCAAGGCTTTCCCCATCATTAAGAGAAGCCCAAAAGCTTGTTTTACTGTATCTAGTATTATATGGTTGGACCTGAGATTAAGGAACTGTCCTGGCCTCTTGTCCCCCTGACAGCCAAAGTGATGTATTGTGTGTGACAGCTGGCCATGGTGAAGGTCACTCTGGCTCTGGTACCTCAGTTTTGCAGAACTTTGTAAATTAGGATGCACGCTATCCAGCTTTCATGAGGTAGAGAATTAAAGCAAAACCCATCGGGGTCTTTGGGAAGCTGCCAGGCAGAGCTCAACACCTCTATGTTTCAATTTGCCCATTAATTAATAATCTTAAGGCTTAACGAATAATCTTAAGGCTTAATAATTATATCTAGACAACATCTGGCTATTGTTAATTGCCAGTGGAATTAACTGAAAGTAAATAAATGGGAAGCCTACCAAGCATTTGGGAGAAGCATGTTGTCAAAGAAACTGCAAACTTAGAAAACCCCAAACTGTTTAATCTCCAAAGCAATCCTTGGGCACTCCAACCCATACCAGGAAGAAGCGGGATACCAAAGTTTAGCAGCTTCCAAACAGTATGAACTCTTCAGTGCCACTTCATACTGGCCCTGGAGGACGTAGCACAAGGAAGACCTTTCCAGAGGGCAGAGTAGGGGAGTAGCTGGGGAAAGTGGGCATGGGAGATCGTCCTGGAGGAGACCCTGCCATCCAGGCTGCCAGATGAGCCCGTCAAGGAACTTAGTGCTAGAGAATGAGTCTTGTCTACACAGTCGCAGTATATCAGATGTTTGGGGAACAGGCAACTTGGCTACATCAGGACCTGATGGAGAGGACTGAAGAGCTCCTGGAGGTCCTGGACTTTCAGCTGGACAATGTAAATGGAAGAGATGGATGGGATTTGAGAAGTTTCTGCCTTGGCCAGAAGGTGAATCTGTTCTATGTATGAAAAAAATATTGGGCGCGGATATTTGGGTGGCCAAAGGAGGGCACTGTGGCTGAGAAGCCAGCGTATTTTTTATTAGTTTTTATTGGAATAGAGTTGTTTTACAATATTGTGTTAGTTTCTGCTATACAGCAAAGTGAATCAGTTACATGTATACATATATCTACTCTTTTTTAGATTTCCTTCCCATTTGGGTCACCACAGATCACTGAGTAGAGTTCCCTGTGTTATACAGTAGTTTCTCATTATTTATCTATTTTATACATAGTAGTGTATATATGTCAATCCCAATCTACCAATTCGTCCCACCCTGCCCCCCTCTCCCCCTTCTGCCCTTGGTAACTATACGTTTGTTTTCTACATCTGTGACTCAATTTCTGGTTTGCAAATAAGTTCATCTGTACCATTTTTCTAGATTCCACGTATAAGCAATATTATATGATATTTTTCTCTTTCTGACTTACTTCACTCTGTATGACAATCTCTAGGTCCATCCGCATCCCTGCAAATGGCACTATTTCGTTCCTTTTTATGGCTGCTGTAACAAATTACCATAAAGTTAGTGGCTTAAGACAACAGGAGATTATGATCTTATATTTCTACAGGTCAGAAGTTGAACATGTCTCGCTACTGGGCTAAGGTGTTCCCTTCTGGAGGCTCTGGGGGAGAATCTGTTCCCTTGCCTTTTCCAGTTTCTAGAGGCCAACCGCATTCCTTGGCTCATGGTCCCCTTCTTCAAAGCCAGAAGTGGTGGGATGAGTCTTTTTTCATATGGAATCTCTCTGACCTGCATTCTGACCACAGCCAGGAAAAGTCCTCTGCTTTTAAAAGTCAATGTGATTAGATTGGGCCCACTTGGATAATCCAGGAGAATCTCCCCAACTCAAGGTTCTTACTGCAAAGTCTTTTTTCTGTGAAAAATAACATATGCACAGGAATACTCTGAGAATTAGGATGTGGATATGTCTGGGGGACAATTATTCTGCCTGCCATAGGCATATCCCTCAATATCTGCTTTCCACTTCTTCAGAAGTGGGACCTCCATGTTATTTACTGAAAGCAGGGAACATCACTGCCCAGAATGAAGACCACACTGCCCTGTTTCCTCTGATATGTTTGATGTGACTGAATCTACCATGGGATGGAAGTGGAAGTGGTATATGCTGCTTCCTGAAGTTGCCTTAAAGAAAGAGGGCATGTCTTTCCCTTTCTCTTTTTCCTTCCTGCTGGCCAAAATGCACAGATGAGGAGTGAAGCTGGATCAGGCATCTTGGAACGTGACAGAGAAGCTGCATAATGAGAATGAGAGAGTCATGGGGTAGGAGACTGGGTCCCCATGGGTCATGAGCTACCATATCAACCCTGTGTTATTAATGCAAGGGGGAAATTAACTTCTATCTTCTTAGCTTCTGTTATCAGGGGGTTTGGGTGCTGGGTCAAACCTGCTCCTATCAAATAAACAGGGTGCAAAGACATTGCCAATCCAAAGTATAGAAAACAAGATAAATGGATAGGAAATGAGAAGAAGGGACTTGAAATTTCTCCAGGTTTTGGCCAGCTAAAGAAGGAGGAGTCATGAGTATGACAAAAACAAAACAAAACAAAACCTCAAGAAAAAAGCGTAACTAAAGGAACACAACAGAAGTATAGGGTTCAAATGCAGCTACACTGTGGGAGCCTCTGATCAGTGTCTTTCTCTGCAAACTTTGAAAGAGTTAAATTTTAGCTTTAAAAGTTAAAACCTTACCAGTTTTCACTGGGGGATAAAAGGACCCCCAAATCTCAATGGTTTAAAACAACAAAGGCTTATTTCTCACTCACTGTACGTGTTCAGTGTGGGAGAGCAGGGATCACCACTCATTTTAATAATTCAGGGACTCAGGCTGAGAAAGACTCATCTTAACATGTGCCTCTTTGCTTGTGGCAGCAGGAAAAAGGGAGTATGGTGAACCGTATACTGGCTCTTAAAAATGGTGCTCAGCAAAGCAGCACTATTCACAGTAGCCAGGAGGTGGAAGCAACCTGAATGTCCATGGATGGATGAATGAATAAACAAAATGTAGGATACTCAGACGGTGGAATACTATTCAGCCTTTTAAAGGAAGGCTATCCTATCACATGCTACAACATGGATGAACCTTGAGGACATTATGCTCAGTAAAAGAAGCAGTCGCAGAAGACAGATACTGTAGGATTGATTCCACTTACATGAGTTAGCTAGAGAGGTCAAATTTATAGAGACAGAAAGTAGAATGGTGGTGGCCAGGGGCTGGAGGGAGGGGAGGATGAAGGGTTGCTGCTTAATGTGTAGAGTTTCAGTTCTGCAAGATGAAAAAGTTCTGGAGACCTGTTTCACAGACACATTCATGTGAATATGCTTAACGCTACAGAATTCATTGTACACTGAAAAATGGCTACAATGGGGCTTCCCTGGTGGCGCAGTGGTTGAGAATCTGCCTGCCAATGCAGGGGACACGGGTTCAAGCCCTGGTCTGGGAAGATCCTACATGCCGCGGAGCAACTAGGCCCATGAGCCACAACTACTGAGCCTGCGCGTCTGGAGCCTGTGCTCCGCAACAAGAGAGGCCGCGATAGTGAGAGGCCTGCGCACCGCAATGAAGAGTGGCCCCCGCTGGCCACAACTAGAGAAAGCCCTTGCACAGAAACGAAGACCCAACACAGCCAAAAATAAATAAATAATTTTTTTAAAAAATGGCTACAATGGTAAATTGTATGCTATGTGGGTTTTACCACAATTAAAACAATGGTGCTTAGGAAAGATAAATGTCACTTCTGTTCACATTTAATTAGCAAAGTAAGTTACAGTAGCTCAGCCTGACTTTAAAAGTGTGGGGAGGGGAGGTATAATCCTTGCATGGGCCCATTAGCAGTAAAGCAAATCTATTTGGTGAACAGTATTAAGTATTAACACAATCTCTTCCCCCTGGCCATGAAATATTTCTTTCACCCTCCTTCCTGCATATAACATGCATTCATTCATTCCCTTTCCAGGAAAGACAACTCAGAAGTCCCAGCAATGGCATCAAGCTCAAAGCCCAGGATCCCTGGGGGCTGCACAGTAGTCTTTATATCAGAAGGGAACGTGCAAGCGGCCTCTTCCACAGGTCCAAGTGCACCTCCCCTTGATCCACAGACCCACCCCTCCTCCAACACACACACACACACACACACACACACACACACACACACCACACACACACGCACACGCACACACACTCTCCAGTGCTGGAGCAGCATCAGGATAACTTAAGTAAATGCTCACATTAAAAATAAGAAGAATGGGAAACACAAGGCAGTCACTGGCCTATTACAGTTCTGATATTAGTCTAGGCTGAAGGTTTAGGCCCCCCCGACCTGAAGGGTGAGGAATTTTCCCTGAAGAGGCTCCATCTGGGTTTCCTAGGAGGGGGGTCTCCATGGGCCTTGGATTTTCCCTTTGGGAGACTCCTCCTTTTCCGTTATTATCCTTCTTGGCCTTGTCTGAAGTAGGCACTGAAAAATACAGAGTCAGCCCTCCGTATCTGTGGGTTCCACATCCGTGGATATGGAGAGCCATAGGTACACCATACCATTTAATACAAGGGACTTGAGCATCCGTGGGGTTCGATATCTGTGGAGGTCCTGGAACCAATCACCCAGTGGACACCCAGGAAAGACCTTACCTGCGTTAGAGATTGAGCCACCTTCTCAGCTTACTTCTTGCTCATCTCTGATAGGGAATCCAAGGGTCATTTTAAGTCTCAAATAGCCACGATCACATTTAATGCAAGTTGGTGCCTCTTTTAACAGTCAAACAGTTTTTTAAACTTAAACTTGTTTGACTTCTTACCTACACCCATGTTTCCTTTCTAGACACATTTCTCTGCCATATTTCTCTGCTCTCTTGCCCCAGTGCCTGTTTCTCTCCCTCTTTCCCTGCCCCCCTTCCTAATTGTAGGTTCCTTGAGCCTAGCAGTGAGAGCAACATCTCTTGCCCTGAACGGTGTTTAAGTCATTTTGAGCCACTTGGTTCAACTGAAGGGAATTTCAGGCCACCACACCCTAATCCATGTTCAGTGATCTGATCCTCACTGCAAAGCTGGGTTTTAATAGGCTTCGTTGCTCGAAGTATCGATTTTATTTCTTTTTATTTTTTATTTTTTAAATTTTTGGCTGCATTGGGTCTTCATTGCTGCACACAGTCTTTCTCTAGTTGCGGCAGGCGGGGGCTACTCTTCATTGTGGAGCACAGGCTCTAGGCACGCGGGCTCAGTAGTTGTGGCTCGCGGGCTCTAGAGCTGCCAGGCTCAGTAGTTGTGGCGCATGTGCTTAGCCGCTCCACGGCATGTGGGATCTTCCTGGACCAGGGCTCAAACCCATGTCCCCTGCATTGGCAGGCGTATTCTTAACCACTGCGCCACCAGGGAAGTCCCCAAAGTATCAGTTTTATCTTTTATTGTTTGGATTGAGAAGCAGTTGCCTTTCCAACCTTGTAAGTTCCTGAATTTGTAAACTCTCTCATCTCCTTTTACTCATCCTTACCAACTGACCAATCTTCTCCCAACATACCTCTTTCTTATAATATCTTGCCAAATAGCAACCAATAGCAACCAAGTAAACAGTAATAATAATAATTTGTTTTCAATCTCTTCCCTAAAGTTAGGTGTGCCTCTTACCTTCCAGCTTACTGTCGGCAACACTTTCAAATGTTTCCCCACTAGAAAACATGGATTTCCAGTCCTCCCATCTTCAGGAATAGTTTCCTTGACTCTCTCTGACCAGCTGTTAAGCCAGTGCCACATATTTTGGGGTTTATTTTATTATTAAAGCAGCGGCTCACGCTTAGGGTCCAAGTTCTGTGTCATTTCAGGATAAGATAGATAATCCTGTGGTGACAAAATTTCCCCCAAATATCAACAGCTTTAATAAGAGGTTTCTCTTCTCTTGTACCCCGTGTCCATTGGAAGGGTCTTCAGATGACTTTGTTCTCAGTGGTCACTCAGGGAGGGAGGGACACACATGGCCAGTCTCTGTCTCAACATCTGCTGCCATAAGCAGAGCTCCAGGGGAAAGAGAGGGCCTCTTAGAGCTGGAAATATTTGGTAAGAAGCAAAAATAGAAGCTCTATAGCTCTGAGTTCAAATGCAAAGAACAGAACCCACTGTATCTAATTTAAGGAGGAAGAGAGAGATTCAAAGATTCAATGGCTCATGGATAGTTGGGAGGACTAAAGAAATAGACTGTAGGTTGAACTTTCAGAAAACTCTCCCAAAGTCTCACTCCAGAACCGGGTCATCAAAGGAGCTGTGCTTCTCCTGCAATCAGGAATCCACTAGCGTTAGGACCCCTGGAGAATGAAAACTCTCTCTCAGTCAGGAAACCATCATTGCCACCAGTTCCAGACCCGGCTACACCTGCCACAGTCTATGTCCACAGGACAGATGCAAGGAAGCCTGCCCCTCCAAACCCACAAAGCTGGTGCCTGGCATCTCTGCTGATATGGTCACAGGAAAACAAAAAGCAGCAGACATGACAGACAGAGCTAAGTGTGGCCTTCTCCTAGTCTCCACTTTCTAAATCTCTTGCTAGTGCATCTGACTGGCCAAATCCAAATCCCACCCGGAACCCAGGCCGCAGTGGGCTCTAGGTATGGTTTTTAGACTCTAGCATCTACAGTCTAGGGGAGGCACACCACAGCAAAGCCGAAGTTGAGCAAGAAGGCAACACATCCATCCCTTAACACACGGCAGCAAGCCACAGTGTAGGGTGGCACATGCTACACCAACCATAAAACTTGCTTATAATTTTTACCCCTGCCTACTTTAAAGTTATGTTAAGAGGTTTACACTAAACATCCAAAAGCAGGCCCTTAGGGATTCAGGAAGAGTTAAATTTTTTCTGTGCTCTCCTTTACAATCCATGGGGGAAGATATATACTTTCATCAAACAAAATATGTGAAGGACTGTGCTTCAGGCTTTTGTGCATTCCCATAGTTTATCGTCTCCAGTTCTCACACCAATTCTTTCAGGTCGTGTATCAGTGAGGGGCTGTATTCAGCTGCATGTCACAGACACCCAGCTCCAGCGGCTTGAACAAGCAAGGTGCTTATTTTCCATAGGTAATGAGCAGTCTGCAAGGGAGCGATCCAGGGCCAGTACAGGGACCCGGATGCCTGGCTTTCTGCTCTTCTGTCCTAAACTTGTGGCCTTCATCCTCACAGACATAAGATAGCTGTCTTACTTCCAGACATTACCAGCAACTTCCAGAATGGGAAGGGGAGGAACCAAGGCAGAAGACAGCTGCGGGGGCTGGGTCCGCCCTGTTAGAGGTGATGTTTACACTACAACCTCATGACTCCCGCACACATCTCGTTTCCAAAACAGTGTCACGAGGCTACCTCTCTCTCTGCCAGGGAACTGGAGGATGAAAGGTTCTGTTTTGTTTTGGCCAGAGCTATTACCAAAAACAGAATTCTGTTAATAAGGAAGAAAATCAGAGTGACTATCAGGCAGGTAACTAGCAGCGTCTGCCTCCGATAAACATTATTCTCTTCATTGTACAACAAGGAAACCAGGGTTCAAAGAGGCTGAGTCATGTGATCATAGCTTGGGATTTGAATTCAGGCCTTATGATTGCAAAATCAGGGCTTTTTGATAAGAATTTATTTATTGGGGGGAGGAATTTTTTATGGAAGCATAGTTGATTTACAATGTTGTGTTAGTTTCAAGTGTACAGCAAAGTGATTCAGTTATACATATATATATATATATATATATATATATATATATATATATATATATGTACACACACACTTTTTCAGGTTCTTTTCCATTATAGGTTATTACAAGATATTGAGTATAGTTCCCTGTGCTATACAGTAGGTCCTTGTTGGTTTTCTATTTTATATATAATAGTGTGTATCTGTTAATACCAAACTCCTGACTTATCTCTCCCCTCCCCCATCTCCCCTTTGGTAACCATAAGTTTGTTTTCTGTGTCTGTGAAAGAATTTATTTTTAAAATAATTAAAACAACAAAAAATTTTGACCTCTAAAGAGGTAAATTGAATTATTCAGAGACCAAACAAACAAAAAGAAATCATATGCTAAAGATTCTGGACAGCAGAAGTGGGAGTAGGAATTAGAAAGGGGGAAAGGACGAGATTTTCTGTGGGAACAGCACAACCTCATGCTTAAACAATGACAACAAAAACCCTCCATGCTTAAAAGCAGCCTTAAAGATTATGGAACATTTTCAGGCTAGTTTCCCGCTGCTGGGTAAAAATTCATCGCCTTGTGGTTAGAATTCATTCTGACCTGGCAAAGTCATTTTATTGCTTCTATTAACTCTTACCTAGCGCTTCAGAATTAAAGCAGCTCTTAACCAAACTAACCTGAAAATCATCTCCAATTGCTATATGGTGTTTTCCAGAATGATTCATGTGATTCTCATTTCCCTAAACCTGGCTATTTTTGCTGTTGTTGTTTGGTGTTTTTTGCTATCATTGAGAAAAGGAAATGGTTTGATCTGCCCTGAAAGGTAGGTCCCCTGTGAATAGCGACAGGGATGGGGCTATTGGATATTTGCTACCAGCTCCCAGGGATTCTGAGATTTGAAGGAAATGCAGAAGACATCAGAAATGGGTGACAAGATCCCAGCTGAGAGGGGAAGGGTGGGCCTGCTTGAGAGTGCCTCGCCCTGGCCGTAGTGTGCAAGAACGTACAACCCCCAACCGGTCTTGGGCACCTGACAGCCTGTGGCTTTTCCCTTAAGGGGACGGGATGTGTCCTTACTTTGCTGTGTCCTTACCTTGAACCTTGGGGATTCCCCTCCCTTAACTTTCACCACCTTGAACCTGGTTGGCTCTTGGCGTCAGACATGCGGACAATCCGGCCAAAAAGGATGGCCAAACAAATGTAGCGCAATCCCTGGTTCTAGCTACTGAGCATGGCTAATTCCTGCCCAAATAGTCATGTGGGAACTACAAAGAGCAAATTAATTACACTCCTGTGAGTTTAAGCAGCAGCAAGAAGAAGAAGGAGAGGTAAATAACACAGAGATTGGATCTGAAAAGGACCAGAGGTGGGAAAACTGTGTATAACACACTTGGGGTAAAGAATCTGCACACAGATTAAATGTGATTGAAGGCTGGGAAAAACAAAAAGGGGGTTCCTGTTGGAAGATCACAGAATGCCCTGGCCCTCCTTGCTAATGCAGTTACAAGGTGTGCTTGTCCAATCATTGAAATAATAGAGCCTTCAAAGGATGTGGCTTGTGGGGTTTTGCTCAGCTTGGGTTCCCTTTGAGGATGGGAGGGCCAGGGAATTTAATCTCGCCAGGGGCTGAGGAGCTGCCTCGCGCTACCTGGGAAGCTGGGAGGAGGTGCTTTTCTAAGGGCCTCGGGGTGGGACGTTTTTAATCTTGCAAATAGAGAAGAAGGTGGGTAATGCCTGGCAAAACTGGAATTGGGGAAGGATGGAGCCCAAGCAAATTCTAGTATAAAAATCACATGAGAAGCTTGTTTGAAACGCAGAGTCCCAAGGCCAGCCATAAAAGATTCTGATTCAGTAAGCTGGGGTTAGGGTCTGGGAATCACAGGCAGTGTCTATGATTTGGGACCAGTGGCTCTCTGTCCCAGTTACTTTGCAAAAACTAAATGTGGTCTCTTCAAAAGTTAGCACTCAATCCAATTAGAGACTTGACTGATAAAAATACAAAAAACAAATAGACTATTCTTTTGCCACCTGTCGTTCATTCACCTTTGGAGTTCTTTGGCCTATTCACTGAAGAATAGTAACTTACCCAGGAATTACAGAACTATCAGAAGCAACAAAATATGATTTTAGTATTGATTTCTCCACAACTGCCATTACTTAGAGCAAAAGCCTGCCTGTGCCTGCCTGAAAGAGGGCAGGAGGGACAGATCAAGAAGGAGGTGATCCCTTCCTTTCAAGATTTCCTTTCGAGATCTGAAGACTAAACACCTTTCTTCCAGAGGAAGAAAGTGCTGGGACCCCCAGAGATCCACAAGATTCATTAGGGCTGTGCAGTAGCTTTAAGGTTTTTTCACGAAGACCCATCCTAAAAATACATTTCAAGACACAACCTACAACACACACACACATTCCACATACATGTACCTATGTGTGGTATGTGTTTATGTGGAAACGTACGGAAAATGGAAACGCTTTATAAAACACGACTTACCTTTACCGTGTGAAATGCACTCTGATATTTTCTATGCTCCGCCCTTTTTTCTTTTCCCTTCTCCCTTCCCCATCTTCCTTAATGATAGTCATGGTACCACAAAATGGTTTCATCTTGCTGTTTGAAAAGTGCTGGGGTCAGGGTAAGATTCCAACTGTTCTGAGTAGGAAAGAAGGGGAGAGGAGTTGGAGTTGGAAAAGAGGTTTGTTTACTCATTTTTTCCTTCTTCCTTCCTCAGGAAGTAACTCTCTTCATTTATCCATTGTCTAAATTGGCTAAGACAGCATCCATATCCTGCAGAGAAGACTTTACAGTCTTAGAGGTTGATACGTCAAAACAAGAGAAACGCTCCTCGGAATTTACTGATCCACAAAGAAGTCTTTTCTTCTTACCAGGCTGGCCTCCTCACTGTCTTGCACGGGGCATGCTCGTTTCTGCTCGGCTGTCTTTACCTCCTAACCTGGAATTCCAGCTGCCCACAAAATCATTCTCCTCACTTGCACCTCTCACCCCCAGGGCTGCCAGTGGAGGTCTGGGCTCATCTTCCCAGACCTTGAAAGCTACTGAAGGCACAGGTGAACCCTCCCTCCCCTAGCATCCTGCTCAAGCAGGTACAATCCACTTCAAAGTCAAAAGAACCAGTGCTGTTATTTATTTTACAACTAAAGCCATTATTTTCATCACTTGTAAATGAACTCTGGGACTCAAATGACACAAGGTCCTCACCATCAACCTTCTTCACCCACCTAGCGAGGTTCATTTTCATTGCTGTCATTTAATTATGTGCAGTAAAAACAGCCACAGTTTTGTCTGCTGTTGTTGGTTGAGTGGTTAGCCTTGAAAAATATCAGCTAAACAAGCCAACTTCATGAGTTACTTTTCATCACAGCGGGGAAAAAAAATCACCCCAGTCCCACCTTCGTTGTGACACCTGTTCATATCCACAAAGAAAAACAACAATTCAACCCAGATTTCAAGTGCTACCCAGCATCCTTCCTACACATACCTTATTTATAAAACGTCTTCGTTGGTTTAAAAAAAAAAAAACAAGCACTTTTGCAAATTAACTCTCTTCCAAAACAACTTCATTATAAATTAATTATCATGGTAAAATTATAAACCTCGGAGTTTCTATCCAGTTCTAAAGCAAAGAACTGGTTTTATCTCAGCTCTTTCGAGTGTATTGTGATCCACTGAATATCTGAGAACAAGAAGTCTATCAAAGATAGTTGGGATCATGTCAGAAGTATACAGGCACTAATTTGAAAAGGGTCTCTCACAATTGGGGCAATATGAGTATCCAAAAAAAAGTAATAATGGCAATCGATTGAAGCATGCCAAATATACAAAAATCCGTGAGTTCCTAAAGATATTACAAAAAAGAAGGTCATTGACCACTTCCGGAGTTCTCTAGGATACTTTCATTACTCTGAAAATTAATAAAGAAAAATGTCAAGCATTAAAATTAATTACTTGATAATGTTATTTAATACATATTTGTAGCCTCTTCGTGACCAAAGTGGATTTGGCCATATTTGTAGCATAAGGTTTCATCAGTGTTTTCCTATAATGTGAACTTTTGCCTTCTAATATGATTATAAAACTAACCATGCCTAATTTTGCTTTTTTAAAAAAATGATTTCATATGAGTGGAATTATTCAGTATGGTCTTTTGTATTTGCCTTCTTTCACATAGCATTTTGTTTTTGACATTCATCCATTCAGGAATATTTTATTCCTCTTTATTAAGCTGAGTAGTATTCTACTGTATGTAGTTACCGTAATTTGCTTAACCATTCACTAGTGCTTTTTCCGTATCTATTGAACTGATGGGTTTTTTTTCCCTTTATTCCAGCAATACGGTGATTTACATTGACTGATTTTCAGATGTTAAACCAATTTTGCATTCCCAGGATAAACTTAACTCTTAAATGTTGTTGGATTTGATTTACTAAAAAGAACTTTTTTTATTGAGGTATACCTGATGTACAATATTATATAGATTCCAGGTATACAACATAGAGGTGATTCGCAGTTTTTAAAAGTTATATTTCATTTATAGTTACTTGATTTACTAAAGTTTTGTTCAAGATTTTTGTGTCTATGTTTATGAAGGATATTGGTCTGTAGCTCTCTTTACTTCTGTGGTTTTTCACCGGTTTTGGTATCAGGGTAAGCATGATTTCATAAATTCAGAAGTGTTTGCAATGCCTGTTAAGTGCCTTGCAGAACTTTGAGAAACATTAAATTATGCATATTTAAACTGTCATTTAAATATGTTTCAAAAATAAAATAATCTGTTCTGACCTTCTTCAGTCTTTTCTAATTTCCATAACAAATATGGAAGGTGAACTCTGCTCACCTTCAAGGCTGGTTTGAAGGTGGCTGAATTAGTGAGTGATTTGTAATCAGATTTCAGGAAACTATTCCTAAGCAATTTTAGGGATTATTGTCACTAGAAACCTAGAAGGGGAAACCGAGACCCTTAAAGGTTGCCAGACTCTTCCAGATCAGAGTACCTTCCCACTTTCACAGCGCTCCATCACACAGCATTCATTACAAGCTTTTACAGGGAACTATATAAAGTGCCTGCTGTGTATACATTTACCTTATAAAATTAATGTGTCCGTCCTTACTCTTTTTCTTCCTTATGAAGGCCTACTCTTCCTACTGACACAATCCAAAAAGGGAGCGGGCAAAACAATGAAACTACAGGATCCTGTGGCTTGGAGGTTACTAGTTGAACTGGGCATGCTCAGTCGCCAGGCAGAATTTTTTTTTTTTTTTTCGGTGAAGTGGAAACTACAACAGAGCGTACCGTGCGCACGGAGGTGGGCGTGCCCTCGTGGAATTTAGAACGTTGCCGCAGCCAATGGGGCCTCGCGGCCGGCTGCCGGGGCTCCTCATTGGAGGAGCGGGGAGGCAAGCGAGTAGAGGGCCCCTGGAGGGAGCCGCGGAGGTTCAGGTCCCGGAGGCCGGGCTACGCCGAGCCCTGCGCGTGAACAGCTGCGGCGGGGGCAGCCTCCAGCGGCGGTGCCAGCATCCAGCGGCGGTGCCAGCAGTTCCAGCCCGTTGCT
Organism: Balaenoptera borealis; assembly: GCF_965194805.1. Lineage (NCBI taxonomy): Eukaryota > Metazoa > Chordata > Mammalia > Artiodactyla > Balaenopteridae > Balaenoptera > Balaenoptera borealis. The sequence goes on along the minus strand of NC_138873.1, from coordinate 115,898,946 downwards.
TTACTTTTTAGCTGCACCAACGTAGTCATTATGCCGAAGAGAAAGGTAAGTCTTACCAAAAAACATTTCAAAGGCCTTCAAATTGTGCTAACAGCAAATCTTGTCATTGCAATGGATGGCGTGCAGTGCACTCGGTAGTAACTCGGGGGTTGCGAATCTCTTCGCTTCTTCAGTGCTTGTTTTCAGTTGCCTGTTGCAGACATTGCGCCCTCCCTCTGTCCCCATCGATCTCTGAAATGTTACTTTCTTTCCGGCGACCCGGCTTCCCTTCTTTTTGAACTCATTCTAGCCGGTATGGTTTCCACCTCGAACAAGAAGCAAAAGCGCTTTTCACCCCCGCTTCCAGGAGGGGAGTTTGCTCTTTACAAACTGCCAGGTTGCGGTTAGTGTGGAGGAAAAGCAGCGCGGGGTGGGGAACAAGTCCACGCGTAGGGAGATGGAAAATGAATCCAATAAGTCGGGCAGATGTCGGGGTTATTCCCATGTGGGCCGTGCCCACGCCGGTGCGCCGCGATGGCTCTGAGGCTACAGGAGAGGGAAAGCCATGTTTAAAATAGCGCTCACTCCCCTGCTCGCCTGCGCTGCAGACCCGTATGTACCAACTCCAGTGTCAGGCAGGGCTGGGGACGGCGCAGGCGGGGCCGGGGTGGCTGGACTTGCCCGCAGTTGGCGGCGGCAGCCGCGGAGTTGGCCACACGCAGGACGGGACGCCGCCGGGGGCGCGCGCACTGTGGCTGCAAAGGGCAGGAGCCACCGGGTCCGATGCGGGGACCCAAACTCACACTCGGTCCCGGAAGGCGGGGTCCGCGTGCTCCCGCGCCCCTGGGTGCGTAAGGGGCACTGGGGTCACTCCTAGCGGACTATTATGTCCCCTTCCGCACAGGCCCCGGACACCAAGTAACTCGCATGGGGACGCACGTTTCCCTCGGAGTCCGGCTGCGACTTGTTGTCCCAGGGAGGAAGGGAAGGCTTTCCTCCCAGCCCGAGGCAAAACCGCTGTGTAGCGGCTGTTTCTAAGAAAATACCTTGCCCTCGTGTTTCCAACGATGTTAACCAGTGAGGGTATTAAATTTGAAGCAAAAGGGCAAATAATATTCTGCTTTATCGGTTAAAGATGGTGGAATGATTTGTGTGTGTGTGTAAATGACTGAATTATTTTAAAATATTGAAGCTTTAAAAATACAGAAGCTTTTGCCTTTTTATCTGTCTTTACTAAGAATTTGGTGGAAACTTGTCTCCTCCATTTTTAAAAAAACATTATAATTAAAAGTTTCAAAAAAATCTTAGAGTTTATTGTGCGCATACTGTGTGCCTCATAGTGTGGGCAGAGTTTGATTTAACATCTCGTTTAATCCTCTCATTTAACCTTGACAGGGATATTCCATGGAACTGGGGCTTAGAGACAGGAATTACCCAAGGGTCTCACCAACCAATAGCTAGTACCAGAGATTTAATTAGATGCTGCAGGTGTAGAGGCTTTATTTTCAGACAGTATTTACTCATTCTCTTCATTTAGTGGTGGGTGGATCAAGAGGAGTTTGAAATGCAAAGAGACTCCCTGCCTAAGAAGATGGATGGCATATTGAGTACTAATACTTTAGGTTCATTATTTAAACTTAATTTTTATGAAAGTATTCTTTTTCCATTACTAGAACGAGGCTATTAGAATGATGCCACAATTTTCAGCATTTTATCTTTGGTTTAATGACGAAGCTGGGAATTCTAGTAGAGTCACCAAGAAATGGGTTGCAGAATGAGTTGATACCATCTCCTTTCTTGGGAATTATTCACAAATTTAGACAAATAGTAGGTTAGAGGTGCACAAATTCTTTATTATAATGGACCCTGATGTGCCGGAATCCTTGTTGTCCAAGGGTCAGAGTTGGTGAAACCATTACTCTTACTTTTCCTCATTGCCCACCTCTCTTAAGGAAATAGAAGGGAAGAAAAGAAGAGCAGTAGGGGAACTGGCTTTTAATTATTGTTTTATTTCCCTAGAAGGCAGGGAAGAAGCTAGCCAGGCGTCCTGGGACTAGGGGCAGACCTGTGTGCAGGCACCTGTGTGTCATCCTAGGGACATCAGAGTGTTTTCAGAGGTGGGAAAGCTCTCCTTGAGTAATAGAAATGCTCTCCGTTTATACCCATGGCCAAAGGACCTGGGCTGGTACCTGGACAGGAGCAGCCGCAAATTAAACATGGCTTCCACGGCCACCCCATCTACAAGGCAAACCTTGGAGCCGCCTCACGGAACCCTGGAGTTCACGGGAACTTACATAGGAACCAATAGTCTTTAGATAAAGGCTGCCTAGATGCAAAGAAGAGAACTGGAGACAATCTGTGCGTTGCTCTGCAGGATCTGTGAAGCCGGGGTATCATGTACATACTACTCCACGATATTTTTCTTGGCTGAAGCACTGCCTGTTCTACATTATAAGTTTCGAAAGCGTCTCCACCGTACTTTTTTTCTTTTTTTAACCGTCTTGGCCCCTTTTTTTCCACTTTTCCCAGAAATCAAGAAATGTTATTTAATGAGCACTGTTGAGGCTGCAGAGTAAGAAACGGCACTAATAAAGTCAGTAGAAACATCTGGAATCCTAGCACTGCTTGCGTGCCATAGGGATATAAAGTTTGCCCTCATGGAGCTTCTGTTTAATTCAATGAGGTGATAAGGGTAGTGGCCACAAAACAATTGAATAATATTAAGCCTGTATGTATGTCCCAGAATACATAGTATAGATTCTAAAAGCTGTAGGATAGGTAAGGAAAGAAGGTTGAACTGGGGCCAGTCTTGAAAGTGTGTGTTGGGGGGTGCGGTTTCAAATATACAAATAGAAAAGCAGGCATTTTCTGTTTTCAGGCATTTGGATGCCTCTTCTGATTGTATCTCAACATGACCAGGCCTCAGGTATATACTGTACCTCGAAGGCCACAGTATCCACATTAATATAAAACATTCTTATGCCATTTCTTTTCTTTAAATATTTTATTTTATTATTGTTTTTTTTTCGTTTTAATTTTTTATACAATTTTTAAAGGTTACTTTCCATTTACAGTTATTACAAAAAAAATTGGCTATATTCTCCGTGTTGTACAATACATCCTTGAGTCTGTCTTACCTTTGTGAATTTTATCTATATCTTCGTGTGTGATAGTCATAACTACACGAAACCAAATGGTTTTTATAACTGCAGTAGTATTTTCTTGAAGCAGTATAGCACTCAGTAGTGACGAGTTCTTCAGTTAGCGTTCCATCTCTTCCCAAGTTGGTGAGATTTAAATAAAGTTGAGTTTCCTCTATTCATTACCTAATGGGTGGTGGGTCACCACCCACTAATTCCTGGACTCAGGTGGTGGTGGGACAGTGAATGACTGAGTTCTGGACTGTTCTGGTCAGACATCCACGAATGCCTACAGTGATCTTGCTGTTATGTGATGACCTGATGGTCTACAAAGAGACCTCAGCCAGCAAGTCCTAGAGCCATGGTTCTGGCGTGAGTAGCAAAAACACTCCTTCTTTTTATTTTGCCAGTTCTTCATCACTGGAACTATTGGAAATGTCTAGTGTATCACATCAGAAATTTTCTCGAATGAGGCAGTTTTCCAGGAATTTGGGATGTAAACACTAGTCTCTCTTTACAGTTAAAATAAAGGTTTAAGGAAGAAAAGTCTGTCTGCCTCTAGCTTTGAGATTTGAAATTATGTTTTATCTCTTTTCATAGAGTGGAAAGGCCCAGTAGGTCTGGACTTGGCACGTGGGATGCTTAACTAACAATACTCAAGGTTTCTGATTAATCTTTCAAAGGAATATCACATATTATAACACCAGAGACAGACTCTGTAAATGAAAATAGAGATAAATTTGACTACATAAAAATGAATATGTCAGTATGGCAAAGAAAAAAAAAACCCTGTTAACAAAATTTTAAAACTTATGAACAACTGGGGAAAAAATATTTGTACCACGTATCACTGAAAAAAGTGTGCTATTTTAAAAAGATAAAGAGGCTCACATGTCCTTATGGAAAGGATGTATATGCTTATAAGAAAATAACAGATTCAATAGATGAAAATGTTTAGTTTTACTAAAAATCAAAGAAATGTATATTATTAAGAATAATGAGATGTGAGTTTTTAAAACCAGTCTGGTTTAAAGAAAAGCTTGAAAGTGTTACTGCCCAGTGCGTAGTGACACTGACACTTTAGCAACTCTCAGGCAATGTGGATGGGGGTATAATTTCGTTTAAAAAAAAAAAAAGCTTTATTGAGGTATGATGTACTTACCATAAAATCCATTCATCTATTCAAAGTATACGAATCAATGATTTTTAATAAATTTATAGAGTTGTGTAACATTACTATAATCCAGTTTTAAACCACTTCTATCACTCCAGAAAGGTCTCTCCCATTGTTTACAGACTGTCCCTACTCCCACCCCAGTCTTAGACAACCACTAACCTACTATCCCTATATAGATTTGCTTTTTCTGGAAATTTTATATAAAAGGAAGCACACAGTATATAGTCTGGTTTCTTTCACTCAGCATAGTGTTTTTGAGGTCCACCCATGGGGTAGCATGTATCCGTACCTCATTCCTTTTTAGTGCCCAATAATAGTCCACTGTGTGGATATTCGACTTTTTGTTTATCCTTTCACAAGTTGGTGGACATTTGGATTGTTTCAATTTGGGGTTATTATAAATAATGCTGTTGTGAATATTTGTATGTAAGTCTTTGCACAGACATATTTTCATTTCTCTTGGGAAGTTTCCTAAGGGTGGAACTGGTGGGTGGTATGAAAGTCTGTCTTTAAGAAACTTCCAAACTGTTTTCCAAAGTAGTTGTATCATCAGTGAATGAGGGTTCCAGTTTTTCCACATCTGTGCTCATAGCTGGTATTGCCAGGGTTTTTTGCTTATAGCCTTCTAATTAGTCTAATTTACATTTCCATAATAAGTAATGATGATGAGCATCTTTTCATGTGTTTACTAGCATAATGGATATCCTAGGTGAAACATCTATTCAAATATTTTGCCCATTTTGAAATTGGATTGTTCATCTTATTATTGAGTTGTAAGTGTTCTTTATATATTCTGGATGCAAGTCCTTTATCAGATATATGATTTATAGATCTTTTCCTTCAGTCTGTGGCTTTTAAAGAAATTTTGTCTTGATGTCTTTCAAAGAACAGAAGCTTTTTAATTTTGATGGAATCCATTTAGTGTCCTGTCTAATACATCTTTGCCTAATCTAAGGCCACAGATATTTACTTCTAAAAGTTTTATAATTTTAGCTCTTATATTTAGGTTTATGATCCATTTTGAATTAAGTTTGTGTATAGTATGAGATAAGGGTTTCAATTCTTTTGTGTGTGTGTGTGCGTGCGCGTGTGCAATGTGGATACCTACCTGTGTCAGCACCAACTGTTAAAAATACCATCTTTTTTCCACTGAATTGCCTAGGCACCTTCGTTGAAAATCAATTCATCATAATGTAAAGGTTCGATTTCTATCCTCTGAGTTGTGTTGCATTATCTATAGGCTTGTCCATATGTCAACACCACATTATCTTGATTACTGTGGTTTTATAGTAGGCTTTGGTACTGGTAATGTCAGTTCCTCACTTTGTTCTTCCTTTTCAAAATCGTTTTGGCTATTAACATCCTTTGCACTTCCATATAAATTTTCAAATCAACTTGTAAATTTCTACAACATGCCTGCCATGATTTTGATAGGGATCGAATTGAATCTGTAAGTTAGTTTGGAGAGAACTGCCTTCTTAGCCATATTGAGTTACCCAGTCTGAATATGAAAGGGCCTGATATGTAGTATGCCATCCATAAATACTTGCTGAATTTAATTGCGCCAATGTTGATATGAGACCTGTATTTGAGTAAAGCCTCCAGAATGCCAGGGTTATACATTTTATTCATTCCTTCACTCACTTCATGTTAAATAAACATTTATCAAGCATCACCTTTATGCAAAGTACTATCACCTTGGGAAAGTAAGTGAATTATTATTTCTTCCAACCCTTTTTGAAGTGAATGAGTAAAGGCCCTTATTTTTAAGGATCTTTCAGTCTGACAGGGTAGGTAATATACATATGTCAGTATTCATAATTCAGGGCAAGAAGTGATAATGAGCCACAAGAAAAACTATGAGCTCTGAGCATTCAAAAGTTTGGTCAGACTCTGTGTCCAAAGAAAAGACACTGGCAGAAAGTTGTTTGGTTAAAAGGGTTGGGGATTATAGCTTCTTTTTTTTTAAATCACAAGAGGATCAGTGCTAGTTTGTTAATAAAGGTGATCTCTGATGTCTTGCTTTCTTTGAAGTAGAAGGAAGTTAAATTCAAGGCCAGTTACAACATTTGGGGTTAGATTGTGTACGGTAGCTACCCTTACTCATTAGTAAAGATTCAGTGACTTCTTGGCTCCTATGCTTTTCTGTAACCACTCTCTTGTGTTTAAAAGGTGGTTGTCTGGGACCATGTTTCTAAGTTGAGACATGTTATTTGATTGATTACCTAATTTTGAATTAATTTTGTAATCCTTCTAATTCCACTTGATCATGAAGTCTTTGGTGGCTCTGGTCTTTTTTTAATCCCCTTACAGCTCCTAGCACAGGTACCGTAACTGTTTGCTGAACGAGTGCATGAATGAATTGTTTTCAAGGGAAGAAGGTAGTAACTTTAATTATTTCATATCCTTGTTGGGGAGATAGTCCAATATAGCCTGGATTTACTGTTTACTAGCTGTGTAATTTAGGGCAGGTTACTTAACTCCTCCCTAAGCTTCTGAGTTCCTAATTCTCTGAGACTTGGTTTCCTCATCTGCAAAACTGGGCTAAAAATATGTTCTACCTCCTTGGGTCGTTGGAGGCATTAAATGAGATGGTGAATGCACAGTTCTTAGCACAGGGCCTGGCATGTGTGAGACGGTCAATGGATGTTCATTACTGTGGTGCTGATATTTTTAATTATTAAGAGAACTACAGTGAAAAAACAGGTTTCTAATAAGCCAAGCTTCCATTTTGTAGGACCAATGGTGCACAGATATCACCCTGTATGTCCAGTTAACTGCAATTATAGGAGTAGGTAGTGTTTTTGAAAGAACATAAGCTTTCATCTGGTGCATTTTTACATGGTTGATTTTTCTCACAGAAAAAATTATGCTTAAAAATATTGCCACATAACATTAAAATTCCCTTGGCAAATCAGTTATCAAGTGATCCTCTTTCCCTATATTTTTTCCCCTAAAGCACTGCCTTTGTTTACACCAAAGTTAAATAGATTCCACTTTCCTGCAGGGTACAATTTGGAAATGGCGACTGAAGTAAACACCGTTTAAGCTGTCTGCTTTCACAGTACCTAGTATGTTGAAATACGATGTTAGTCTCCTGAGTAATTTAAAAATCAGTGTTGAAGATAACAAACCAAATCAAAATGTTGAATATTTTCTCCCGCTGGCTGCTTATTTATTGTACATTTAACTGCGTTCTTGGAAGAGTTCAGTGGAATCATGTATGGGTTCCTGGTCAAGGTATTTATTGAGTCCAGTATTTTTACATCTTGTGAGCATGTCCAGAAACAGGGCCATTTATATATGCCCAAGGCAAATGCGTGGTCGGTCCCAGCAAGTAAATGATATGCATAATCAGAAGTAGGGAGATATAGAAAAAGGTTTTAAATCTCAAAATTGGTTCCAAAATTTAATATTTTAAGCAGAACTTATATCCGTAACAATATATACACATATTTATTTCCATTAAAATTTAAATAGCTACCGCTTATTGAATACCTGGCTGTACCGGACCTGAGCTTTGCACTTTATAGTCATTAGAATAAAATAAAAATTAAATAAAAATATGTGAAGTTGTTAGAAATAAACCTGTGTGGCACGTATTACGGTGTAATTTCATATTATTTCATTTTATTCTCCCCGCAGTTCTGCGAGGCTGTCCTCATCTCACAGATCGTGTGACAGCCACAGTAAATAACATTTAGGTGGCTTTCTATGACTCAGTCACAAAGTTCCCAGACAGAGCCAGGAATTCTACCCCAGCCCTCTTTTACTCAAGCTTTTTCTCCTAACCATGACACCACAGTACTTCCCATAAATATTTATTTCTAATGGCCTCGTGTATTTTTATTTAAATCAAGGCGCCCAACGAATGAAACAGGGAAGATTCAGGCGTTATGTAAATATGTGAGTGTCCATCTGTTTAAAATGTTGTCTTTATTAAGATATAGGCTGGGAAGATTCAGGAGTTATGTAAATATGTGAGTGTCCATCTGTTTAAAATGTTGTCTTTATTAAGATATAGGCTGATGCCATTGTTTCTAGGTACCAGTCATAGGAAGGTACCCCACAAGTCATTATTATCTGTGATCACGCCTAAGGCTGCCCTCAGGGTCCAGGCCTCTGGCTTCTGAAAGATGTACATTATCATGAAGCCTTCTGGGTATTTCAGGAACTAATGGACTGCAGGGTCATATACAAGGTATATATATATGACGTTTCCTCATCCAAGCCTTGGTATCTGAGTATTGAGGGTCTAAAACTTCGTATTTTCTCAAATTCCACCATGAACTGCTGGATTTACTATTTCTAAGATGCATTGTCTTCGTTAATTTGTTATATTTCAAAGAATAGGGATATTCCCCTGTGACCAGAAACATGTAAACACACTTGCATATTATACAATATATTGAGAGGTTATAATGTAAGTGTTAAGTCACCATTGCTTACGCATTGGATTTTAAAAATGAGCAGGTGTTTTGTTTTAGCAGGTGCTAAAAGCCTCATAGTTATCAAAGCTGTTGCACCTAGAACTGGATGGAGTTTTATTTCAGAGTCCTGGATTACCAAATGATTCATGTTTAATTACAAAAGTTATTTTTAAAAGATATAAAGTGATATTATTTTAAAATTATATCTTTATTATTCTGACCCCATATAAAGATAAATACAAAGTTTACCCCAAGAGATTTTTTTTTTCTTTTCTTTCTTTCTCTCTCTTTGTTTTTTCTTCTTGGGTACAAGCTGTGGCTTTTTACAGTACAGTACTGGACAGAATTTGTTAAATTCTACTTCGCGGGCAGTTGTGAGTCTTGGGCCTGGTGTATGTAGGAGGTAAACATACCAAAGGCTTGAGGTGATCAACGTGTGAAGCTTTAAAGACTTCTGAAGTTACGTGTATATGCCACATAATACAGTTTTTAACTGTATCTTTTCTACTTCTCATTGCTTTCCTTTATCGCTTCTCTTAATTACAATTTTTAATTTTACTGTTCCCCCTTTGAGTGGTCACATGTCCATCACATCAGAGCTGGCTGATTCATTTTGCAAAAATATAAGGAACATCATAACTGTGTTTACCATTTAGTAGAAATAAACTCATGTCTGAGCAAATAGGAAAATAAAGTAACCATCTGATAACAGCCCTTTAAAACCCCTGGTGTAAAAGTTGGAAGACTGGGGTCTAGTGTGGTCTTCACAACTCTTTATTGGGGGAGAGTCACTTGACCTCTTCAAGTCTCTATTCTTCATCTGTAAAATGGGAATATTAAGACAGTCCCTGTGTATCTCAGTGCTACTGAGAGGATCAAATACAGCAACAAGGTGAAAGTATACAGAGAAATGTAAAGTACTATTAAAAATGATAGAACTGATTTGTTGTGTTGCCTTTACTTTTAATAGTGAGATAAAAATACTTGTATATGTGTGTGTGACCATTTAAAAACCCAGAATAGTACATTTATGTGCATCTCAACATGTAATTTTTTTTGTCAACATGTAATATTATTTATTTTATTTTTTTATTTTTTAACTTTTTTTAGAATTATCTGACAAAAATTTATTTTTTTTGTAAGTTTAATCTTTATTTTTATTTTATATTGGAGTATAGCTGATTTACAATGTTGTGTTAGTTTCAGGTGTGTACAGCAAGGTGATTCAGTTATACATATATCTATTCTTTTTCAGATTCTTTTCCCATATAGGTTATTACTGAATATTGAGTAGAGTTCCCTATGCTGTACAGTAGGTCCTTGTGGATTATCTATTTTATATATAGTAATGTGTATATGGTAATCCCAAACTCCTAATTTATCTACCTCCTTATCTTCCCCCTTTGGTAACCATAAGTTTGTTTTCTAAGTTTATAAGTCTGTTTCTGTTTTGTAAATAAGTTCATTTGTATCATTTTTTTTAGATTCCGCATATAAGTGATATCATATGATATTTGTCTTTCTCTGACTTACTTCACTTAGTATGATAATCTCTAGGTCCATCCATGTTGCTGCAAGTAGCATTATTTCATTCTTTTTTATAGCTGAGTAGTATTCCATTGTATATATGTACCACATCTTCTTTATCCATTCATCTGTTGATGGACATTTAGTTCCTTAAAAAACTAAAAGTAGAGCTACCATATGATCCAGCAATCCCACTCCTGGGCATATACCCAGAGAAAATCATAATTCGAAAAGATATATGCACCCCACTGTTCATTGCAGCGCTATTTGCAATAGCCAGGACATGGAAGCAATCAACATGTAATATTTTTAATGGGAAATTGTGTCTTGCTATTCCAAGAGGCTCACAAATGAGGGGGAGTAGGACACACTACATTACATATTATGTGTTGCTTGGCTAGGTCTACAGGTTAAGATATTTCCCACCCTGGAAGCACTTTGCTCCCCTAGCATCCCAGATCTGCACACAGTTTTGAAATTGGGAAAGCCAGCAGAAACGACTTAGAGTGGCGTAGTGGATGAGTCGTGAACCTGAGCCAGCCCCCCCGGCTCTGAATCACAGCTCTTCCACAGACCAGCAAGATTACCAGCTGGGTCATCTTGGGCAAGTTACCTAATCTCTCTGGCTTCAATTCCTCATTTATACAATAGACATGATGCTGTTTACCAACCTCACAGGACTGTGGTGAGGAGACTAACTCATTCAGATCATTGCCTTGCACATGAGTGCAGTACAGAATCCATGTTTACTGAGATTATGGTTGTTCCTTTGGGTCTCTTCTCGTGTCCTTTTCTAAGACTCCCATACCTGGCATCTCTGTCCTAGACGCTTACATAATGTGATTAGTATGTATACGAGCATCTCACAAAGTCAGGCAAGTCATCTTTGGGTCCATCCTCTTAGTTTTCCTCATGAAGAAACTCAGGCCCAGGGACATAAGATACAAGCCAGACTGGGATCAGGCTTCAGACCTCAGCTGGGACCTTCGCCCACGATCCCATTCACACAACACGGGGGAAGAGATAGCTGTCATGAAAGAGGCAGCTCAGGCCAAAGAGATGTGTAAAATATTTTAAATTATTTCATATTAATGATATACTTCCATTATTAAATTATGTGTATTTATAGTAAGAAAAGTTCACTGAACATACTTGAAGAGGGCTTTTTCTTTGCTTTCAGTTATCTTTTGTAATGGAGTACAATGTGAGATAGTTTCCCTAAAAGTATCTCTCAGAAAAGAAGAGTTGCTGTTTATATCGGTTCATCCAAAATCTTCTAAAGCAGAGTTCTTACTCAATTACTTTTATCTTGAACAACAAAATTTTATTTGGGGAAGACATACTAGCCTCATGGCCTTAATAAGCTATTTGGGTTTATAGAAGTTGACGAAATTAATAGGCACAAGCAAGGAAGGAGGTAAGAAAGAAATTTGACATCAGTTTGATTATTAATCCTTTGCATGGGAGCTCTCAATCCTAAATGCTGGATTTTTAAGGGTTATTGTAAAGAAAGCAAGGCAGTATTGGAGGATCCCAAACATATACTTACAGCATGAATGAAAAACAGCCATGCTGATGTTAAACAATGGTCCTTGTGGCTTTGAATAAAATTTTCAGTGTCTGTTTCATATGTCAAATTCAAATATGTGAATATATGAGTTTAAGGGAAGTACCTGTTATTTGGAAAACTTCATAAGAATTTCCTGGACAGTGCCCCCATTTGTGGAGGGAAATTAATCAAGTAGTTGTGTTTATGTGTTAATTTTAGCAGAAAAGTAAAGAGTTAGTTATGGACACATTTCAGTCTTTCTCTGAGTGGGTTGTTTGGATTTTTGTCCTAGAATGGTTTTCCTCCTCTAACCAGCTTACTATTGGACTGCCTTCTTTTCTCCAGCCTTAGGTTTATAACAGAAAATGTAAATCGATTTTAAAAGAAAATGTAAAGAAAAATAATAATAATTTAAACATACTGGCCAACAAGTTAGAGAAAAATCCCCTCCAAGTAATACATTCCCCAGGTGAAAAGAAGTGGTTGTTGGTTTACTTGCAGTGTTAGGTCTACTCCCAGCTTTCGTGCATCAGCATGGATAACCCAGGAGTTGAGACTGGATTTGTTCTATGGCTGCTGGCAGATGGTTTCTTGAATTTCATGCGTACTCTAGGCTCTCAACAAATTCACTTAAGTTATAAAGCAGTAGCCCTCGTCACTTAAAATCTTAGAAGGAAAACTCTGAGAGCCTACACTTACCAGTAAAGACTATTTGGAACTTTAATACAAGGTCCAGTACTCTTTGCTGAGAACCCCGAGCCCTCCTCTTTCTTCTCCTGTGGCTGAGAAATACGGCACCAGGAGGTACTAGCCTTTGTTCCTAGCTTCCTGCCACACCCGCAATATTTTTCTCTGTAGTGACAAATTTGGAGGCTAAGGCCATGTCGTGCTATTCCCAAGCAACTGTTGAAGGCCATAAGGATTTTCTCATCTCCTCTGATACCTTCCTGAGTTTGGTGAGAGAAAACTGGGTTCACGACGCCCACAAGAGCCCCTGTGTAAGGTGGTAACCACTGTTTATTGCAGGAGAAGCTCAGCAGTTGGTAATTTGTCCTGTTGATTCCTGTGGATGATCTACAGAATGAAAATTCCAAGTTTCTTTTCTTGGTTTCCTGAGAAGGGCTGCTGCTGCAGTTATCTTAAGGAAATATGGTTGTGTCCCCTTCAGTGCATTTTTGTGTCTTCAGGTGCAGGACCCAGGCATCTTTGTGAGATGGGAGAATGGAGACAGTGCAGTTGGTCAGCTGCTGAAGGCAGCCGAGCTCCCTCTGCCCAGCTCTCATCCTACACTCACCCAAGAGGGACAGTTCTGAATTCGCGTTTGTAAAGCTCTTGGCTTCCTGTCTTACCCAGCTCCAGATTCCTTCATATCAGCACAATTGAAATGACTATGAATTATATGTCTTGAACAGAAAAGGAAGAGGCAGTGTGTGGACCTGACTTATAAGCCATTTAAGAAATACAGAAAACACTGGGACTTCCCTGGCGGTCCAGTGGTTAAGGCTCCGCACTTCCATTGCAGGGGGCATGGATTTGATCCTTGGTTGGGGAACTAAGATCCTGCATGCCGCATGGCGTTGCCAAAAATAAAAATAAAAATAAAAATAAATAAAAAAGAAAATAACTGTTTTAAAAAAAAGGAATACAGAAAGCACTAATAGTCATGGAATTTGTGTTGGGAGTAGATGTGGCACTGCCAACTGGGCTTTGCTTCCACTCCCCTACCCCCTTAGTATTGATAATATTTTAGGGGGTTTTAATTACAGAAAAATTCAGGAAACAATATAACATACCTATTTACCCATCACTCAGAATTCGCACATTTGAACTTTTTTTATCCTATTTGCTTCAGATCTTTCTAAAAATAAAATGTTACAGATAAAGTTCAAGTTCGGAACACCCCCTTGGTTCCCTTCCCTTGTCAGCCTCCCTGGAGAGAAGCATGATCATGAATTTGGTGTGTATCCTTCCAGCCCATGATTTTATACATTTATGATGTATATGTCATATATAAATCCATAATATTGATTTGCTTTAAAATTTGTAAAAGTGGAATCATATACTTGTATTGTTCTATGTCTTCTGTTACTTGACATTATAATGAATGAATATAATTTCTTTAGGTATATTATGATAACTAATCTATTTGGACTTTTTTAATGACTTATTTTGTGGTTTCCATTTATCATGTGTTTTCCTTTAGTTTGCTCTTTTCTCCTCTGCCTTTGATTTGTAAAATTTGCCTTATTCCACTTCTCCTGATTTTTAAGTTTATAGATCTTATTTATTTTCTTAAAATTTGTAATGCCTGTCTTTAAATTTTGTTTTAACAGAGTCTAAAATGACTCTGTGTCAGTATCATTTTCCAGAACAAAACCAGGACCCTCCCATGCTGGGGGTGAGGATGATCTGTTCCCCCTCCTCTCATCTTTTGCGGTTGTTATTGTCTAGAATTGTGCCATCCAATATGGCAGCCATTAACTGCATGAGTCTATTAGCCAATGAGAAAGAATGAGCTGAATTTTTAAAATTTTAGTTTAATCAATTTAAATTTAAGAACTGGTATTAGATTCAGTTACTGGAAAATTTTAAATATTTTTGCAACAACCTGAATATGTGAAACTGCTATAAACTTTATGATCTCTAACATATTTAGAGGGTCAGGTGTTCCTGGTGAAAACTTAACATTTGAATGGAGGTGTGCTGTAAGTGTAAAATACATGCCAGGTTTTGAAGATTTAGTACCAAGAAAATTTGTGAAATATCTCATTAATAATTTGGATATTGATAACATGTTGCAATGATAAAACTTTAGATATGTTCAGTTAAATAAAATATATTATTACAATTAATTTCACCCATGTCTTTTAACTTTCTTCACGTGGCTGTTAGAAAATCTAAAATTACGTGTTATAATTCTATAGGGCAGCACTAGTCTAGGATTTCTATTGAAATATTTTTAAACACACAAAAAATAGATATTAGTATCTACAGGTAATAATTAGATTTGCCAATATATTTTATACATTTTTTCTTACATATTTTCCTTCCATCTTAATTCACTTTTCTTATCACTGAATTTGATTATTTAGTATTGTATCCTTGTTGAAAGAAAGGTTCTGTTGGTAGTAAACTCTCTTAGTATTTGTATTCTGATATGTCTTTATTTTGCCTTCACTCTAGAATGATAGCTGGGTATAGGATTCTAGGCTGACAGTTTTCCTCAACTCCTTGAACATTGCTTTGTGGTTTCTTATAATTTATAGATGCTTGAGAAGTAATTCTTTAAAAATAATTCATCTTTTAATTCTGATAACTTTTAAAGATTTTTCTCATTTTCCTTGACCTTCTGTAGTTTTATTCTGTCTCATTGTATTTGTTTGCTTTGTTTTGTTTCCACTTTGTTCCTTGGTGTGAGTTTTCCATCTGGAGACTCATGACTTCAGTTTGGGGAAGTTCTCACCCATTAAGCCTTTGCCTTCCTCCTAGTTAGTATCTCTGTTCTCTGCTTCTGAATGTCTATTAGATACGTGTGGAACCTCGCAGTTAGCCACTGTGTCTCCTAACCTCTCTTTCATATTATCTCTTCATTGCTCTTTCCCGCATTCTGGGCTAATTCCTCAGCAGTCCGTGACAATTCGTTATTTCTTCTACTGTCCCTGTTCTAGAGTTTATGTTTTGAGTTTTTTTATTTCAACGAGCCTACTTTAATTTTCAGAGCTTATAATTTTAAAAAGTTCAACTACCTGTTGATTTTTGCCAGATTTCATGCTCTTGGCTGACTTTGTGTCTCCATTGGGTCACCAGGTGTTCAGTGATCCACCTGCCTGCCAACTTGCCCTCAGGTCATCTCTCAGTGGTGCTTCCGGCTCCCCCAGAATCCCTGCTGTGCCTTCCATCAGGCCACGTGTGTCCCCCACCCCTTGCTGGCTCTCAGCTCAGTCCCCTTCCACTTGGGTGCTGAAGGAGCCTCAGATATGTGAATGAGATCTTTTTGTTAGACCATGGTTCTCTGCCCTCTTGACCATTCTGGTTCCAACTGGATTAGCATAAGCCTGCCCTGTCTGGGGGAGTGGGGCAAGAACCCCTCTGCCTTGGAATTCCCCACATCCCGTCTAACTCACTTCATCCTTCCTGTCAGCCCGCGAGGTGGTTGAAGTACATCTGAGATCATCTATGTATACCCCCAAGCCTCATTTCTCCCTTTTCTTTGTTTTTATTCCTCAAGATCCCTTGGGACAAAACCTTTGGGCTTCTCTTTTAATCCCTTCATACCATGATCTCCTGCTGTCTCCAGCCTCATGGCTAAGTGTTAACGGTGGACAGAGTGTGTGATAAGACAGCCTGAAACGGTAGGTCTTTCCAAAATCGTGTACCTGTTACTCTGTGTAACAAAAACAGACGACAAGGTTGCAGGGACTCTGGATGTAAGGAAATGTGCTCAACCTCAAGGCTCTGTTGAATATGATATGTCATATTTGATAATTCAGAAGACATATATTTTGTTGTATAACATCTGTATAGCGATTGAGTCTGTGAAATGCTCTCCCCAACATCTGGCTTGATCGTAAACATGAACCTCTGAGTTAGATGTCATTATCATCTATCATATGAAGACACTGAGCCACAGTGATCAAGTCACTGCCCCAGATCACACAGCTCCTAGGTGGAGAGCCAAGATTGAAGCCAGTGTCTTGACCTGCACGTGTGCCACAATACCCCACTGATCCCAGGGTGAAGATCACTTGGGTTGTTCCTGACTTGCAGTTTGCTATGTGCTTGTTCATAGAATGCTCTTATGGAGAGGTTGAGCTTTGCTGGAGTTGTATCTCTTCCCATCTCCAGTCTTAGGTTCATTCGTTCATGCATCTGAAAGGATTAACATTTTCAGTTATACCTGTTTTTTTTGGTGGGGTCTTTCCCAGTTTCTCTTTTTCAATAATTTGCATCCAGTACAAACATTGTTAGGTCAGTGTTTAGAGAGTGATCTTTCAGTCATATTGCTGTCACAAATCCACTGCCTAGAAGAATATTGAACATAATGTCATTAACATCAGTTTAAGAAAAAATTTTTAGTGTCATTTAACATCAGTAGTAGCTGTGTGCTGCTTCTTTAAAAGCCTGTCAGTTACAGCTGGAGGGTACCCCAGATTGAATCTACTGAGTGGCCTGATAAGTAAGAATGAGAGCCCAGCACTTTAGACAACAGAGGATCTGGTCTGTGGCCAGAAGGGTCAAGTTTGTAACCGTGGAAATGAGCATAGCCAAATGGCTCACCTAGGGATTCGATTTTCTAAGATTTTTCTGTCTCAAACTCAGCTGGCTGGTATAGCATGAGATCTGTGAGCCAGACATTCTTTGCAAGAGAGTGGGGACAGAAAAGAGAAGTTCTGGGACTCCACCCCGTCCCCCCTGCCTCACCAGTCCAGTGGTTAAGACTCTGAGCTTCCACTGCAGGGGGCACGGGTTTGATCCCTGGTTGGGGAACTAGGATCCTGCATGCCACGCAGCATGGCCAAAAAGTAATAAATAAAGAAATAGAAATTTGCACCAAGAAATTTAACACAATTTAAAAATAAAGAAAGAAAGAAAAGAGAGGCTTTGTTTTCCTTGATGATAGAGAAGATTCCATGGATGAGGGAAAAATAATTGGTTGATTTGGGAAACAGGAGAGAGCTCCATGGATCTGGGAGGTTCTGAAGAGAGATGAATCGGTAGACGGTGGGTAACAGTGGGTAACAGGCAGCCCCAGGGAAGAAGAGAAGGTTTACTGTGTCTTGAAGAAAAGCTTTTGTCTTTCTCAAAGTCTTTATCTACTTCTGACCTGTGTTTTACATATTACTTTATAATCTAAGTGTTTATTTATTTTCTTTGGCTGTGCTGTGCGACTTGTGGGATCTTAGTTCCCTGACCAGTGATCGAACCCGGGCCCTTGGCAGTGAAAGCACAGAGTCCTAACCACTGGACTGCCAGGGATTTCCCTATAGTCTAAGTGTTCAAATTTAGCCTTAACTTTATGTGGACATTCCATGTATTCACATAGCCTATTTTTAATTGCATTGCATTAGTAATTATATCGTTTATTTAAACATTTCTCTGTTATTTACTGATCATGTGAGTTGTTTCTAGTTATTTCGTATTAGAAACAGTACAAACAAAACCGTATTTTTACAAAGTCTCTTTCTTTGAGTCTTCGTTCCAAAATTGGAATTACTGGGTCATTATATGATTAGTCCTAAGTGTCTTTTTCATATTGCCAGGCTGTTCTTTGAAAATATTATATTAATTTACAGTGTCACCAACCCCAGCAAAAAGTGGGTTTTAGGAGCTTTGAATGTTTTTCTCATTTTATCAGATGAGCCATTGCCGCATAGCTGCTTTATTTTCCTAAGCCAAACATTTGTGCCAAATGTCGTTTGCTCTTTGTATGTTTTCACCCTGGGAACTCCGTTCCTATCTTGTGTTAAATAGTTTTAATTTTCTAATTAGTTGAATAGTTTTTATCTTATTTATTGTCTTTAGCCAATAAAAATATATTGGGATAACTGATGTGTCTCATAAATCTAAGTGTATTTCCCCCGTTGTGAGTCAGGTTTGAGCTGTTGCGAGAGTGGGAGGGTGCCCCGACCCCCGGAGATGGATCAAAATCAGGAAAGAAATCGGCTGGGGTGGCCGGGCGCTGGGCCGTCCTACCGAGGCTGGGAGTGTGGGAGAGAGCCTGGAGCTGACGATGGAAAAATAGGAACTCACGATAAATGTATCAAATCGTATCAAGAAATGGGCTAGAAATCAAGGCTAGGCGAGTATGGGGTGAAAGTACGCTTTTGCGCTTGGCTTAGGTTTTCCCTGCTCTCACCTTAGGGAAACAAAGTGACTGGAACATGTGTTGGGTCCCAGGCACCCCTGCTGCTGACTGCTGGGTCCCTGTTCTTTACCGGGCAGCAAGAGATCAACGAAAATTCCTTAGAGTGAATGTGCATTGAGAACAGGGGCTCAGATCAGTTCTTGCAATACTTCCTGGTATAATCTTAGAGCAGTTATGCAGATAAATGCAGTGTGTGTGTATGTGTGTGTGTCTGTGTGTGTGTGTGTGAAACATATCCTCTTACAAACTTACTTTTCCCTGCAGAATATCATTGGCTTATGTGGTCTTTTAATATGCATTTTCCAATTTCAATACAATTCACCGAAATTCTTTCTTTCTAGTCTCCAGAGAATCCAGAGGGCAAGGATGGATCCAAAGTAACTAAACAGGAGGTAAGTGTATCTTTGACATCCTGTATTTAATTATTAACTGGAATTTTTAGTATCATTATGATGGTCTACATCTGAATGAACACTCTTTGAAACCAGATTGTTGAGACGACATAAACCAGAGATAAAAGTGTGGCTGTGTAGCCTCCCTTAGCCTGGATAGATTTCAGTTAGGGGCACTCATGAGGCATTTTCCACTTGCTATGTTGTTTATGTTTCTACCTGTTGGCGCTGCTGTCTGTTAAAAGGGATACTGAGAATTCCTTCTGGGCAAAGAGCGAGATAATAGGTAAATTCATCAAGGAGAACAAAGTCGGCCTTTCACAGCAAGGAAGTGAAAGACTTGATTTAATAAATTCTCTGCTCCAGTGAGTGAACTATAGATTACTTTTTGGGTTCTGAATATTTGCCTAAAAGGAGTCATCTCTAAAGTCAAAAACTATGAAGGATACATAAAATGTCAAAATATTAAAGTTTTTTTTTTTTTAATCAGGAAAATTCTTAGGGTTTGGGATAGTTAGAGAATGAGTCACAGAAGCTCTGTATAAAATACAGAAATCTCCAGAAAGCTAGGAAGAGATGCTTGCATTTGACCTTCCGTGGTCATATCATGAACTTCTAAAAGGAGATGAGCTAAAAAAGCAGCAAGTGAGATGGTAACTCTGATGACAGCCATTCCCTTTCGCACAGAGCTTTACAGTGTGTGGAAAAACTGCAGCTCCTAATCCTTGAACTTATAAACTAAAAGGGGTCATGGGAGAGACAAAAACAATATCTAGTTACGGATTCTTTGATTGGGTGACTCATACTGTGTTAATAATTCAGAGGTTGTCATGAGAGCAAAACCCCTACACACAATTTGTACAAGGAAGTTCGTTCTGCCGAATGGAAAATCTTTAGCGGAATCTGTAAAGAAATCATTTAAAAGCAAAACAAACAGAACTGCCGATAGCCAAGTCCCCACCATCCATTTACCCAGTATTCAGTGTCTAACATAGAGTTTGGGAGGTAAAGTTGGTGATCCAAAGTCAAGTCACTAAACAAATGCTTAGAACCAACCAAAAAATGTCATCATACCGAAGTTCAAATGCTTGAATTTTCTTGAAAATGGCAAAATACAATTTGTAGGACAGTTGGCTAAGTGTAATACCCCCTTAATGTTTTTAGATTTGGGCACAAAATGCATTTGGGTTTCTCCTTGGGGACGGCTGTTTAAGTTGATTTGACAGTCAGAAAACCTAGAAACCATTACACACAGCAGATCTTGGATAGTGAAAATAGCCTTTCCCTCCCTTCCACACTAAAAACCATCAAGCTGGTTAGAATATATGTAAAAGAGTTTTGCTTATACAACTGTCTTATGAATATTCTTTTACCCCAGAATTTTTATTACTTATATTTTTACATTATTGCTTCTAATATTTTATCTGATTACATGTATTATCTTATTGCTAACAAAAGTCTTTCCTAGAAAAGACTCTTTTCCTGTCCTTTAAGCCAACACCAGATTAAAACTTGTGATTTGCCTTCAGGACACCAACATAGTTGTTTGAAAAGGGAAAAGGTCAGTTAGTTGGTGGTGCTTTGGGGTAAGAACTGTCTGACCGTATATTGATTGATTTTTTTCCCCCAGTGAATTGGCTGAATTTTCTAGTTATGTCATGAGTGTGCACAGCCTAGGCTACAGCCAATAGATACCCGTTACAAAGGGGGATCCCCTTATGAAAATCATCTTCCACTCCATGATATTTGAAGGGCATAGTGCAGAGTATAGTATCTGGATGATAAATGACCAAAACAATATGCTACAGTCATTACGCTGGGCAGTTTTCATAGCCCTGTCACGTCCATTGTTTGATCTGATCCTTAAAATAACCCTGGAATGAGGGCAGAGAACCTTTCAGCATTTTCAGAGAGACATTCCAGCCAAAGCAAACAAAAAATGTAGGAAGCACTTGAATGCACCTGGCGGCACAGATTCCACAGTGAACAAAAGGAGCAAAAATCTCTGCCTTCATGGAGCTTCCATTGTAGTAGGGGGATAGAGACAGTAAATAAAAAGTGACTGAAAATTTGCTCTGAAGAAAAAGAAAGCAATGAGAGGGAGTAATTCATGTCAGAGAAGCGCTGTTTTGGTCAACGCATAGGAGTTATTATCCCCATTTGATGAGAGCAAACAAGGTTTTCAGAGAAGTACATGATTTTCCCCAGGTGTCACAACTCGTAAATTGCAGAATCAGGAAAGACGTCTGCGTCTTCTGACTCAAAATCCCCTATCCTCAAGCCCCTTTTGGGGTCATCATAAAAATCTGTGGTCATGGGACTTCCCTGGCGTTCCAGTGGTTAAGACTCCGCCCTCCTAATGCAGGGGCATGGGTTCGATCCCTGGTCGGGGAACTAAGATCCCGCGTGCCACAGGACACGGCCAAAAAAAAAAAATCTGATCACCCAGTGCCTTTTCTCTGTCTTCATTCTCCAGCCAAGGCCCTGATACACATCTTGCCCCACTTCCCAGTTTTGCAAAGAAGGGAAATTCTAATTAGCTCTTCATTTGTTTTTGAAAGTTAAAAGCGACTTGACTTGTGGGCTTTGCTTGGAAGTACATGGTGAAGCTCAGAAACATTAAGAAATCTCATAAAAATAAATATGCTTCTGAATTCCAATGAAATGGCCCATATGTTTCAAGCAGTATTCAGCAAAGTCCAGTGATTCTACTTGCATCTAGCTCTCCCAGGGAATTTTGTCATATTGAGATTAGACTTCTATGTTGCTTTTGCAACCAGGACATTAAAATGAAAGACTTCACATCTTTCATAGTAGCATTCACCGTAATTTTCTCCAGCCCGGGGAATTACCAGGTAATCAATAAATGCTTACTGAATAATACCATTGTGCCCAGCACCTGTGTACCACAGTGACAAACCCTCACATTGTCTCTGTAACTTTTAGCGATCTGTCATTCTAAAAACCTTCCTCTTTTCCCTTAGAACTTCTCTTTTGGCCACTTTTCCTGAGGATTCACAGTCAACAAATGGAGAGAAATTCTCTTTTTTTTTTTTTAAATTAAAGTATAGTTGATTTACAATATTGTGTTAGTTTCAGGTGTATACAAAGTGATTCGGTTATACACATATATGTATATATCTGTATTCTTTTTTTAAATTCATTTCCATTGTAGTTTATTACAAGATATTGAATATAGTTCCCTGTGCGCTACAGTAAATCCTTGTGGTTTCTCAGGAGAAATTCTTATTATCTTTTTTTTCATAGTAGTTCTGCCCCACAGCCTGAGTCTTAAATGAATACTTTGAATTCTAGTGCTTGAAAGAGGGCAAAAGAGCAGTCTGGTCTATTTTATATCTGGTATATATGGTCCAGTCATTTATAGATTTGAAAGCTTGTGAAAGCTGATGAAACGTGCCAGGAAGGTGTATACACTTGGTGCATAATCAATACTGCTGACTGTGAGCGAAGGTTCGTTTCAGCCTCCCGTGTCTGCAGTGAAAAAGAAGATCTCTTAGGATGGTTACTGAAAAGGAACATTTAAGAGAAGTCTCTTTTTTTTTAGCATAGAAAGAAGAGCTGGTAAATTTTAGCAGGAAGTCATAAAATCATTTTACAGTAAAACATGTGGTTTTTAGAGACGGCTTGGTTTAGACAGCCTAGAAAGGCAAACTCTGTTTTTGCATTAATTTCCTAGGCTTTTTATTTTGAAACTCTTGTACTGGACCTGAATTATGAAAAGGTAGCGAGTCTTTTGGATCGGAACAGCTTGCAGGCCCCGCAGAGCAGGGCTTGGTTGGAAGTCTCTCTGGAAATCCCGGGGCGGGGTGGTGGTGGGGGGGGGGATGGGGACCGGGGTTGGGGGCGGCTCTGACATCCCTCTGCTCTTCAGTGTGTTTGCATCTTCGCCTGGAGAGGGAGGGAGGGGAGCGACAGCCCCAGAGTTGGGGGATTTTTCAGAGGATTTGGCTTCGCTTCAATGAGATCTTATTCAGGACAGCTCGTTGGTGCATAGGGAGGCCCTTATAAGTAGTGGTTAACCCGTTGGCCCCTTTTCAGGCTCCAAACTGGATGGTAAGTGAGGAGTGGCCTTGGCATTGCACCCTGCAAGCTCACACTTGCGTGTCTGGCGCTTACCACTCCATTTACCTCCACGTTTTCCTGAGGGCTCCCGCTACAGAAGTGCAAGAGAAGGGGGTTCTGTGCAGATGGGGTACAGATAGGAGACAGGGGAGGGCAGGCCAACCGGGCACACGCAGGGCGACACCCAGTGGGGAGGGATTCAGACAAGACCTGTTCAACCCCCTTTAGCAGAGAGGCCGCCGATTTTCCTGTCAGAGGGCATCTTTCTGAACACTCTTCTGCCGGCTGCACTTTACTCTTGAGGCAGTGTGGGCGGTTCTTGAGGCCACACAGAAGCGTTGAGCTGAGCTCTGGTTGGTAATTGGAGGATGCTCCTTTGCTCCAACACGCTCAGAAAGCATCCTGAAGAAGCACAGGTTACCCACTTGCTGCCCGGTTTAACCGATAATGCTGCCTCTTCTTCGGGGATACCCAACACATGCAATTAACCAGCCTGGGAAAGGCACGACAGGATTCGGGTTCTGGTTCCCAGAATGGTTATTGGTTCCAATTATCCCATGATAATCCAGCAGACGCCGTGGTGATTCCCATGGGGCATCTGGTACAAGCCCCGCCTTCCACGCTGTGCACCCCTTACCCCTGCGGTGACGTGTCACAGCCAACACATAGCCTGCACAGTCTCCCCGACTCGGCACGTTCTGCCTGCCAGCCTGAAGTCCGGCTCAGCTTTGCACACGACCCCGAGGTTAAAATTATTCCAGAAGGCTCTGGCCCTTCATTTCCTCCTGTAGTTTAAAGAAAGATGACTTTAGCTTCCTCTAGCTATTCTCAGCAAGAAAGTTATTCTATGTGGAGATGGCAAGAAACATTTCTTTGACTTTGGCCTTGACCAGCTGACCTAGACTGACAAGAGAATTCCATGATTCCTTGCAGTCATGACCCAGGCTCCTGCTGACCCCCTTAAAAGATTATTTGAGACATTTAAGCTATTGTAATGAGGCAAAGTCTGCCTAAGGCAGCAAATTAGGGAAAAGCTTGAGTTTATTTTTTTCAGCCAGTATTCTTGCATATCCACTGTATGTTAGGTGGTACACTATTCTACTGGAGATAGAGCAGTGAACAAAACAGACAGAAAGTATGGAGTATTTGCTTCTGGAACACTTTTAAAGAAAGGCAGTTGTACTTTTAGAAAGTGAAATCCCTCGGGGAGCCATCTTTTGCTGGTGGGAAGTAGAATATCAATTCTATATGCGTTTTTCTGAAATGCCTAGAACAGTTCTGCTCTTAGAAATTTTCTTTGCCATGTCCTTTGCTGTTAACTTGCACCATCCTTGAAGAAGAAGAGATTTCCTTGAAAAAATACCAACCTCAACCCAGTTTCTCTAAATTTGTAAACTTCTAAATGAAAAGATGAGATTATTAAAAAGATTATTTACATCTTTCAACATGTGCATTTCGTACATAAATAAATGTGTTTATTTTGTTACAGGTAAAAGGAAGTCTTGCTTGTTAACTGCCTAAGATTTGTAGTCATTCTCTTCTCTAACGTAGTAACCAGGGAGGGGACTCCTGCTATTTCGGTTTCTGCACAATTATATGAGTCTCTTTTAGTATTAATTTATAAGCTTTAGTTCCATTTGTAAGGAACAAGAGTCAGACTGGACTGGTTCTTAAATAGCACCTCAGTGCCCCTGCTGCCAGTTTTATCACAAAAGTTTGGGTCGGAGCCTAGATGTGTCTTCTTTGCCTTTCCTTGTCCACCCCACCCTCTACTGCGAAAGGCCATTTCTTTGAACCGTGAGCCTACACGTCTTTAGGAACACTTCCTCTGGAATATTCCAGTGCCCAGGGCACTTGGGGGTATGTTTGACTGTGCTCACCTGGGGAGGGTCATGGGACTCATGCATTCTGTTCTTTCAACAAAGTAAGACAGTAAGAATGAATTTTTAAAACTCAACTTGGTCGTGTGTAATCACCAAAAAATAATGTTTTTTTGTTTTCATTTCCTTTGTAGCCCACCAGACGGTCTGCCAGGTTGTCAGCGGTGAGTACTTTGGACCCCGTTGTTGTTAGCTCTTACGAGTACACGTTCCCTCGGTCCAGAGCAAAGCGGCAGAAGGAAGTTTAAGGTGGTATTTCCCTGGAGCTTTTTTTATTTCCTTTTTAGAAATAACCTGGGTCAGAATTTCTAGCAACTTTGACTGGTGTTGCCAGCAACTCACTTGATCAGATACGTTGGTGAAAAAACAGTGGGCAGCCCGGTTGGCAAGCATACGAAGCCCAGGATATCACTGTTTGATATCACTGGATCCCTGAGATGAAGAATTACGTTAGCAAAGTCCTAGCCTCCCATTCTATACGTGATCTGCTAAAGGAGTCAAGAATTCCAATTCTCCCTCCATGACTCATACCTTAGTCAGGACGTTGTGAAAGTTTTCTGAATCCATAGGCTGTAGCCTCACTTCAGAACTAGAGAATCTGAAAAAGTAACGATTTCCACTCTGCCACCTGGGGTCTCCCTCTGTGGGCCAGGCCCAGGGAAAGGACAAGGGTTACGATCATTAAAGCTGGGACCGGGGGCTTCCCTGGTGGCGCAGTGGTTGAGAATCTGCCTGCTAATGCAGGGGACACGGGTTCGAGCCCTGGTCTGGGAAGATCCCACATGCCACGGAGCGGCTGGGCCCGTGAGCCACAGCTACTGAGCCTGCGCGTCTGGAGCCTGTGCCCCGCAACGGGAGGGGCCGCGGTGGTGAAAGGCCCGCGCGCCGCGATGAAGAGCGGTCCCCGCACCGCGATGAAGAGTGGCCCCCACTTGCCGTAACTAGAGAAAGCCCTGCACGAACCGAAGACCCAACACAGCCAAAAATAAATAAATAAATAAATAAAGTAGCTATAAAATTAAAAAAAAAAAAAAAAAAAAAAAAAAGCTGGGACCGGCTGGTGTGAGCAAGCCTTGGCCGGGAGTGTGCACTGCCCGCTGAGACGCAGAGGGAAAGGCATTGACCTCTTGGCTGATGGCACGTATCCCGATATTAGATAGCCCTGGAGCTGCAAGCTACTGTGACCTTCAATGAAGCATGGATTTCCTCCTCAGCCCACACCTGTGCCTGGCACAGTGTAGGGAATCCAAGCTGAAATGGATATTGGAAACTTGTTTCTGAATTTTAAAAAAATACTAGTTTCTGGCTTTTCTTCTCAATATATTTTTGCTAAACTTGTTTCACAGATTATAAAAAATAGATAGCAGTTTCTGGCTTTTCTTCTCAATATGTTTTCGCTAAACTTGTTTCACAAATTTAAAGGAATAGGTATTGGGACCATTCACAAGTTCAGAAGTATAGCCAGGTTTGGGTTGGGTGAGCCAGTGTTTCACATGAGTCCCAACCTAGGAAGCAATGTCAGAGTTGCCAGGAAGGTTAAGACCTGGGAGGTGTGGTCATGTGTGACCAGGAAGGTTAAGACTTGGGAGGTGTGGTCGTGTATGTACCCAGTTAATCCAGATTCTGCCAAAACCCCTCAAAGGTGGTATGCTTGTCCGGTGGTATAATTTTCACTGTGGTTGAGAAGTTAAGTTTTAACTCTTTTGTAGATTTCACTGTAGATTATACTGAAAGCCATTGTATTCCATGGATATCGAGCCTTTCAAGGGGGTAGATCATGTAAGTCAAAAGCCAAGATTTAAAATAAGGCCTTTCCTGAGCACCAGGGACCAGCAGTATAATACCTTCCACTGACGTCATTGCCCATGGTGCTGAGGCAGAGCCTCCTTGGAAGCCAGTGGGATTATAGACTACAAAGCCTCATCATTTCCTGCCCCATCAAAACACGAATGCTGAGTTTGGGGGAAAGATCTGTCTTAACCGAAAATAATATGAAAGGACATTATTTGCTGTAAATTGAGAAAACAAGGGCATGTTAATATGCTATATCAAAGCCCAAAATAAAATTTTTTTAATCCTGAAAATGTAGGAGCCGTGCAAGCTGATAGATGTGGGGAGCAAAGTACACACTTACAGTGGTCAGAAGGTGAAGGAAAATAGTCCCTACTTTTCAAGCTCCACTTTCTTTTTTTATTTGAGAGGTCGTGTCCAATGGTCAGTCTTCCAGAACTGAACCGACTACAATTTCAGTTTATGCCCTTGATGGAAAGGGCCAGGTTCTGAATGATCCTGAACATCTGGAGGTGTTGGGGAGGAACATGTGTTTTTTCTCCACGGGGTGGTTGGGGGCGGGGGGCAGAGAGGGGCTCTGGGCAGTGTTTTCTATTTAAAAACCATTCTCCCTGGTGCCAGGAAAGAAGTATAATCTTTTCCTAACTCAACGAGAGAAATATTTGCCCTAAGATAGCTGTAGAAAACCACAGGTTTACACTTCCGCAGTATCTCCATGTGCCCATCTCAGACCCCTAGGAAGCAGCCGGGCTGAAGCCCTGTGTGAAGGGGCCTGGGGCCACGGGACAGAGGGGCAGTGCTCCCAGGACCGGGGAGAGCCACACGCGGCAAGAGAAAAAGAGTCGCCCGGTGGGCTCTTTGGCTAATAGGGTCTGTGAAAGATCTTGAACTTCGGGAGCTAACAGTGGACATTGTATCATTGTAATTGTGTTCTTACTAACAAGCTCTAGGGACAAATGAGCCCAGGGTCTGGATGGGCAGGAGATTCTCCTGACCTTCAGCTGGCCTTGGAAGAGGAAAGTAGGGAGAAGCTCAAGCTTCAACAAGCGCTTGAAACCTGCATCAGAGACGGGAGGATTTGGAACTGGCTTTGGAACACTTCACGGGCAGCTCTCTTATTCCCGATGGGCTTTTTTGCCTGTGATGGTGCTAGGATTTCTAGACTGTTCGGAAGGCCGGTGTGACTGAATTCACTGAGTCATCTGGCCAAGGGCCTGAGTCGTTCCTCTTGCTGCTGTGTTGTGATAAAAGGAAGTACAGAGACACGGGACACAGAAGCTTAAATCTGTTCCCAGAGAGCTGTTCTGGCCCAGGGAATAGTGAGTTGGCTTTCAGATCTCACCTGCCGTTCACTTGAGAACCCAGGATGAAAACAGTTATGAAATGCGGAGGTCTTTTTGCTGCTACCTGATGCTGAAAATAGGACGACGTATTTTTTTTTTTTTTTGAAATGAACGTCATAGTCAAAATGGACTGTCTTTGGCAGTCCTGTTCCTTTTGGGGCTGAGGGTTGTCTTTTTTCAGTATTTGTATAACTTAATTTATCTTTGCAGAAACCTGCTCCCCCAAAACCTGAACCTAAACCAAGAAAAACATCTGCTAAGGTAAGAGGTGCTCCCCCGCCCCGCTTTGGCTTTTTCAGCAGTGAATAAATTATAATCCCACATCCCAGAGTCATCCGAGTCGCGATCACATTTTATGATCCAGGCTCAATGTACGGACTGGAAAACTTCCCCCAGCTACAGACAGGCTTTCTCCCAAGGCAGAGAGCACAACTTTATGTTTCCCCGGGAGTGTGTTTTCCGTTTGGTCTGTAAAGCGAAGGAGGTCAGAGCGTGTTGGTGTGAGAAGCCTCATGTCCAGGGTGGGGTTTGGTAGCCGCCTCGTGAACACGCCGTTCAGATGGGGCTCAGAAGGGGTGAGCCCGGGCCCGGGCGACACTGCTGCCAACAGCTGGAGGCGTGGGGAGGGGCTTCTGACTTCACGTAACTGATCTGAGGAGGTCAGTCGGAGGACTGATAATAATCCTGTAATAATCAATACTAGCAAATAATTAATACCGGCAAACAGCTACATGGTGCTTATCCTATGCATAGATCCTCACATCAGCCCTACTGAGGTAGGTACACGTATCCCGTTTGGCAGATGAGGAAACCGCGGCACAGGATTATTAAGAAATTTACCCCCAGATGGCTTTTCTGTACCCTGCCCTTCAGAACATCGTCCCTTGCTGTGAATTTTTTGAAACGATGTGTATGTATCATGGTGTGAGTAGGCAGTTCGGAAGCGGAACTCATTTCTGTGGCTTGGTTATTTTTATTTTTTTATTTTTTGGCCGCACCGCGCAGCTTGTGGGATCTTAGTTCCCCGACCAGGGATCGAACCCGTGCCCCCCTGCAGTGGAAGCGCGGAGTCTTAACCGCTAGACCGCCAGGGAAGTCCCAGCTTGGTCTTAAAATCAGGAATTTTTCTTCCTCTGGGCCTTCCTTTTAAGCGCTTTCTCAGCTTTCTTGTCACTTAAGCCCCAGGTCCCCACGCGCATTGTTTCTCTTGCTGGGTCAGCCCTGGCTTCACCACGTCCCCCTGCTGCTACTTCCCCACGGCAGAGCCACTTCTCGCTTTAGCAAGAGACGGTGCTCACCAAAGACACACACGAGGGGAAGTCAAAGTCCAGTGGATTTTCTAAGCTGCCTGTTACATGTTCATGGAGCCTTGGTGTAACTCACTCAAAGCTCAGCGGAGCTGGGTTTCCACTTTCCCCTAAAAGCCACCACATTGGCCTTGCTTGTGTTTCCCCCTGTGTTTGGACGGAGGCTGGCTGAGCTTACACAACATCACACCGTGTCTGACACACTCTGTTTCCCTGTGCTTTGATCCCGTTAGAAAGAACTGGCAACAAAGGTTAACAAAGGTGCGAAAGGGAAGAAGGAGGAAAAGCAAGAAGCTGGAAAGGAAGGTACTGCACCATCTGAAAATGGTGACGCTAAAGCTGAAGAGGTACTTTCCCTAAATACCTCCCGCTGATTGAATCAGTGTCTTGAAAGCAATTGCTCGATCCTTCAGCTGGCGACCGCACGTTCATAATGTCTCTCTTTATTGCCTGTAATATTATTGCAGATCCACATCTCTCGCTCAACTGTTAATGTCTCAGCCTCCAGAGGTACCCCACCCAGCACACTGTCAGTAAAGGGGCAGATTGAAACAGTGAGAGTTAAGGGTACAGTAGAAAATTCCGCACGTTTGCAGTGACTAGCATCAGATAGTAGTGTGGTGTTCTTTTTATCGTGAACCGAGGGAGCTCCCAGGTAAAGCTTCCGCAGTCGTTTGCAAAGCAGAAAGCAATAAAGGCAGCCAAGTGTTTGTGTCCTATATTCCTGCCTTGTCTGTTTTACACCCAGAGTTGAAGTCGGTTTTGCAGTAGAGCTGCTAAAAAACAGATGTTCCAAAGTGTGTGTGTTGGTTGGGGTGGACTCTTCTTTGGCTTATAGTAGTTTTAATAGTAACTCTATCTTTTTTGTCTTCCGTTCTTTTTTCACAGGCACAGAAAACTGAATCTGTAAACGAGGGAGAATGAATTGTCATGAAAATTGGGGTTGATTTTATGTACCTCTTGGGACAACTTTTAAAAGCTATTTTTACCGAGTATTTTGTAAATGCTAATTTTTTTAGGACTCTCCTAGTTGGCATCCAAAAATATATAAGGATGGACATTTTACCTTCTCATAGTCATGCTCTTTGGAAATTCCCGTCATCCTTGAGTAGAATAAATACCAGTTTAATGTTGGAAGCTGTCTGTAAAATTGTTGCAGCATTCCATGCACCTGCTTTAAAAATTTAGTCCTGTGTATACTGTGGTGTTTTTACTGTGCGTATTTGAATTTTTTCCTGCAGTTTCTCTAGAGCAATAATCAGTGGTGCTTTTGTACCTAGGTTTTATGTGATTTTAATGAAACGTGCATCGTTGTGGCCACCTGCTGACTATTTGTGGTTTAAAATAAAGGGTTTTCCTGCCTGCAAAATACCTGCCTCTTAGTAGTGTCTTTGCTAAATTTAGGCAGTGTTTCACTTTATTGTTGCAGAAGATGTGAAGAATTTCTACAGTCTGTTCTGTGATGGTCTCTCTAATAAGTCAAATGGGATTGTGTCTTAATTTTCTGCGCTTTAAAAATGTTATTTTAATAAAATCATCTATGAGTGCCAGCGTAGAAGAATTACGTCTAATATCCTTTATACCAGAAGTGGCCCGCAATGGTCACCAGATAATAAAACTTAATACAACACTATTTTATTGAAGTGCTTATAAATAGGATAGCGTTCTGCTAAACCAGACCAGTGAAAAACCATAAACTTGGACTCATCCTTGAAAATGTTCCCACCTTCAAAATAATACTAAGTTACACATTCGTATTAAAATATTTTCCCATTGGTTGAGGACTTCACAGTTTTGAAAGCACTTTACCCATGTGACCACATTTCAGCCTTGTGTCAACATAGGAAAGGACTTGGCCTAGGTATTGTCAGAAAGAAATAGGAGAGTATGTGACTTACTTCAGGCCCACAGGAAAGAGAAAAATCGGGACTTGAATCTGGTCTTGTGAATAGTGTTCCTTACGTCTGTTTGGGCTTCTATAACACAATACTGCAGACTGGGCATCTTATAAACAGCAGAAATTTCTTGCTCACGGTTCTGGAGGTTGGGAGTCTGAGATCAGGTGTCAGCAGAGTCAGGTGAGGGCCCGCTTCAGGTCTCAGACTTCTCCCTGTGTCCTCACGTCGGGGAAGGGGCTGGGGATCTCTCTCTTTTATAAGAGCACTCATGCCATTCATGAGGCTCCAGCCTCATGACTTAAGCTCTTCCCAGAGGCCTCACCTCCTGCTACCATCATCTTTGGGAGTTAGGAGGATTTCAACATATGAACTTTGGGAGGACACACACATTCAGGCCATAGCAGTGTCCTTCTGTTTCTGGAAGGACAGTGGAGCAGAAGAGCCGTTTTATAAATGTAATTTTGTCTGTTTGCATTCCTGAAGAAGTTGGGTAACTGCATGAACACCCCAGAAAAGCTGAAATCTGCAGATTCCTCTTAGATGAAGATTTGAATCTTTTAAAATGGAGAATAGTAATTGCCGGTGCTGCTCAGGGACTCTTGCGAAAAGGTTGTTGTTTCTCAGGGCCTTCATGCATTTCTCTTGTTACCAACAAAAACAAGTTCCCTCCTCCAATATATATTTTGGGGCTCAGAACTTAAACCTGTGTCATTGTCCCAAGTTTGTCATTAATCTACTGCAGATATCAACCATGTTATATACAGAATAATCTCGTTTATAGTTTCTTTGGCTTCTGATTATGAAATGTACCTTAACTCACGAGTGTTAGATATGCCAAAAACCACTTTTGCCCCAAAGAAAAATAGCTGGTATCCTGTGAACACTTTACAAAAATATTTTCAATGTGCAGTAAGTACACAGTTGAAGTACATTGCTGGCTAGCTTCCAATTCAGAAGTGGAATATAAACTTAATAGGTTTACTTTTTAAAAAAGTTACAAAAGTGCTACAGGTGATTTTTTTTTTAAAACATCAGACAGTACAATGGTATATAAAGTGAAAGTCAGAATCCTTCTTTCCCCCATTCCTATCTCCCAGAAGTAATCACTGCCCACCATTTTCTCTATTTTACTATGTATATATGCGTGTATATGTGCATATACATGCACTTGTATGCACACATGTATATATGCACATATCATTTTTAAATACTATACATTCAATTTTGAATTTAATTCAACCAATAAGTTGTATTTGGAGATAAAGATTATCTCTAATATTGCAATGCTGCCAGCGATACTGCAGTAAACATTCTTATACACAAAGCTTTGCCTACTTACATCTTTCTACTCAAATAATTTCCTAAAAGTGGTGTGTCTGACTCAAAGGGAATGTACATCTGATGTTTTAAGTATTGCCCAAAAAAGTGATGCCCACCCACTTCCATCAACAGCATATGAATGCCAACTCTTTCTGCCTTTGTCAGCACCCTTATTTTGGTCAGTCTCATAAATGTAAAATAATGCCTTATTGTTTTAATTTTCAATCGATTTTGTTGCTAGTAAAATTGAGCTTTTCATAGTTTAATGTCATTTGAATTTCGTCTGTAAATTGTGATGTTTTTCTATTTTTATATTGGGGAATCAGTGTGTTTTAAATCATTGTTATTTACAGTGGCCACTGATGCCATTCCTTTTCATTCAGACGCACAAAGATCAGTGGTCTGTAGGCCATTGGTATATGTCTCTTAAAGCTTACGGGGATTATCACTGCCACACTGACAAAGCAAGGGAATACTATAGAGCAGACAGCTACCAAAATAGCCCAGAAGCCCCACATTGGTTCCCGAGAACTTGAAGACCTGAAGGGTACACTGCCAAGGGTATGAATACACTGCCTGCAAATACATAGAAGCTTTGGGAATCCCATCCACTGCCACATTGCTTACCCCTTTGGTGGATGTATTCAAGTTAGAAAAATATGTGTTCTCCAAAATACCTGTCTGCTAACCTGCTATGAATCTACAGTGACTTTGAGTCAAATGGTGCGGCCCTGTATTTGAGCAATGCACTGCTTGTCCAGTCATAAGTGGTAGTCCTAAAATTCTCCCTGAGGCTGGCCCATGGATTGTGGTGGAAGAAGAGTGGGCTTTGACGAGCTTATGGTTACCAGGGGGAAAGGGGGTGGGTGGTGGGGACGGATAGATTGGGAATTTGGGATTGACATGTACACACTATTTAAAACAGATAACAAGGGCTCCCTCGTGGTGCAGTGGTTAAGAATCCGCCTGCCAATGCAGGGGACATGGGTTCGAGCCCGGGTCCAGGAAGATCCCACATGCCGCGGAGCAACTAAGCCCGTGCACTACAACTACTGAGCCTGTGCTCTAGAGCCCGTGAGCCACAACTACTGAGCCCACATGCCACAACTACTGAAGCCCGCACGCCTAGCGCCTGTGCTCCGCAATAAGAGAAGTCACTGCAATGAGAAGCCCGCGCACTGCAACGAAGAGTAGCCCCCGCTCGCCACAACTAGAGAAAGCCTGCACGTCGCAACGAAGACCCAGTGCAGCCAAAAACAAATAAAGTAAATAAATTTTTTTTAAAAATCAACAAAAAAATAAATAATAAAAAATAAAATAAAATGATAACCAACAAGGACCTACTGTATAACCCAGGAAGCTCGGCTCAATATTCTGTAATAACCTAAATGGGAAAAGAATTGGAGAAAGAGAGGATACTTGTATGGGTATCCATAGTGAATCACTTTGCTGTATACCTGGAACACATCATTGTTAATCAACTCTACTCCAATATAAAATAAAAATTAAAACAAAGGAAAGAGTGGGCTTTGAGAAGCAAGTGATTCTGAAATTCTCACTTGTACGTTCTGTGAAAAGATAGCGTGAAATAAAGTCAAGATACATTGGTCCAACAGTAGGTGAACTGTTTCATAAAGTCTTGAATGTACATTTACATAATTAAGGAGTTTGAAACAAGGTTATGAAATGAAGATTTTTTTCCCTGTCCCCAAATTTTAGGAGACGTTACTCTTAGCTAGAGGTACAAGTATTGTCCCTCAGGTTGCCAAGCCCAGCAGGCACGGGGAGCTATCTCAACAGTTAGCTGTCACCTATGCTAACATGTCTCTTCTTTGAACGCTTCTCTCCTAATCGTGAGTTCTAAACTTCCATTATTATTTTCTATTGTTTTTTTCAGAACATTGATATAAATATCTTGCAATAATTATAATGATTAAGATAATAATAATAAATAGGCACAATTTATTTAATGTCCTGTAATAAGCACTTTTCATAAATTGGGAGAAAATTTGTGAATTCCGTAATTATTTTAATCTAATGTTCCTATGCCTCGGTAAAAATAAGCCTGTTTTTCCAATGCCAAATAGAGGGTCAGGCTCTTTTAAAACTGCAAAGGGAACTTGTGATTATATATCTCTCCCTCGTGAGAGAGAAGTAAGTGAAAGCCCAGTTTTAGAATTATATTTACACGTAAACTTCATGACCTTGAATTAGGCAGTGGTTTCGTAGGTGTGACACCAAAAGCGCAAGCAACCAAATAAAAAATAGATAAATTGGACATCAAATTAAACACTTCAAGAAAGTAAAGCGACAATCCACAGAATGGGGGAAAATACTTGCAAAATCTGATAAGGGCCTAGTATCCAGAACACATAAGGCACTCTTACAATCCAATAAACAATTACAAATTTTAAATGGGCAAAGGATTTGAATAGACTTTCTCCAGAAACATATGTCAATGGTCAATATACAAATGAAAGGATGCTGAAAATTATTAGTCATTAGGGAAATGCAAATCAAACCCATAAAGAGACAACACTTTACACTCATTACAATGACTATTTTAAAAAAATGGAAAATAAGTGTTGGAGAGGACATGGAGAAATTGAAGCCTTCACTTATTGCTGGTGAGAAAATGGTGCAGCATCTTTGGAGAACAGTTTGGAAACTCCTCAAAAAGTTAAACAGAGTTACCAAATGAACCAGCAATTCTACTCCTAGGTATATACCCAAGAGAATTGAAAACATATTCACTGAAAAACTTGTGCATGAATGTTTATAGCAGTATTTTTTATTTTCCCAAAAGTGGAAACAATCCAGATGTCCATTCACTGATGAATGGATAAACAAAATGTAGTACATCACAGTGGAATATTATTCAGACATAAAAACGAATGAAGAACTGATACATAGGATGAACACACCTATGTATATTCATACCACAAGGATGAATCTTGAGAACATGCTAAGTAAAAGAAGGCAGTCACAAAAACCACTTATTATATGATTACATGCATAGATAATGTCCAAAATTGGCAAATCCATAATGGCAGAAAGTAGATTCATGGTGGTAGGTAGGGGGAGGGGAGAATGGGAAGTGACTGATACTGGGAACTGAGTTTCTTCTGGGGGGATAATGAAAAGGTTCTGGAATTAGTGGTGATGGTTGTACATCCTTGTAACTACGCTAAAATCTACTGACTTGTACACTTTCAAAAATGACATTTACAAAGCTACTGAAAGCACACGACTTAGAATCAGGAGGCCTGGGTTTAAATCTCAGTGCCATTTCTCACTAATTATGTGAACCCAGTAAGGTCATTTAACTTCTGCCTCTGTTTCTCATCGTTAAAATAGAGATAATATCTGTTTGACAAAGCTGTTAGGGTTGAATGAGATAGTCACTGTGGAATCACGTAGTGCCATGCCTAAAATGCAGTAGGTTTTCCATAAGTGCCAACTGAATTGAAATTGGATGAATACAAATAGGCCTTGTAGGCCTTGCGTATAGATCATGTATGTCTGTCATAGGCAGTCAATCTTGGGTCAGTGGGTCTCCTTTGTGCAAAAGAAAGATTGTGCTTCATGTCAAAGGCAATATAATATAATGGTTAAGCTTGTAAAGTGAAACCATGCTGCCTAGGTTCAAATCCTTTCTTTGTTTCTTACTGACTATATGACCATGGACAGATTACTTAGCCTATACGCTGCATATCTTAGAGTTCCCATCTATAAATGAGAATAAAAATAGTACTTACTTTATAGGGTGTTAAAAGTGTTAAAGGGTGCAAAATAAGTGTTCAGGAAGTCTTATGAGTCAAACCATGGAGCAGGTGAGATGTTAGCCCCTAGAGGGCAGTGAGCATTGTCTCATTCACCTTTGTGATATATAGTAGAGACACAATAAATATTTGTTGAACTGAATGTGGTCTTCAATAAACAGGGAAGAACCAAGCTCAGGGTTATACCATTGCTCTATTTGTCTCCAAATTAAGCTAATTGGACAGTGTAACCCAAACAAATAAATCACAATTCACGCTCGTATTCCTTGGAATTAACGCAAAAATTAAAACATCTTTATTTCGTGTAGTTTGTATTTAAAGCTAAAGCCTTTTAAAACACCAATACCATAACTTTAAGAACATCTTTCTGTTGGTTGTGGTACTATTCTTAGGACAATACTAGTTCGACCTGTGTACTCAAGTATTTACTTTTAATTTAGACCCAACTTGACTTTTCTAGAAAAATTGCACCTTGTTCTGTAATACTTTTCTTTCTAGATCACAAATTACTTAACAATTGAACAGGGAATATTCATTTAGAGATAAATACACCTGGACCTAGGTTGACGGGTCTCACTGAGTTCCTTGAAGCCAAGTCATCGACTCTGAAGATGGGAAGAACCCCTGAGATCATCTTGTTCCCCTCTGAGGGGTTTTAGACTCCCCTTTACAACAGGACAAACAATTTCTCAGACATTGAATTCCTCCAGTCATGAAGTTATCACCCAAACAGCCCTGAGAGTTACAAAATTCTTTCTTATTTTTGAGCTGAGAACTGTATCCTTGTAGCTGCCAACTATTGATGCCAGGTCTCCTGGGATCGGGCATATATAGAACTAACTGATTCTTCGTCTAGTGATGCTTCAAACGTCCGAAGACACCTGTCACATCCCCTTGGAAACACCTTGGCTTCTCAAACCTATCTATAAAGATAAGACATAGATCTCTTTTAAAAATGTAATGTATTTAAATTAGTCTCATAAATTCAGACTGGTTGAGAAATGAGAGAAGAGTTTCAAAACCATCACATTACGCTGCACTATGTGAAATGCCTATCTTATTTTCTCTTTGGACCTTCAAAAAACAGCAGTTTCACATGGTTCAACCAACTCTTACCCTCAGTTTTTCCCCCCTTGTGAAAATTTGATTAGTGTATCTTCTGTGTCTTCATCCTGATCTGTAATAACTATGTTTGCAGGGCAAAGAACACTTCAGGATTGCACCAAAGTCTGTCTTCCACATTCATGTATTCATCAAAACTATACTGAACATCTAAATGCTGGGCATTTTGCAAGGCACGGGAGATGCAGTGGTGAGAAGGTCAGTGTCCTGTTCTTATGGAGCTTATAGTCTAGCGGGGAAACCAACATTATTAGTTACTTAGTAACACAAATAAATGTGTATTTATAAGAGCCATTACCAAACCCTAACCTTTTCCACAGTAAAACCTTCATATAATTACTCTAATGGATTTCATGTTGAGAACAGATTTTAGCCACAAACACACACACATAAAACTAAGTAAGTTAACTTATTGAATAACATTTTTTAAATATTATTTACCTGGTTGCTATAGAGTGCCTGTGAAAAATGACTCTTTGGGCTTGGCATAAATGTTTAGTTGTACTTCCAGGAAATAATTGGTCTTGAGTACTTCTTGTGGCTCTTCCACTGATGTCTTTTTGGACTAGAAGACTCCAGTCTGTCACACAAATGACCTGTGGAATTGGAGTGACTTGAAAGGTAAAACAGAATTTGGGGAGAGTGGAGGATGGGAGGAAGGAAGCTTTAGAGATGGGACTGACCTTTATAGGTATCTTATGTAGTTTTGTTCTTAGAGCCAAGTCTCCTTTGAATTCCAGAAGAATTACTTTATTTTCCTGTGAAATTTTTAAGGTCTTCTTGTAGTAGGATCTAAATCAGGATAAGGTAAAATTTTACAATATGCATTCATTCTTTTTGTTTTGTTTTGTTTGTTTTTTAATATTTTCTTTGTTACTGCTATTAAGTACATTGATTTTTTTAATTTAATTTTTTAAAATACTTTGGCTGCATTGGGTCTTTGTTGCTCATATGGGCTTTCTCTAGTTGCGGTGAGCAGGGGCTATTCTTCGTTGCGGTGTGCAGGCTTCTCATTGTGGTGGCTTCTCTTGTTTCAGAGCACGGGCTCTAGGCATGCAGGCTTCAGTAGTTGTGGCACTTGGGCTTAGTAGTTGTGGCTCGTGGGCTCTAGAGCGCAGGCTCAGTAGTTGTGGCGCACAGGCTTAGTTGCTCCGCAGCATGTGAGATCTTCCCAGACCAGGGATCGAACCCATGTCCCCTGCATTGGAAGGCAGATTCTTAACCACTGCGTCACCAAGGAAGTCCCTGCATTCATTCTTTTTGATGGAACTCAACTTGAGTAATTGATAATGAACAGTACTCCTAAAAACTGGTTTACTTAGCATATACAAAGCCCCCATGAACTGCATCTAACCAGTGACTGTTGAGCAGCTACTGTGTTCTAGTACTTTGCTAAAGAATTGATAACAATCCCAAGAAGAGATGTAATTTGGGGCTTCATTCTTATGAGTCCAGACAGGCCTTTGGCCATATGAACTTCTAGGTTGTTTTTTTGTTTTTTGTTTTTTGTTTTACAGTGAATTGAATACTGGTTCATCAAATTGTAAAATCCTCAGTTAATCAATAGCTAGTGAGTGGCTACACTGTACCCATGATGGAGAGAAACAAATGGACATTTGACTGATCTTTTCTGTCACAGAGTTGCTTTGCCTCTTGCATTCTTAGAGCACCTTCTTGACCTATATTTTATACTGATTCCATTCTGTCTGGTACTGTAATATCATGTTCCCTTGTCTGTTTCTTCAAGTAGAATTTGAGCCTCTAGAGGCAAGGAGTTTGAAGATGAAGGCAAGTTCTTCATCTATTCTCCAAAACATTCTTACATTCTTGTGCCTGGTGCATAGGAGTTACTCAGTGAATGTTTATTACATGTTTAAGTGAACTAAATTAAAAGTCCAAGTTGTTTAGCCAACTTTGCGAAAGTACTACTGACCTTGAAGGGAAGCAAAACTAAAATGCATAAAAGAAAAGACTCCAGAGTAAAAAATCAAGTATTAAACGTGTGCAGTTCAGTCTAAAAAGGCTCAAGGAGATCAGAGCAGGGAACCATTTTGAGCATCTGTGGAAGGATTATAGTGGAGAAAGCACATATGCTCCCAATGTTTGAAGGAGGTCTGGATGAGTCCAAGAGTAGCAGGAGGACTTGTCAGACAGGGAACAACCTTTCTAAAGGCTGGAGGGAAGTATGTGTGGTCAAACATACCTGGAGTAGATTCATCTCCCAAAACCATGTTTCGGATACCTGAGCAAATAGATTCACTGTTTCCTGCTTCCATTTCTTCTGTAAAATGATAGGTCAGATTTGATTAATGGCTTTTTAAACCATTTTTCAAAGCAATAGGATACCAATAATTCTTTTTTGACGGTGGTGGAGGCAACTGCAAGAGAGGTATGACCCACCCTCGTGGCCATCACCTCACCTCTTTGGGCAGCTCCTAAGGCTCGTTGGCTGAACCCATGGGACACAATTTGAAGGCTACTGCACCAAGGGACTTCTAAAGGCCTCGGTGAGAGATTGGCTCCTCTCAGCTATCAATGTGCGCAGTATGTGTGGGAAGATGGGAAGACACCATGACTGGAGAAGAGGGTTGCTGGTGGGAAGCAGCGGGAACTGGGCTGGGCCTGGTGCACAGTAGGCACTCGGGAAATGTTATGTCAGTGTTTGTGGGAATGTGCTATTGCAGGCTGGGAATGTGACGTCCACACCGTCAGAGAGGCCTTGAATGGTGGTCACCAGTGCTTAGCCTTGAAACATAGAGCCACCCGAGATTCTTCCACAGGGGCAAGACAGAATGAGAGTGCAGTTCAGGGAAAAAGCGCCTGACGACTAACTGGATTCCTCACCTAACTCATATTTTCCCTTTAATTAGAATGTAGTCTGGATATTGCATATGAGGGAACTATAGTTAGCTTTCTAAGGTGAAATACGGTATTGCAGTTATTCTTAGGAAATGTGTACTAAAGTTTTTCTTTAGGGATGAAGGCTTGTAAGAGCTACAACTTATTTTCAAACAATTCAGATATAGAAATATATCTAGATCTAGATCTGAATTGTTTGAAAATAAGTATTATATATATCTATTATACATATAATGTATAGGTATATATAATAATGTATATTTAACATATATAATGTATATATAATACATATATATACATCCATTTGTACACCTATATTTATCTACATAGATACTACAAATACGGCAAAATGTTAATTATTGGATCTAGTGGTGGGAATACAGGTATTCCTTATATTGTAATAATAATCATACATATTCAGAGAGTACTTACTCTCTGCCAGACTATGCAGTAAAGAATTTGGCCTTTGTCTCCAGCTCCTGAGGGGGAACCTTTAAACCCTTGAAATTTCCCAAGTGGTAGGAGTATCTTTGTTATTCAGGTGGGCCCCTGGGCCATGTGGTTTCAGTCTAACTTGGGGGTGGGGAGACTGGAGACCAAGTTCCACCACATGGGCAATCAATCCATCAAACGTGCCTATATAATGAAGCTCCAATAAAAGTTCTGCACACCAAAGCCCTGGTGAACACCTCAGGCTAGTAATACTCCCTGTGTATTGTCAGACATCAGTACCAGGACTTTAACACTTCCTGAGGACAATGAAAGCTTTGCCTTTGGAACCCTCCTAGACTCTTCCATATGTGGCTCTTCCTTTAGCGGGTTCTAATTTGTAGTCCTTTCCTGTCATAAACTGTAACCATGAGTATAATTGCCTTAAGTGAAGTCTGTCCGATTACCAAACCTGGGGTTGTCTTTGAGAACCCCCTGAACCCGCAATTGTTCAGAGGTGAGGTTGGTGTCAGAAGTGAAGATAGTCCTGGTGACTGTGCCCTTAGACTTTGCAGTTTGGCTACCTAGGGCACAGACATTCTCCTTTGTATTTTTGTATGAATATTTATTACTCCTAACATGAGCATTAATGAGTTGTGGTAGGCACTACTATTTGCCTATTTTATAGATTAGAAAAACTTAGGAACAGATAACCCTCTTGCCCAAGGTTATACAGTGAGTAAATGGTGAAACTAAGCATTTAATCCTTGCCAGGCTGCACCAGAGTTTGTGCACCTTGCTGATAAGGAAACAAGCTTATTATCTCAGGGATATAATTCCAGAATTCTGAAAAGAATTCCTGAGTCGGTAGGTCCAGGTTGGGTCCTGTCTCCTCCATTCTCTAACTTCAGTTCTGTACAATAATAATGGACCTTCGGAACGAAGACCCTGAGGCATAACAAGACACCAGCCCCTGAAAGAAAGATTCAGTGGTGTTTGATACTACACACTTTGTTTTCTAAGGTCATTAAGTGGACTAATTAATTTTGTAAAGAAGTCCAAGAGTTCTAACAGAATGGGCTTTCTCATAAACTTTTCCGTTGTCCAAGTAACAAGACCTCCACATTCTCTAACCATCCCAGTTAATAGGAGGCTTGCTATAAAATGTCAGTGGCATGGAAAAAATGCTTTAAAAGAGAGAGCAGTCCCACACCTCTCTCTACTAATTGCTGGTTGACGATAATCCAAATCAAAATGGCATGTGCTTCAGAATTCAAAAATAAGCGTGGTAAAAATTTCAGTAATCTAAAGAAATTATATGAGGGAAGAAGATCTATCCAACAAGCTCTGAATACTCTTCTTTTGCAGAATCCAAAACACTTCAATAGGAAAGGTTTAATTTTAACAGGCCGCAAATGTCAAGACTTTGCAAGCATGTTGGTAATCTTGTAAACCAACTAGCTGAATGTGCATTAATTTTAATCAAATCGTCACAAAAGCTTCCAGATAGATGGTACTATATAGATGCAAGCAAAAAGTGTGAATGACCCTCTGCAGTAGTCATGAAGTTGGGCATTTGCTCTTTGAATATGTGCGCTGATGTGCGAGCAATGCCCTGACACAGGTTGTGAGGGTGCTATTCTTCCCTGGCCGTCCCCCAAAAAGCCTGGAGGTAAGTGATTCACTAGTGGGAGGAAAATTCGGCAATGCCAAGAGCACATAAAAACAAGAGAAATCCAAGAGATTAAACCTCTGGTGCTGCTTTATTCTGCTAACGTGAGCCTAGTGGCCGAAAGAATCTCTAAGACGTTTTAGTTTGGGCTCTTCTGTGGAATTCCTTAAGTGGCTTATATTTCACCTAAAAAACCAAAAAAAAAACCCCAAAAAACACCCCACAACTTCAAACACTGTGTTTTGAGATAATGCTTTGCTCTGATCTGTACTATCCTCATTTTCCAATTTTTTTCAATGATTAAAAAAAAAATTGGTTCCGGAACATAATTAGGCACAGTCCTAAAACCTTATGTAGGAAAAAGAAGAACCCCCCCCCCCCACAAAAAAAAGAAAGAAAGAAAAAACAACCACCAAAGGAAAATAGGAAATGGTGTTTACATGTTTCCTCATCTATATAATAAGAATAATAAAATAAAAGTGTCAATCTCATAGGGCTGTTATGAGGATTAAATTAATTAATATCTTTAAAGTGCTTGGAACAGTGCCAGGCATGTAGTAAGCTATATAACTTCAGTTAATAAAAAATTTTAAACACAAGAAACTTTGCAGGCACAAGTGGAATAAAGTGAGTGACCATCAGAAAAGCTGCCTTTGTCTTCCTTATAAGTAATTAGGTGCCATGAGGCAGTTCTGTAGGCAGAGAGAATTGAGGTACAGTGGGAGAAATGTGTTTCCAGCAAGTCTTAGCTAAGTGTGTTATCCCTGGGTTTATTTTCATTATATGAGTTTTTGATTCCTGCATACTTTGAAGTTCGCCTCAAGGGAAAAAGTTGAATTGGGACTCTTTGTGACTAGAATCTTTGGCCTGGAAGGTTGGCGCCTTCAACAGTTTCTCATGCCAAGCCTGTGAGATTCTGTTCCCGTTCCAAAAGCTGACAGGAGCTTCCTTGCAAATTTTTCTGAAAGAAATGAATGAGACTAAACTCCAACAGATTTCTGCCTTTATGGACCCTTAACTAGCCTAATTAGCTTGGTGAATTAGCAGTGTGAAGGCCAGAATGCACAGTGCAGCGGGCCCAGCTCTGGGGGTGGAGACACATGAGGCCCCCCAGATCAGGAAGCAGGAACCCTCCCGCAGCTGGTCAGGGACACTCAAGAAAGGCTGCAGTGAAAAGACTGAAGAAAAACTGCTGCCATCTTTTGGCTGATTCCACAGGAATGTGGATTTTGAACTTTGAGCCATGTGAAATTATATTTATACCCCAAATGGCTTTGTAATGCCAAACCTAGTGAGCATAAGATATTACATCATTTACACTTTGGGACATAAAAAAAGAAAGAAAATTTTAAGGTCGTTTTCAGTAGTTCTTTTCCATCTCCAAAGGGAGAGGAAAAAAGACTGAAAATGGAAAATGGCATTAAGCCGTGGCAGGAGGGACCCAGGTCTAACACAAAGAACTTTCAAGCCTTCAGTTGAATAGTTGT
Organism: Balaenoptera borealis; assembly: GCF_965194805.1. Classification (NCBI taxonomy): domain Eukaryota; kingdom Metazoa; phylum Chordata; class Mammalia; order Artiodactyla; family Balaenopteridae; genus Balaenoptera; species Balaenoptera borealis. Next base: position 115,854,914 of record NC_138873.1, on the reverse strand, counting down.
ATTCAACCCTATCAGACCCACCCACTTTGTATAACAAATATTTTTTAACATTCCTTTTACCGAACTAAAGCTCACAGACAATATAACATGCCTACAGGCATTCAGAGCTTAACATCGTTGGTGGGAATGTAAATTGGTGCCGCCACTATGGAGAACAGTATGGAGGTTCCTCAAAAAATTAAAAATTGAACTACCATGTGTTACTGCATTTCTACTCCTAGGTATTTATCTGAAGGAAACAAAAACAATATCTTGAAAAGATACATGCATCATTATCATGTTCATTGCAGCATTATTTACAATAGCCAAGATAAGTGTCCATTGATGGGACTTCCCTGGTGGCGCAGTGGTTGAGAATCCACCTGCCAATGCAGGGGACACGGGTTCAAGCCCTGGTCCGGGAAGATCCCACATGCCGCGGAGCAACTGAGTCCGTGCGCCACGACTACTGAGCCTGCATGCTTCAACTACTGAAGCCCGCATGCTAGAGCCCATGCTCCGCAGCAAGAGAAGCCACCACAATGAGAAGCCCGCGCACCGCAACTGGGAGTAGCCCCGTTCGCCGCAACTAGAGAAAGCCCACGCGCAGCAACGAAGACCCAACACAGCCAAAAATAGATAAAATTAAAAAAAAAAAAAAGTGTCCATTGATGGATGAATGGATAAAGAAGATGTGGTATATTGGAATGGAATACTATTCAGCTGTAAAAAGAATGAAATCTTGCCATTTGTGACAGCATGGATGGACTTGGAGGGTATTTTGCTAAGTGAAATAAGTCAGACAAAGACGGATACCATATGATCTCACTTACATGTGGAATCTAAAAAACAAGCAACAGAAAGAAGAAAAACCAAGATCATAGATACAGAGAACAGAACAGATTGGTGGTTGCAGTGGGGGGGTGGGGGGGGGTGGATAGGTCAAGGGGTCAAAATGTACAGTCTTCCAGCCAGCTATAAAAAAAGTAAATCATGGGAATATAGTGTACAGTATTGTGACTATAGTTATAGTATATTGCCTATTTGAAAGTTTCTAAGAGGGTAGATCTTAAAAGTCCTCATCACAAGAAAAAAAAAAAAAACATGTCCATGACTGTGTATGGTGAAGAACATTAACTAGACTTATTGTGGTGATCATGTTGCAATGGATACAAATATAGAATCGTTATGCTGTGCACCTGAAACTAATACTGAATGTGAATTATACCTCAGTTTTAAAAAACCTCAATAGACTGCTCTAACCATAAAATAAAGAATTTAAATCAAAGCAATTTATAGTAAACTATGTATTTCAATATGTAAATGTTTGGGAGTGACTTCACAAGAAGACAGGTAGATGCATAAAATAAGTTCAGGTCTAAGAAAAGTAAGACTATTCTGTGAGTTAACATATTTCCTTTACATTTGAGACTTTAAAATAGGAGATAAATATGTTTATATGGGAGCATGGAATCAAAGTGAGGCAACAGCTGCATTTGCATTGGAGACTCAGACACTACAAATGGCGTTGCTGTTGGCCATGTGATTTCCTGAAATGGCGCACAATGCTTGTTCAAGTTTCAAGCTAAGCACAGTGTTTAAAATCGTGCAAAAAGTATTCAGAATACTCAGTGTGTATATGTTTAAACAGAGTTAGGTTCTAGGCTTAGAACTTATAAACAGGATTTTTTTTTTTAATCTCCGTGAATGTCCAGGCGGACATGTGAACGTCGTGAGAGATGCGGGACGATGCTATGTTGTGTGGGACTGTCACACATTGCAGGACGTCTGGCATCCCTGGTTCCTGCCCAGGAAATGCCAGCCATCCCTCTGGACCACCCCCACCTCACCCACCTCCCCACTCTGGTCATTGTGACAACTAATAATGACTCCATACCCTCTGAGAGCAGAGTACAGCCAACACTGAGAAATACCACCCTAGAACCTCGGTCACCGCCCCTGCGAAGTCAGGGTGGGAGTCTGGGTGTGAGGTCAGGCCCCAAGGGGTGGAGTCTGTGTTCTTCTTTGGGGGTAGGATGGAATGTCAAGCTTGAGATCACAGATAAACTTCCTTCTCTCTGTTTCTCCACTCTAACTTTTAAATTTTAATTTACTTTATTGTTTTTAATCAGATGTTTTAAAAGTCAGTCTTTTTTTAAAAATAATAGATTTTTTTATTGAAGTATAATTTACAATGTTGTGTTAGTTTCAGGTGTACAGCAGAGTGATTCAGCTCTACATATATATGTATATATTTATATATATATGTATATATGTATAAACATATATATATTCTTTTTCAGATTCTTTTCCATTATAAGTTATTACCAGATAGTGAGTAGAGTTCCCTGTGCTCTACAGCAGGTCCTTGTTGTTTATCTATTTTATACACAGTAGTGTGTATGTTAAGTCCAAACTCCTAATTTATCCCTCCCCATCCCCCCAACCCCCCAACACCGATGTCCCCTTTGGTAAACACAGGTTTGTTTTCTACGTCTATGAGTCTATTTCTGTTTTGTAAATAAGTCCGTTTGTACCATTTTTTAAGATTCCATATAAAAGTGATATCATATGATATTTGTCTTTCTCTGTCTGAAAAGACGAGTAGTCTTAACAGTTCCCTGCTACACGCTACCCAAAGCCCTCTCCCCAAAGGCATATACTCTCAGGTATTTCCTCTCATATTTGCTTCCATAATTCTAAATAATGTGCTTTTCTCCCCCTACAGTTTGATTTTTTAAATCATGATCATCTTAATTACATACGATATATAATAATATACATTGTAAATTATTAAAATCATTTGTAACCATAACTATTATCTGTTGGCTTTCAAGCAGGGAAAAAAAGCTTTCACACCATATGTACAGCAGGGGAATTCCCTGATGGTCCAGTGGTTAAGACGCTGCGCTTCAAATGCAGGGGGCCTGGGTTCAATCCCTGGTCGGGGAACTAGGGTCCCATATGCCCCATGGTGCAGCCAAAAATCACACTTAATCAATTTTCATATAGTGTTTTAGAATTTACAAGTGAGTTTAAACAGGCATGGGTTCATATGATCCTTGCAGAAGTTTTGAGAGGGATGTCATTAGGGTCATTCTCATTTAAAAGATGGGAAATTGGAACACAGATAAGTGACATGCCCAAGATCACATGACTGTAAAATAGCAGAGACAGGACTAGAGCCCAGAATTTTCGCTCTTATTAGGCTGCTGTTTTAAAATTTGCTTCGATAGCCGAGGGGACTATTCTGCTTAGATTCCCTTCTGGCAAAAGCTCCTTTAAGGCCCCATTTCCACGGCGTGTTCTTCCCGAAACCTTTGCTAACCCTCCCAGGCAGGTCTTTTCTCTGAGGTTCCCCAGCAGTCTGTTGGTGCCTCCATCTTGGCACTCAACACAGTGACTCATTAGTTGTCCTTTTCACACGGCCCTAGGCAGCTTCTCCCTCCTCTTTCTGTCCCCAGACCCCAGCAGGTCATCAGGTGGAAGGCGTGGCATCTCTGTACCGACACCTGTGCTAAGCGCCCAGGTACACAGACGACCAGGACAGAACACATTCCCTGGCTTCCAAGCCTCGGGTTTGGTAAATTCCTGAATTTGTGATGCTACTCTCTGAAATGGATAGAGGAGCAACGATTTCAGGAGGATAGCTACACAGAGAGTAACGTCCTCTCAGATTTGGCTGCTTTGCACCTGAAAACTTAAAACATTAGCCAAGTCAGATTGCAAGAGACACACATGCAAGACAAACTAGATTCACAAGATAATGAAGATGGTGGGAGTGGAATTAACAAAAGAGGGGGCCAATAAAGGTATGTTCTTATAAGAACAAAGATGGAAAATAATTTTTGGTGAATGGAAGTGATTTATAAGTAAGGCCAACTGGAGAAGTTTACATTATTCGAGGTGGGAAATGGTAAATGTATGGATGGATATTTTATCTGGAAGAATATTGGGTAGCTTTAATAATGGAGAAAATATTGTTGGCTTTCTAGATGGTCAGGGAGAAAGACGGAGAGGAACAATTGAATGTGATAAGCTTAGCGGCAATATGGTAAGAAAGGAGTGAGATTTAGCAATAAATTAGTAATGGACATGAAATTAAAGGGAGTTGATGAAGTTTTCAAGTGCTATTGAGAAATTATGAAGGAAAAGAAAGGAGACAGTTTTGTATGGGGTGAGTGATTCTTTCATTATCCAGTTGGGTTAGAAGTAATGGTGATGAACACCAAACAGAAATTCTACTACATAACATACAGGTTATATCCATACCAGACAGGTTATATCCATAAATGCCACTGAAAGGTATTTGAATTGCCAGTCTTGCATTTCCTTTCTTTTTCAACCTAGGAAGGAAAACATCCTCATTAACCTTGATAAATAACCACAGCTATCAATAAATAACTGTGACGAGGTAGCCTATTCCTGAAACCAAAGAATAGGTTCTTGGTTTTTATCACTTGCCACACACCCTTGTAGGGGCCAAGACCGGTACCTTCTCCCAGCATCCCCTTCCCATGAAGAGAACAGATCTGATATCTATGGTTGGATTAAAAATTGAGGGAGAAGTAAAACTGTCTTTATTCACAGACAACAGGATCCTCTATATAGAAAATCCTAAGGGAAACAAACAAACACACACACAAAACTGTTAGCACTAAGGAGAAAAAATAAACTCAACAAGATCTTAGGATGCAAGATCAATATATAAAAATCAATTGTAGTTCTGTATACTAACAACAAACAATCCAAAATGTTCTAAAACTGGATTTTAGCAATGGTTGCAAAACTTGGTAAATCAGCCCCCAAAAATCATTGTACACTTAAAATAAGTATATTTTATGGTATGTAAATTACATCTCAATAGTTTTTTAAAAATTGGAGGATGTCAAAAAAGCAATAAAAGATAATTTTTTTCCATAAAAAGAGGATTTTACTCATCATCTACTCTTAATTTCTATGGTGTAATCTTTTGTGTCAGATACTCTAGCCTTGAGGGGTAGCGCCTGGGCTGGGATATTTCTAGGTCATACCCGGAGTTGAAGTTGAGAGATGCCAGCGTCATAAACCTCAGCACTGTCAGAAGGGGGCAGGACTTGTTTATTTGGCAGAGCATTGATGAGCCTGGTCACAATAAAAACAGACCAAGGACAGTTCTGAGGGGTTAGGATCCGTATTCCCTGGGGTTGGGTGGGTCGCACCCTAACAGGACAAGAGGCCCTGGTTGTCTGAAAGAAAACTACCTCCTTGACTTCCAAGACACAGTCAGCTGTTTGGACCAGAACAGGGGTCTTGGCTTTGATAACCAAGTGACTAGTACACTCACAGCTCTCAACACTTGACTCTTCACAGCTCCCAACGTCTTTGCAGACGAAGAAGTAAACACAGTCCTGAGTATCTACAAATGATTATTGCACAAAATGTCAATGGCACAATTCCCACCAATGGCCCTCTGCCTTAGGCTTTTCAAAGCCCTAGACACTTATAATTCAAATCACATTTGTAAACATAAAACATTCCAGGAACAACTGTAAGAATATTTAATACTTTTATGAAGAATTTGTATTTCCTGTCTAGAAACATCATGAAAACCATCAGTGGAGTAAATTTAGATTCTGGGCTCAGAAGCAAAGTTTTCAGATTTGATCTCCCATGCTTTGGTAATTAAAATAGACAGGTGCTCAACAGAAAATTCTCTTTTTTTTAATGCAACAATGCAATTCATGAACTGAGTCTATGGCATTTAGGCCTATAGCCATTTTTATTTAAGTTTTGTTTTGTTCCCTTTTAATCTTTTGTATTTGAGAAACATTGAGAGACTTATGAAAAATACAGTAATCCTTTGTTATTTGTCATATTTTAGAAGTACTATGTTAGCCAAATACTCTGGTTCAAGGAGAGTTGACTATTTGCAAAGCATAATAGCTATATACATGTTCTACGCCTTGTCCTAATATTGTGGAAAGAAGTTTTAGTGAGGAAACTAACACACCTCGTCTGTGGTCACACAGAGCAGCTTGTAGATTTGCAGTGCCAGGCACTGTGCTAAGCATTTTGTATACATTCCGACCTTTAATCTTCATAATAAATCTAAGGAGAAGCTTGCTCTTGTTTTACAGGTAAAGAAACAGGAATTTAGGAACAATTCGTGCCCAAAGTTGTTAATAAAATTTGTGGAAAGAATCTCATCAGAGTCTACCTGGTTCTAAAATATATCCTTCCTCTCTTCTGTGTGGCATCCTGCAATTCTTCTTTGATGAGAAAGGATGCAAGGTTGTCAACCTGTCAAGTTCAGCAAGGTTGTCAATGTGAAAATGAATGATTATAATGTCCAGAAAAAGCTAGCTGGATACACTCTCTCAGAAAAACATCATCATCGTTACCGTCATTGATAACAAACATTAGCCATTCCCCCAAAAAGCCACCCAACTTTTATTAATGACATTGAGTTGTGAAAATTCCTCAAACATGGCAAGTCAATGACCACTTTGGATTCAAAATATGGGCTCAATAAGAAGAACAGCAAGAGGAAACAACTCTTGTAGCTTTGATGCAAAGCGTGCATTAAAAAGTAATTTATTAAAAAAAAAGAGGGGGCTACTGAATGAACTTCAGGATGAAATAATGAATGTTAAATTAGGCTTCTTAAATCTCAGAGGAAGTCGCAGAGTAATAAAACAACATACCATATTGTTTTATTTCAAATTTTCTTCTTTTATATTAGCATTAGTTTTAGAATAGTCAGTAATTCATCTTTAGCGGGCATCCAAAATCAAATAAATTGATTTTAAAAGAGAGAGTTTTAATAAATTACCTCTCTTCCTGATGCATTTGTATCTCCATCAACCATGTCCTTACAGAGTCCAAGAGCTAAAGAGTAATTTGGGAGTGTGCCCTTTTAGGACCAGGTGAAATAGCAATTATCAATGTAATGGGCTAAGTAGTGGGCCAAATAGCTTTTCCTGAATTAGTGTGTAAAAGGGAATGTGGGAAATTAACTGTGTATAACTAAGCTCCACTTTATTTGCTGCTGGGTGACATATTGCTAGAGCAGGCAGAGGGCCTGAATAGACATTTTTCCAAGGAAGGCACAGATGGCCAACCGGCACATGAAAAGGTGCTCAACATCATTAATCATCTGGGAAATACAAATCAAAACCACAGTGAGATATCACCTCACACCTGTCAGAATGGCTATTATCAAAAAGACGCGAAATAACAAGTGTTGGAGTGGCTGTAGAGAAAAGGGAGCCCTTTTGCACTGTTGGTGGGAATGTAAATTGGTACAGCCACTGTGGAAATATAGAGTATTTCCACATATAGAGGTTCCTCAAAAATTAAAAATACAACTACCATACAATCCAGCAATTTCACTTCTTGGTATTTACCCAAAGAAAACAAAACCACTAATTCGAGAAGATACATGCACCCCTATGTTCATTGCAGTATTATTTACAATGACCAAGCTATGGAAGCAACGTAAGTGTCCATCAATAGATGAATGGATAAAGAAGATGTGATACACACACACACACAATGGAATATTACTCAGCCATAAAAAGAATGAAATCTTTCCATTTGCGACAACATGGATGGATATATATGGTATTATGCTAAGTGAAATAAGTCAGACAAAGACAAACACCATATGATATGACTTACATGTCAAATCTAAAAATAACATAAACAAACAAGCAAAAGAAAATGAAAACAAGCTCATAGATATAGAGAACAAACTGGTGGTTGCCAGAGGGTGGGGGGCTGGGCAAAAGAGGTGAAGTGAATTAAGAGGTACAAACTTCCAGTTAGAAAATATATGTTATGAGATATTATACATCATAAGAAATATCATCAGTGGTACTGTAATAAATTTGTATGGGAACACATGGTTACTAGACTTATCAGGGTGATCATTTTGTAGTATATTTAAATGTTGAATCACTATATTGCACACTTTAAGCTAACATAATATTGTAGGTCAACTATATTTCAATTTTAAAAAAAGATTTAAAAATTCCAACAAGGTAAATCAGGGAAGAGCGAGTCCCCTAGTAAAGTAGTGGATTCTTTCCACCTTTATAATATGAAATAAAATCCACTTAAGCATGTATATCCAGAAAATCTCTTGAATTTTACTTATTCAGAATCTCTATTGATTTGGGTACTGTTAGATGTTATTGAGATGATGTTTCAGCCTGCAGAACAAGGAATATCTAGGGATCCAACCTCAGACGAAGCCCCATTAATTACTAAATCCAAATCCAAATCTCAGAATTTATTACTAAAAGGTGATAAGGAACCTCTTCCAGAGACAATCAGAATCAGACCTCCAGAGAGCAATAGAAAATAACTTTCATCCACTTAGCCAAGAGCTGGTGTGGCAGAGACATTGCCAAGTCTTTACCAAGCCCATTTTACTTTCTTCCCTCTTGGGCCCCTTTAAAGTTAGGCTGGGGCCATGCGAGTTCTGGCCAATGGAAATTAAGAGGTAGTAATGTACAGTACTTGCAGGCCTGGCCACACCTTCTGCAATGACCAGGATATGTGTTGACAATGGTGGTGTCACAAGATAAAAGGAGCCTGAGCTCCTCCTGAATAATTACCAACCACGTTAGACCGGGTGATGGGAGCAAGCAATACATTTGTATCAGATTAAACCACTGAGGCATGGTACTGTTTGTTACAGCAGTTAGGCTGACTAATACAGCAAACTGAAACCTTCTGCTGAAGATCTTCTTAACAAAGGCAAGCCAGGTCAAGGAGACCTAGCCTGTGGACAGAAGCAGGCCAAATTGGATTTGTAGGGGAGTATGAAAAAGGGCATTACTCTTCGAATAGCTAAGTTTCATGACATTTTACCTTCCTTCTTTTCATCAACATCAGACTCTTCTTTTCAAAGATTCATTCAAGAGTTGCCGTTCCCTTTGCTTTCTTCTGCTTCTCAGACCAGGGCAGTGAACCTGGACACAGTACTGGAGAAGGGGGAAAAAAAGAGCTAAAAAGGAGTCAGAGAAAAGGGACTCTACCTGAAATTGCTGGACCTTTAAACTCCTTTGATAGTTCCATCCCTGGAAAAGTAGCCCCTTCCACGTGCTGAAATCGGATCACTGGGATCAGCCCTCCTCCGACTGCCTGGGGTGGAAGCAAGCAGTGTGGAAGGGCAGCAGGGAAAAAGAGGATTCATGTTCACTGTTCTGGGGACCACTGGCCATCACTGGGACAGACTGCACTGGTGAGGATTCTCTTCTGTGCACAGAAGAATATGAATAGGCTGAACCAGATTTCACCTCCCTAAGAAGAAAACTCTAAAGCCATTTAAAGCACCATTTATATACAATTGCAAATATGTTTATTGTAGATCACTTTTAGCTGTTCATTAAACCAAATCCCCTGGGGACATTTTATGCCAATGCTTTGGAAATTAGACCTTGTTACTTTATGTAATTGAAAACAATAAAGCTAAGTGCCTGTTATACTCTTCTGTAATTTGAAACAGGGACTGCCAACCTCATGTCCTATCTCCAGGCCCCTTGATGGCCTCAGAGGTAATGATGGGAATCTGTGCATTATTTTCATTATATCCGAAAACCTTACAGAAATGGGAAATTTAACTTTAAGCTGTATGAGCTATCTGAATTGTCAAGTTTCAGTCTTTTGACTGAGATTACATCAGCTTAGTTCAATAACTGATTATCTCAGAGGATGATTGATAATTAATTATCTCATGCTATTTAGAAACTCTGAATAACAGTCATTTAATGTCTTTGATTAATATAAATGGGTTAATCACCCAATAAAACTTCCATAAAGAACAACTTTTAAGAAATAAGTTCCATGTAGGAAGAATTATTATCAGTTTAAGAATCTAGCCCCAAAATGGGTATAATCCAAATGTCCATGAATAATATATAAAATATGGTATACATATACAATGGAATATTATACTACAACATGAATGAACCTCAAACAAACATTATGCTTAGTGAAAGAAGCCAGTCACAAAAGACCATATATTATATGATTCCATTTACCTGAAATGTGCATCAGGCACAAATCTTTCAAGACAGAAAGTATATTAGTGGTTACCAGGGGCTGGGATGGAGGAGAATGGGGAGTGTCTGTTAACAGATATGAGACTTCTTTTTGGAGTGATGAAAGATTATGGTGATTGTTGCACAACTTTGTATAGTATACGTTAAAAGCACTTAAATGTACACTTAAATGGGTGAATTTTATGGTATATAAGTTGTATCTCACTAAAGCTGTTAACATTTTTCAGAGTCACAAATTGAACTCCATAATTTTCCATTTGACTTTACCCCAAATTTGTCTGAATTAATGGAATCTTACAGCCTGAGAGTAAAGTTGGGTTCTGGAGAAAGAAAAACAAAAGCAAACAATAACTGTGTGTCTTGCCTTGGGAGAAAATGCTAGAACCTCAGCCCTGTCTCCCCACTTGCATTAGGTCTTCTCTTGCACCCTGTTCCTTACTCATGGCAGGAGGGTATGAGACAAGAGTGTGGTCCAGGAGAAGCTGTTTCTCCTAGTACTCCGTCCCCATGAAGGACCCAGGGCTTCATACATCCCTTCCATGCAGAGAATAAGGCCTGTGGCCTTCACCCACACTGAGGCCAATCCTCCTCCTTGACAATTTCCCCTTTTCTCTCTGCAGCCAGTTTTACCTAGCGCTAGATCTGCAAATGTGACCCTTTTTCATTTTCCCCCTTTGAGGCATTTAACAAATTTCTACCAAAGTCATCAAGATACACAACAGCATTCTCCTAATTATGTCATCAGTCAATTGTGAAAATTTCTGAAAATATATAAAAGCATAAAGAAAATACAACCATTACCTGGTAATAACCTTTTATAACATTTCGGCATGTTTCTCTCTAAAGTTATATATATATAACTTTTATATATGTATATGTATACATATATATATAAAATTGTTTTTACCCAGTTGAGAGCACACTGTAAATTCATTTTTGTAGATTATAGAAATCTTATAACTAGCCGCCTTGTAGGCAGTAACTGCTAAAAAGCCTAGCATCAAACGTCTTACAACATTCATGTTGTAGACAAAACTCACTCCTAGATTAATTTTATGCTTTTCTATTCAGATTTCTTCTGTCCTACTTTCCATGTTCTCTTATTTCTATATTTAATCTTGTTTTATTATATGCATTTCTATGAAACACTCTAAAGGCTTTCCAAAATAAATAGTTTTTCCAACGTAACCATTTCAAGGGTACAGTTCAGGAGTATTAAATATATTCACATTGTAATCTTGCCAAACTGAAATTCTAGACCCATTGAATAACAGCACCCATTCCCCCCTTCCTCTACGCCCTGGTAATCACCATTCTACTTTCCGTTTCTATGAATTTGACTACTCTAGATACCTAAGTAGAGTGATACAATATTTGTCGTTTTGTGACTGTCTTATTCTGTTTAGCATAATGTCCTCAAAGTTCATCCATGTTGTAGCACATTGCAGAGTTTACTTCCTTTTTAAAGCTGAATAGTATTCATTACATGTATATGTCACATTTTGTTTGTCCATTCTTTTTTTTGGGGGGGGGGCCGTGCTACACGGCATGCAGTATCTTAGTTCCCCAACCAGGGATCAAACCCTTGCCCCCTGCAGTGGAAGCATGGAGTCTTAACCACTGGACCGCCAGGGAAGTCCCTGTCCATTCACTGTTGATGGACATTGGGTTGCTTCCACTTCTTGGCTATTGTGAATAAAGATGCTCTGAACATGGATGTGCAAATATCTCTGAGACTCTGCTTTCAATTCTTTTGGATATGTAGCCAGAAGTGGGATTGTTGGATCATATGGTAGTTCTATTTTTAATTTTTGAAGAACCACCATACTGTTTTCCCTCGTGATTGCATCATTTTACAATCCCATCAGCAGTGTACAAGGGTTCTGATTTCTCCACATTCTCACCAACACACACTATTTTCTGATATATTTTGCAATAATGGATTTATTTCAGTGGTCAGGAACCAAATATTTTCTGATTTTTTTGGTAATAACCATCCTAATGGGTATGAGGTGATATCTCATTGTGGTTTTGATTTGCATTTCTCTAATGATTAGTGACGTTGAGCACTTTTTCATATCCTTGTTGCCCATTTGTATATCCTTTTTAGAAAAATGACTATTCCAGCCCTTTGTCCATTTTTGGGAGGGGTTATTTGTTTTTTGTTGTTGTTGTTGAGCTATAGGAGTTCTGTATACATTCTGGATATTAACCCCTTATCAGATATTTGACTTGCAAATAATTTCTCTCATTTCATAAGTTGCCTTTTCACTCTGTTCATGTGTCCTCTGATGCACAGAAATTTTAAAGTTTGATGCAGTCCCACTTGTCTATTTTTGCTTTAGTTGCCTGTGCTTTTGGTGTCATATCCAAGAAATCACTGCCAAATCCAACGTTGTGAAGCTTTTCCCCTACATTTTCTTCTAGGAGTTTTACAGTTTAGGGTCTTATGTTTAGGTCTTTAATCCATTTTGAGTTAATTTTCATATATGGTGTAAGATAAGGGTTTAACTTCATTATTTGCATGTGGATATCCAGTTTTCCCAGCACCATTTGTTGAACAGAAAGTTTGATGCGCATCCTTGTCAAAGATTATTTATTTGACCATGTACATGAGGGTTTATTTCTGGGCTCTCTATTCTATTCCTCTGGTTTATATGTTTGTCTTTAGGCCAGTACGACACTCTTTTGATTACTGTAGCTTTGTAATATGTTTTGGAATCAAGAAGTTTGAGACTTCCACCTTTGTTCTTCTTTTTCAAGATTGTTTTAGCTATTTGAAATCTTTTGAGATTCCATATAAATTTTAGGATGGATTTTTTTTTTTATTTCTGCAAAAAAAATGTCATTGGGATTTTGATAGGGATTACATTGAATCTGTAGATTGCTTTGGGTGGTATTGACATCTTAACAATGTTAAGTCTTCCAATCCATGAGTACAGGATGTCTGTTCAATTATTTGTGTCTTCTTTCATTTCTTTCAGCCATGCTTTATTGTTTTCATTGTACAAGTCCTTCAACTCCTTGGTTAGGTCTATTCCTAAATATTATATTCTTTTTGATTCTATTGTAAATGGAATTGCTTTCTTAATTCCTTTTCAGATTGTTCATTGCTTGTGTATAGAAATGCAACTGATTTTTTGTGTGTTGATTTTTGTATATGGAAACTTTGCTGAATTTGTTCACTATTCTAACTTTTTTTTTTTTTTGGTGAACTCTTCAGGTTTTTCTACATATAAGATCATGCCATTTGCAAACAGAGATAATTCTATTTCTTCTTTTCTGATTTAGAGGCAGTAAACAATTTTTCAAATAGAGTAAGTTTTCCTGTTTGAGATATAATTGACATACAAAAATTGTATTTGTTTTAGGTGTACAATGTAATGATTTAAGACATGTATATATTGTGAAATAATTGCCACAACAAGTTTAGTTAACATCCATCACCTCTCATAGTTACAAATTGTTTTCTTGTAATGAGAACTTTAAAGATCAACTGTCTTAGCAACCTTAAAACATACAATACAGTATTGTTAACTATAGTCACCATGCTGTACAATACATCCCTAGAACTTATTTATCTTATAACTGGAAGTTTGTACCTTTGACCACCTTCACCCATCTACCCCACTCCCCACCCCATGCCTCTGGCAACCACCAATCTATTCTCTGTACCTATGAGGTTTTTTTCTTTTAGGCTTCACTTATAAGTGAGATCATACAGTATTAATCTTTGTCTGTGTAACTTATTTCACTTAGCATAGTACTGTCTAGATTCATCCATGTTGTCACAGATGGCAGGATTTCCTTTTTATGTCTGCATAATATTCCATTGTTTATATATACCACATTTTCTTTATTCATTCATCCATTGATGGACACATATTTTTTTCCATGTTGTAGCTATTGTAAATAATGCTTCAAAGAACATGTAGGTACAGATATCTTTTCAAAATAGTGATTTCATTTCATTCAGATATATACCTAGAAGTAGAATTGCTAGATCACATGGTAGTTCTTTTTTTTAATTTTGGGGAAAAGTTCATACTGTTTTCCATAGTAGTTGCACCAATTTGCATTCCCACTGACAATGCAGTGTTCCCTTTTCTCCACATCCTCACCAGCACTTGTTATCTCTTAACTTTTTTATAATAGCCATTCCAACAGGTGTGATGTGAAATCTCATTGTGATTTTGATTTGCATTTCCCTGATGATTAGTGCTTTTCCCTTTCATATATCTGTTTGTCATTTGTATGTCTTCTTTGGAAAAAAATGTCTATTCAGTTCTTCTGCCTAGCAAATATTAAAACTATTTTATAAACATTATTTGTAATTGCTACACATGAGTCTATCATCTAGATCTACCATAATTGACATGAATATTCTTCATTCCTCTGTTGTGGGACGTTTAGATTGTTTTAAATTTGTATTATGAAGAACAATATTCCAATGTATATTTCTGTGTATAGTTCTTTGGCCATATTTAATATTTTTTTTACTTATGATAGATTCCTAGAAGTGGCACCACTGAGTTAAAGATTATGAATATTAAGACTTTTTTAATACTAATTTGTAAAAGTATAACTTAAAAAATATTAATTGAACATGTAACATTTGGGATACATTGTATCTATCTTTTGAGAATTTACATTACATATCACATTTTTAGATGGCATGAAATATACCATATATGTAGCTTTAAATACACAAGTATATGAATTATATTTTTTTATAAAGTTGAGCTCTTTTGTTGACTCTTACATTCCTTTCCAAATCCTGCTCCTCCTTGTTGGGGTGCCAGACAGCCAGTACTAAAGGCTGGGTTCTGGGGGTCCAGGTTGGGGTGGAGTAGCTTCCTCTACTTGTACCAAGTAGGGGGTTTTAGACAAAGGTCTTGGGGGCAAGGCTGCGAGTGATTTTTCTGAGGAGATGTAGAGCGAGTCTGAAGGGCCTGACTGGACTTAAAGTGTACAGCTATGGCCTCAGTAAGGCTCGTGTAGCAGCTGGGGGGCAATTGGAAAGGGGGGATATTTGGAGTTGTCACAATGACTGGGAGGGTACTGCTGGCATTTAGTGGGCAGGGGCAAGAAAGACAAGAGGCATCACGTGGCTTGAGACTATTCTCTTAAAATAATTTTTTCAGCTCCTAATGTCAGTATCTCTCCCACTGCCACACACTGGGCTAGTTTTGTGTTGACATATCCAGACTCCAAGGGCCACCCTGTATTCTGTTCCTTTAACCATTAAGGACCATAGAATTGTGAACATTCAATGAGTGAATAACTTCAGCATCCCTAAATATAGACCACTGAATGTTGTATACGTTTTTAAAATGTACATTTCATTCTTTTTTATGGCCGGTAATATTCCACTGTATATATGTACCACATCTTCTTCATCCATTCCTCTCTTGATGGACATTTAGGTTGCTTCCATGCCCTGGCTATTGTAAATAGTGCTGCAATGAACATAAGGGTGCATGTGTCTTTTCAAATTATGGTCTTCTCCAGATATATGCCCAGGAGTGGGATTGCTGGATCATATGGTAGCTCTTTGCTGTACAGCAGAAACTAACACAACATTGTAAATCAACTGTACTCCAATAAAAATTTTTTGAAAAATGTACATTTCAGTGATGATGGGTTGAGAATAAAAGGAGAAAATTTATATTGATTAAAAACATATTAGGTACCACAAACTTTATGTATTAGTTTCCTATGGTTGCTGTAACAAATTACCACAAACTGGGTGGCTTAGAGCAACCGAAATGTATTCTCTCACAGTTCTGGAGGCCAGACGTCTGCAATTAAGGTGCCAGCTTCTGGAGGGACTGTGTTCTCGCCACGAGCTCTAGGGGAGGATGCATCCCTTGCCTCCTTCAGCTGCTGGTAGCTCTCAGCCTTCCTTGACTTGGGCTGCTTTCCTCCAATCTCTGCCTCCAATGGCCTTCTCCTCTTCTGTCATCTCACTCTTTTATAAGGACACCTGTCATTGGATTTAGGGCCCACCTGACCAAACCAGCATGATCTCCTTGTCTCAAAGTCCTTAACTAAATATCAAAGACCCTTTTTCCAAATAAGGTAACATTTACAGATTCTGGGGATTAGAACGTCGATCCCTTCAGGGGGTGGAGAGTCACCATTCAGCCGACTATACTTTATTCCAGAATTGTGTTAAATTTTCCAGCAATCTCGTGATGGGGACATCATTATCCCTTGTTTATATGTGAATAGATTGAAATTTAGAAAGAATAAGTACTTGGCCAAAGTGTTCTGGCGCCTTCCAGAGCTAAGATTCACCCTGAAGCTCCTGCCGCCTGGATGCACTGTTGATCAGCTGTGCCCTGTGCCTGGTCAGTTACAGAGCACTGTCCTCACTAATGCAAAAGTAGCCTCAGACAGGGACTTCCCTGGTGGTCCAGTGGTTGAGAATCTGCCTTCCAATGCAGGTGACACGGGTTCGATCCCTGATCGGGGAACTAAGCCCGCATGCTCTAGAGCCCGCGTGCCACAACTAGAGAGACTGTGTGCCACAACTACTGAGCCTGCGCTCCACAACTAGAGAGAAGCCCGCACGCTGCAACAAAGACCCGACACAGCCAAATAAATAAATAAATAAATATTAAAAAAAAAAAAAGTAACCTCAGACAGCAGTGTTCACAGGTGACCTTGTACATGCCACTGGTCTTGGCCTAAGAGAAGTAAAAGTCCTCTTTGCTAAAAGAGCATTCCACTTAAAATAAGAAAAAATAGAGGCAACAAATTAAATGTATTCTATCACAATTCCAAATAGGTATCAAACTAACCTAAATTTAGATATTCATGCAATGTTCCAAAAGTGCCTTTTTCCATTTTCTTATCCCCTGAAAAAAGACACATTTCTTCAGCTCAGTCTAATTTATTCTTTCAACATTTGTTGAGTACCTACTACAATTTATGGTCCAACCTCCCTTGAAATCCTTCTTCCCGTACTATGGACATTAAGAATACATTTGAACTCAGAAATAAAAGGCATAAAGATATTCTGGCAGTTTCTATATCCTGTATTATTTTTTAATCTACTTTATGGAGTGTTAACTTTTAGTTTTACTCTTTTACTTTACTTAAATTTGGGATGTTTTAAATAGCGTTAAGATTTTACATAACTGCAACTGGTTACTTCTAAAAAATTTTTTTCTTTAAATAAAGCTTTTTTTTTACAATTTAGATTTAGGAGTGGTTTGAAACAGGTCTGGGGTGCGCATTCAATCAGGCCCATCAAAGCAACTGTGAAATAAAGAGAATATCATGGTGTTTTCAAAGATACCTTGTCCTTCTATCAAGGATGAGTTTTTCAACAGATATATATTACAGTGCCTCAGGAGTGAAACATCTCATGTATTCAAAAAGTTAGTAGTTTAGAATCATAGCATCTTTTAGGGAAGGGATGGATTTCTTGATAAGCTTGTGTGTTTAAGGAAATAACATATTTAATGAACTCACACACACAAATAACATCTGTTATCGCTGATTAGGGCAATTTAGTGGAAATGCAAAAATTGAAATGACATTAATTTGGCCACATTGGAGAGGATCTGCAGAAGAGACTTGTGTTTAGATGCTTTAAAATGTAAATAGTGCCCATCAGGGGACATAGCTTCACCTCACATAATGGTTTTCAGATAAATGAGTGGGAGAAATTTGCACTAATTCTATAGGGGCATAATTAAAAATAATTAGAAAACAAACCTCACATATTTTATAAAATAACTTCAAGAAAACAGACAGAGATGGATTTTGCACTTTCAGAAAGCAGTGAGCATGTAGCACAGGCTTGAGATCTGAAGTCCCCAGTGATGTGAGCTTTCTTCCTTGTGCAAACCTGCCAATACACTTTTTGAGAAAGATAAGAAAAAAACATTTACAAAGGCGGTCTCCAAGGAAGAGAAGGTATGTGTTTAATGATTCAGTCCTTGGCAATCATCAATAAGTATGCTAGTGAAAGGCAACTAAAGAGTATAATATACATATTGCAAATCCAGGAAAATACTACTGTGGCTGGCTGGCTGGCTGGCTAGGTAGGTAGGTAGATAGATAGACAGACAGACAGACAGACAAACAGATAGATAGATAGATAGATAGATAGATAAACATGGTGAAATGAAAAAGTAGGCAGAATGACCATCACTCTGGCTTTTGCTACAATAACAAATAATGGCCACATCTCAGTGCAACTACAAACATTTATATCTTGCTCACATATCATGAGGGCTGTAGGTCAACTGGACTTGTGCTGAACTTGGCTGTGCTCTATGTGTCTTCTCATTCTCGGACCCAGGTAGAAGCAGCAGTCACTGTTTGGAGCATGCAATACTCATAATTGAGAGATAGAGGCAAACCAAACCACACTAGGGCATCATAATTTTCTGCTGGGACATAGCATATTTCCCATCTGCTCACCTCCTATTGGCCAAAGCAAGTACAAAGTCAGCAGGGCAAGAAAGTATGTTGCATTACAAGGAAGCATGGCTAAAGTGGAGAGGAATGAAAAATTGTGAGCAAATAGTCTATCACACCTAAAATGTAGAAAACAGCAAAATAATATGACCAAATAAATATATTTTAAAGAAAACACTATGATTATTAAACACTTATGCAGTTCCAACAGAAAACTCCTCCAGTCAGTGGTGGATTCAAATTTTATGGGGCTTAAACATATGCAATTTTTGTGATTCTCTTTAGGAAAATGTGATCAAATACTCCTATTTCATAATTAGAGCCCCTGAAGCTTAAGTTTAATTATCTTCAAGGTAAATTCGATTTGCTTTCAGTTTATATATTATAAAAACTCTAATTCCATTCATCAATAAAATGTAGCAAAATATATATATCTTCCACTTCAAAACTTGTATTGACACAGTTCTTTAAAAATAAAATACTGTAATTTTTAATAGGCAATGGTCATTTATTAATTTGGATTTAAGAACACAATAAAATAATCTCTGTCTTCCTGAGGCCACACAAGTAACAGACTTAAAGGGAGGTGGGAATTCCCTGGAGGTCTTTGTCTGAAGAAACCCATTTTTATTTATTCAAAGAAACCAAATTGGCTGCCATTGTTAAATATATTATGTCCTATGATGACCCCGGAAGATAGCTGATGTGGAGATGGAAGATTTTCACTAAGAATTAATTGATGTATTTTTTCAGTCAACACAAAAAGTAATTTTTTTTAAATTTTTATTTATTTATTTATTTATGGCTGTGTTGGGTCTTCGTTTCTGTGCGAGGGCTTTCTCCAGTTGCGGCGAGCGGGGGCCACTCTTCATCGCGGTGCGCGGGCCTCTCACTATCGCGGCCTCTCTTGTTGCGGAGCGCAGGCTCCAGACGCGCAGGCTCAGTAATTGTGGCTCACGGGCCTAGTTGCTCCGCGGCATGTGGGATCTTCCCAGACCAGGGCTCGAACCCGTGTCCGCTGCATTGACAGGCGGACTCTCAACCACTGCGCCACCAGGGAAGCCCTACAAAAAGTAATTTATTTCTTATAAATTTTCTGCACTCCCCGATATTGTTGAGAATAATGAAGGAATGGTATGGTTTTCAAGCCAGGTGAGTTAAAACTAAACAATAAGAAGAGAATAAGGCTGGAATATATTGGAGTGTATAGTGGTAGTCCCAGATCCATCAGTACATTAAGACCTAAGGATAAGGTGAAAGATGGAAGCCAGAAAGACTGCACCCCAACTCTTTATCATTCTACTCTTCACTTGGTACGGTAGGCAAGATAGTGTCCCCCCCAAAATCCATGTTCAAATCTCCAGAACCTGTGAATATGTAAGGTACTTTGCAAATATGGTTAAGGTTATAGACTTGGAAAGGAAGAAATTATCTGGAATATCCAGATGGGCCCCATCTAATGACATGAATCCTTCAAAGCAGAAACCCTTTTCCATTTGTGGTCAGAGAAAGTGATGTGATGACCAAAGGGTCAGTGAGACTTGTGAGTCAGACTCAACCTGCCGTGCTGACCTCTAAAAGCAAACACAGCCCTGCTGACACAGTGATTTTGGTCCAGTGAGATTCTTACTGGACTTTTGACCTACAGAACTGTAAGATAATACATTTGTGTTGCTTTAAGCCATGAAATTTGTGGCAATTTGTTACTTTAGGAATAAGAAAGGCGTACATTTGGTGAAGCAGGGAAGTGACACATGCGGATGGTGCCCTTCATCACCTGGTGTGAATGCTCCAGGAAGCTCAAACCCCCCAAACCTCAGCGCCCAAGTTTCTGGGGTCTCCCAGGTACATACACTGACACTCTGCCATGGACCACCAGGCATTTTTTCCAACTCAGAAATCTCTTCTAGTTTATCTCTTCCAGTTTCCTCAGTTTGTGTGTGTGAAGTGACATTTCAGATCCTCTTAGTTTGATTATTCTGCATGAGATAAAGTGGGAAAATACACTTTGGCAACCCCGTGGGTCACATTCTTCAGTGTGATCAAGCTGTTTGTAGTGGATCAGGGAAGTGATTTTGGAAGTACGTTCATTTTCTACTGGTACAGTGTTTGACAATTTGTTTTGTTCGTATTGCTGAAACAGAGAGCAGAGAATGTTAAGTTCTTTTGTGGTCCTTGAAATATTTGAACTGTTAAACTGCATTCTGATTAAATCCACTTAAACCTTGTGGCAACACATTTCTGTATTTTTGTTTTGTGCTGGACATACTGCTGTGCAAAACACGTTATCTGTTTAGCTCCAAAGGGGATACACAGGAAGAAACCATAGAGGAAACTTTAATTAAAAACAAAGACAAAAGTGAGCCATTTGGGAGAGTTAAAAAAAAATATAGAATATATGCAAAGGCAAGGAATGGACTGATTCTAAAACACGGTTTAAAATAGTTTGAATGAAAATGGTCATTGACTGCAGGTAAGAAACAGTCACACATAAGCTATTATGAATGGTTTTCTTTGCATATAAAATAGGCTGGAAAAAGGATTCAAGCAGCGGTGAACGTGTGTTAAATAAATGGGCTAACTATTGAGGAGGAACTGAAATCCCCCTGGAGAAAGACGCTGTGAAAGAATAAATCCATTTGCCAATTAATGGACCAGAATGATGAGCTTTGTATTCAATTGGCATTATAAAGTTGTTATATAATATTTTAATATACCTTAAAACATATTCTTTTTCAACATCAAAGGATCTAATAATGCTGAGAACGGTGTTTCGCATCCTCACAGAGCTTAATTTCTGGATTTCAGCTGTGCATCACTGAACAAACAGAATGTAATATTAATGGAGCATTGCTTTGCCCAGAATATTGACTATTTATGATACTACAGTCATTAAAAGAAGCACCAGTTTACTGATACAATTTAAATACTAGAGGTTGGAAAAAAGAGAACGTTATTTGTGTTCCTAAATTAGAGATATTTATTCATGCCAACTTTCTTTCCACTGTAATGGAAGTGGAAGCAACAAGAATGTATTGTGTAGTTCCCCTTGAGAAACAGCTAAGTGTAACACAGAGCACTGGACCTGGTGCCAGAACACCTGGGTTCCAGCCCCCATTCCTCTGGTTCTGGCATTGACAATGCTTGGAGGCCTCCTAGGCCTGAAAAACAGAGATAATGTTACCTGTTTTTGTCTGATTCACAAAATGAGGTAACATGATACACCGCAATATGAAAGTGCTTTGTAAATTTTAAAGGGTCCTATACATTAGGGTTCTTACATTAAGCTTAAAATATATTAAATAGTAGATAAATCAGTGAAATACCAATTCAGCATAAATATATATTGTTATAACAATTGGCAGACTTTTACAAAAACTTAATCTAATGGTAGTTTCATGATCTGGGTCTTGTCATCAACTTAGGCTGTGTACATTTACAGTGATGTTCATTACACATGAACATTTGGAAAGTAAACATTGTCTTCTCCGTAGTTTTGCCTAGAGCTAGCCTTTTCCCTTAGTTTCTGAGTTCTCTTATATTGGTTGTTGACAGCCAAATCGTGTGTCCATAAAGGTGCCAGAACAAATGCTAAATTCACTGACCTACTGACCAGCAAATATTAATCACATATTATGTGCATAGCTCTATACAAGGTACTATTCAGTAAACTCAGCAAAATGAGTGGTTTGATTTTTTTTCCCCTTCTATATAAATTGACTAGCTCTTTGTCTGAATTAATCAAATCAACCAGTAGGTTTTTGGTTTCCTGTAGACACAGCTTAAATGTCACTCTCTATCTTCAAGCTGCTATTTTGAGATTTAGTGATGTGTAGGTGGAAAACAGTTTACTATTTAGAAATAGAGTACTATACAGTAAGGCTTATTAGACAGTTGTTTTCACTTTGTAGGTTTTATTTCATTTAACTTTTTATTATGGAAAATTTTAAACATGTGCATAAGCATATGGTGTAAGAATCTCCATACACTTAACCCAGCTTCAACAATTAACAACTCATGGTCAATCGTGCTTCACCTCTACCCCCAACAAACCCTCACCTACCCCGTATCATTTTGGAGCAAGCCTCAAGAGATCATATAATTTAATCCTTAAATTTTCCAATATGTATCTCTAAAAGATAAGGATTTTGAAAAAAAATAACCACTATATCATTATCACACCCAAAATAAAATTAACAGTAACTCCTTAATATCATCAAATATTCAGTGTATGTTCAAATTTCCAACTATTTTATAATATTATAATTTTTGCAGTTTGTTTCATTTAGTATTTCAAATAAG
The DNA here is from genome assembly GCF_965194805.1 of Balaenoptera borealis. Taxonomy (NCBI): domain Eukaryota; kingdom Metazoa; phylum Chordata; class Mammalia; order Artiodactyla; family Balaenopteridae; genus Balaenoptera; species Balaenoptera borealis. The sequence continues at coordinate 115,832,145 of NC_138873.1, read as the reverse complement.
GGCCACACATTGCGATTTGTCAAAATGTCTCTTAACTCTATTTTAATCTTCAACTCTCTCTTTTTTCTCCCCCTTGCAATTTATTTGCTGAAGAAACTGGGTCATTTGTCCTGTGACCTTTTCTACAGCCTAGATTTCACTAAGTGTATCCTGTGGTATAGTTTAATATGTTCTTCAGTCCTATGTGTTTCCTGAATATTAGTAGTTGAAAATATGATATCCACATGTAACATCTTTTATTTTAAAATAAACTTTTTATTTTAAAATAAACTTTTTACTTTAAAATAAACTTTTTATTTTAAAATAAAATTTTCTTTTTAAATAAACTTTTTATTTTAAAATAGTTTGATATACAGAAAAATGTGAAGACAGCACAGACAGTACACCCAGTCTCCCCTATTATTAACATCTGAAATTAGTATGGTATACTTGTTATAATTAATAAACAAATATTGATACACTGTGATTACCTAATATCCATACTTTATTCAGATGCCCTTAGTTCTTGCCTAATGTCTTTCTCTGTTCCAGGATCCCATTTAGGAGACTATATTGCATTTAGTTGTCATATCCCATTAGCCTCCTTTTAGCTGTGACAGTTTATCAGACTTTCCTTGTTTTTGATGACCGTTACAGAGTTGAGGCAAACTGGTGTGGTGTTCTGTAGAATGTCCCCCAATTGGGATTTGTCTGATGTCTTTCTCATGGTTAAACTGGGGTCTGAGGGCTTTGGGGAGGAAGACCACAGAAGTAAAATGCCGCTTTCATCAGAGATACATACTCTACACATGACTTCTCACCTTGGTTACCCGGCTGAGGTCGTGTTTGTTAGTCTTCTCCGTTATAAACCTACTCTTCATTTTCCTCTTTCCCTACAGTACCCTTTGGAAGGAAGGCTCTATGCGAAGCCCCTATTCACAGGGCAGAGAATTATTCTCCATCTCCTTTAGGTGGAATAACTACGTACATTATGGAAAATTCTTCTATATTTTTTCTATGTATGTATGTTTGTATTTATTTAATCATGTATATATCAGTATGGACTTCTGGTTATTTATTTTATACTTTGGGTTATAATCCAAAACTACGTTATTTATTTTGTTGCTCAAAATGTCCCAGCTTTGGTCTTTGGGAGCTCTTTCAGTTGACTCCTATGTCTCTTTGTCAGAGACCCCTACATTGTGTGTGTGGAAGGGAGTGTATGTTTTAAGCCCTTCCTTACTTTCTGGCACACAAGATACCCCAGGCTCATTGTGTATATTCCATGTCCCCATCCTAGAATCAGCTTTTTTTCCAAGGAACCCTGGTTTCTTTTACTGGAGAATAAAAGATCTGGGCACCAAATTTAATAAAATATTTTTAAAGCATTCTTTTGCTGTCATTTTGTCTGTTTTGGAAACTTTGAATTATTTTTGTTATTATAAAATTTTGATGCTTTATAGTTCCAGTTTGCAAAATTCACTATTAGTCTAACATTTCTGCCTATATTGAATATTAAGCCTTTTATTTTCAGCAAGAAATTTGCACAGTTTTGTTTCTATATATCTTACTATTAAACTCAGAGTCTTAAAACTTGCGTTTTTCTGCGTTATGCCCGTTCAATCAGTTCAAGTGGCTATTTGGTTAAGTGATGCTAAGTATCTAGGACCTTTGACTGTTTTTAAAATATTTTTAGTGAATTGACTAAATATTTTGACATCTCATGATTACAAAGTGCCTAGAGAAAGTAGAGAAAAGGGCAAATATCATAAGGAATGAATATGTTTAGTTCTGTGAAAATCATCCAATAAAAATTCATGAAGGCAGATCCTTCTAAGGTGGACTTTTCTGCATAGCTAGGTAAACCAGTAGCTAAAATTTTCACTGTAAAATTTATGAAATGTTTCTTAAGAAAATAAACAATGGAAATTTTTGTATCCAAAACTAGAAGAATAAAAGAAAACATTTTCAAGGAGCATCTTTTCTATACAAAATACACTAATTACATTTTTTCCATTTATTGGTTAGAGATCTCTTCATATAATTTATTTTTTAAAGATAGGTTTATGAAAGTTATCAGGAGTCCCAAAGCCAGGCTACACTAGCAAAACAACTTACCAACTATTCTACAGTGGGCAAGTCAATCTTTCTGTGTTGTTTCCTCCTCTGTAAAATTGGTTGTAAAGATAAATTGGTTCACATATGTAAAGTACCTAACATATATATCTACATGTATGTGTGACATACATGTATATCTACATATATAGGCATATATATGTTATATATATTTACATGTATATACACAAAATAGGTAAATCCAAGCTCATCCAAATACTCAATAACAGTTGTCCCTTTCTTTAATAGTTTTTTCTTTTCTTTCTACATACTTTAATATTACTTTTCTTTAGGAATAGTCAATAACTTAAACATTTTGCTAATTCAGACTGTACTTTACCATTCAGTCCAAGTTAGTGGAATTTTGCCGTAGTTAATATGCTTTCTCCAAATCAATACTGTAATGGGAATGCTTTTATATATAATATATTAATGAATTTTTCTCTTTTGCATTTCTTAGTGTGTGACCTTTGCTCATTCTGTCCAAGGCATTAGGGTTATGTTATAGCTGGAATGCAAAAATAAAGAGGGTTTCAATATTCAGCTTTTCATATCCAAAGCAGGGGTTTTGAATTTGCAATAAGAAAATATTCCTAAAATCCAGGCTTTGTCAAAAGACTCTGCAATTTTGCAAATTGTTTTAGCTGCATGTTGACTTTGTCCACGGAAATTATCAAGTGCCAGGGATAGACGGGATTCAGGATAAGACTTGAGGGAAGACCTTGTAGCTTGGCAAGCTCACAGAGAAGGGAAAGGAGAAGTCGAGCTGTCTCTTTTGTCCTAGGGAAGATTTGCAGCAAGAGGAGAGAGACAGACAGGAAGGAAGACCCACTCCTGACCATCACTTTGCAGGCAGGAGCTGCGCCGGAAGGGGTGGTGCCTTAAAAACGCTGGAGAACCCTGGAAAGAGGGCCTTTGCTTTACTCCCTCTGTGGGACACCGAGTGAAGACATGGGGTGAGTGGCCCTGCAACAGCACTTGGTAGAGAGAAGTTATCTAGACCAAAGGGTCTGGTCTCCTGGCTCCCCTGCCTATGTGTGGTGAGCAGAGGGTCCAGAAGTAATTGTGTGTCCTGGTGGGGAAAGCAAAGATCCAAAAAGGCCCAGTGGACCGACAAGATCCAGAGGTGAGGCAAAGAGGCAAATGGTCCGCTGGTGTGTGTCCACACGGTGACTCACTGGGCAAATGGGACCATCAGCAACCTGCAGTCACAAGTCCAGGGACCAGACCAGACACTGAACTGCAGGGACCAGGGAGGGTCCACGGAGGTCATCGTCTGAATCCAAAGCCCCTTCTCACCACACACCCACACACCCCTTACATGACATCATGACTGTGTCTTGGAGCTGAGGAAGGGGAAAAGAAAAATCTTAAATAATTAGCATCTTCCCAAAAGAGACTGAGTAAGCCATCAAAAACTCAGTTACAGTGAATCTGTAAATATAAAACATACTATCCAGTAGGTGAGATGGGGTGTCGGGGGTGGGGAAGTTATTGAATTTGCAACTCCACTGCAAATAGAAAAGGATTTGAATGCCGACCTTTCCCTGGCTGCTATGAGGATGAAGCGGGACGGTGGTCGGGAAGGACTTTGGAAAGTGAGGGCTCTCACTGCAGGTGGTGAGGAGGGCAGCTGTGGACCCTGCCACACCGGTAGGACCAGACAAGCAGCGGGCACAACTCAGCCCTGGGCCAGGAGGCCAAGCGCAGACAAGAAGCCAAGTTCAGGCCAATTACAAGGTATCAGGTAGAAGAAAGCAGGAGTCGAGAGCGGCAGATTCAGCTGAGAAGTTGTTGAAGGGAAGCCAAGTGGCAGCAGAGGACCAGGTCTGAGCACGACCTCCCTACTGAGGAGATTCAGAGGTACAGTCTCCAGGAATGACAACTGGCCTAGGGCTACCTGATGTTTTCCTTAGTTACATGTATGACGCAAAAAAGCAGGTTCACTGAAAGTATGCCCTGAGTGTGACTATTAGTGGCCTGGAGAGCCTTGAATTAAAATTAAGAATCATCTTATCGCTCATACGCAGAATCTAAAAAAAAAAAAAAAAAAAAAGATACAATGAACCTATTTACGAAATAGAAACATACTCACAGACATAGAGAACAAACTTGTGGTTACCTGGGGTTGGGAGGGGAGGGATAGATTGGGAGTTTAGGACTGACATGTACATACTGCCATATTTAATATTGGGTTGGCCAAAAAGTTCGTTCGGGGGTTTCTGTACGATTCCCCCAACGAACTTTTTGGCCAACCCAATGTAAAATGCCTTGGGACTTCCCTGGCAGTCCAGTGGTTAAGACTTCGCCTTTCAACGCAGGGGGTGCGGGTTCGATCCCTGGTCGGGGAGCTAAGATCCCACTTGCCTCGGGCCAAAAAAACCAAAACATAAAACAGAAGCAATATTGTAACAAATTCAATAAAGACTCTAAAAATGGTCCACATCAAAAATAAATATTTAAAAAAATAAAAGAAAATGCCTTTCCGTGAATAAAAAAAAAAGAATCATCTTGTCAGGGTAGAGAAATACAAAAAGGATAAATCATAAAGCTAAGTGGGGTCAGGATCATTCATTCATGAGAAATTTTTCTCAAAGTTTCAAATTGAGGAAAGAGAGCCTTTGCTAGAACCTGGCCAAAAAAAAAAAAAAAAATTGCTTCAGGAATTCTGAAGGACCAGGTGACATAAATATAAATGGGTTAATTCATTCATATTTACGGCACCTGGTAGGTTCCAGGTTCTTTGTCAGGTAATAAAGGGGCCCTTGCTAACTGTCCATAGGAACACAGACAAGTCAATGGACCTTTAAAACAAACGCACCGGGGCTTCCCTGGTGGTGCAGTGGTTGAGAATCCGCTTGCCAATGCAGGGAACGCGGGTTCGAGCCCTGGTCTGGGAAGATCCCACATGCCGCGGAGCAACTGGGCCCGTGAGCCACAACTACTGAGCCTGCGCGTCTGGAGCCTGTGCTCCGCAACAAGAGAGGCCGCGACAGTGAGAGGCCCGCGCACCGCGATGAAGAGTGGCCCCCGCTGGCCGCAACTAGAGAAAGCCCTCGCACAGAAACGAAGACCCAACACGGCCAAAAATAAAAAAACGCACCATAATGGGGGCGGTATGGGAGTGCAGAGGAAGGACGGGGCGGGTGGGGAGGGGAATGGTGGTTTTTAGCCTGAAGCTGCCAGTGTGTGTCTAGTTGATGAAACATCTCCTTAGTACATATTCACGGAGGATCTGCAATGTGGGAGGTTGTCCTGGAGAGCACAGAAGTGAATGGGGGGTGCCTGGGGGGCTTCATGGTAACACGTAAGTTGACGCCTGAAGGGCTAAGCAGTGGCTAGGTGAACGAGTGGGGGAAGGTGCTCCCGGCCGAGGGAACAGCGCGGGGCTCAGGCCTGGAAGGAAGAGGACTGCGCGCTGGCGGATCTGCGCATGCTTGAGCTGCGCCGGAGAAGGCGCGCAAAGGAGCGGCGGGGGATGAGGCAGGAGAGGTGAGCGGAGACCCTAAGGTGCTGGTGACGGAGTCCAGGGGAGCCGGGGGAAGAGGATGCATGCAAGATCTATTTGGCGAGGGCAGGTGACAGGGCTTGGGGACTGAGTGGACATGGAGACAGATGAAGAGGAGCTCAGAACCAGTCCAGTTTTCTGGCTTAAGCAGCTGGTGGTGCCTTTTACCTGGAGGAGCTACCCCTGAGACACTGCGAGCAGGTGCGCAGGGTGAAAGCACACGGAGTTCACCTGGGGCTTGCTGAGTTTGAAATTCCCATGAGAAGTCCACGTGGAGCCCTGGAGAAGCAGTTGGCTCTTTGGGCCTGGGGTTCTAAAATGAGGTGGAGATGCAAATTTGAAGGTGGTCAGCATAATTTAAGATGCCTGACTATTGAAAAACAGTGTCCGTATTCTTTTCTTTGCCTCAATAGAGCTGTCTAACATGGTCTTTATTTTTCAAATTGCGTATCTTAAAAACAAAGTTTCAGAGTGTATTTGAAGGAGGAATTAGGAATATCAGCTGTAATATTAACTAGGTACTTAGTAATTAAAAAAGAAATCAGTTTACTGATTTAAAATGTTGGGATCTTTTGGTATAACATGTTTTCTAACACAATTACAAAATGCATGTTTACATTAAATTATATATTGTTCTTTATCATCTTACAGTTAAAATGCTTTAATTTCTCTAATTTCTTATTAGTGTTATTGGAGGCTGGGTATAGTTTTTTTCAAGCCACAAATCAAATTTTAATCATTTCTTACAGAATTCAATTAATTTGTGAGGTCATTTCATTTTTTAATGTTTCTTTTTTATGGTTTTATTGAGATATAATTGGCATATAACATTGTGCAAGTTTAAGATGTATGTGAGGTTATTTCTTTAGTGAGTACCTTCATCCAAGCATACGTGAGCAGCAAAATTTTGAGTCTTTCATTGTCAATCAATTGGGAAATTACTAGCTTGGAACAACCTTGATTGGTGTGACTGGGGCCTTATATATAACTGTGTAGTAACTTGTGACTTAAGCCCAGCAAGCTGACATACACTGGAAATATTTTTGATTTTAAAATGCTAATCATTGTTCGTCTCTTCACAGAACCAGGTGGGTTGAAGATCAGGTTCCAAGACTTGAGCTCTGCCTGACAACAAGGCCTGGCACGATCACTGCCTTTGCCCAAGGCTGACGCTGCTTGACTGTGAGCCCAGCGTCTACAAGGTCAGGCCCTTACTAAAACCCTGCACAACAAGCTCTGTGTTCACTGTGGGTTTTTTACTTGATGCAAGGGGAATAGTTGGGCTAGATAGAGAGCTGCCTTATGTAAATGCCTGAGAAGACAATTGTCTTGCCATGTATGAGTTTCTGTTTTATCATAATGTTACAAAACTTCCAAGGGAATTGTGACATAAACTAAGCATTTGAAATCTGTTTGCCAGATCTAAAGCATCCAGAGTTCCTGTCTGCCATACATATCCGTAGCTTGGCAAAGAGCCAGAGGGTGAAAACTCTGTATCAAAGCCAGTGTGTTTGTCGCTTGTGAAAGGTGAGTGTGGGCAACTATTATATGAGCATGGCATGAAAATACCATTTGGAGTTTCAACTTTAAATCCAAATGTCAGAGAAACTTTGAAATTGTTCAACTTTGTACCATTGGCAAAACTTAACCTTCTAGATCCACCAGCCGTATTCATACAACTCTAAAAACCAGGATAAAGTCCCAAAAGAAAGAGCAGGGGTGGAGTTTAGTGACATATAGAAAATGTGGCTTACTTACCAGGAAAGAGAGATTTTGTTTTTACTTTCTTACATTATCTGGGGACAAGTGATGTTTTTTTCGGGTTTCAAATTATTTATTTAAAAATAGAGTATGAAAAAGAGATGTAGAAATCTATCCGACTACATTTTTGGAAGTAATGATAAAACAGAACGTTTGCAAAGCTGTAGTCATGTAGGTATACGTTCAAAAATCACACAGCACTCATTGGGCTTCTCCTGGGAGTAGAATTAATGCTGAGAAAAAACAAATGAAGGAAATAGAAGATAAGGCTCATATGTCAACATTGTTTTTACAGCTAAAACAATTGTTTGATTTAAATCTGACTTTCCTGATGCACTTATTCATGTATGTGTGTATAATGTGAAATGGAATTTTGAAGTCACCCATTTGATTTAATGTAGACTGCCAGGCCGTTTAAATAGTGCTCCTGAATGAAATTTTTTAGCCTGAATTATCCAGTGTGACATTCTAGTCAATCCGATAGCTTATTAATACATACTTACTGAGCACCTACTACGTGCTCAGTTGTTCCAGAGAATGCAGAGAAATGTGACCCACTGTCCCTGTCGTGGGAGACTTTATTCTCCAGCAAAAGATAATAACAATGTATATGTAAACAACAGTCATCTACCATTCAGGCAGGGTGTGATGAGGGCCAAACAGGTTGAAGAGAGAGTGAATATCTTTGACGTTCAGAGGAAGAAAAGAGATCTACAGATTGTCAGGGTCTAGAAAGAATTCTGAGAGAAAGAGTTCAGGCTTCAGAGTGAAGATTTTCATTATTTAATGGAACATTATTCTATTGTGACCAAAGAGTTATCTCCTACGTGAGCCCTCAAACTTGTTTGTGTTGTATGACTATTGTGATATTGTGTACGCCATGCTGTTTAATTTTTGATGATTTTAGTCCCTAAGTTCTTTCAGTTACCAATTAAAAACCAACAAAAACCGAAACAAGATGAGTCACATGACTATGTATCGCCAGATAACATATTTATATAAATTCATAGTTATAAAAACAAGTGGTACTAACAAAAGACCCTGTAATGAATACGAAATTATGTAACTCTTAATGATAATGGTACAGCTTAAATCTGAGTGGAGAAAGGTGACCAATTGTTCTACAATTGTACATTGATGTATTTTCCTTCAGGTTTTCTTCAAATTCACAAGATCTTGTTTCTCACTTAGGAATTCATATGACCCAGAGTCACTATTTTTCATACAAACAAAATAACCACACTTTTCAATTTTCAAAAGAAGTTTCCTTTTTCTAACCCAAGAAAATCCAAATGGATCAGATTTTTCTCAGTTCTAGCCAAGTGTTAATTTCTGGCCAAAGATTCTGTCATAAAGGCTTAATTTCGGGGGAGATTTAGCCCTAGGGGAAAAAAAAAAGAAGCAATATAAAGGAAATGATAGTGTAATTTTAAGAAGAATATTATAGCTATGGGTACGAATTTATTCTTCTAAACTGCCTCAGTATTAAGAATTGGTCTAAAACAGACAAACCCTACTAAATTTGTATTGGATGATTGCTCAGCTATTACATACGTGCAGAGAGGTGGTATAGCGTAGGGGGTTAAATGCCCAGACCCCAGACCCTAGAATCCATCTTGTCTGGCTTCAAATCCCAAACCTGCCACATTTTTAGAACATTACCCTGGGCAGATTGCTTCAACGCTATTGTTTTCTCAACTGTAAAACAGGAATAATAACAGTGCCTGTTTCAAAAATAAATTGATACACGGAAAGCAATTAAAATTGTACCTAGCAAAGAGCAATCACTAAGTGTCAGCCATTTCGTATTATTTTGCTTTTATATAGTGACAGCTGCAGGTATACTGTTTTTTGACTTTTCTGTCTAAAACCCCTTTTCTTTCCTCTCCTCCCGCCACCCTCATTCCCATCTCCTAGACTGTTTGTCTTTCATTTCCATGGCCATTTTCGTTGCCTAACACAGTGACTTCACAAAGGTGCTCCATAAAGATTGAATGAATGAATGAACCAAACTGCTAGTTCTTTTTTCAGTCCCCTCAGAATAATCCCTGACCCCTGACCCTCTCCTGTAGTGGAGAAGGAGCCCTCGTTCTTGCTCCCATAAGCCCTTATGTACGCCCAACTACTACAATTAGCACAATTAGGCTTGGTTGATCTGTATATGACTCTTTATCTTTTTCCTTTAGGTTTCTTCAGATTCACAAGACCTTGTTTCTTACTTAGGAAATCTTTGAACCAGAATCTGTGAGCTTCTTGAGAGTAGTGGCTGTCACCTGCATCGCCTAATGCTTGGCAAATGATTGATTGATTGAATGATTGTACGAATGAATGATTGGACTCATCCCAAGCGCTCAGCAGAGGCTGGAGAGTCTCCCACCACTTGTCAACCTCCAGGAATTGTAAACACAGGCCAATGGTTCCTCTGTAGCGTGGCCTGACCCTGGGAAAGGGTGGCAGGAACCAGTAGCACAGAGCTCTGCCTGCCACCGTCTGACCACAGAATGAATATGGTCTCTGGAACTTCTTATACCTTAATACCTTTGTTTTACAGATGAAGAAATTAAACCTAAAAAAGGTATAACTAGCCAAGATCTCCTAGTGTATTAGAGAAACAACTGGAAATACAGTCTAGGTCTCCTGGCTTGTACTCTATATATATTCACACAAAGAGATTTTCCATATAAGGCTTGCATGTTCCATTGAAAACGTAGGAGTAACAAGTGAATGGAGGAGGGAAATAGGATAAATAAGAAATGTCCTTGTTTTTCTTATTCATTATTCTTTTTTTTATATAAATTTATTTTATTTTTGGCTGCCCTGTGTCTTTGTTGCTGCACGCAGGCTTTTCTCTAGTTGCGGCTAGCGGGGGCTACTCTTCGTTGCGGTGCGCGGGCTTCTCATTGCGGTGGCTTCTCTTGTTACGAAGCACGGGCTCTAGGCACGCGGGCTTCAGTAGTTGTGGCACTTAGGCTCAGTAGTGTGGCTCGTGGGCTCCAGAGCGCAGGCTCAGTAGCTGTGGCGCACAGACTTAGTTGCTCCCTGGCATGTGGGATCTTCCTGGACCAGGGATCGAACCTGTGTCCCCTGCATTGGCAGGCGGATTCTTAACCACTGTGCCACCAGGGAGGCCCCGCTTATTCATTATTCTTAATAAAAAGCCTTGCTGGTTAAAATATCCTCCCGTATGAATGTTTTAACTACAAATGATCAAAGCCATATATAGCAATTACAAATAAATGTCATGGTATCCTACATTTTAGAATCTAAAAACATGTACTGTTTTTGCCTGCCCAGAATCTTGTCCCCTTTCTGGTAACCACACCTCGATTTCCCTTTGGGGGTCTATGTCTTCCCAACTGCCAGCCTTCTTTGTGGTAATTTCAGGGAAGACATCCAGATTGCCCCAGTCAAGGTGTGGCCTTGTGAACTTGGTTAGGCAGATCAGACTCTCTCCCTGTGAATCTGGTTCCTGAGCAGAGTTGGCACTGAGACAGAAAATGGCGAGCACAGATTCATTCCAATAAGCTTTCTAAGGATGATGTCCATGGATGCCTCCTACCTAGATTCCTGGAACTGTTCTAGGATCTGTCCTTACCAGGATGGCTCATCAGCTTTATCTTTGATTCTGGCAACTAACCAATATCCTTCCAACAAATTTCTTTACTGTTGAAGTGGTAGAGTTTTTTTTCATTGCTTGCAACCAAACTCTACTAGTGGTTGGACTGCAAGTTGGTTTGTGTACAAACCAAACTAGCAGAAAAAGAAATAAACGTGGAAAAGGTGTGTGTGTGTGTGTGTGTGTGTGTGTGTGTGTTTTCTGCTAAGTATATAACTGCACAAGAGAAAACAGACTTTGTGCTACTATATATACAAAGTGAAAACAGGCCAACTATGATTTTACCATGGAAATCTGTCTTAAGATGGCCTTGAATTTTAATTACTCAAATGAAAACTTTCCTTGCATGTTTAAAGTTGTCATACTCTTTTATAAAAACATATTATGCAATATTACAGGTTTCTCTCTACAGTATACATTTTAAATTTAGGTTCTTTGTAAACTGACATATTTCCCTTACAAGTTAATATTTTAAATAAACTGCTTTATTTATATACATAATAGTAAAACAGTAAAACATCAAATTCATAAATTAGAGAAAATAATATATAATTGTAGCTTAATTTATTCACATTTATTACATTAAGCTACAAATCCATTGCACTTTATGAATACATAGATATATGCAAAATTCTGTGTAAATCCTATGTTAATTATTTCACTATGAACTGTAGCTGTTCTTTAATTTTTTTTTTTTTTTTTTGGCCACACCGTGAGGCATGTGGGATGTTAGTTCCCTGACCAGGGATCAAACCTGCGCCCCCTGCATTGGAAGCATGGAGTCTTAACCACTGTACTGCAGGGAAGTCCCCTGTTCTTTAATTTTTAATTCCACTTAAAAAATTAAACTAGAAAGTTCATAAAAGGTGTTCATGTAGAAAAGCATTTATGAAAAGTTTCTAAGAATTAACCTACAAGATTAATCATCTAGGTTCTCTCTGAAAAATGATTATTTTTTTGGAAAAGTGTGACACAAAGGTCTTCAATAAATAACATTCAGAAATTTTTACCATCTCTCCTTTTGGTTGCGAAGTTTTAAGAGGTGTAATCTATTTAACTCTTTCTTGGGTGACTGTATATTTTGCAGGCAGAATGTTACATCAAGCACTGGAAATAATTCTGAGACAGTATTATAATGGTAGCAAAAAATTACCTACAAATTTGCCTAAAAATCTTTACAATGCCTATAATACACATTTTGTATAATACATATACACATATTCTAAAACTTCTTCTAATAGTTAATATATCAGCCTCTTTTGGCATACTCTTGAATTTTTAAAAATGCATACAAGGCAACACTAGTTTTTATTTCTTCCTCAATACAGGAGCTACGTACATAATATTTACAACTAAGCAGAAAGATTAAAAAGACATGAGGCTGATACCGTCTCCCTTCCCTTATTTAAGGTTGCTTTCCATTGCGTTTCACACCCTGACCTGTAGAACAGGCTGAAACACTGGTCTTCAGCAAGGGTTGACTTTGACGTGATGTGTGCAATGTTGTTTAGCAAACGTTCTCTGATAACACTTAGTAAAGTGGTTTGGTGAGTTGGCAAAATCTTTAAGAAGACAGTCCTGGTTTCCTTAAATTCTGTGCTTTGTGATTTGTGGAAACTACTAGAAACGTGTGTGTGTGTGTGTGTGTGTGTGTGTGTCCATTTAGTTACCTATTTGGTGTTGCTCTTTTGTGCCAGTTTTCAACCGAGAGGGAACTTTAAAAAACAAAAGATTTTCTGTTGTTTGTGAGATAGAAATCTTTACTTTTAAATGTAAACTACATATATTTTTTAAAATTATTTTTATTTATTTATTTTTGGCTGCATTGGGTCTTTGTTGCTCCGCGCAGGCTTTCTCTAGTTGTGGCGAGCAGGGGCTACTCTTTGTTGCCGTGTGCGGGCTTCTCATTGCGGTGGCTTCTCTTGTTGTGGAGCACGGGCTTCGGGAGTTGTGGCATGTGGGCTCAATAGCTGTGGCTCGCAAGCTCTAGAGCGCAGGCTCAGTAGTTGTGGCAAACGGGCTTAGTTGCTCCGCGGCATGTGGGATCTTCCTGGAGCAGGGCTTGAACCTGTGTCCCCTGTGTTGGCAGGCTGATTCTTAACCACTGCACCATCAGGGAAGCCCCTGTAAACTATATTTTAAGATTTGGAAAAAAAATATCCACCAAACTATTAATTCATGGTTACACTGGTGGAAGAATGTTTTAGGGAAGGAAAGAGCAATGGTCAGGAAGGGGGGAAAAAGGAGAATTTTATTTTTAACTCAAGATTTTTTCTTTTTTTTGGTTTTTCAGTAATTTCTTTTTCATTTTGCATTTCTTTTTTTAAATTGAAGTATAGATGACATACCATATTGTATTCAGTTCAGGTGTAGAACATAGTGATTTGGCATTTATATACATTATGAACGGATCACCACAATAGTCTAGTAACCATCTGTCACCATACAAATTACAATATTATTGACTACATTCCCTATGCTGTACATTACATACTTATTTACTTTATAATTGGAAGTTTGTGCCCCTTAATCCCCTTCACACTTTTCACCCACCCCCACCACCCCGCTCGACTCTGGCAATAGCAGTTTGTTCTCTATATCTATGGATCTATTTCTGTTTTGTTTTGTTTGTTCATTTGTTTGTTTTTTAGATTCCACATATAAGTGAGAATATACAGTAGTTGTCTTTTTCTGACTTATTTCACTTAGCATAATACCATCTAGATCCATCCATATTGTCACAGATGGCAGTATTTCATTCTTTTTAAGGCTGAGTAATATTCCGTTATATATGTATATCACATCTTTATCCATTCATCTATTGATGGACACTTAGGTTGCTTCCACATCTTGGCTATTGTAACTAATGCTGCAATAAACAAAGGGGGACATATATGTTTTTGAATTGGTGTTTTGGTTTTCTTTGGATAAATACTCAAAAGAGGAATTGCTGGATTATATGGTAGTTCTATTTTTAATCTTTTGAGGAACGTACATACTGTTTCCATAGTGGCTACACCAGTTTACATTCCTACCAATAGTGTTTAAGGGTTCCCTTATCTCCACATTCTTGCCAACCCTTGCTATTTCTTATGTTTGATAATAGCCATTCTAACAGGTATGAGGTGATATCTTACTGTTGTCTCAATTTGCATTTCCCATATGATTAATGATGTTGAGCATATTTTCATGTATCTATTGCTCACCTGTAAGTCTTCCTTGGAAAAATATCTATCAGATCCTCTGCACATTTTTTAACCAGGTTGTTGGTTTTTGGGTTTTTTTTTTAATATTAAGATGTGTGAGTTCTTTATATATTTTGGATATCAACCCTTTATTGGATATATCATCATTTGCAAATATTTTTTCCCATTTAGATGGTTGCCTTTTCATTTTGCTGATGATTTTCTTTTGTGTGCAAGAGCTTTTTAGTCTGATGTAGTACCATTTGTTTATTTTTGCTTTTGTTGCCCTTGCCTGAGGAGACAAATCCCCCCAAAATATTTCTAAGATCAGTGTCAAAGTTTTTTTCTATGTTTTTTTCTAGAAGTTTTATGGTGTCAAGGTCTTACATTTAAGTCTTTAATCCATGAGTATATTTTTGTATATGGTGTAAGAAAGTGGTTCTTTTGCATGTAGCTGACTAATTTTCCCAACACCATTTATTGAAGAGGCTTTTTCCCCATTGAATATTCTTGACTCCTTTATAATAAGTTGACCATAAAAGCATGGGTTTATTTCTGGGCTCTCCACTCTGTTCCATTTATCTCTGTGTCTGTTTTTGTGCCAGTACCATACAGTTTTGATTTCTATAGTTATGTAGTATAGTTTGAAATCAGGGAGCATAATATCTCCAGCTTTGTTTCTTTCTTAGGATTGCTTTGATTTTTCGGGATATTTAGGAGTTCCATATGAATTTTAGGATTATTTGTTCTAGTTCTGTGAAAAATGCTATTTGTTATATTGATAGGGATTGTGTTTATCTGTAGATGCTTTGGGTACTATGGACACTTTAATAATATTAATTCTTCTAATCCATGAGCATGGGATATCCTTCTGTTTATTTGTGTCATCTTCAATTTCTTTCATCAATATATTATAGTTTTCAATGTACAGGTCTTTCACTTCCTTAGTTAAATTTATTCCTAGTATTTTATTCTTTTTGATGCAATTGTAAAGGGAATTGTTTCTTAATTTCTCTTTGTGACAGTTTGTTATTAGTATATAGAAATACAACAGATTTCTGCATATTAATTTTTTATTCTGCAACTTTACTGAATTTATTAATTCTAATAGTATTTTGGTGGAGTCTTTAGGGTTTTCTATATATATCATGTCATCTGCAAAAAAACTGTCATTGACTGTTTTACTTCTTCCTTTCCAATCTGAATGCCTTTTATTTCTTTTTTCATGTCTGATTGCTGGGGCTAGGACTTCCAATACTATGTTGAATAAGTGGCAAAAGTGGGCATCTTTGTCTTATTCCTGATCTTAGAGGAAAAGTTGTCAGCTTTTCTTTATTGAATAATATGTTACCTGTGGGTGTGTCACCTATAGTGTTTATTATGTTATGTTCCCTCTATACCCACTTTGTTGAGAGTTTTTATCATAAATGAATGTTGGATTTTGTCAAATGTTTTTTCTGCATCTATTGAGATGATCATATGATTTTTATCTTTCATCTTATTAGTATGGTGTATCACACTGATTGATTTGAGGATATTGAACCATCCTTACATCCCTGGGATAAATCCCACTTGGTCATGGTTTATGATCCTTTGAATGTATTGTTGAATTCAGTTTGCTAGTATGTTGTTGAAGATCTTTGCATATATGTTCATCAGTGATATAGGCCTATAATTTTTTTGTAGTGTCTTTTTCTGGTTTTGGTAACAGGGTAATGCTGCACTTATTGAACCAATTTAGGAGTGTTCCTTCCTTTCAATTGTTTTTGAAATTGAGGGGGAATAGTATTAACTCTTCTTTAAATGTTTGGTAGACTTCACCTGTGAAGCTGTTGGGTTCTGGCCTTTTTTTTGTTGGGGAATCTTTTGATTACTGATTCAATTTCACTGTTGATAATTGGTCTGTTCAGGTTTTCTAATTCTTCCAGATTCAGTTTTGAGAGATTGTGTATCTCTAGGAACTTATTCATTTCTTTTAGGTTGTCCAATTTGTTGGCATATAATTGTTCATAGTAATTTTTAAGATCATTTGTATTTCTGCAGTGTCATTAGTAATTTCTCTTTCATTTCTGATTTTGTTTATTTGGGACTTTTCTCTTTTTTTCTTGATGAGTCTGGCTAGAGATTTATCAATTCTGTTTATCTTTTCAAAGAACTAGCTCCTAGTTTCACTGATCTTTTCGATTTTTTTAGTCTCTTTTTCATTTCTTTCTGCTCTGATCTTTATTATTTCCTTCCTTCTACTAACTTTGAGCTTTGTTTGTTCTTTTCCTAGTTCCTTTAGGTGTATGTTAGATTGTTTATTTGAGATTTTTCTTATTTTTTGAGGTAGGCCTCTGTTGCTATAAACTTCCCTCTTAGAATTGCTTTTGCTGTGTCCTTTAGATTTTTGTACATTGTATTTCGATTTCATTTTTCTCAAGGTATTTTTTGATTTCCTCTTTGGTTTTTTTGTTGACCAATTGGTTGTTTAGTAGCATTTTTTTTTTTAGCCTCCAATTTTTGTGTTTTTTCCATTTTTCTTCTTGTAATTGATTTCTGGTTTCAAATCGTTGTGGTTGGAAAGGATGCTTGATAAGAATTCAGTCTTTTAAAATTTACTGAGACTTGTTTTGTGGCCTAGCATGTGATCTATCTTGGAGAATGTTCCATGTGCATTTGAAAAGAATGTGTATTCTACTTTTTGGATGGAATGTTCTGTATAAATGTATTAAGTTCTTCTGATCTAATGTGTTGTTTAAGGCCTATGTTTCCTTAGTGATTTTCTATCTGGTTGATCTATCCATTTATCCATGATCTGTCTACTATTATTGTATTACTGTCAATTTCTCCCTTTATGTCTGTTAGTATTTGCTTTATATATTAGGTGATCCTATGTTAGGTGCATAAATATTTATTAATGTTATATCTCTTCTTGGATTGACCCCTTTATCATTATGTAATGCCCCCTTTGTCTTTTGCTATAGTCTTTGTTTTAAAGTCTATTTTGTCTGATGTAAGTACTGCTACTCCAGCTTTCTTTCTGTTCTATTTACATGGACTATATATTTCCATCCTTTCACTTTCAGTCTGTGTATATCTTTAGATCTGAAGTGAGTCTCTTGTAGTCAGCATATAGATGGGTCTTGTTTTTTTTTTAATCCTTTTATCTACCCTGTCTTTTGATTGGAGCATTTAGTCCTTTTCCATTTAAAGTGATTATTGATAGGTGTGTACTTATTGCCATTTTGTTAACGGTTCTCTAGTTGTTTTTGTAGTTCTTCTCTGTTCCTTTCTTCTTCTTTTAGTCTCTTCCCTTGTGATTTGATGATTTTCTTTAGTGTTGAGTTTGGATTTCTTTCTTTTTATTTTTTGTGTATCTATTGTAGGTTTTTGGTTTGTGGTTACCATGAGGTTTATGTATACTGACCTATATATACTAGATAGTTTTAAGCTGATAGTTGCTTCAGTTTGAATGCATTCCAAAAGTAGTAAATTTTTACTTCTCCTCCACCTTTTATGTTTTTGACATCATATATTACATCTTCTTACTTTGTGTGTCCCTTAACTATTTAGTGTAGTTGTAGTTGATTTTACAACGTTTGTCTTTTAACCTTCATCATAGTTTTATAAGTGGCTGATCTATTGCCTTTACTTTATATTTGCCTTTACCAGTGAGAGTATTTCGTTTGTATATTTATCTCTCCTTCAAATCTGAATGATAACCTTGCCAGGTAAAGTATTTTTGGTTGTAGGTTTTTTCCTTTTAGCACTTTAAATATGTCATGCCACTCCCTTCTGGCCTGTGAAGTTTCTGCTAAAAAATCAGCTGATAGACTTATGGAGGTTCCCTTGTATGTGCTAGTTGTTTTTCTCTTGCTGCCTTTAAAATTTTCTTTTTATCTTTACCTTGTGCCATTTTAATTATGATGTGTCTTGGTGTAGACCTCTTTGGGTTCATCATGTTTGGGATTCTCTGTGTTTCCTGGAGCTGGATATCTCTTTGCTCCCCTACATTAGGGAAGTTTTCAACCATGATTTTTTAAATAAATGTTCTACCCTTTCTCTCTTTTCTCTTCTGGGACCCCCATATTGTGAATGTTGTCCCTGATGTTCCTTAAACTAGCCTCATTTTTTAAAAATCCTTTGTCTTTTTTTTCTCTTCAGCTTGTGTAATTTTGACTACTCTGTCTTCCAGATCACTGATATGCTCTTTTGTATCATCTAATCTACCACTGATTCTCTCTAGTGTATTTTTCATTTCAGTTATTGCATTCTTTAGCCCTGATTGGTTATATATATAAATTTTTTCTAACTCTTTGTTGAAGTTCTTACTGTATTCATCTATTCTTCTCCCAAGTTTGGTGAGCACCATTATAATCATTACTTTGAACTCTTCATTGGGTAGATTGCTTATCTCCATTTTGTTTAGCTCTTTTTTGAGGTTTTTGGCTGTTTTTGTTCATTTGAAATGTATTCCTCTGTCCTCATTTTGCCTAATTCCCTGTGTTATTTCTATGTACTAAGTAGGTCTTTTATGCCTCCTGATCTCGGAGAAGTAGCCTTATGTAGGAGATGTCCTATGGAGTCCAGCAGCATGGTACCCTCTAGCCACCATAGCCACATGCTCCAGGGGTGTCTCCTATGTGGACTGTGTGCATCCTTCTATTGTAATGAGGCTGAGTGCTCTAGGTGTGCTGATAGGTGGGGCTGGCCCCTGCCTAGCTAGCTGCAAGGCCCGATGACATCTGACTGCTGTGGGTACACAGGTGGGTGAGGCAGGCCCCTGGCACTAATAGGCTAGAGGAAGGATTTCAAAATGTCTCCCACCAGCGCTGGTATCAGTGTGGTAGAATGAAATTCCCCCCAAATGGTTGCCACTAGCATCTCAGTCCCCAGGAGGTTTCCCAGCTGCCTCCTGCCTGTCTGGGAGGCTCTCCAAGATCAGCAACTAGGTCCGACCCAGGTGCCATTCAAACTGGTGCCTCTGTGCTGAGATTTGGAGCGAATGTTTTTGTGTATGCCCTTTAAGAGCAGAATCTCAGTTTCTTACAGCCTTCTAGCTCTCCTGAATGTAAGCTCCGTTGGTTCTCAAAGTCAGACATTTGGGTACTCAACTTCCCAGTTCAGGACTCCTGGGCTGGTGAGCCTGATGTGGGGCTCAGACCCCTCCCTCCTTGAGGAGGACCTCCGTGGTCGGGATAGCCTTCCGGCTTATGGGTCGCCACACCAGGAGGGTGGGTCCTGACTAGATTACATCTCCACCGCTCCTACTCATTTCATGGTGGTTCCTTCTTTATATCTTTAATTGTAGGAAATCTTTTCTGCTAGATTTCAGGTTGTTCTCAGAGATAGTTGCTCTGCTGGAAGAGGTAAGCTCGGGATCTTCCTACTCCATCATCTTGATCCCTCTTCTAACTCAAGATTTTTATTTTTAACTATATTGTTTGGATTTTTATAACAAGCATACACTACCTTTATAATTAAAAAATAAATGTGAAAGTGTTTAAAATTTTATTAAGATTGTAAAACAAAACCCTATAAAAACCAGAAAAATGTATATTTTTCATTCATTCTTATTGCTTTTGAAGTTTGATTTTTAAATTTTGATTAAGGTCTTTACAATCATTTCTACAAAAATGTTTAGTACTATTATTAACAATAATGGTGATAGCAGTAGCTGCCAGGGCTTGGCTTAAGTACTTTACATTTATTATTTATTTCATTCTCATAA
This sequence comes from Balaenoptera borealis, assembly GCF_965194805.1. Lineage (NCBI taxonomy): Eukaryota > Metazoa > Chordata > Mammalia > Artiodactyla > Balaenopteridae > Balaenoptera > Balaenoptera borealis. The sequence goes on along the minus strand of NC_138873.1, from coordinate 115,812,268 downwards.
AATCCTATCAGTAGAGGCAGAGCTAGGTATGGTGGGGTTTGAAGTTTATATGATTGGGGGAGGAAAATAATGCAAAATTACCAGGGCCCTTCACAGGGCCTTGGAAAGGAATCTGAGCAAATAAGAGGCCTTGAAGCCAAGCTTCATAGGCTTCCTAAGAAATCCACCTCTACTTATCATTCATGAATTAGCTTCATTTTACATGCAATAAACTGAGGCCTAGAAAAATGACTTACCTAAAGTCATACACCTAGCAAATGGCTGAGCAAGCTAATTGTAGTATTTTATTATTCTAATAGAATTATCCATATTTCAGCAATTTTTGACCTGAAGTATTTCCAATGGAGAGTTGGAGAGAGAACTCAACTCCTACCCAGCTCTGAATGCTATAGATCTCTGCTCCCTTCATTACTTACTCAGCAAGAGGAGTTGAGGAAAAAGAGGGAAACACTGGAGGAAAGGAGGGAAGGGAACAGGAGGAGCCAGAGGTTGTTCCACTGAGGAAGGAAAAGGTCAGAGAAGAACAAGCAATGTCTAGACCCATAAGCCCCTGCCTTCAAGGCTGTCTGTGGGCTACCATGAGCTTGCTGAAAAAGGAATGAGGGGGCATGAATCAAAACATCTGAAGCAACAAGGTTGGTTCTAGGTTGAGATACACTCAATGATGACTTACATGGGTAGGACAGAATGGGAGATGGCCATGTTAGCTAATAGCATTATCATTATTAGGCCAAGGGACAGAAAAGAAGTAAAAGAGAGCCCTAAAATAGGGCTTCAAGCAGAAGATTGAAATAGCTGATACAGTGCTTGCCTCCACGAGAAGCAAAAAGATTTGCACTTGGAAGAAATCAGATCTCCCAAAAAATGTAAGTGGAAAGAAAGTATATTGGACAGGTTTCAATCTAATTTGAAGAGTTGCATATTTTCAATCCTACAGTGCTGATAAAGGAAATTAGGTTTGGGGGAGATCCTTTCGGGCTAGCGATTTGGAGGCAGCCTTGAAAGAGCTGCCAGGGGACTCAATGCTCTTTAACTGCTATTCATCCTTAGGTCCTTCACAAAGCCTGGCGTGGTACCTTTAACAGAATAGGTCTTCGGTGAAAGAGTTTGAGCAAATGAATCAATAAGTGGAGCTCACCAGAGAGAATAACCTTGAGCTGCCAGAAAAGTAAACTTTCCTAAGACTAAAAACTTTTCCTTCCCTCCGCCTTCCTATTTCCACCTCCCCCTAAAAAACCCCTTCCCTCTAGGAAGTCACTGCATGTGGCCAAGGTCCCCAAGTAAACTCATAAAGGTAGTTATTTCTCTCTAAGTCTAAAACGTATAAAATAACTCCGTAGGAATAGAAAGACCAACGGCAAAGAGATCTCCAGAAATAACTCAATTTATAAGTATGTATGAATTAGTTATTCTGCACATATACTCCCAGATAATTTGCGCTACTCTAAAGTTCTTGGTCATCATCCCACACTGGGTCCTCAGTATTTCTCAGCAATCCTACTAGATCTTTTGTATTTGCCACAGGCTTTTTCTTATTCCCACAGCAGTCAATCACCGAGTCTTATCAATATTAACTCCTAAATATCTCTCCAAACCATTTGATTTCATACATTCCCAGTGTTCTTCTGGAGTTTGGACCATCTCTTCCCTTCTTGATTACAGCACTAAATTCCTAACAGGCTTGCCTACCTTTCCTACCATTCTTCTTCTTCTGCATTCCAGTAATCATCTCGGTCTTCTCTCGACTTCTAAAACAGGCCACATTCTCCTCCTCCACGTTTTTCCACAGATCATCCTTTTCCCTGAAACAATTTTTTCTCTCCACTCTCCGTCTCGACAATATCTGCTTATGCTGCAGGTTTCCAGTTAATATCCTGTTTTAGTGAGTTGTTCCCAGATTCATAAGACAGGCTAGGTCCCCTTCCTGTACGTTCTATCATAATAATCAATTCACTTTATCGCATTTATTTGTTGAATGTATCTTCCCTGTAAATTCTTTGAGGGCAGATACAGAGGTCTTTTCTTCACTCCTGTGCTCTCAGCTCCCCAAGTTGTACCCCAGGAATCTACAGGCTTCTAAGTCTCTATACTTTCCCTACCAAAGCCCAGGGAATCTTTATCTAGTCTGGGAGGGGTTGAGAAAACTTCTCTTCTTACACTTTCTACCTTCTTCCAAATATTTTGTCTTTGCCAAGGCCAAAGTTTTTGAAACTCAAAAGCAAAGAATTGATCCCTTTGTTCCCTGCATTCTGCTGTTTCATCCTTGTGCCGAGCCAATGGCAGAAAAGTATGGGGTATAGGAATGTATATGTGGGCGAGGGGACCAATCAAATGTTATCTCAACTGTCAGTCCACCTCACATTCATAGCCAGCACCTGCCCCAAAGATGACACCTGTTCTCCATGATTTCTGGATCCTGTGCTGCACTGCCTGGATTCCCACTCCATGACTAAAGGTCTTATTCACTGGGGAGATGGGAATTTTGCCTGCTGACAGCTATCAGCTTGCAGCTTTCTCTGGGAATTGCCCTCAGCTGTAGAGAGCTTCCTTGCCTAGGTTCAAACCGCTTCCCTTCGAAATTTCATATCCAGTATAAAGAAGGGGCCCTTCTCCTAACCTAATCCCAGGAGTTGGCTGAAGTCTTGTGACTGCATTACAGCCCATCTTCTTCGTGCCATCTGGCCTCCTTCCCTTCCCCCATTGGTGTCAATCCCAAGACCACTTCCCATAAATTTTCTGCACGCAAATCTCTATCTCAGAATCTACTTCCTGGGGGACTTATCCTGCAACAGACACCTTTAGACTCCTTCTATCTGTCATTATATATATATTTTTTCATCCATCTATCTCTCAGTTCCAAACACCTAAAAGTGGTGGGGGGAGTTTAGGTTGTTTGGAATCTTCTCTCAAACAAGTCATGTGGGAAAAGAACTATAGCTTATTTCTGTTCATTTTAGGTTTTGGATACAGTCAATGGGATACTATTGCAAGGGGAGGGAAAAGGTAGGGGAGAAAAAATTTTGCATATTTACTTCTTCCTAGATTGCACTGAGGAGGATTTTATGTAGATATATTGGGAGAACCTGTAGAATTAAAAATAAGAAAGAAGTGTAAATGAAAGTTGCTGACAACTTTTAAGTACAAATTATAAAATCTTATGAAGTTCTCGAAAAACCAAAATAACAAGTCATCTTGAAGAGTGGAGCTGATGTATATATGCAGATTGGGAAATACCATATGCCAGGACTTTTAGTGTCAACTGCTTTTCACTGGAAAACTGAAGAGAATCAAGTTGAAGAAAAGGTAAGACTAAAAGAGACAACTTTCATTGTGTTTTTAGGTGTAAAGGAATAATAATGTTATTTTTTTCCTGAGAGTTGGAAGGATCTTAGAAGTCACAGTCTGTAAAGTTCTGGCCAGTGCAGGCATATCTTCGGGGAGTTATTTTACTTTTGCTTAGGATACACAAATATAATATTAATTTTATATTTTCCTGTTTTGAAGTTTAATAATAATCTCTGCTAAATATTAACTTGAGGCTATATGCACTACATTGCTTTTTCTTATTCCTTAATTGCATTAATATTGATGCTTTTACCTATCTTCTATTTAATCTTGCCCCTGGGATCTATTACATTTAGTTAGCACAGAGTGTTTAAAGGAGATACATTGATTTACTTTGGTTTGCCCTCAAACTCATACTACACTTAACCCATCCATGTTCATGATAATTCAGGTTTTCCCTCTTTGCTGAAAAACTACAAAACAGAGGTGGACAGTGTCCAAGTAATGTCGTATAACAACTATCTTGAGCATTGCCTCATTCTGGATGGCAAAATTTAATAAGTAATTCGCCTAAATTCCCATGGCTGGAGAGTTATCCTAAGTCATATCTGATTTTTTTAGCCACTCTTTCATAACTTTTAAAGCTTTTCACTTCAGGTCTTGACTGACTTCTCCCAAAACAGCCTCTGTGCCCTTAACTTTCCCTCTGTGTTTAAGTAACTCAATTCCATGGCTTTTCCTTCTTTCCACATAAAAATGCTCCACACTCCTTCCCACAGCGCGCTGTCTTTCCTTCCCCAGCCTTCTCTCGCCACTCAGCACTTTATCTTTGTTATCTCCTAGACCTTGCAAACTGGATGACTAGCTGCCAAATAAAATCACAGGAGGAAAAGATAAAGCATCTCATCTTTCTCTCTTTAAGCCTTTGCTCTCTTCCACTTCCTCGTCCGGGAGTATTCAAGTTCTCCAGTTTCCCCAGGCAGGCCTGGTGCTAAAAATAGCGCACTCTGCGTGATGTCGCTGGTGGCATTTCCTGGGGTAGGAGAGTCCGAGTAAAAACAACTGGTGAGATGAGATGATCAAATTCTGAAGCGAGTCTGGGGACACCCTATACCTCTCCCCGCACCCACTGCTGGGACACTGAGACTTCCGTAGGAATTGGTTCATGGTCGCTCTGGGACGGATCAGATCAAAAGGAACTAGCGTGTTTCTTCTTCTCAGATGAGAGGGGCGTAACTTATCATTGTTTCAAGGGCATAAAGCAAGTGTAATCGTAGAAATGTAATTCAGGCCTGTCTGTCCACCATACCGTTGTTCCAACTAAGCGGAGAAGTTTGATGAGAAGGAAATGTTAATTGAACCGCTAACGTTTAAAACACATAATTAAACTCATTGCAAATTTTTTCACATGCCTACTTAATGTTTTAGGGGCCATTTTAAAAGGAAGATTCCATTAAAAAAAAAAAAAAGACTTCATGACAGGACAAAGATGGAAATGAAATGATAAAAAGAAGATATATGTAAATCCATATACTCCCCAGCTCTCTGCTATTATGAAATACACTTTTTCTACAAAAAAAAAGCTATATCATTTTTTTCTGATTATAGTAATAATACATGTTTACTTCTAAAAATTCAATCTGATATTGAAGAAGAAAGTAAAAATTACACAAAACCACCCACACTGAGAAAACCAGATTGTATGTGTATGCATAACAATCCTTTTATGCATACACACCTAGGCCAAAGCCCTTCAGTTCATATCCCTCCCCACTGGAGATTCAGAAATGTGGCCAGTTGGGGCCAATGAGGTGTGAGAAGAAACTTGCTGAAAGGATTTATCCTCACTCTAAGAATGGACCATTGGAAGAAATTGGCTCTTTTTCTCCTGGCCATTGTCAAGTAGAGATGCTGCTTCCAGAGAAACTGCTGTAGCCATCTTGATACCAGCCTTGAGAAAGCCAATTCAAAAAAGTGGGTAAAGACGGGAGAATCACAGAGAATGATTCTGATAAAGACACTGGGTCGAGCCACCCTACCTCTGGACTTCCCGGCATGTGAGCCTATAAATTCCCTTATTGTTTGTATGAGTTTGATTTCTTGGTACTTGAAGCTGAATGCATCCTAACTAAGACAGGTATATTTTGCCGTAAGAAAAAGTTTATTGATATAAGGTCAATCATGTATTTTCTTAATAATATCTGGGTTACTAACTTGCTTTAAAAAGTATCCTCAACATACAGGTTATATATATATACAGTCTAAATTTTATCTTTTTAAAATTTTATGTATTTTTTATTTTTTAACCTTTATGACTAATGCAATGTCTTTAGATATTATATAACATCAGCTCTGCCGAAGATGTCTTGATCTCAGACTTTTAGCCTCCAGAACTGTGAGAAAATAATTCTTTTGTTTAAGCCTCCCAGTCTGTGGTACTTTGTTATGGCACCCCTAGCAAACTATCAATAATATATCCACTCTCACCCTCAAGCCCAAGCAATCAATGATCCATATAGTATCATTATAACTTTGATCTTTCTTGAATTTTATATAAATAGAACCACACAGTATGTAACATTTAGCATTTGACTCTTTTTACTTATAATGTTTTTGAGATTCATCCATGTTGTTGCTGTATTCATATTTTATTCCTTTTTAATGATGAAGAGTTTTCCATAGTATGAATATATCACAATGTCTTTATTCATCTCCCAGTAGATATGGCCATTATGAAATAATGCCCCTGTGAACACTGATGTATGTTCATGTGTGAGCATATTTCACTTCGAAAAATACCTAGAAGTGGGATTGCTAGATTCTATGATAAATATACTATTAATCTTATGAAATACTGCCAATCTGTTTTCAGAAGTTGGTATCTGTATCATTTTGCATTCCCACATCAAGACATAAGAATTACTATTGCTTCCCATCCTCGTAAACACTAGATGTATCAGATATTTTATCTTTATTCTGGCGGGTATGTTGTGATATGTGATTGTGATTTTGATTTGAATTTTTCTGATGAACTGTTATATCGACCATCATTTCATGTGCTTATTTGCCAGCCTTATCTCTTATATTATGAAGTATTCAAATTGTTTGCTCTTTTCAGATTAGGTTGTTCATTTTCTTATTACTGAGTTTTGAAATTTCTTTATATATTCTGCATACAGGTTTTTTATCCAGGATGCATTTTTCTTTCTTTCTTTTTCTTTCTTTTTTTTTTTGCAAATGAGTTGGAGAGTAAACAAGTGGAAACAGAAATACTACTTAAAAGGTAAATGCAGTGGTCAAGGTAAAATATCTTGTGTTTGTCTAAGAAAATGGTTAAGGAGATGAGACGTGAATTGGTTTGAAGGATATTAACAGGTAAAATCAATAGGATTTAGTGATTGGGAATGTGGTCAAAGGGAAGAAGTAATTGTTGAGGATATTTTTAATGCAACAATTTGGATGGTAGCACCCACTCAGCATTGGAGCATGACTGTTTTGGAAGTGGCTGATGGATAGCATAATTATGTTTTGGGACACGTGGAGTTGATATCTTAGTGAAAATGCGAAATGGGCAATTGAATACATATGTCCGGAGCCCAGGTGAGAAGTGGGTATAACATTTGACATATAAAAGAGAACTATTGACATATAAAAGAGTAAATAAATCTTTGATGCAAAAAAAACTAATGCGATGTTTTTATGTATCATATGAGATAGTGGTTCAATTTTAATTTTTTTCAAATGAATAGCTAATTATGCTACTTACTAATATAAAAATAAAATGTACTCATTTACTCAGCCATTCTCTCCCCTTTGAAGTGAAATACCACCCTTATCCTATATGGTACTCCCAGGTATTCTGCAATTTTTGTTTTGTTCTGCTAATCAATTAGTCTATCCCTATGCTAATAATAGCCCTTTTGATTACGCTGACTTTATAACATTTCAATATCTGGCAAGGAATCTCATCATGATTTTTCATGTTTGTACATTTCTTAGCTTCTCATAGACATTTATTCTTCCATATAAAATGTAAGATAATTCAATTTTCTAAGACCATAGTGATTTTAACTGAAAATTCATTAAGTGTGTCACAATATGGGCAGAATTGACATATTTGTAAAATTAAATCTTCCCTTGCAAGAACCAGGTATGTTTTTCCATTTGTTCAGCTCTTGATGTAGCCCTTTAATAAGATTTTATAGTTCTTTTTTATAGGCGTTGTACCTTTCTTGTTAAATTTATTTCAAAATATTTTGAATTTTTTATATTATTGTATGTGGCTTATTTTTTCCATTTCTAATTCTATCTGATTATTTCTAGTAAAGAACCACTATTGCTTTTGAAATAGATATTGTTTCTACAGGCTTGTTGCTAAATTCCCTTATAACAGTTTTAAGATAGTCTCTTGGGTTAATATCTAGAATGGTGTTTGCTCTTGGTTTTGCATAAGTAGTATTTATCATATTTAGGTTGTTTCCTTTTATTCTTATTTTGATTGGAGTTTCAGTAGAAACGGCTGCTGAATTTAATCAAATGCCTTTTCAGCATCTATTAGGAACATTTTAATCCATTAATATACTGTTGTAATAAGTTATGTTATTAAAAGAACTCTCTTATTGAAAGAGTTCCTGACATGAAACTATCTTTGCATCTTGGCAATAAACTATACTAGTTCACCACTGACACACTACTGGACTTTATTTGCTAGTTTTTTATTAATAATTTTACATCTATACTCTTTTTTTTTTTTAATTAATTAATTTATTTATTTAGTTTTGGCTGTGTTGGGTCTTCGTTTCTGTGCGAGGGCTTTCTCCAGTTGCGGCAAGCGGGGGCCACTCTTCATCGCGGTGCGCAGGCCTCTCACTATCGCGGTCTCTCTTGTTGCGGAGCACAGGCTCCAGACGCGCAGGCTCAGCAGTTGTGGCTCACGGGCCCAGTTGCTCCGCGGCATGTGGGATCTTCCCAGACCAGGGTCCGAACCCGTGTCCCCTGCATTGGCAGGCAGATTCTCAACCACTGTACCACCAGGGAAGCCCATACATCTATATTCTTAAGTGAACAATTGGACTATTATTTTTTCTCTTATTATTATTTATCTTTATTGTTAACATTATGCCAGCTTCATAAAATATATTAACAAGCTTGATATCATTTTCTATGATTTGGAATGGTTTAAATAACATTGGAATTATTTATTCTTCAATAATTTTAAACATAATAGATGTACTTATCTTTTGTTTACATAATAAAAGAGCCCCACAGTCAGCTCTTGGTTACACCTGAGAATACATACACTCTAAAAATACTACAAATGGTCGATGTAGAAAAGTAAATGGATATGTTAAATTAAGTTATATGAACATCAAAAAAGTAACTTAACTCCCCATCTCTTACCCGATGATAATGGCTCAAGGTGTGTAGACTTCCATTCCCCTTCAGAAAATTTCTTACCTTTTCTTTCTCCAATTCTACCCTTACTGATTTTGCTTAGAAAAAAAATCTTTTCCAGAGTGACTTTGGGACTCTTCATTCATAAATATCCACAGGTTTTGCTTAATTGCATCTACTTTTCTTCTCCTCCTCACTGCATCGACTAAAATGTGGCTTTTTCTTTTTTTCTTTTCTTTTTTTTTTGGCCATGCCACATGGCATGTGAGATCTTGGTTTCCTGACCAGGGATTTAACCCGTGTCCCCTGTAGTGGAACTGTGGAGTCTTAACCACTGGACCACCAGGGAAGTCTCAAATGTGGCTTTTTCTTGATAAAAGTTCCTGAAAACTCTTTTTTTCATATCCATACATTATATATATATTCATTTTCAGATTCTTTTCCATTATAGATTATTACAAGATATTGAATATAGTTCCCTGTGCTATACAGGAGGTCCTTGTTGGTTACCTATTTTATATATAGTAGTGTATATATTTTAATCCCAAACTCCTAATTTATTCCTTTCCCCTTTGGTAATCATAACTTTCTTTTCTATGTCTGTGAGTCTATTTTTGTTTTGTAAATAAGTTCATTTATATCATTTTTTTAGATTCCACATGTAAGCAATATCATATGATGTTTGTCTTTCTCTGTCTGACTTACTTCACTTCATATGTTAATCTCTAGGTCCATCCATGTTGCTGCAAATGGCATTATTTCATTCTTTTTTATGGCTGAGTAATATTCCAGTGTATATATGTACCGCATCTTCTTTATCCATTCATCTGTTGATAGACATTTAGGTCGCTTCCATGGCTATTGTAAATAGTGCTGCAATGAACATTGGGGTGCATGTATCTTTTTGACTTAGAGTTTTCCTCAGATATATGCCCAGGAGTGGGATTGCTGGATCATATGGTAACTCTATTTTAGTTTTTTAAGGAACCTCCATACAGTTCTCCACAGTGGCTGCACCAGTTTACACTCCCATCAACAGTGTAGGAGGGTTCATTTTTCTCCACACCCTCTCCAGCAAAAGTTCCTGAAAACTCTTGAAAGGAGAGGCTGTCATTTTCTCATGCTCTCCGTCTCAGCAACAAGTTGTAGGGGTGGACAACCTTCCTAGACTACTAAGTTACCAATCTTGAAGGTCATGCCACAGTTATGCCATTCTCCTCTCCTCATGGTCATTATTATGTCATGGCATCAACTGAGGACATCCCACTAGCTCATGATTTTCTTTTCTTTGTTTGTCTTCAGCATCTTGAGACTATGCAGTGCCCACATTTATGATTCACCAAATCTCTCATCTTACAGTTTCTTAACCCCCTTTCCATCAGCAATGCTCATCTCCTTACACCTCAGCACCCATCTCCATGGCTGCATAATCTCTACCATTATAACAATTTATGTTTATAGAGCACTTTACGCCAAGCACCATTCTAAGAGCTTTATATATATTGACTCATTCAGTCAACACAGAAATCCTTCAGTGGAGCTTAGTATGTCCTATGAGGAGACTGAGGCACAGAAAAAAACATGACTAACTTGGCTAATATCATATATCACTAGTGAGGGGCAGAGCAGCCACTGAAACCCAAACAACCTGCTCTTAACCATTACATTATACTACCATCTTGATAAGCATAACTCCATGTCTTTTAACCACTTCTACACCAAGAGCCCTGCTAAACTTTCCCTTCAACCCACTAAAACATCCAGTTTTTTGTAGTCTTTTTCTTTATCAGCTTCCTGCTGGCTTCACTTTCTTTCTTTTTGCATCAAATGCTATTGTCAGTCACTTCAACTCTACTTTCCCAAGCCTCCCTAATTTTTTTAGAGATCTCCTCTTCATACCATGACTTATTTTCCAAGCCCTCATATGAGCATAATTATTTGTTTTTACTCTCAGGCTGGCAATCATTGCTGTAGAAAATGACAAACTCATGTTAGCTGACTCCAGTATTAATTCATGAGCTACAGACCCAGCTGAGCACTTACCTCTGCTCTGCATTTCTTTCCTTTCTATCTACCCCATTCTCTTTCCCATTCTGTGTAGTAATTTTCCCCTCAGCAACTGCTCAATCATTTTATTTCCCTCAATCTTGCAAGTCACCTTCTCAGCAGAAGACTTAATTTCCAATATCAGAGGAATGTAGTAGCCATCATGAATAAACTCCTTTAACTTCCTCTTTTCTACCTCCAAATTGTTCTATATTTTATCCCTCCCTAAACTTCCCTACATGTTTCAGAGGAAGAAGTAGCCCCATTTCTCTCTGACCTCTTAACTTATAACCTTGAATCCATCCTCTGCCTCCTTTGAATTGTATGCTCATTAAGTACTAACTTAAATTTGTGTTTTGGTCAGGATCAGCTATGCTATGCTGCAGTAAAAAAAAACCCCTAAGTTCAATGACTTAATAAAAAACTTTTTAAAATGTATTCCTTCCACCAGATCTACTGTGGATCTAGGCAACCCTCCAGGGCAATTGTCTTTGATGTGGTGACTTATGAATTCAGGCAGTTATGATCTTGTGGTTCCTCACATCAACATAAGGCCCCCCTTCGTTTCCATGACAGAGCAAGAGACACTGCAAAATAACACAGGGGCTTTTCACTACCTCAGCCCAGAAGTAACATTAAAATTTTGTTTACAATGTTTTGGCCTGAACTATTCATATGACCTTGCCTAACAGCAGGGGAGCTGGAAATGGAGTTTTCCTTGTGCACAGGAAGGAAAAAATATGAAACAGATCTGAGGGCCATGTAGAATTGTTTCTTTTACCTTTTGTATTCATCTCTCTCTCTCATTCTGCTGAATCTTTTGCCTCTATCCCAAGTAATGCCAAGTCTAAACCATGTTGAGAAGTGGCCACCCACCGTTTCGTCTGCATACCTTCTCCGATGTATTCCCCGCATTTCAGCCACTCTGCACTGCCTGATGTTACCCATCTGCCCCCTGCATTCACGTGCCTCCTTGTCTCTCCTGTGTGAGTCCAGCTTCCATGCATATAGATGCTCCTTCCTGGACTGAGCTTTCCACATCCCTTGCCTCTGCAGCACCCCTGCTCATTCTTCAAAGCCACCCTGAATTGTATCTTCTTTCTGTAGCTTTCCCTAAGTCCTGTAGACAGAAAGAAGGCCCTCATATCTGCAATTTATGAATAACTCTATTTTAACCTACATCATTGTGTATTATAGTTATTTACATGATCTCTTGAACTTCCGTTGTAACTCTGAGATCATAGTGAGAATAATCATATTTTATTTACCCATATACTCAGCACCTTGCATAGTGGTACCTGGCATATAGAAGGCTTTCAGTAAATGTTTAAATGGCTGAATAAATCAGTGAATAGTAAAATTTCTGAAAACTGATAGGGTGTATGTTGCAATTTTTGAGGTATTATTTATGTTAGAATTGGTTTATTTTTTCAGACAACATAATAATTATTTATTTTAAAAAATTAGTTGATAGCAGAAGTAGAATGAGGCAAAGAGTTACTAATAGTATTATAATGTATTATTTATGCAACATTAAATAAACATAGCATGACACAAACTACAGACTAGACAAAGTATCCATTTCAAGGAGTTAAAGTACGTCTTGATATTTATGATAAAATGCCTTGCAATAAAGGCTGAGGTGCTCTGGCATATCTCCCATAATTGGTGATTATGTTTACAACATGAGTAACATAGAAGTGAATTTTACTCCTGTATGAAGTATAGATGTTATCAATGAATATGTCCCCTCTAAGATATGATATTAATATTGGAAAAGAGTTGACTAATTAATTAATAATAATAATAAAGCTAACCAAATGTTTAAGGAAAGGTCTTTTTAAGTATTCTGAGGAAAATTATAATTATTAGTCAGTTCTTGTAATTTAAATTTGAAATAGATGATAAGGCTTGGGTTATGAATAAAGCTAAAATATTAGAACATTATTTCAACCATTAATTTTGAGTATTTCTGTAATGCTTATTCACTTGATTATCACATCCTACCACTTTGTTTGAATTGCAGGACAAAAATTATTATCTTCTGACCCTTTCTTTTGTCCTAAATTATAAGCAAATAGACAAGGGGGTCCGGGCCAAATAAAACACCGTTTTTTATTCTGTTTGTTTTTTTTGTTTGTTTGGTTTTTTTCTTTTCTTTTTTTTTTTTTTTTGTGGCTCGCGGGCTCTAGAGCACAGGCTCAGTAGTTGGGGCACACGGGCTTAGTTGCTCTGCGGCATGTGGGATCTTCCCGGACCAGGGCTCGAACCCATGTCCCCTGCATTGGCAGGCGGATTCCTAACCACTGCACCACCAGGGAAGCTCTAGAACACCGTTTTATTCATTCACTTATCATAAGTCATGCCATATAGAATTTAGCCAATGTGGCCCTTGCTCTTGTTAAAAAATACTTTTTAAAACTAAGTTTCTTTCGTGTATTAAGTTCATCACAGTCTCCAAAATGGAGACTATTGATTATTAAGCTTCCCCTGCTGCCACCCCTTTTTTGTTAACACATCCTGGTCCAGACTCTGGAACTGGTTGGAGGTAGTTGGGGAAGAGCCAGGAAACAGTCAGGACAGGTGGCTAAGCATGCAAACATTTATCAAGGATTTGCCCTGAAATGGGTGTCAGAAACCAAAAGGATTCAAAGTGAGAAGCTGAAACCAGGGATCAAAGTCAAGCTGAGCCTTAGAAGACAGAGACATTGAAAAGAAAAGAAAAAACAAAGAGCAAGCAAGAGTAGTCTAGGTAACCAAGGTGGTGAGCAAAAAGCACAGTAAGAGAGAGAATCAAGGAGGGGGCAGAGTAGTTAGCTGGGAATGAATTAGGACCAGAAGGATAGTTCAAAGAGCAAGAGTGCTTGTTTAGAATTCTTCTGGACATCTCATTCTGCTTCTACTTTTGTTTATTCCTAATCCCCCCATCCTGGGGTTTTGATCCCAGTCCTTGAAGGCATGAAGAATGGCTTTTGACATTTCAACTTCTACAAGCATTTTCTTTCTCTCCAAGAAAAAGCGCAAAGGTCTTAACATTTCAAACTCCAAAGGTAAAAGCATGCAACTGAGAATTTTTTTTAACACTGAGGAATTGTTTAAAAATTCATAGATGCCTTTTTCCCCCTATATGTTGTTTCAAATTCCATCCTACAAGAGGAATATATCTATATCTATATATACAAGAGGAATATATATGTGTTTGTGTATATATATATATATATATATATATGTATATATATATATACATATATATACACATACATACTTTTTCCTCCCAGAGGGCAGTAACCAAATACTTGTCAATCATTCTGTATGCTCAATTCCATTTCACTTATTCATTCATCTTCTACTAAGTAAGAATGAATGGAAAGTATTCAAGTCAACTCTTTGCCATTTTGTTTATCTTATAAAAGATGATGGTCCGTTAAGAAAAGAACATATAAATCTACACAACTAATGGTCATATCTCGCCATTACTATCCCCCTGGGAAAATGAAGTTTCAGATTCATTTCCAGGAGAAAACTTGGGCCAAGAATTCTTGCATGGTGGAGCCTTCATTTAATCATCCCTCCTTAGATAACAAGGAAAACACAGCCCAGATGGTGTCTGTGAATGCCTGGAGAGAAGTGGGCATCCACTCTTCTCTTGTGTGAGGCTGGCGAATCAAAGTCACAATGATAGCTCCCTTCATCGGGCGCTACTCTGTAGCAGGCACTGACATGGGCTCTTGTTTAAATCTTCACAATAGGATCCTGACAGGATCCTATTAAATAGGCATTACCATCAACATGATTTAAATGCAAGCAGAGGCTCAGAGAGGTTTTAAAGTTTAGTAAAGGTAACAATGCTAGTGAATGGTGGAATCAGAAGTTAAACCTAGCTCTGCCTCCAAAATTATGATTCTCACCTTAGGCAAGGTATACATTTACTCAGCTTCAGTTTCTTCAAATGTCAAATGGAATTATTAATTTAACACAGATCCTGGCACACAATCCCAGGTTGTCCAGAGATAAGATCTTTGACATGAGTGTGAAGATGACAAAGATACTGGCCTGTCTGTTCCGAGAGTAGGGAGAGCAGTATACTCCAACTGATTTCCTCTCTAAAGAAGCACTACTTCTGTAAGAGGCATTAAGAAGTAGTGGTTAAGAGCACAAAGCTTCCATTTCCTCATGAGTAAAGTGGGGATGGTAACATCTGGCTCATAGGGTAAATGAGATGATATTTTAAAAGTTTTCAGCCCACAGCTTGCACATAGTAATCAGTCAAACATATTATAAATTATTAACACTATTATAATTATTATTAAAAAGCTATGTGTCAATCTTGGATTAGAATTACCAGAAGCAATAATGCTGTTAACAGATTCCAAAAATAGAAAACTCCTAAGTAACTGTAAGTTACTCTCCAAACACAACAGTTTTCATGTCCCTAATTTGCTGGAGAATTATGCTTTGTAGGATCTACCTTTCTAAGTAGAGGCCACCCCAGATGGATGGTGATTTTCACTGACTTGTACTCAAGGTGCTTGATTCTGAAAACATGATTGGCCAGCTTTTGGGGCACCCACACATGTTTGTCTGAAGGAGTAGGGATCTCTGGGCTGAGTCTGGGACCCAAGGATGCCGTGGTTGTCTCGCGTTCCCACTCTTAGCCACTATCAAACTGGACATATTCACAGAGAACCCAAGAACCCACAGCTTTGACCTGGGCCTAATTTTGGCCACAGAGCCATTTCACCTAGTGAAGACTTTCTTAAATTGTTAAAGCAAGTTAAATAGAAATAATAGGCAAATGATTTGATTGTAATATATTAAGAACCAACTTAGGCATTGTTTTTTTTTATAATTTAGACTAGGTGAGCATACCCAAAGTAGAAATGTAAAATACAGCTTGAAATATATTTCTGATCTTTCCAGGGCTGTGAACCTCCATAGGTAAACCAAATAACTGCTGAATCAAATGACCCATTATTCAGAACTGTGTTATCACAGAGTGAAAGTCCAGATCACATTGTACATCCACATTTAATAGTGGAACTTCATGGTTTTAATGAATAAGCAAAAGTGAAATATTTTACTACTTCCATGAAACATTCAAATATCATACTCCTACTCAAATTATTTATTATTATAATGATGCTTTTTATAAAGATCAAGTATGAGTAACCTGAAAAAAAAACTTAAGCTGTTTCTAAGGGCATAACATTTAGAAACAACATATGGTTCTTGTAGTCAAGAATAGGTTCCTTAAATTAGCCAAAGACATTCACAGAGAGATGAGTTGTAGGAAATAGGATCGTGGGCAACAGGAAAAAAATTGTCATCTCTCTTCCCTCTGCTCTTCGTCTTCTTTGCCTGGCTGAATGTGGTTTTTCATTTTCTACCCAATTCTGAATGTAAAAATAAAACAAGTGTAAGTCTCATAATGCAAGGTCTTTGAATGCACTCACCTTTTGTTTAGTTACTATTTTAAATGTTATTAAAATAGAAGAATACACTATATCATAAAATGTAAATATTGCATTCATTCATTCAATCAGCGTGCATGGATGCCTTCTCTGTGCCCAGGGCTGGGCTCTAAGGGGCAGCACCTATTATCTAGTCACTGTTACAATCCAGATCAGGGGAGAAGGCCAACCTAACCTGGCTCCTTTTACTCTCATGTTCTCAACTCTTTTCAGTATAGATAGGATCATGGAACTTATTTGCTGAAAATCCCTCCATGGCTTCCCTGTCAGTAGAATAAAATCCAGACTGATTACTCTGTTTCATACAGTCCTGTATGATCATGCCTCTGCCTCTCCAGTGTCAGCTCTTGTCTGAATCATCTACTGGCATTCCTTCAGCCTCTCACACTTATTTGCCTTGCTTTTTCCCATCATAGGGCTTTATACATATCTCTCCTCTATCTGGAGCACTCACACAGACCACACACACACACACACACACCCCATCACTATCTCCTTTTCATTCTTCAGACTTTAACTTAAATATCACCTCCTGGAGAAACTTTCCCTGAAACTCATATGTAAAATAAGTCACTTTCTCATGCTTTCTCTTATTCCCTATTGTTTCCTTCATTGCAGTTTACTGCAATTTATATTGCTTACTTACACATTTTTATGTGTGTTTCATATATGTGTGTGTGTGTGTGTGTGTGTGTGTGTGTGTATATATATATATATATATATATATATATATATATAAAAGCAGTTTTAAGTTCACAGCAAAATTGGGAGGAAGGTACAGAGATTTCCCTTGTGCCCCCTGTCCCCACACATGCACAGCCTCCCCATTATCAATATCTCCCACCATCCACGGTGAGACATTTGTTATAATTGATGAACCTACACTGACACATCATAATCACCCCAAAGTCCATAGTTTATATTAGGGTTCACTCTTGGTGTTGTACATACTTGTTCATTTATCCTGGTATGTTTCTCCCACTAGACTATACATTACATGAGGGCAGGGACAGTAAGTAGTGTAATACCTGGATCATAGTAGGTGTTCAATAAATTTTGTTGAATGAATGACTATTGAATGAATAAAACAGGAAATAACTGCAGGGTAGCATTTACACAAGCACATGACAGTATAGTAATAATTCTAGATGTATATTCTAGGAAAAGCTTGGTGACAAAAGAATGGAATTTACAGTAAGATCTTTTAGTAGAAGTGAACTAATCTAGCTTGGTAGGTCACATGTTTCCAGGAGAATTTTCTTCACTGAGTTCCATGAAATGAAAAGAAAAGGAAGATCCTTCACAACCACCATCCTGCTCCCTCTGAATATGCAAAGTACGGCGGTGGTCTTGGCTCTGGGCAAGGAACTTCAGGCAGGGCTTCAGGCAGGGCTTGTTACATATGAGGAGGAAATGGAAATTTTCCTTGGGTGACTCAAGTGGTATACCAGTTGACTAGAACCTAGAACTCAGGTCTCCTTCCAGTTCCTTCCTGCCCCACTCCCACCACAAACCCTGAGCAAATCATAGAAAATTCACAGACATTTATCTATAGCCTTTCTCATATTTATTATTTCTTCTTTCAACCTAAAATGATTTCCAGGTATTTGTAACAGGGTGTCTTCTGTATAACCAGGAGGAGGAGGAGATAAGGTTTTTGCTTATACATTGTGCATTTTTTTAAACAATCAGAATTGTATTCTTATCCATCAGTGAGATCACCTGCTTTAAAATCTTGGTGCCACTGGGGAGAACTGAATACATTGACTTCAGACCCACTTCTGAACTACACATTCCTCTCTCTATCATGTTGGCAAAAGTTTTAAAAGTGGAAGCATCTGTGTACTTATCTTAAATCCTTACATTTCATTCAACTAAACTATTATTTTACAGCTCTAACACACTTAACCTACACACTGTCGTACATTATTTGTCCTACATGCTAACAAAATTCTTTTGTCATGGTTAGAAATTTCCCAGTAATCACAATTTTAATTCTAAATCTTGGAAGTAGGTAGGTAACACAGTTATAATACTTAAAAAAAAAATCAGTTGAGTTAACTTAGTTATTTGCCTCATACAAGGTTGAATTAGGCCATGTGGAAAGTTCCTTTGCATAATCTCTTCAGGACTTTGCATTTAGTTATTTCCAAGCTAGTGTAAAAAGAACTTCTAATTTTAAAGGAATTGTAGACATAAATTTATTATTTTTCCCTTTGGAGAACTTGCTGATAAAAATTGGGTTGCTTTACTATTTAAATCTCATTATAGCAGTGGTCAGAAGTTCCAATAACAACTCTCCCCAAGGATCTGAGGTTTGGCATCCACTGATTCACTCTCTTTTTAACTCATTTCCATGTAAGGAATATGGGCTCATTCGCTTCACAAACCTAATAATTATATAGGCATAATGCTTCTCTGTATGTATCACATGATTAATGGGAAAAGAAATCATTCCATATCAAATATGTATTAAGAATCTACTGTGCGTCAACTATTATGGCAGATGTGGAAGGATCAGAATCAACCTGGGAAGGAAATCAGAATCAAGAAGGGAAAACAGAAATGAAAACATCATTTCAATGCAGAGCGAACTACAAAGGAAGGATGTACAGGGTGGCACAAAGATCTGCTTAAGGGAAGTCGGGGAGGTTTCCTAGAGAAAACATTTAAACTGGGGTTGGAAGTAAAAGTAAGAATTTGCCTGGTGGATTAGGGTTGGAGAGTGGGTAGGAAGAAATCAGGAGGATTCATTCCATATCCAGCAGAGGAAACGTTAAAATAAATGTGTAGGGACATGAAATGATGTGGTGCACAAGCTCAGCTTGGAAGAAACAACAAGTTTAAATGTTAGAATAGTTAGTTAGGCAACAAATATTTATTGGGTGCTTACTAAATGTCAAGCACCTTGCTTAATTTTGGGGATTCCAGAAGTGACTCAGACAGACCCTCAAAGAGATGATAGGTTAGCCCAGAAGATCAATATTAAACAAATGATTTCAAGTGTGTTATGTGCTTCAGAGAAGAAGTAAGTATAGGATGCTAGGATAGAATACTGCTAAGTCTGGAAGGATAATAATCTTGACATACCAACAAATGTTGTTCCTTTCCCTCCTGTTTGCCCATCTTTGCTTTCTTCCATAAATGCCTCCTTTTCCTCCAAATCCAATTCAGGTAGCTAGTTTTGTTGCCTAAGAATAACATTTTGACAGTATGGAGAAAAGAAATAATCTCTGTGGCTTTTCCTGGCTTTGCTATCAATGGTATAATAATTTAAAGTCATGGAAGTGGGTGATTCACCTAGAAGGGACAAAGGGTATAGAGTGAATAAAGGATGGTGCCTAGCATGCTTCTTTGAGAAGCACACAAAGGAATTTGTGAAAGAGCTAACAGACATAAGAGTAAAAACAGACAGTAAGAGAGAGAGTAGGCGAGTTAGGTGGAGAGGTAGGCAAGGCTCAGCTCAAGAAGGATCATGTAAATAATATGAGTTTTGTTCGAAATGGCTCTCCCTCAACAGTTCCTTGGTCACCCCTTCTCTATGGCCAAACCTATTATATTCCTTTTGCCACTTCTCTATGTACATTTCAGAAACTCCCTTTATTTCCTCTTCGTTCCACACCCTCTGCCATGGGGCAACACTTCTCTTACCCACACTCAAGTGGCCACTGTGGCTTACTCAGCAACCTTTACTGTGAATAATGTAGGGTCACTAAAAGGTCTACTTTTCCCCACTCCTTTTTTTTTTCCTGTTAAACATTTTTGTTAGTTTTACTGAAGTTCAATTTATGTAAATAAAATCCACCGAGTCTATATTTCAGTGAGGTTGGACAGTTGGATATAGTAGTGTAATCACAACCACAATTATGATATAAAACTTTCCATCACCATGAAAAGTTATTGCATGCTCCCTCTGTGGTTAATTCCTTCCCCCACCTCTTGAAAAATATTGATCACTTTGCTGACTCTATAGTTTTGCCTTTTCTAGAATTTCATGCAATAGAATAATACAGTTTGTAGTCTTTTGTGCGTGACTTCTTTCACTAACTGTAATGCTTTGTAGAATCATCGATGTTGTTGCATATATCAGTACTGTGCCTCTTTATTGTTGAGAAGTAGTCCAAAATATAGATATATCACAATCTGTTCATTCATTCACAAGCTGATGGTATTTGATTATTTCCAGTTTGAGGCTACTATGAATAAAACTTCTATAAACAGTCTTATACAAGTCTTTATGAAGATGTGTGCTCATTTCTCTTGGGTAAATCTCTAGGAGTGAAACTTCTGATTCATGTGGATGTATAATAGGAGTAGTAAGAGTATATATATCCTTGCCTTGTTTCCAAACAGGAAAAAAGCATGTAGCCTTTCACCATGAAGTATTATTAGCTGTAGGGTTTTTTGTAGTTGCCCTTTATAAGATGGAGGAAATTTCCTTTAATTCCTAATTTTCAGGGAACTTTATAATGACTGGGTGTTTAATTTTGTCAAATGCTTTTGTCTTCATCTAGTAAGAAGGTCATATCATTTTTCTTTTTAGTTGCTTAATACAGTGAATTACATTGATTGATTTTCTAATGCTGACCCAACCTTGCATTCCTAAGAAAAACTACACTTGGTCCTGATGCATTGTCTTTTTATATATGTATATAACTGTATTCAATTTGCTAATATTGTGATAAGGATTTTTTGCATCTATATCCTTGAGAGATAACCGGTTTGTATTTTTCCCCCTTGTTATGTCTTTGTCACATTTTGTTACCAGGATAATGCTGCTAGCCTTGTAAAATAGGTTAGAAAGTGTTCCCTCTTCTCCATTTTTTGGAAGAAGTTGTATAGAGTTTGTATTATTTCATCTTTAAATACTTGATATAAATTGACAGTGAAGTCACCTGGGCCTGGAGTTTTCTTTATGTGCAGGTTTTTAGCTATAAATTCATTTTCTTTAATAAACACTGGCTATTCCAGTTATTTATATCTTCATGAGAAAGCTTAAATATTTTGTGTCTTCCAAGGAATTTGTCCATTTCATCTAAGTTCCCTAATTGATAGGCATAAAATTGTTCATAGGTACTTGTTATACTTTTAATACAGGTAGGATCTGTACGGTGTCCATTTTCATATTCCTGATATTGTTAGTTTTGTCTTTTCTCTCTTCTTGATCAGCCTGGCTAGAGAAGTTAATCAATTTTATTAATTTTTCCAAAGAATCAGCTTTTGCCTTCATTGACTTTTTAAATTGTTTTTCTGTTTTCTCTTTTATTAATTTATGCTGTTAAGTATATTATTTCCTTTCTTTTACTTGCTTTGGGTTAAATTCGCTCTTCTCTTACTATTTTCTCAGGTTGAAAGCTTAGATCATTGATTTAAGAACTTACCTCATTTCTAATAAGAACATTTAATGCTATAAATTTCCCTTTAAACACTGCTTTCACTAGGTTCCACAAATCTTGATATGTTGTATGTTCACTTACATTCAGTACAAAATATTTACTAATTCCCTTTGTGACTTTCTCTTTGACTGATATTTATAAGTATGCTGTGTAAGTTTCAGGTACATGAGAATTTTCCAGATAGCTTTCTTTTACTGGTTTTTAGCTTAATTCCATTGTGGTTAGAGATCATATTTTGCATGATTTCAATTCTTTTAAATATACTGAGGCTGTTTTATCACCTAAAATATGCTCTATTTTGGTGAATGTTCCATGTGCACTTGAAAAGAGTTTGTGTTCTGCTGTTTGGGGATGGAGTGCTCTAAAAATGTCGATTAAGTCAAGTTGGTTAGTAGTGTTGTTCAGGTCTTCTGTATCTTGAGTGATTCACTCTCTAATTTTTCTATCAATTACTGAGAAAAGATTGTTTAAATGTCTAACTATAATTGCAGTTTTGTCTGTTTCTCCTTTCAGTTATATCACTTTTTGCTCTATGCATTTGAAGCTGTTATTAGTAAACTGGCTCCTTATCATTATGTAATGTCTATTTTGCTTTTTTTTTTTAATTGGAGTATAATTGCTTTACAATGTTGTGTTAGTTTCTGCTGTACAATGAAGTGAATCAGCTATATGTTTACCTATATCCCCTCCCTCTTGGACCTCCTTCCCCCACCATATCCCACCCATCTAGGTTGTCACAGAGCATCCAGCTGAGCCTCCTGTGCTTCATAGCATGTTCCCACCAGCTATCTATTTTATGCATGGTAGTGTATATATGTCAATCCTAATCTCCCAATTCGTCCCGCCCTCCCCTTCCCCACCGTGTCCACATGTCCGTTCTCTATGTCTACATCTCTATTCCTGCCCTGCAAATAGGTTCATCTGTACCATTTTTCAGATGCCACATATACGCATTAGCGGACGATATTTGTTTTTCTCTTTTTGGCTAACTTCACTCTGTACGACAGATTCTAGTGTAGTGAATTCAGCTTCTTTTGACCAGTTTTTTTTAGAGTATATTTTTCCATTCTTTTAGGGGTTTTTTCATCCTTTTTTGTTTTAACTTACCTATGTGTTTATATTTAAAGTGGGTTTCTTGTAAATAGCATTTAGTCAAGTCTTGCTTTCTAATCTACTTAGAAAAATCTCTGTCTTTCAACATGTGTAGTTAATTGCAACTGCACTGTCCAGTAAGGTAACTCCCAGCCACATGTGGCTTTGAAGAACTTGACATATTGCTGGTCTGAATTGAGATGTAAGTGTAAAATACACATGGAATTTTACAAAACAGAATGTAAAATATCTCATGAATAATTCTTATATTGATTATATGTTGAAATAATACTGGGTGGGCCAAAAAGTGCCTTTTAAGTAAAACTAAAAGACACATTTTTCATTTTCACTGAGAACTTTATTGAACAGTGTATTCATCCTTTTGTTCCACTACCCTCTGCCATTTTCCAGGCAATTTCATAATTCCATCTTCCCAAAACTTTTTATCTTTTTGAGCAAAGAACTGTTCCAGGTGCCTTTTACAGTCTTCCAGGGAATGGAAATTTTTTCCATTAAGAGAATTTTTTAAAGACCGAAATAAAGGAAGTCCGAAGGTGCAATGTCTGCTGAATATGGTGGATGAATCAGAACTTCCCAGCCAAGCTGTAACGGTTTTTGCCTGGTCATTAAAGAAACATGCGGTCTTGTGTTATCCTGTTGGAAGATTATGCATTTTCTGTTGACTAATTCTGGATGCTTTTTGTCAAGTGCTGCTTTCAGTTGGTCTAATTGGGAGCAGTACTTGTTGGAATTAGTCGTATGGTTTTCTGGAAGGAGCTCATAATAGAGGACTCCCTTCCAATCCCACCATATACACAACATCACCTTTGGATGAAGACTGGCCTTTGGTGTGGTTGGTGGTAGTTCATTTCGCTTGCCCCGTGATCTCTTCCATTCCATATTACTGTACAGTATCCACTTTTCATCACCCATCAACATTTGTTTTAAAAATGGAATATTTTCATTACGTTTAAGTAGAGAATCACATATGGAAATATGGTCAGGAAGGTTTTTTTCGCTTAACTTACGTGGAACCCAAACATCAAAGCAACGAACATAACCAAACTGGTGCAAATGATTTTCAATGCTTGATTTGGATATTTTGAGTATGTTGGTGATCTCCCGTGTGGCATAACATTGATTGTTCTCAATTAATGTCTCGATTTGATCGCTATCAACTTCAGCTGGTCAACCTGACCGTGGAGCATCATCCAGCGAGAAATCTCCAGCATGAAACTTCGCAAACCACTTTTGACATGTTCGATCAGTCACAGCACCTTCTCCATACACTGCACAAGTATGGAGAGTTTGCATTTCAGTTGCGTTTTTACCTTTCTTGAAATAATGAAGCATAATATGCCAAAAATGTTGCTTTTTTTCTTCCATCTTCAATATTAAAATGGCTACACAAAAATCCACCAAATTTTGATGTCTTTTTTTAAATGCATGCTGATATGACAGCTATCACATACAATCTAACAAAATTGTTTTGAATGAAGTTAAAGACAACTAAGTGCTACTAGAGCCATCTTATGGAGAAAATCAAATGAACCTTCTGGCCAACCCAATATTTTGCATAGATTCTGTTAAATATATTATTAAAATTAACCTCATCTGTTTCTTTTTCTTTTTTTAACATGGCTACCAGAAAATTTTAAATTACATACCTTGCTCACATTATAGTTCTATTGGACTACACAGGTTTAGATCACTTTTATTTTAGTATGATTTTATTAAAATCTACCATCTTGCTGTTTGGTTTCTATTTGTTACTTTTTCCTTTTTTCTTCTCTTTCTCTGCCTGCTTTTGAATTAATTTACTATTTCATTTTTATACATTACTGACTTATTACTTATAATTTTTTTAAGTTTTAGTGGTTTCCCTAGGGTTACATTGTAGTATATTTAATGTACATTGTAGTACATTTTTTATTTACCATAGGCTACCTTTAAATTATGTTTTACTCTAGAAAAATGGTAGAGATGAACTTATTTGCAAAGCAGAAATAGAGTCACAGATGTAGAGAACAAACTTATGGTTACAAAGCGGGGAAGGGGAGGTGGGATGAATTGGAAGATTGGGACTGACATATATACACTACTATACATAAAATAGATAACTAATGAGAACTTACTGTATAGCGCAGGGAACTCAATGTTCTGTGGTGACCTAAATGGGAAGGAAATCTAAAAAGGAGTGGATATATGTATATGTATGACTGATTCACTTTGCTGTACAGCAAGAAACTAACACAACATTGTAAAGCAACTATACTCCAATAAAAATTAATAAAAAAGATTGTTATACTTCTTTTATATAGTATAAGAAGCTTATAACAAGATACTTCCAATTCCTTCCTCTCTTCTTTTATGTTATTTTTGTCATATATTACACCTTTACATCTGCTGTAAACTCATAATACTTTGCTTCTATTTTTGCTTTAACAGTCAATAATTTCTTAATGCAATTTAAAATGGGGAAATGTCTTATATTAATTTCATTTTAACTGCTTTTGGAGCTCCCCGTTTCTTTGCATAGGTGTAGGTTTTTGCATGGTATCATTTTCCTTCTACGCGAAAATTTTCCTTTAACATTTCTTATAGCACAAGTCTGTTGGTAATAATTTCATTCAGCTTTCACTTTTATGAAAAAAATCTTTATTTTTGAAAGTTTTTTTTAGTAAATATCCTGGGTTGACAGTTTTTTCCTTCATTACTTTAAAGATGTCAATCCACTGTCTTCTGGCTTGCATAATTTCTGATGTAAAATCTGCTTTAATTATCACCTCTGTTCCCTGTATGTGTGTTTTATCTCTTGATACCCTCAAAATTGTTTCTTTATTTTCAGTTTATGCACTTTAAACATGATGGGTGTAGGGGGTTCATTTTTTGCATACTTTGGAATTTTTTTGGTATGCTCTGAGATTCTTGGATCTATGTTTGTCTTCTTTAATTAATTTTGGGTGTTATCTTTTCCAAGATGTAATTTGTACCATTATCCCATTCTCTTCCTTCTGCAATTCCAGTTACACATATGTTAAACCATTTTTATATTGCCCCACAGCTCTTGGATGTTTTGTTATGTTTTTTCCACTCTTTTTTTTCTCTTTATGTTTTAGTCTGGATGATTTTTATTCAACTATTTTCAAGTTCACTGATTATTTCCTGTGTCAAGTTAAGTGAGGAGCACATTGAAGGCATTCTCCATCTCTGTTGCTTTTTTAAAACTTCTAGCATTTTATTAGGCTCTTTTTTTGTGGTTTACACCTCTGCTAAAATTCCCCTTTTGCTCATGTATGTTGCCCACCTTTCCAAGTAGGACCTTTAATTTCATAGTAGTTATTTTAAATTCCCTGCATGATTTCCAACATCTACAATATCTCTGAGTCTGATTCTATTAATTGCTTTGTCTTTTACTAGTAGGTTGCCTTTTCTTAACTTTTTATGTGTCTGATAATTTTTACTGAATACTAGACAGTGTATGTAGAACAGTCGAAATTGAGGTAGATATTATTTATACAGTTGACCCTTGAAAAACAAGGGAATTAAGGGTGCCAACCCTCCATGCAGTTGAAAATCTACGTATAAACTTTACAGTTGGCCCTCCATATCTGCAGTTCTGCATTCATGGATTCAACCAACTGCAGACTGTGTAATACTGTAGGATTTGCTATTGAAAAAATTCCACATGAAAGTGGACCTGTACAGTTCAAACCCATGTTGTTCAAGGGCCAACTGTACATGGAAATAGGCACACTTCTTATTTTATAAGACCATGAATTTTGGATGTTGAGTCAATCTAGTCAGAAGTTGAACTGGGTTTTGGTTTTGTTGTTTCTATGATAACAATTCTCCACTGGTTTCAGTTTCCTCTAGCCTTACCTTGTGATTAGGGTGTGTTTTTTTGTTTTTGTTTTTCCGATGTCCCTGAAATATTCTCAGCTTTTGGGCTTTCCTTTGCAACTATGCCACATTGGAAATCTTTCTCCACAATGTTGCCTACTCCCCAGTAGTAGCCTACTATTGTTTATTATTCAGTGTTTGCTGTTTAATACTGGGGAGAGGGCAGGATGTTTCTCTGTTGTCCTGGTCTAGCTCAGTCTTAGTTAAGCTCTGTGTGCCTGGGTCTTTGTGGTGGGGCTTTCTCATGATCCTGTCCCTCTTCCTCATGACAGCCAAACTCTGCCTTGTATCCTTAGGGGGTCTTTTTCAGGAGTGTCCAGATTCCCGTGCCCACTCCTCCACCCACCAGCAATAAGACACCCCTAATGGTATTGATTGATCTAGGATCTGTGTCTAGGACTGTTTCCTGCCCCTCTCTTATAATTAGAGAATATTTTTCTTTTACCCATTCACCAGCCACAGTGGCACTTCAGATGTGTTTTGGAAGTATCAGTGTTTGCTGCTTCTACTTCCTTGACATAGGCTCTTATTTCATAGGGGTAGAGGGTCCAGGAGGTGCTTTGTACCTTTTCCACAGCTGCTCCCAAACCCCTTCAGTGATCCTGTACCACTGAAGGAAGCTCATTCTGGTCTCTTGTCCTGCCCACAGTCTTTCTTGTGAGCACCCAGTGGGAACCCATGGAAAAGGGTTTGTGAGTTTGTGTTTGTGGCTCCCAAGTATCTGTACTGTCATGCTAGCCCACACTCAGCCTTTTTACATTTTTAGCTGAATTCATCTTACACGCTCCTATGGTCCATATCGTCTCTTTTTCCTATGCTATGCCGTAGATAAACCATTTCTCATGTTCTCTCTCTCCTTGGAGAGCCCTGTCTGATTTTGTATTTCAGACCTCATGGTTGCTCTGTGATCTCAGCTCTCTGATGGATTCAAGAAAACATGTGAATTTGTAACTCATTATTACAATTTTTTCTCATTATTATGGTAGAAACAGCACTCTTTCCAACTTTCTATATACTAAGAGAAAGCAGAAGTTTTCTTCATTTTTAAAAGATTTTTTTCTGGGTATGGAAATATAGGTTAAAATTTTTTGTTTTCTTTTGGTTTCATTTATTTGATGAAGTTCCTCCATTATCTTCTGGCCTGCATGGTTTCTGATTAGACGTCTGCTGTCATTTTTATCTTCATTTCTTTGAATGCAATGTGTCCTTTATCTCTGGATGCTTTTGAAATATTTATCTTATCACTGATTTTTAGTAATTTGATTATAATGTGTCTTGATGTGCTTTTCTTCATGTTTATGCTGATTGAGGCTCATTGAGATTCCTGGATCTCTGGATGTATAATTTTCATCAGAGTTGGAGAAATTGTGGCCATTGTTTTCTAAAATATGTTTTCTGTTTTGCCCTTTCTTTCTGGTACTCCAATTATACATATATTATTAGATTGTTTGATATTGTCACACAGCTCATTAATCTTATGTTTATTAAAAAATTTTTTTCTTTCTCTTTATTTCATTCTCTTGCTGTGTCATCAAGTTCACTAGTCTTTTTTTCTGCGGTGTGTAAGTACTATTAATCTCATTCAGTTACTTTTCATTTCAGATCATGTATTTTTTCATACCTAGAAATTCAAATTGTTTTTCTTTAATACCTTCCATATCTCTCATCTTCATGTTCATATTTTCTTTACCTTCTTAAACATATAGAATATGTTCATAATAGCTGCTTAAACATCCTTGTCAGTCAATTCTACTATCTTCTCATCTCTGGGTCTGCATCTATTGATTGATTTTTCTCCTGGTTATGGGTTGCATTTTCTGCTTCTTTGCATGTTTGGAAATATTTGATTGGATGCTGACAGTACTAATTTCTACATTGCTAGATGCTGAATTTTGTAGTACTCAAATATTGCTGGACTTTGTTGCTTGAAATCAGATTGATCCTTTAAAGATTTGCTTTTAAGCTTTGTGAAGCAGTCTAGGCTAATGTGTTCCCATTACTGAGGCATCTTCTTTCTGAGGACTCTACTTAATGCCCATATATTAGGAGGTTGTGTCACTCTGGCTAGTTAGAACACAAACTGTTGCCTGCCTGTGTGAGCTTAAGGACTGTTTAGCCTATTCCTTCCTTAGAGTATTTTTCTTCAGTCTCAGACAGTTCCTTTCATATAGTCACAGATCAGTATTCAGCCTTAAGACTTGTGGGGAACCCTTGAAAGATCTCTGTAGCTACCTCCCCACCAAAAAAGTTCTCCAATCTCCTTGGCATTTTTCTTCACAAATTCTAGCCACTTTCATCTCTGGACTCTAAACTGTGTCTCTTCAACTGAACAAGGCTGCCAGGCTGTCTCTCACTCTTTCCAGGCAGTTAGCTGGGGCAATCAAAGGACTCACTTTAATAGTCTGCCTTCTCTTAGGGATCAATGTCCTGCACTGCCTGTTGTCTAAATGTCTAAAAATTGTTTTTTCAGTTTCTAATTGTTTAAAGTGGAAATTAATATACTCTTTTGCTCTATCATGTCTAGAAGTGGATGTAGCCAACTTAAAGGCATAGAGAACATGGGAAAATGTATAGTTAAGTCACTCTGGTGGGCAAATAAAGTATTAATTGGAGGAGAGTGAGACTAGGGACAAATCAGGTTAAGATGCTAGTAGTCCAAACAACAGACAGCAAGAGTATGAATTCTTGGCAGCAGACATTGGTAGGGGTAAGAAGTGATGGATATAATAATTATTTAGAGTAATGGGGTGTAGTGACTGGTTGAATCTGGGAAAATCAAATGAGATAATGAACACAAAATCATTTTCAAACATCCATTGAAACATTTATTGAATAACTATTGTATGCCCAGCACTATGGTAGGTTAAAGACTAAAAATATAAACAAGACATAGTACCTGGGCTAAAAGAGTTAACAGACTTATAAATATAGCTGTAAAAACAATACAGGAACTGCCATAATGAAAGTAGAAACAAGGTACTGTATTACATAAATAATGGAGCAAAAACAGCTAAAGGGAGTCAAGGAAACACTTAAAGAAGAGGTATATTTGAGGCAGTTCTTAAAAAGTAGGTGAAAGTTTTTCAGGCAGATAAGGAAGGAAAGAACATTGCAGGAAAAGAATAATAAAAGCATAGTGATTTCCAGGAACAAAATCAATTTCACTGTGAATGGAGTGCAGAATATGCTGGATAGGGACTTCCCGGGTGGCACAGTGGTTAAGAATCCACCTGCCAATGCAGGGGGCATGGGTTCGAGCCCTGGTCCGGGAAGATCCCACATGCTGCAGAGCAACTAAGCCCTTGTGCCACAACTACTGAGCCTGTGCTCTAGAGCCTGTGAACCACAACTACTGAGCCCGCGTGCCACAACTACTGAAGCCCATGCGCCTAGAGCCTGTGCTCCGCAACAAGAGAAGCCACCACAATGAGAAGCCCACGCACCACAACAAAGAGTAGCCCCCACTCGCTGCAACTAGAGAAAGCCCGTGTGCAGCAGTGAAGACCCAATGCAGCCAAAAATAAATAAAATAAATAAATTAAAAAAAAGAATATGCTGGATAATCAAGGTATATAAATATCAAAGTGTAATATAAAAACAAGATATTATTATTGTATCTTCAAGGATTGATTCTCTAGACGTATATGCCATGTGAAATATATAAATAACTTTTGGTGATGCCATGGTACTCAGAGTAGCCTCGGTGTCATTATTTACATAGAAGAGGAAAAAAATCAATATTTATGCCTGCTTCCAATCCAGGATACAACAAATGCAATTACTTAAAATGTCTGCATGCATGTACCAAAATAATGTTCAGACAATCCATGCACTTTAAAAGAAATAGAAATAAATATTTGAAATGGCTCTAAGGCGTAAAGAAAATTTTATATAGCATTCATATTTTTAAAGTTCCCTCTATGTAGGCGAATGTCATTGGCAATCATTGCTACACATCAAAATAATGCTCTTTTTGTTATATGCCTCTGTATCCCTAAGAAACATGCAGAGCACCTTCTTGATACTTCAGCTTTAAGCATTCTGATGTTAATTTTGACTTAATCTACCTGTTGGAGTTCTCATCTTCAAGTGTGCCTCTTGTTCTCCAGTCAAGACCCTCTCTTTAATCCTCTCCAGAAAATAAACCTCCAGTCTGTTGCCATGTAGGAGAAGGTTAATCACCTGCAGTGCAGAGTGGTGAGAGTGCTCTGGGTGTAACTGTCTCTCAAGCAGACTCTCATCCAGTCTGTTGTTGCCCAGCACTTACCTCCTCTATCAGAGGTGCCAGACACCAATTCCTGTGCCTTGGGGCGGGGGACGGGGCTGGGGGATTCTGAGTCCTCCTAAATCAGGCTGCCTCTTGGCTTCTCCCCACAGCAGCCTCAGCTCTCCTGGGTCTAAAAAGTTAGTTGCCATTCATCTGTCTTCTTTCAGCTTACCATATTCTGGTGCTATTGTTTTACTCTTGTTCTCTTTGTCCTAGTGGGTTTATAGCTTCTTTTTAAAAATCCATTTACCATCACTGTAGTGGTCTTAAGGAGGGAGCTGAAAAACGCATGTGTTCAATACTTCCTCTTTCACTAGAAGTCCTTCAGCTCATTGTTTTTTAGTATTATATGTGTGTTTTTTTGTAATGCACATAATATATTTGTACAATAATACATATATCATTTATAAATAAAAATCTACTATCTCATTGCTTAATTTCAATTATATTTTCTTCTTCTTACTGATAATGGTATGAGATAAAAGTTTGAAGACCACTGCTCTGCTTGGCCTCTAAATGGTGGAGTCCTCCAGGATTCAGAGCTTGGCATTTTCCTCTTTTTGTGTTCCTACTCCCCCAGGTGATCTTACCTAGTCCAAATGTCAGTGACTCCAAAATGTATATGTTTAGCCTTGACCTCTGCATTCAGCTCCAGAAATCCAGATGCCCATTTAATATCCTCACCTGGATATCTAATACGTACCTCAGATTTAACATCCAAATCAAAGATCTTGATTGCCACAACCCGACACCCTCCGCGGACTGCACCTTGCCCAGGCCACCAGATATTCAGTCAAAAATTTGTATTAAATATCTATAGATTCCAAAGCCTGAGAATACGACACTAAACCAAACTGAAAAGAATGCTATCATGCAGCTTACCTCCTCCAGGTTGCAGGCGTGGAGGAAGGAGGAGGAGACAACAAAAAATTTTTAAGTAAATATGTATCGTGTTACTGTTTACTTACATTTATCTAGGTTAAGTGCTATTGAGAAAAATAAAGCTAAGCAAGCAGAATGGATAGTCTTGTGTGTGTGTGTTTTCTGTTATCTCTTCTTTCCAGCTTCCAAAACGTTGTCATTAATGTCGTCTCTTTTGCTCTTTTTGTCTTTGTGACTCCATGGGCTTAAAATACAGTCATTAACTGCCATTTAGTGGAGTTTGAAGAAAGTGCTGAAGGAAATGCATGTGTTCAATCCTCCATCTTCACTTAGAAGATTCAGAGTGTAAAGGGAATATATTTATGAGAAAATGATATTCAAGCCGAAACCTGAAAGCAGTGAGGAAGTAAGCCATGTAGCCATCTAAAAAAAGAGCATTCCAGATGGAGGCAGTTGCAAGTGAGAAAGGTCCTAACGTGGGAGTGTGCTTAATGTGCTCAAGGAACAGCAAGGAACCTACTGTTGCCGGAGCAGAATTGAGAGGTAGGATGGAGAGGGAAGACGATTAGCAAAGGAGGGTAGAGAGATAGCAAGGGGCCGGATCATTTATTGGAGGCCATGGTATGAATTCTGAATTTTATTCAGAATGAAGTGGGAAGGCCTTGGATGATTTTAAGCAGATATTATTAAATTATGTTTTAAATAAATCACTGTGGCTGCTGTACAATATCCTGTGGGGAGATGAAGGCAGAAACAGAGACATCAATTAGGAGTGTATTGGCAAGAGATGATAATGACTTGAGCTAGAATGTTGGCCATTTTTGTGGTGAGAAGTGGTAGGATTCTGGATATGCTTTGAAGTTAGAGCCAACAGAATTTTACTGCTAGATTGGGCAACAGAAGAGTCAAGCATATTCCAAGGTTTTTGACTTGAACAAATGGAATTATAGTGTCACTGAAATGGAGATGGCTATAGGTGGAAAAAATATTTGGGAGGTGGAGGTCAGGGGGACAGGAGCTCAGTTGGACATGTTAAATTGGAGATAAATCTTATACAACCAAATGGTGATGTCAAGTGGCTGCTGGATATACTGGTATAGGGTTTGAGGGAGCAGTCAGGTGGAAGATACTGATTAAGGCTCATCAGTGTATGAATAGTATGTAAAGCCACAAGATTTGATTAGATCAACAAGGGAGGGAGTATGGATAGGAAAAGTGAAGAGCTTCAACGATTGAGATCTGAGGGGTTCCCCATTTACTGACTGTGAAGGTGAGAAAGAACTCATTGAGGAGACAGAGGAAAGAGTGGACAGTGAGACAGGAGAACGAAGAAAGGATGGTGCCTGGAGGAAAAATGAAGGTGTTTCAAGAAGCGAGTAATGGACTCTGTTAAATCTGCTAAGAAGTTGAATAATACGAAGTCTGAAAAATGATCATTTGATGAACAGTGTGGAGGTTACTGATGACCCTGAAAAGGATAATTTCAGTGGAACTGAGGGAGTGGAAGCTTAAGTAGAGTGCTGCAGATGCTGACTGATGACACAGGAGAGACAGGTGTTACCTTTTGGAGCAATGCTCATAATTAGTCAAGAAAGACGGGATCCAGAGTTTAAATGGAGATGGTGGGCTTAGGTGGAAAACTAGACAGTTCATCCATGGTAGTTGGAGAAAGGGCAGAAAGGGTCATTTTAAGTAGGTTGGCAGATGTTTCCAGAGGCATGAAAGCTCACTTTTCATTGAACTAGAAAGCAAGGTCATGATTAGCTGAGAAGATGGAGAATGGAGAAGTAATGGAGGTTAGACACTGCCCAGCCTGCAGAGCTGAGGTGTCAGTGCAGCCGTTTCTCACTAGGCACTCTGATCTGAAGTGCTGGGTGTGAGGCCTCTGCATGAAGCACCCTGTGAACAAGTGAAACTAGATGAAGCACAAAAGAAAAGAAAAAACAAAAGGGGGACCTTCAAGATGACGGAGGAGTAAGACATAGAGATCACCTTCCTCCCCACAAATACATCAAAAATACATCTACATGTGGAACAACTCCTACAGAACACTTACTGAATGCTGGCAGAAGACCTCAGACTTCCCCAAAGGCAAGAAAATCCCCACGTACCTGGCTGCATGGCTGACAGGGTCTTGGTGCTCTGGCCTGGTGTCAGGCCTGAGCCTCCAATGTAGGAGAGCTGAATTCAGGCCATTGGACCACCAGAGACCTCCTGGCCACACATAATATCAATCGGCGAGAGCTTTCCCAGAGATCTGTCTCAGTGCTAAGACTGAGCTCCACCCAACGGCCAGCAAGCTCCAGTGCTGGACACCCCATGACAAACTAGCAAGACAGGAACACAACCCCACCCATTAGCAGAGAGGCTGCCTAAAATCATACTAAGTTCACAGACACCCCAAAACACACCGCCGGACGCAGCCCTGCCCACCAGAAAGATAAGATCCAGCCCCACCCAAGAACACAGGCACCAGTCCCCTCCACCAGGAAGCCTACACAAGCCACTGAACCAACCTCACCCACTGGGGGCAGACACCAAAAACAATGGGAACTACAAACCTGCAGCCTGCAAAAAGGAGACCCCAAACAAAGTAAGTTAAACGAAATGAGAAGACAGAGAAATATGCAGCAGATGAAGGAGCAAGGTAAAAACCCACCAGACCAAACAAATGAAGAGGAAATAGGCAGTCTACCTGAAAAAGAATTCAGAGTAATGATAGTAAAGATGATCCAAAATCTTGGAAATAGAATGGAGAAAATACAAGAAACGTTTAACAAGGATCTAGAAGAACTAAAGAGCAAACAAACAATGATGAACAGCAGAGTAAATGAAATTAAAAATACTCTAGAAGGAATCAATAGAAGAATAACTGAGGCAGAAGAATGGATAAGTGACCTGGAAGATAAAATAGTGGAAATAACTACCGCAGAGCAGAATAAAGAAAAAAGAATGAAAAGAACTGAAGACAGTCTCAGAGACCTCTGGGACAACATTAAACACACCAACATTCGAATTATAGGGGTCCCAGAAGAAGAAGAGAAAAAGAAAGGGACTGAGAAAATATTTGAAGAGATTATAGTCAAAAACTTCCCTAACATGGGAAAGGAGATAGTCAAGTCCAGGAAGCGCAGGGAATCCCACACAGGAAAAATCCAAGAAGAAACACGCCAAGACATATATTAATCAAACTATCAAAAATTAAATACAAAGAAAAAATATTGAAAGCAGCAAGGGAAAAGCAGCAAATAACATACAAGGGAATCCCTATAAAGTTAACAGCTGATCTCTCAGCAGAAACTCTGCAAGCCAGAAGAGAGTGGCAGGACATATTTAAAGTGATGAAAGAGAAAAATATACAACCAAGATTACTCTACCCAGCAAGGATCTCATTCAGATTCGATGGAGAAATTAAAACCTTTACAGATAAGCAAAAGTTAAAGAGAATTCAGCACCACCAAACCGGCATTACAACAAATACTAAAGGAACTTCTCTAGGCAGGAAACACAAGAGAAGGAAAAGACCTACAAAAACAAACCCAAAACGATTAAGAAAATGGTAATAGGAACATATATATCGATAATTACCTTAAATGTAAGGGGACTGAATGCTCCAACCAAAAAACATAGACTGGCTGAATGGATACAAAAACAAGACCTATATATATGCTGTCTACAAGACACCCACTTCAGACCTAGGGACACATACAGACTGAAAGTGAGGGGATGGAAAAAGATATTCCATGCAAATGGAAATCAAAAGAAAGCTGGAGTAGCAATTCTCATATCAGACAAATCAGACTTTAAAATAAAGACTATTACAAGAGACAAAGAAGGACACTACATAATGATCAAGGGATCAATCAAAGAAGAAGATGTAACAATTGTAAAATTTATGCACTCAACATAGGAGCACCTCAATACACAAGGCAAATGCTAACAGCCATAAAAGGGGAAATTGACAGTAACACAATAATAGTAGGAGACTTGAACACCCCACTTTCACCAATGGACATATCATCCAAAATGAAAATAAATAAGGAAACACAAGCTTTAAATGACACATTAGACAAGATGGACTTAATTGATATTTATAGGACATTCCATCCAAAAACAACAGAATACAATTTCTTCCCAAGTGCTCATGGAACATTCTCCAGGTTAGACTATATCTTGGGTCACAAGTCAAGCCTTGGTAAATTTAAGAAAATTGAAATCATATCAAGTATCTTTTCTGACCACAACACTATGAGACTAGATTATCAATTACAGGAAAAAATCTGTAAAAAATACAAACACATGGAGGCTAAACAATACGCTACTCAATAACCAAGAGATCACTGAAGAAATCAAAGAGAAACAAATGACAATGAAAACACGGCAAACCAAAACCTATGGGATGCAGCAAAAGCAGTTCTAAGAGGTAAGTTTATAGCTATACAAGCCTACCTCAAGAAACAAGAAAAATCTCAGATAAACAACCTAAACTTACACCTAAAGCAATTAGAGAAAGAAGAACAAAAAAACCCCCAAAGTTAGTAGAAGGAAAGAAGTCATAAAGATCAGATCAGAAATAAATGAAAAAGAAATGAAGGAAACAATAGCAAGATCAATAAAACTAAAGCTGGTTCTTTGAGAAGATAAACAAAATTGATAAACCATTAGCCAGACTCATCAAGAAAAAAAGGGAGAAGACTCAAATCAACAGAATTAGAAATGTAAAAGGAGAAGTAACAACTGACCCTGCAGAAATACAAAGGATCATGAGAGGTTACTAAAAGCAACTGTATGCCAATAAAATGGATAACCTGGAAGAAATGGACAAATTCTTAGAAAAGCAGAACCTTCTGAGACTGAACCAGGAAGAAAAAGAAAATATAAACAGACCAATCACAAGCACTGAAATTGAAACTGTGATTAAAAAATCTTCCAACAAACAAAAGCCCAGGACCGGATGGCTTCACAGGCGAATTCTATCAAACATTTAGAGAAGAGCTAACACCTATCCTTCTCAAACTCTTCCAAAATACAGCAGAGGGAGAAACACTCCCAAACTAATTCTACGAGGCCACCATCACCCTGATACCAAAACCAGACAAAGATGTCAAAAAAAGAAAACTACAGGCCAATATCACTGATGAATATAGATGCAAAAATCCTAAACAAAATACTAGCAAACAGAATCCAACAGCACATTAAAAGGATCATACACCATGATCAATTTGGGTTTATCCCAGGAATGCAAGGATTCTTCAGTATACGCAAATCAATCAATGTGATAAACCATATTAACAAACTGAAGGATAAAAACCATATGATAATCTCCATAGATGCAGAAAAAGCTTTCAACAAATTTAACACCCATTTATGATAAAAAAACTCTCCAGAAAGTAGGCATACCGGGAACTACCTCAACATATGAAAGGCCATATATGACAAACCCACAGCAAACATCATTCTCAATGGTGAAAATCTGAAACCATTTCCTCTAAGATCAGGAACAAGACAAGGTTGTCTACTCTCACCACTATTATTCAACATAGTTTTGGAAGTATAGCCACAGCAATCAGAGAAGAAAAAGAAATAAAAGGAATCCAAATCGGAAAAGAAGAAGTAAAACTGTCACTGTTCGCAGATGACATGATACTATACATAGAGAATCCTAAAGACTCTACCAGAAAACTACTAGAGCTAATGAATGAATTTGGTAAAGTAGCAGGATACAAAATTAATGCACAGAAATCTCTTGCAAAATATACAACCAGCTCATGCAGCTCAGTATCAAAAAACAAACAAACCAATCCAAAAATAGGCAGAAGACCTAAACAGACATTTCTCCAAAGACGATATACAGATTGCCAACAAACACATGAAAGGATGCTCAACATCATTAATCATTAGAGAAATGCAAATCAAAACTACAATGAGATATCATCTCACACCAGTCAGAATGGCCATCATCAAAAAATCTACAAACAGTAAATGCTGGAGAGGATGTGGAGAAAAGGGAACCCTCTTGCACTGCTGGTGGGAATGTAAATTGATACAGCCACTATGGAGAACAATATGGAGGTTCCTTAAAAAACTACAAATAGAACTACCATACGACCCAGCAATCCCACTACTGGGCATATACCCTGAGAAAACCATAATTCAAGAAGAGTCATGTACCACAATGTTCATTGCAGCTCTATTTACAATAGCCAGGTCATGGAAGCAACCTGAGTGTCCATGGACAGATGAATGGATAAAGAAGATGTGGCACATATATACAGTGGAATATTAGCCATAAAAAGAAACGAAATTGAGCTATTTGTAGTGAGGTGGATGGACCTAGAGTCTGTCATACAGAGTGAAGTAAGTCAGAAAGAGAAAAACAAATACCGTATGCTAACATATATATGGAATCTAAAAAAAATAATGGTTCTGATGAACCTAGGGGCAGGACAGGAATAAAGACGCAGACATAGAAAATGGAGTTGAGGACATGGGGAGGGGGAAGGGTAAGCTGGGACGAAGTCAGAGAGTAGCATTGACATATATACACTACCAAATGTAAAATAGATAGCTAGTGGGAAGCAGCTGCATAGCACAGGGAGACCAGCTCAGTGCTTTGTGACCACCTAGAGGTGTGGGATAGGGAGGGTGGGAGGGAGATGCAAGAGGGAGGGGATATGGGGGTATATGTATACATATAGCTGATTCACTGTTTTATACAGCAGAAACGAACACAACATTATAAAGCAATTATACTCCAATAAAGATGTTAAGAAAAAAATAAAAAAGAAGTAATGGAGGTTAAAGGAGAGAGAAGAACATATAAAATATTTACCGAGGAGAGCAGGATGGTGAATTATCTAGGAAATTATAGTAGGGTTGCATGGCAGGACAAAGGCCCACTTGAAGTTTGAGGTCTTGAAGCGAGATCAGTCAGCTTATGGACGTGCTTTTTCTCCATCCATGTTTCATTGCTCAGGTGCAGATGAAGAGTCAATGGAGATATATTCGACCAGGTTTGAGGTTTTGCCAGGCAAATTTGTTGGAGAGGTGCAAGGTAGCTGAAGGTGTGGCAATGTGGTGATTATACAATGATGCACCATCTCAGCAAATGCAGTCAACCTCTTGGTTGTTCTATACTAAGACATAGGAGTCAACTTTGATTCTTCCCTTTTTTCATTCCCCACAACCATTCCATCAGCAGATCCTATTGTTACTTCCAGTATAATCTGGCATCTATCACTTTTTCTCAATCCCCATGTTCAGCACCTTGGCTTAGCCACTTGCCTCCTTTTGGTGCCAGGGTCTTGGCTGTCTAACTGGTCTAC
The DNA here is from genome assembly GCF_965194805.1 of Balaenoptera borealis. Taxonomy (NCBI): domain Eukaryota; kingdom Metazoa; phylum Chordata; class Mammalia; order Artiodactyla; family Balaenopteridae; genus Balaenoptera; species Balaenoptera borealis. Next base: position 115,773,207 of record NC_138873.1, on the reverse strand, counting down.
CTGCCTCATTTCTTACTACCCAGCAATCCATCCTCCACACAGCAGCCAGAGTCACCTTCTAAGATCTTCATCAGATTATATAGTCCCTTATTGCAGCCTGTAGTGACTTCCCACTGGACTTCTGTTTTAATCCAAATGGTGGCCACCAGGGTCTTTGCTCCTCTGCCCAGTTCTCCAGCCTCTTCTAGAGCTGCTTTCTCTGATGACTGCTCTCTTCCAGCCACACTGGCCTCATCTCTGGTCCTCAAACATGCACACTCTTTTTGTCTCAGATTGATGAAAATTTCTCACTCTACCTGAAATGCTCTTCCTCTGACTCGTTAATTGGTCACTTTTACTCATTCTTCAAGTCTCAGATCTAATCATAACTTTCTCAGAGAAGACTTCCCTGAGCTTAGTATTAAAAGCTCTTTTACCCATGATGTATCACATCACCGCATTTGTTTTAGAGCCTTACACAACTGAAATCATGTTTATACATTTGTTCACCTGCACACCCCAACTAGAATGAGGTCACGGACTCTGTCTCTTTACTCTCCTGCCTAGTCTTAGAGCGGTGGTTCTCAAATTTATTCATCTCAGGGAATTTACACTCTTAAAAAGCATTCAGGAACCTGAGCAGCTTTAGTATGTGTGAGTTACATCTATTATTATCTACTATATACCAGAAATTAAAACTGATAAATTTAGAAAATATTTACGTATTTTATTCCTTTATTTTAAAACAATAATACAAGAGGGAGGAGATATGGGGATATATGTATATGTATAGCTGATTCACTTTCTTATAAAGCAGAAACTAACACACCATTGTAAAGCAATTATACTCCAATAAAGATGTTAAAAATAAATAAATTAATAAATAATAATAAATCTATTACATGTTAACACAAATAACATTTTTATGAAAAGTAATTCTATTTTCTAGAACAGAAAAAATAGTGAGAAAAGTAGCATTATTCTTCATTTTTGCAAATATCTTTAATGTCTGGTTTAAGAAAAGACAAGTGGAGTCTCATATCTCTTTCTGCATTCAATCTGTTGTGATACATTGTTTTGGTTGAAATATATGAAGAAAATCTGTCCTTACACTGACATGTAATTAGAAAGGGAAGAATATTTTACAGACTTTTCAGATACTTGTGTACAGATCTTCCTCAGCTTACAGTGGGGTTATGACCCGATGAACCCGTCGTAAATTGAAAATATCGTAAATCGAAGATACATTTACTACACCTGACCTATTGAACATCATAGTTTAGCCTGGCCCACCTTAGATGTGGGCAGAACACTTACAGTAGCCCACAGTTGAGCATAATCATCTAACACAAAGCCTATTTTATAATAAAGTTTGAATATCTCATGTAATTTATTGAATACTGTACTGAAAGTGAAAAATTGAATGGTTGTCTGGGTACAGAATGGTTGTAAATGTATCGATTGTTTGCCCCGGTGATTGTATGGCTGACTAGGAGCTGCAGCTGCCCAACCTCTTTAGAGAGTTATCATAGGGCATATCACTGGCCCAGGAAAAGATAAAAATCCAAAATTCGAAGCACAGTTTCTACTTGTGTATCACTTTGCACCATCATAAAGTTGAGAAATTGTAAATTGAACCATCAAAAGTCGGGGACCATCTGTATGTGTTTAAAGTAGTTCCTTAAAGGCTAGTTACAACATGGAATCTGAAATCATATCAATTAAATTTTTCACTGTGCATTGAAATTCATTGGTCTATTTTGAAAGTTGAATGGATCAGTGCCTTTGCATGGTTTTGTAACTTCATGAATTTGTCATTTGGTAACTAGTTTATGCAGATTTTTCAAATGTTGACACATTTTATTAGGCAATATCAAAAAAAAAAATCACATTTTTTCTAATCTCATCAGAAAAGTCTATAAATATTGGGAAGTCATCAAGCCCATGGTGGTGGATAAAAATTCTCCAAAATTCTGATTTTTATTTGGAAGTTTTAGTTTTTTATTAGCATCATCTACTGCTTCTTTTCAAATGAAATACTCACTTTTTGCATTTTTGAGAAAATATTTGCCAAATGCCCAATTCTGATAATCATAGTTTGTCAGCCAGTCATTTTTTCAATTATTAATGATGTTCCATGAAAAAACTAATTCAGTTTTTAAGTAACAGCAAAAGTCCTTTTCCTCAAGATGACCATTGTACTTCAGTATGCATACTTTCCATTTTATCACAAAATATTAAAAAACATCTTCAAGGGTTAGATCTGATAAAATTAATAATTTTATTGCCTCAGCAAGGAGATTCTTAATATAACTGGTGTTTTTAAATTTTTTCACTATGAATGCATGTTAGTGAAGAACACAATGACTGTGGCACAGTTCTGTGCTACTGCCTTGATTCATGCTAAGACTCCAGCAGTTTTACCCACTATTGCTTTTGTACCATCCATGTAAATGTAAACACAGTGCAAAAAGCAAATAAATCTTAGAATTGTTATGAATATAATCTTATCTCACAGACCTCTTGGAAGGGTCTCAGGGACAGAGGGATCCACAGATCATACCAGAACACAAGATACCAGATCACATAATGGTAGGAAGTTTTAATAACATTTTTTAATATAAATGAGGGACTCGATAATTCTACTAGAGTCCATTATTATTGGTTCAGCAACTCTTTATTCTAAAAATAATTAGGCCTTAGAATTTATCATTTTTGAGGCATTTTATAAGGGAAAAAATAAGGTACCATTTAATCAAAAGTACCCATCAAGGACTTCCCTGGTGGCACAGTGGTTAAGAATCCGCCTGCCAATGCAGGGGACACGGGTTAGATCCCTGGTCTGGGAAGATCCCACATGCCACGGAGCAACTAAGCCTGTGTGTCACAACTACTGAGCCTGCGCTCTAGAGCCCACAAGCCACAACTACTGAGCCCACATGCCACAATTACTGAAGCCTGTGCACCTAGAGCCCGAGCTCCAAAACAAGAGAAGCCACAGCAATGAGAAGCCCACGCATCACAACAAAAAGAATCCCCTGCTCACCGCAACTAGAGAAAGCCCGCGCACAGCAGTGAAGACCCAACACAGCCAAAAATAAATAAATAAATAAATTTATTAAAAAATATATTTTAAAAAAAGTACATATCAATATCTTTACATGGAGCTGTGTAGACACTGCACAGATGAAGTTAAACAGACTTTGTCTTGAGTTTATCAACACTACAGACATAAAGGGCATAAACAGGGCCAGTAGTGAACATGTACATTAATTTAGTTAATAATGCCAATTTGTAGAGGGATAACTACATATTAGATGAGATATCATTAATGCCTTAGCCCTCGAAGGAGAAAATTTTAAACTCTACCACATGGCATTAAAGATCTGAATACATGGAGATCTACCCATGCATATAGATGCAGTGACTTGACAGTGTAAAAATGTCTACTCTCCCTGAATTACTCTCAGTCCCAATCCAAATGTCAGTTGTAACAGACAAACAGATAAATGGAATAGACATAAGAACAGATAAAGAAATAATAGCTATAGCTATACTATTGTATAAAGGGAACTCCTAGAATCAACAAGACTGAAAACCCTAGAGAGATGGAAATATATATGAATAAATAACAAGTATATTATCTCAGTAAGTAAAGAAGAAAATCAATGAGATACTACTTTACACCCATCAGACAAGGGAAAATTGCCCAGTTCTATAATGCTAAGTGTTGACGGGGAAACAAGAATTCTTTCACACTTGAACACTGCCATTTTGGAGGACAATCTGGCACAGTAGTTGCACATATACCAATTATGTATGATTATCCGATCACACTCCTAAAGGGAAAAAGGGAGAATCCTTACCAGAAAAAGCACGTAAGAGAATGTTTTTCACAACACTGTGGAAGCAGGGAATTGGAAACAACCTCATTGTCCACGACTAGAGGAAGAAAGCTGTGGGTGCACGTTCCTGCAGATGACACAGCAGTTAGAAACAGCATCTTGATTGTGTTGATGGTTTCATGGGTATATGCATATGCCCAAACTTATCACACTGTAGACTTTATGTACGTACAGTCTATTTTCTGTCAATTACACCTTAATAAAGGTGTAAAGAAATACATGGATTAGAAATGATAAGCCTCCTTCACTCTTCCCTACCCATAAGAAATCTCTTTGGAGATTATTAGGGTGTCAACTCATAATTCTTAAATTTGCTATAAAGGTAAAGAATCCAGCATTTATCTAGACATTCCTGCCCCAACTATATTTGAAGGTAATCAAATAGTTGGTGAAACAAAGTTCTTTATAGAAAATCACAACTAATAAATGCAATAGGAGAAAAGAATTATAAAATCTCTATTTTCCATCCTACACTGAAATAATAGATCTATAGACAACTGTCATCAATGGTCCCTAAACCATGAGGTGAGAGGTGGATGAGGAACTTATCATAATTGACAAGTCAGGCCAACATCACCTGAATGCACTGATTAATCTAACCAAAGGAATATCATGTGCCTCCCATTATGTTCCACTAGGAAATACATGGTACTATTCATGAAGTATTCTTACCAAGAAAACAAACAAACAAATGAATCAAATCAAGCCTTTAAATCTAACCACTGGGTTAAACAAGAAACATTTAAAATGATACCTCAAGGACACAATCAGCCAAAAGACAAAATGTGGGAAATTATTTAGAAGAAATAATCCAGTTTCTACAAAGAATGAAATATATATTAAAAAAATGCGGGGTGGAGGGTTGTCAAAAAAAAAAAAAAGAAACAGCGTAGCTCGTAGAAACATAATGCTTGGTGAAAATGGAAGAAAAAGAGTGAGATATATTTATGTAAGTTTAAAGTATATACACACAAAATGATACTACATATTTCCAAAGATGCATTTACACTTAAGAGTATACATTAAACACATCAGAGCAGTTACCTGTTGGGGAGGGGAGGATGGGAGTGAGGAATTTGATAATAGGAGAAAATCCATTTAAAATTGCTTTTTTGCCCTGCCTAAATCAATGATGATACTGTGCCATGAACGAAAGAATAAGATTAATTCACCCTCTGCATGTATCCCACCCTCTAAAAAAGACAAGAAAGAAAACTATATATATCATAGGATGGTAACAAATTCACATAGTCTGCATATTTGGACAAGGATAATTAGAAAAACTTGCTACCTACCGATTTTATGATTGATCAGCAAAATTAGCCAGAGAGCTGTAGAATTCTTGAGAGCTGAAAGAAGATCTCAGTAAAAGCTTTTCTAGTTCCCGGATTGCCAGTATATCTATTGCCTGACCATACCAAATTGATTTGTGTCTATTCTTCTTTGGAAAAGTCATCAACAAAGGAGACTCCACATCTTCTTTTAATAGCCTGTTTTAATATTTAACAAACAACCCTATCGGGAAATTCCTTCTTATGTCTGTACTGTATTTTCACAGTTACTTTCCAGTTAGTTCTCAGAGAAGATGGATAAAAGTTGGTCTACATTTTCCTTATGATAATGCCTCATGTATTAGGAGGCATTATTGTCTCCAGACTAATTAATTCTAACTCCTTCTACCTGTCCTCTTGGGTCTTACCTATTCACCACTTTAATCATATTATTAAACTACTCCGAACTTCTCCACTTCACAGCATCCTCAAGGTAAGGAGACATAAACTGAATGTAGTACTAACTCCACAATGGCCCAATGTGTGACTAATTGAGAGAGAAATTATTTCCAACTATTGCTACCAGGAGTCCTTAAAGATAATAACTAGTGGCTGGGAGATCTCATCAACCTTCTTCTTTATGCATTTTAATTATAACAATTCATTACATGTATAAATGTTATTGTTACAAAGAACTGTCTAATTTGATCTTCCAACAACTCTATAATGACAGGAAAGATGTCACGATTCTCACTGCATAGATGAGTAATGTAAAGTGCAAAGAGGTTAAAGTAACTTGCCTGAGGTCACTGAGCTCTTAGGCATTGGAGGTAGGACTTCTGATTCTAAGCATCTAGGAAGCAAGCTTGATTTCAAGCCTGTGAAGAGCTTGAATGGGAGGCAGTATAGAGCAAGAGAAAGAACATTAATTTGTTGCCAGAGGACTTGGATTGAGACTCTAGCTCTGCCACTGGCAACGGTGTGACCAAACAGGGATAATAATAGGGTTGATGTGAACATTATGGTTAAGGTGTAATGCACTCTATAAACTTTTTGTTTGTTTGTTTTTATAAATTTATGAATTTATTTTTGGCTGCATTGGGTCTTCATTGCTGCACGCGGGCTTTTCTCTAGTTGCGGCTAGCGGGGGCTACTCTTCATTGTGGTGTGCAGGCTTCTCATTGCGGTGGTTTCTCTTGTTGTGGAGCATAGGCTCTAGGTGCGTGGGCTTCAGTAGTTGTGGCACGCGGGCTCAGTAGTTGTGGTGCATGGGCTTAGTTGCTCCACGGCATGTGGGGTCTTCCCGGGCCAGAGATCAAACCTGTGTCCCCTGCATTGGCAGGCAGATTCTTAACCACTGTGCCACAAGGAAGTCTCTAAACTTTGATTTTTCATGTTTTCTCTGTTCTGATGATTTGAATACATCTGCTTTAAGAAGCTATTCCAAAATAACTTTCCTTTTCTTCTTTTTAAGAAGTTATTCCAAGGTAATTTTCCTTTTCTTCTCTGCTCCCACATCACCAGTTTAATTCTTCTTGAAAATATGTGGTTTTTTGATGTTATCCGTTGTTTGGTTTTTCTTCCCCTTGCACCTGGAGCAACATTCCCTTGCTCCTCTTGTATTTTAGATATTTATTAACAAAATTGGGAAATAAGAAACACATTCACTCTGACACTTCTGTCCTTCCTTAGATTACATAATCAGCCTCAAAATATTAATCGACTATGGACAAAAAATGAAAAGCAATAGATATCTGTGTTCCCTTATATTTGTGGGTTTTGAAGCAGTAAAAGAGGGAGCAAATGACCACAGGCATTGAGGGAAAAATAATTAACATCATTGTAACTTACACAAGTCTGATGACTCTTTAAACCTTTAAAAGTTAGTGTTGGAGAGCAAAATTTCAGAATGTGTCAATGATCCACTATTGCAATACTTTATTGAACATAATTGTAGTATACACCAGATTTTCCCACCTAGAGTGTCACAAAGTCTTCACAATTATAAACAATGCGTAAACTTTATTTCTTGCTATGTAGGGAATTTCTGGAAGTATCTGATTAACACTACATTTCTAGAAAAGTCCCTCTTTTCATCCACATAATTAATTGGTCCAGGACCTCTGTCCATGTTTCCAAAGTTTCCGGAGAGTCAGTGATTACTGATTTACTTATGATTCAGTTGTTCAATACTTCCTTGGATTACATGAGCCAGTTTATTTTTTCTTTTGCCTTAATGTGGTAAAAACTGATACCTCTCTCATCATCCAACTAATATCTGCTACAACTAATGTTTACATGGTTGAGGTGCTGTCTGTCAGATGGGATGGTCATGTGGAAATGTGTAGAATAGAAAGTAACATTAAGCTGGCAACAAAGAAAAAGTCATGCAGCATGGGAACATGTAAAAACTTCACCTAGTGGGTATTAAAGAGTACACAGTCAGGGCATCAGCAACATAGTATTGAAAGAATCATCAAGTGAACTGTCTGATAACTGTCTCTGCTTTTATAGACACTGTGAGATATTATTATACAGTTGCCATTGATTGTGTTGTAATTGTTGCTCACTTTAGCTTTGCTTCAAGTCTTTAACTGTTTCAATGTGCTGCCATAGCTAATATTAAAAAGTGTGACAGGAAAATAGAAGGTATGGGGACTCAGACTGACATACAACGTAGAAAAGAAAGAAGTTGAAACATACCATATTTTCTCAGTTCTAGTCTTCCCTCTTCACATTTAATGTGTCTAGAGTTGGAATGTATTTTACAGTGATAATTTCTTAAAACCCGCCAGTCATCAGGGAAGAAAAAAAAAAAAAGTACGTTGTCATTGTCTGCGTATGTGCAAACCTGTGTTTCGAAGGAATCTGTTCAACTTGGTATTTACTGTTGAATTTTAAGTTAAATGGGGATCTTCTTTTTGTGAAGTGAAAGCCTTTCACTAAAGCATTGGACATTTATCTGTCAAAAGCTCCCAGCTGGCTTCTAAGAGAGGTAACTTTTCATTTACATAAAAACCCTGTGATTTTACTGAACTAGAAAGTGCAGGAAAAACACTGGTATTCCTCAACACGCCTATAAATTCTCCTGTCAAGTCTTAAGATGTTAAAGAGGTAAAGGTTTGAGCACGAACTATGAAATGTAGTGGGTCACCAATGCAGACCTCTTAGATGTCAGCCATGCAGAAGATTTACTCTCAAATTCTGATTTGCTGCTGAAAGAAAAAAATATATATACATGTAAATATGTGGATAAAAGAATGATATTATTGGCAAGTTAAAATAAATTATTTTCATTTAATATAGTTTTTTTCCCCCTTGAAAGCTACTGTAAAATGGGTGAGGTGGCACCTTATAAGTGAGGGATTCATGTATTTTTTTCTGTGTTTCTAACAGATTGCTAGTTGTGACTCGAGTATCTGTTTTTCAAATACGTGGGTCTAAAAAAAAATGTGGTTGAAATAAATACACCCAGCTCCAATTGTAATTGCTTAACAAATAATTTTATTCTCTTCATCTTCTCAAACTTCCAGGACATCATTAGTTAATATACACTGAAGCTTGAAGGTTTTTTAAGTTTCTACTACCATATTTTTAAAATTATCTTTTTTAGAAAAATTTGGAAAATTTTTTATGAGAGGTTTTCACCAGGAAGTTTACTGAAAACAATTGGTGATGATTAAATGTTTCATTGCCACTTTAGGAATTCTTTTTAAACTCTCACAGAGATTGGAATTACTTGGGATTGAAACAAGAATTAATCTCCAGCCTCAAAACATTTGAATGACCTGGCTCTGAAAAAAAATTGAAAACTGTATGCTTACTTTGAGGCTAGTGATAACTGAGATGGAGGGATCATTAGTAAGGCAAATAGTAAATATAGCTGGCCATGCACTGGGTCTTATATACCCTTGCTTTTCTTTCAGTATCAATGGACCTGACTGAGAATATTTAAGTGATCTTTAGCTCAGAGTTGCAAAAGTGTTGAGACTTTTTATTTTAGAATCTCTCACTTAATTGAATTCTATAGCCTATCTAGAATCTGTGGTCTATGTCAAGAATACATAGCTTTCTTAGATCTTTCATATTCTTGTTTTATGAATATGTGTCTGATGTGTTAATGTTAATACGCCCTTTTGTAAAGCAAATTTCATTATGTAAAGATGTTTAATTTTTTTTTAAAGTAACTGAATACCTTTGTTTATCAGGGCCCTAGTAAAAAGCAGTGTGGATTATTGTAGCTTGATACTAACAGATCAGATTCAGTGCCTTTGATCGGCTTGAATTTCCACAGGGATGAATCTTAAAATAGTCTCCATATCATGCTAAGATACTGCAACTTGTCGCTTTTGCCACCTGTGCCACCAACTGCCCACCATTGTTCGAGGGAAGCCACGTGCAAGCATGACCAGACTTCATTATCTTTATCATTGTTATTATAGTCCGTAAGTTAAGAGAATACATTCAAAGCATTTCCTACAATCATATATTACCTTTGAGATAACAATTGCTTGCATTAGATTTAGCTGTTTTTCAGCTGCCACATTTTATGTCAATATTGCATAGGTAAATGATCATTTCCTTCCAGGGAGAAAAATACTTTACCCAACACAATGGGTACAATGGACAAACTTAAATAATGATTTAAATTAATAACTATAGAAAGAACATATATGAAAGGGGTGGGTTTTCATTTACCAAAAAGACTTGGTATTTTTTTAAAAATCAATATTTACTCATTATATTTATAAAATTTTTTAAAATGTAGTTCTTACCAAAAAAAAAAAAAAGAGAGAGAGAAAGAGAGAGACTTAGTAGAAAAACTCAGAATATATAGCTCTATTTATTATACTGGATAATTGGCAAGTAAGATATATCCTCAAATATTAATGCAGAAGATGCTTCAGTGAACAAAGAAAGCACTTCCTTCTTTAAATAACTTTTATTTTGGTATATTACTGACTCTGTTGTTATGGGTGAACTGCTTTTTAGATATACACTGCTTAATTCTTGAATTGAAGAAACCGAAATGAGAAACTGCCAAAGGGAGAACTGAGTATAAGTTGAGTCTGAGACATGACATAAAAATAAAAAGATGAATGGATGATGGAAAATATTTTTAAAGTATGACTTCATTGTTAATGATTCTTTTCACCAGAGGAACATTCCTAGGTATGAAAAATGAAACTAAATGGAGCTTTAGATCAAAAGATGGTGCTTAATAAGCATAATTAAAAAGTAAGGAAATGGACTTTCTCATGAACATAATCTGTTTTGGAGGTTCTGGTTTGTTAGAAATGACATAGAAATAATAACACTTCCCCTATATATAAATCAAGATAGAGTGAATTATTCTAAAATGATTAAAATGACTAGTCTACATCCTGAGACCTAGTGTTGCTTGACTGGAAAGAGGAAAGTAGCAAAGAAATGGTTTACTGTGAGAAAGAATGATGTGATTTTAAAAAAACTTTCAAGTCTTGATAGATAAAGCAATTAATCTTATCAAACCGGCTTCATGATTTAGCATAGCATTGGTAAACTTAACACCTCATTGCTTTCACTTGAAAAGTTGGTGATGTGGATGGGCAACTTTTTCTTTTTTCTTTTTTAATGTGAGTTTCCTAGAAATATTTTACAGCCTTAACTAAAAGTTTTGCCTGAATATGTATTTATTTATATATTTTTAACATGACAGAAAAACATAAAAACCAAATACAGGACAGTCATATTTTTTAAGGAACCAAAAGATCTGATTAGCCTGGTGTTAAACCACCAGCTATAATTTGGTATATGGCAGTTGATCATTGGGGCAAAAATGCCCACTCTGAGGCCTGAGTGATCTAGATTCCTAATTTATCCTCAGAGGATAATTTTATGGGGATGTCTTTCTCCTGTGCTTTTACAACGGGTCTGATTGTTCTGTTCTACTCTGCTCTAGGAGTACATGGAGGACTCATTTAAAAACTCTCTGTGTATCAAAGTTACAGATTCCATGTACAGAAAATATGAACACATATACAAACATGTGCACACAGTTACCAGATGTTCACAGATTCCAAAGCTCTGTGTACCTGATTCCAGGTTAAGAAACTATTTTGCAATGTCACATATGCTATGAACCTGCTGTAAGCACAGCCTTTCCTCTGCCACTGAAGTCTATAGAACTTCCATAATATGACAGTCTCGCCTGCCAGTAGGTATAATGCTTGCTCGAGAATAGCACAGCAAAGAAGAGGAGCTTTGTCTGCCAGTAGTAAACTCCAGAGGGGTGCACACCAGTACACAAAAGGAATGAACAAGCCTTAAACATTAGACAGTCTGTCGTCACTGACAGCCCCAAAGAAGTCAAACCTCAAATTTGTCTAAGGCTCAAAGTTTAGCTCTTGATTTTATGGTAGATTTGATAGACAAACGTATGCTTTACATAAGTAACTGTAGAATAATTTATATTTTCCTTCTTTTAAATGGTTAAAAAAATATGTCTTTATGACATTCCAACAACTAACTAACCCTAGGGGCAAAAAAAAGGACACAAAAAAGAGTATGGCTGGTTTCCAAGCTTTTCTGCAAAGAATAGTGCAGTGATGAAGAAGAATTAGCTGCAGCAGTTAAATCTCTTGCTTAGATTTTTTTTTTCACAATTAGAGAATGCATTCATCATACAAAGTCTTACTGTCAAATTGATCCCAATAGCTTATACTGAAGACCTTTTATGAAACTGATGGGTGAAAATTATATAAGTCAAGCACCAAGATGAATACAAAAGTGAAAAGCTTTTTTCTCCCTTGGGGAAAAGTCACGTTTTTTACAGTGTCAAAGTTTTTAAATATTACTAAAAAATTAGCATAAGGTAAGAGAGATAAGTTAGTCAAATTTGGGTGAGTTAAATATTTTAAAAGTTGAAGAATGGACTTCTGCTTTCAGCCAAGATGGAATAGTAGGGACTAGATTTACTTTCCTGCCCGAAACAATTTAAAAACTGAATAAAACATATGAATCATTGGTTTTTAAGAAACTGGACATCATGAAATGAGTGACAGTGATTCTAAAAAACAGGAAACAAATGAGATGAGCACCAAGATTGTCTCAGTTTATTGCCTACAGTTTCTAGATCGTGGCACAGATTGGAAGAATTCAGGTGGATACTGGGTAGTCTCTCTGAGTTCAGAAAGCATACTGGGAGTCCAGGGAGGCCAAGGCTGCTAGAGTTTGCAGGGCACAGAGGAGAGAAATTTATAAATGGAGATATCCTACACATACTAACAAAGCTCACTCAAGAAGAAATAGATCATTTTAATGGTCATCTATCTATTAAAGAAAGGGAATTTTTATAGAGAAAACCCCAAGTCCAGATGGCTCTATTGGTGAATTCTACCCAAATATTTTTTAAAAGATAACAATCTTACAAAAGCTCTCTCAGAAAAGTAAAAAGAAAAAAAAAAAAAAACTTTCCAACTTATTCTATGAGACCAGCTTTACTCAGATATGAAAACCAGACCAAGACTTTACAGGAAGAAAACTACAGACTAATATTTTTCATAACATAGATGCAAAAATTCTCAACAAAATTTTAGTAATTTGAAGCAAAAAGTGGGTTCCGAGTGGGTTTTTTTTCCTCAGGAATGCAAGGTTGGCTTAACATTTGAAAATCTATCAATGTAATTCATCACATTAACAGACTAAAAAGGAAAACCACGTGATCATCTCAGCTGGTGCAGAAAAGCATTGAACAAAATCCACATCCATTCCTGATTTAAAAAAACGAAACAAAACAAAACCTCTCCACAAACTAGGAAAAAAGGAAACTTCCTTAATCCAGTAAAGGGCATTTATGAAAAGCCCACAGCTAACATCAGACTTATCGGTGAAAGACTGAATGTTTGTCCCATAATGTCAACAACAAGGCAAGTATGTTAGCTCTCAATATCTCTATTCAACATTTCATTGGAGGCTAGGGTAAGCAAAAGCAATAAAAGGTATGGAGTTTAAAAATAAAGTAAAACTGCCTTAATTCATAGGCAACATGATTTTCCTATCAGGAAAATTTTATGGAATCACATAAAATGTTTTAGAACTACTAGAGCTTAGTGAGTTTGAAGCATACAAGATCATTATACAAAATTCAATTGTTTTTCTGTATGCTGGCAATGAAAAATTAAAAATTGAAAAAAATTTTGACAAAGAAGCAAAGGCAATTCAGTGGAGAAAGGATTATCTTTTCAACAAATGATAACAGAAAATTTGGATATGCATGTGCAAAAAGTAAATTTGATCAGCATCTCACATCATATACAAAAATTAATTCAAAATGGATCAGAGTACTTAATAAAATCTAAAACTATACAACTTCTAGAAAAAACAGACTAGAAAATCTTGAGTTAGGCAAAGGTTTTATAGATATGATTCCAAAAGCATGGTCCATGAAAGAAAAAATTGAGCTTCATCAAAATTCAAAATTGCTCTTCAGAAGACACTGTTAAGAGAATGAAGAGACAAGCCACAGATTGGGAAAAAATATTTGCAAGTAATCATTACATATATCTCATAAAAATTTATATCCAGATATTTAGAAAAACACCTCCTGGGTCTCATTAATAAGAAAACAAATAACACAATTTTTTAAATGGCTGAAAGGTTTCAATAGACCCTCCACCAAAAAAGACATAAGGATAGAAAATAAATACATGAATGATGCTCAATGTCATTAGTCTTTAGGGAAATGCAAATTAAAACTATAAGATACCACTCTGTGCCTATTCAAAAGGTTAAAATTAAAAATAATGACCATACCAAGTTTTGTTGAGAATGTGGAGCAACTGAAACAAACAAACAATTAAAAAAAAAAAACTATAGTTAGGCATATCATTTTGAAACTACAGCAATCAAAGATAAAGGAAAGATGCTGCAAGACGTCAGAGGGGAAAAAAACCTTACCTATAAAGGAAAAGGGATTATAATTACATCTGATTTCTCCTCAGAAACCAAGCAAGAACAGAGTACAGTACAATATTTAAAGTATAAAGAGAAAAAAACCATCAACCCAGAGTGCTGTGCCCTGTGAAATTGTCTTTCAAAAGTGAAGGAGAAATAAAAGCTTTCTCAGATAAACTGATATTGAGGATATTTGTTGCCAGTAGACCTGCTTTTTTTTATGCTAATATATGAGTGAAATGAATGTTAGTAATGATACAAGGGACAAGAGGGAGGAATTAGGATTATTAGGATTATTTTGTTATTATAAGGTATTCACACTACCCATGAAGTAGTGTAGTTATTTGGACTTGGATTAGTTGAAAATGTATATTTCAAACTTCAGGGCAACCACTAAAAAAATTAAAAAGATGTATAATTGATATGCATAAAGAAAGGAGAGAAAATGGAATCTATAAAATGTTCAGTTAGAACCACAAAAGGCAGAAAAAGAGTGGAAGAAAAAAATAGGAACAAAGAACAAGGGCAACAAATAGAAGACAACAACAAATATGGTAGACATTAATCCAACTATATCAATAATCACTTTGAATATCAATGGTCTAAATGCACCAATTAAAAAAACAGAGATAGAGTAGATCAAGAAATAAGACCTAATTATATGTTGTACACAAGAAACCCACTTTCAATACAAAGATACACATAGATTAAAAGTAAATGGATGGAGAAAAATATACCATGCTAACGCTAATCAAAAGAAAATAGAAGGGACTTCCCTAGTGGTGCAGTGGTTAAGAATCCACCTGCCAATGCAGGGGACACGGGTTCAATCCCTGGTCTGGCAAGATCCCACATGCCGCAGAGCAACTAAGCCCATGCACCACAACTACTGAGCCTTCGCTCTAGAGCCCATGAGTCACAACTACTGAGCCCACGTGCCTAGAGCCCAACACAGCCAAAAATAAATAGATAAATAAATTTATGAAAAAAAGAAAATAGGAGCAGCTGCATTAATTTCAGAGCAGACTTCAAAGCATGGAAAGTTATCAGAGATAAAGATGGGCATTACATGATGATAAAGGAGTCAATTCTCAAAAAAAAAATCCTTAATGTGTATTTACCTAACAGCATAGTGTCAAAGTATTAATACATGAGGCAAAACTGACAGAACTTCAAGGAGAAATAGATCCATTCACTATCATAGTTGGAGATTTGAACAGCCCTCTATCAGAAATGGACATATCAGCAGGCAGAAAATCAGAAGGATATAGTTGAACTCAACAACACCAAAAATCAACTGTGTATAATTGACACCTATATACTGCTTCATCTAACAACAGCACACTACTCATTCTTCTCAAGCTCACATGGAACATTCACCAAAATAGTTCATATTATGAACCATAAAACATACCCTAATTTAAAACAATAGAAATCAAACAATGTCTGCTCTCAGACCACAATGAAATTAAACTAGAAATCAATAACTGAAATATAACTGGAAATTCCCAAAATATGTGAAAATTAAACAACATAAATAACATAGGAGTCAAAGAAGAAATCTCAGGAGAAATTTTAAAATATTCTGAACTAAAGGAAAATGAAACACATAACTTAAAAATTGTGAGATGCAGTGGAAGTAGTGCTTAGAGGGAAATTTATGATATTGAGTGCAGGTATTAGACAATAAAAAAGAGCTAAAATCAATAACCTAAGTTTTCACCTTAGGAAACTAGAAAAAGAAGAGCAAATTAAATCCAAAGTAAGCAGAAGAAAAGAAATAATAAGAATTAGAGCAGAAATCAAGGAAACTGAAAACAGGAGTTCAATAGAGAAAATCAACAAAATCAAAAGCTGGTTCTTTGAAAAAGATAGGACATAAATCACTAATATAAGAAATGAAAGAGAGGACATCACTATAGACCCTATAGACATTAAAAGGATAATGGAGGAATACTATGAGTAACTCTATGCTCATGAATTTGACAAACTAGATGAAAGGGACCAATTCCTTGAAAGAAAATTTGCCAAAACTCATACAAGAAATAGACAATCTGACTAGGCCTATATCCAGTAAAGAAATTGAATCCATAATTAATAACTTTCCAAAACAGAAAACACCAGGCTTCACTGGTGAACTCTACCAAACATTTAAGGAAGAAATTATGCCAATGGTCTGCAATCTCTTTCCAAGAAGCAGAGAAAATACTTCCTAACTTAAAACATGAGGTCAACATCACCCTTATACCAAAACCAGACATTGTAAGAAAACGACAGACCAGTATCCTTAATGAACATAGATGAAAAGATCTTTATCAAAATATTATTTCCTATATACCAATAATGAACAAGTGGAATTTGAGATTAAAAACACAATACAATTTATATAGCACCCCAAAACACAAAATATGTAGGTATAAATTAATAAAATATGTACACATGATCTAATGAGGAAAACTACAAAATTCTAATGAAAAAATCAAAGAAGAACTAAGGAAATGGAGAGATATTCCATGTTTATGGATAGGAAGACTCAATATTGTCAAGCTGTCTGTCCTTCCCAACTTGATCTATAAATTCAATGCAATCCCAGTTGAAATCCCAACAGTTATTTGTGAATATTGACAAACTGATTCTAAAGTTTATACAAAGAGGCAAAAGACCCAGAATAGCCAACACAATAATGAAGGACAAGAAATTGACACTACCCACCTTCAATACTTACCATAAAGCTACAGTAATTAAAACAGTATGGTATTCGTGAAAGAATAGACAAATAGATCGAGGGAACAGAATGGAGAGCTCAGAACCACCCTCCCCCTACCCAGCCCCCACAAACATAGTCAACTGATCTTTGACAAAGGAGCAAAAGCAATCCAGTGGAACAAAGATAGTCTTTTCAACAAATGTTGCTGGAACAACTGAACTTCCACGTGCAAAAAATTGAATCTAGACACAGATCTTACATCCTTTACTAAATTAATCAAAATGGATCATAGCCCTAAATGTAAATTATAAAACCTAAAAATCTTAGAAGATAACGTAGGAGGAAGTCTAGATAACCTTGAGTATGGAGATGACTTCTTAGATACAACACCAAAGGCATGATTCATGAAAGAAATAATTGATAAGCTGGACTTCTTTACAATTATAATGTGTTTGCTCTGTGGAAGACAATGTTAAGAGAATGAAAAGACAAGCCATGGGCTGGGAGAAAATATTTACAAAACACAATCTGATAAAGGATTGTTACCCAAAATATACAAAGAACTCTTAAAACTCAATAAAAAAACAAACAACCCAATTAAAGGGCCAAAGACCTTAACGGACACCTCACCAAAGAAGATATATAGATGACAGATAAGCATATGAAAAGATGCTCAACATTATAAGTCATCAAGTTGATGAAAATTAGAACAACAATGAGATACCACTATAAATCTATTAGCATGGCCAAAATCTAGAACACTAAGAACGCCAAATGCTGGTGAGGATGTGGAGAAAGAGGAACTCTCATTCATTGATACTGGGAATGCAGAATGGTACAGCCACTTTGGAAGACAGTTTGAAGGTGTCTTACAAAACTAAATATACTCTTATTATATGATCCTGTCATTGCACTCAAAATTAATCAAAAAATTTGAAAACTTATTTCCACACAAAAGTAGGCACACAGATGTTTGTAGCAGCTTTATTCATAATTGTCAAAACTTGGAAGCAACCAAGATGTCCTTCAATAGGTGAAAAGATAAATAAATTGTGGTACATCCAGTTAATAGACTATTACTCAGTGCTTTTAAAAAATGAAATATCAAGCCACAAAAAGACATGCAGGAACCTTAAGTACATATTTACTAAGTGAAAGAAGCCAACCTGTAAAAGCTACATACTGTATGCTTCTGACTATATGACAGTCTAGGAAAGTCAAAACTATGGAGGCAGTAAAAAAGATCAGTGGTTGCCAGGGGTTGGGGGTAATGGCGTTAGTGACGGTTCCAGATTAGAGGAGAGTTGAGAGTTACATTACATAAATGCAATGTGAGATATCTGATTGGACTCTGGATCAAAAAAAATAAAGAGGAAGGAAGGAAGAAAGGGAGGGAGGGAGGGAAGAAGGGCAAGCTATAAAGAAGATTATTGGGACAATTGGAGAAATCTGGATATGTGTGTGTATTATATGCTATATTATAGTACTAATGTTAAATTTCCTAAGTGCGATTAATACATGTGATCCTGCAGGAGATTCCCTTTCACTGGGGAGGTACATTCTGAAGAATTCAGGGGTTAACAAGAGCAACAAGGTACTTGCTGGTTCTGGAGTTCTAGAATTGTTGAATAAGTTTGTGTTCATCCTACTCATTTTCATCCTGACTTTATTATATTATATCCCTTTTCAGTTTTCAAAGGTATTAATGTTTTTAGTCGATTTTCTGGCAGAAGATTTTCTGTATCTTTATGTCATTTTAATTTTCTTTCTTTAGATGGTTTCTAACCTTAGGGCCTTATGTCTTCCTTGAGGTGTGGCAACTAGAACCACAAAATATTTCTAATGCCGACGTGCAGTACCATGGATAATGCTTTCTGATACTCTTCCTTGCAGCACTTTGCATTAGCGTTTGGTACAAAAGCTTTTTTGGACAGTGTTTTACAGGGAATAACCTAAAATGACAATAGATCCCCTGTCTAGCAGTTCATTTTAGGATCCTGCCTTTTGATATCATTGGCTTGGCCCTTTTCTCCCCATAAAAGCTTACTATCAACTGAAAATTAATCAATTTTTAGGTGTGTTTGTATGCCCCATCACGCTCTAAAAATAAAACTTGACTAGCTCCAGTGTTGACTCTGGGGACAGCAGCCATTAGGTTCTGCTCTTCAGAAACTTACTAAGTTCTTCCTTTGCTACTCTGTTTCTTCCTTACTAAAATTTACTCACCTGTAAGTCAAATAAAACATTGATTTTATGTGTTTATGTGCCTTACATCTTGGGTGTAAGGTGTATGTACCTACCCATACACCTAAGTGTGTTTTTGGTACAAGAGGAATAACAAATAAGAGTACAGGCTGGAATGTAGTAAAAAGAACATGGGCTTCGGAACAAGACCAATGTCCCCCCGAATCCCAGTTCTGACTGGTTGAACCATGATACCTCTGTGGGCATCTATGGCCTCCCAGGCTGGTTGTAAAGAGAATGCATTACACTTAAAGTAGGTCTTCAGTCAATATTAGGCCTCCTTTTCTTTTTCCATCTGAGAAAGTATAAAAATAGTAATAACTAAACTTACTAAGCCCTTATTACGTACCTAGGCTGTGTGTGAAAAGGGATTTGTGCATACTAATAGCACAAGAGGCAGAAGACTGGCTAAGAGTAAGGGCTCTTGAACCAGCCTTCCTGGGTTCAATTCCTGACTTCACCAATAATTAGCTTCAGGACTCAGGACAAGTTACTTCTTTACTCTGTGCCTCAGTTCTCTCACCTTTAAAGTGGTAAGATAACAACAGTATTTTCCTTGTGAGGACTAAGTGAAATAAAATTTGTTATTACTTAACAAATTGTACTTAATATATGTTAGCTTTTGTTATAAACAGTATTATTATCTCACTCAATCCTCACGGTAGCTCAGTGAGTTAAGTGAAATCACTTTTCTTATATTATTTGTGGGAAAATGATGATAAGTGAGGCAAAATAATTTGCCCAACAACACTCAGTAAAAGCCAGAAATAGGACTTGATTCTTTATCAATGATATTAACTTTCAAATTTCTCCTTATTTCTCTCCAAGCCAATTTCTTATGGGGGTTGTTTAAATAGTCTGATATAGGAACTTGCCACAAGGCTTTTTGAAAGTTTAAATATAAATTTTCTCTTTAAATCTCCTTAGTCATGCTTATTTGTCCCCTCAAACAACTCTAGTAAAACCAACAAACATCATTTCTAGTGCAGAAATCATGTTGACTCCTCCATGCTAAACTATTCTCTTTTGGCTATTCAGTTATCCTACCCTTTCACCAATAACCTCAGAAAGATTGCAAGGCTGACTGAAATTTGAAAAGGAGGGTGTGAGTTTGGATAAATCATTTAATCTCTTTGAAAAGGGATTTGGACTAGATAATCTCTAGGGTCCTTCCAGCTCTAAAATTCAGTGATCCTACATGCGGCATTGCCATAATTATGGATGTAGTAACACAGACCCTCTTTTCCATTTGCTATAGGGGCCCTGCTGATGCACTATTTCATTTATTTGATATCTTATTTACACGTATGTTTGTTTCCCATCTGATTCTTTAGGGCACAAGATATAAGATAGAGACAAAAGATACGTAAGAAAAATGTACTAAAAAAAGACAAGTCCAAGTTAAGTGGCAAGGAGAGGAATGACCTAAAGTCATTCACTTTAGGTTAGGCTTTCTTTTTTTTTTTTTTTGTCATTATTTTGGTATTGTGTGACCTTCTTTTAGTGACCATTTTATCCCTTCATTTTATATTCAAGTAATACTGTACTAAACACTCTGAAAGGGCAGAGCTGATATCCAAATATCACATGATATTCTGGTGTTTCTTTAAATACAACACCTACTTTGTTTGCTTCCTTTCAGTGGGAAAACTATCAGTGGTTCCATGGGTCTCTGCTAGCCCTGTGAAGTCACGGTGAACTGGGTCATTGTTGGGATCCATCTTAATATACCTCCAGAAATGACCATAGTTTGTTTATCTGATAAACATATTCCAAGAAAAAAACTACTGAATTTATTAAGTACCTCTTGTATATTCTAATTGTTGCATATAATGGGGATACAGAAATCCAAAATTCAGAGCCTGTCCTAAAAATTCTTAGTCTAGTCAGAACAACATAAAACTATGATATACCTGAAAGCTGTGCTACAATAGCAACACACAGAAGACGTTCTGTGCTACAATAGAGGATGAACACTTAGAGGTTTGTTTTCTTGGAGGAGAGGTATACAGGGTTACTCAAAGAAGTGATGATTGGGGGTGTCTTGAAAACTGCGTCACAATTGGTCTGATTTTGAGATCAAGATTCCAGAAAGAGGGACCAGCATGTATAAAAAAATGAAAGAAAGGCATATTGGGGAAAATATTTTCAAACAGGAGTTTAGAGTGTTCCTGGTCCAGTGGATAAATGTGAGTGTGGACAGGTTGAGGGGGTTAGATTATGAGAGATCACACATGTCATGTTAAGGATTGTCCAGGAGTTCATGAAACATCATTGGATGGGGTTTAAGTAGTTGAGTGGTATGATCTGATTTCTTAACAGCATACATTTCCAATTATAAGAGAACTTCTTAGAAATGGTCCCAAATGACCATATCCAGCCAATCAATTTCCAGGGCTTAATATGGCATCTAGAATATGGTAGATTTTCTACAAATGTTTAAAATATGAGGTGGGAAATAAATGAATGAATCAATCAATGAAAGAATTAAGCTAGTCAGAATTTGTTTCTAGGCTAAATACCAAATTATTTACAGGGGTAATGATGACATTTACTTTAAAGCAAGAAAGGGGGTGGTTGGAGGATAGATAGTAGAGGATTGTCCAAATGTGGATAATTATGAATGCTGGGAATCTGGTACCTGGGGATCATACTGCCATTTTCTTTACTTTTTTTGAATGTTTGATATTTTTCCACCACAAAGAGGTTTTAAAAACTTCTCCCGAGTTAAGAAGACTTGATTTCTAGACTTCAAATATTAATGTATTGAAACATAAATATATCAGTTAAAAAGAATCAAATTTTTAAAGAATGATAATATATGTATGTAACTTTAAGAAACTAAAAGGAAAAGGAAAACCTGGAGCACTATAAAAATTTTTGGCATCAATGCAATTCTTGACCCTAGGTTCGCAAATTTTCAATCTAACTTTGACTAGAGATCTTCTTGACTCAAATCTCTTCATAGTTTATATTGGAGAACTGAAACTAATCTGTCAGAAATTAGTTAAATTTTTACAAAATATGGAAATCATACACTCATTTCAAAAGGTGTTTCCAAAAATGCTTTCACATTTACCTATACCACACTTGATTATTTCAGAAAATTTTATGTTACTTTGTACTACTAAAAATAACAGTGGAATTTAATCCTGCTAGTATTTATCAAATATGAATATTTTATACTAAAAGCAATTAGGTTAAAACACAAAAACAGTCTCTAAGTGCTGTTTGTTTTTATTTCAGGAATGTGAATTCCTTGTAGTTAAAATTTGAATGGTATGCATAGCCATTGATTCATATCTCTTGTAGTCCATTCAATAAATTGTTATTGCTGCTAAATAAAGTCAGGTTTTCATAATTGATAATTTCTGGAGATTGGCCAGACTATCACAGAAACCTCTGCTTTCCAGGTGTAGCCATCAGAGGGGGGTCTCAGCTGCTTCAGATTAGCTCTCGTCTCTACCGTCAGCCTCTGGTGAACAGGGCATCTCCATG
The DNA here is from genome assembly GCF_965194805.1 of Balaenoptera borealis. NCBI lineage: Eukaryota > Metazoa > Chordata > Mammalia > Artiodactyla > Balaenopteridae > Balaenoptera > Balaenoptera borealis. The sequence goes on along the minus strand of NC_138873.1, from coordinate 115,750,669 downwards.
TGTTGGACTAAAAGTACACAATGAGGGTCAAGCTGCAAGCCAGTGTTTCAATGATGATTGTTCAGCAGATGCACAGAATGTTGCAATGAGGACACTACAGCAGTAGAAATGGCACATGGAGACAAGGGAGAGATATTAAAGGCGGACTTTCGGTCCTTATGTCCACTCAAAAATTTTTGCCCGGGAAACAGAAAGATGGCTTCACAGAAGTAGTACAGGTCACTGGAACTTGTGACTGAAGTTCCTGTTTCTTTTTCTTTTTCATATTTAAAAAAATAAATTTCTATTAAAATATTCTCTTAGTCATAAAAAGAAAAAGAAGAGGCCACATGAGAAACTGGCTGATTGAAAGGGGAAATGACCTTTGTAATTATTATCCTAATAAAAGAATGCGATATTCACAGGCGTTAGGGAAAAATATCTTACCGTTGTGCCATGGGAATTTGCCATCGTGTGTCCATCAAGGATTTCTTTTTCGAACCTTTTTATGGGCATGATGGGATCTGGCTCTGAAAATGAAGTGAATTTCCATCCTAAATATTTCAAAGAGGTGAAGTTACGCCGTACTGACCAGACAGTGCTTTGAGTCAATGGCAGTCCTCTTCAGTCACTATTAGACTGGAAACTTCACAAACTAGAGTCGGAAAGATGCATTAATTACTTCAAAAATAACTTCTAAAAAAATTAGTAATTCCTCTAACTCAGAAAATCTAATGTCTAAAGAGGCCAAACTTACCTTGACTTTGGCAAAAAATATTGAAATAGGAAAAATTTTGTAACAAAATTGTATATATACTTCACAAACAGAAAATGCTTACTGCTTGGCACTTCGTTTCTTTCCTTATGAAAAAGTAAAGGAAGGCTTTTTCTTCCCTCCTTTTCACACCAGGTGTGTAAATTGTTTCTCTAGTCTTTTGTAAAATAACCAGGAGGCTGAAAATAAGAGAGGTGGAAGATTTTAGTGTGCAACACTTTCAACTATAAGAAACAAAGAATAGATTCATCTTCACATTTTTAGAGCTTTTAGGATATATCCAAATTAATTATATATCTTAATTCCTATATTTGGTTTACCATTAGAATGAAAGTTTCAATGATGGAAAAGAAGGAAAATTTTATAGAGACACTGAAAAAACTGAAAAGGTGAGGAAGCAGGGAAAGGTGCAACTCTTATACATACACTTACCCCAAACCCCAAAACAATGAAAGAGGAAACAAGTATAAAGTGTAACATGTGCAAACCAGAGAGGTAAGGATGGCAAGACAAAAAGGCAACATATTTCTTCGTTCTCATATGATACCACTTACTCAATATTCTTAAGAAAGATGTTCCTTAATGATACTCAGTGACACCACTTCTAATAACTGTTGAGAGGAAATAATACATATGTTCTTACCAGGAGATTCCATTTAAAGGCTATATTAGTTTTTCTATAAATCACTGTCAGCTGGAAGTTTGGATAAGCATGAAAAAAATCCACTATAGCCACTTAATATGCACCTTTATTTGTACGTGTTCAAATGTAAGCATGAAAACTTTGAATGCAATGGAATTCGTAGGTGTAATCTCAAAATCAAATTCAAAGGTTCTCTTTTTTCTGTTAAATTTTTAACACACACATCTCATTTGAGAGATCTACTTGGTATCAATCTTATTTTAAACTTTATAAATGTGTAACAGAACTCATTCTTTAGGCTAGTTAGCTAATCACCATTTCAACAAATAGGTATGATTATATCCATTGAAGGAAATAAAGCAACAGATGCATGAGTCAAGGGGATCTTTGCCAAGGATGTGTGTATATATACATATATATATATATATATATACATATATAAATGAAGGCAATTTACAAATAAGGTGGTATAATGAGACATGCCTTTCTATAGGAATTTAGAAAATGGAAACACCATTTTTGATTACAAAGTCAGCTTAAATCTAAATTGGCTTCATTCTCAATTTTGAGTTGGATCTTACTTTTTGTACGTCTTATTTTCATATTTGAGTCTCAAGGCAGCCTTGTGGGCACTCTGGTGGTCAGATCTTATTCTTTTAAACAACCATTCTCTTTCTTCACCAACAGTGTCTGCTTTGGTGTCCTTGATTCTGATTATGTAGAAGTTCCTCACTAACTCGTCAGACAAACCTCTCCCTTTCCATGAATAAAATAATTTTTCTTCTTGGGGGTTCTCAAAGTTTATGAATTCAGGTACATAGGAATGCAAGTGGCTACATTTTCTGTCCTCAAATTCCATCTTAGAACCACATTGATCATATATGCTTTATTTAATACACCACCATTAGCAACTTTTCAAGTCTCTGCATCCCTTCTCCTGAGTCTACCTTCACTTATCCCACTGTTCCCTGTTCGATAAAGCCCACTCTGAATCCATCAGACATCATCATATAATAGAACATGCCTACAGACTTCTCCTTTAAGTTTCCTGCCATCCGGAACAGCTTTTTCTACTTCATCCACTGCGTTGCTCCAAATCTTGGGGGAATGTGTTCTAAAAGTGTTTTTCTCCTTTAATCTTTGTAGCTGTACTGTGAACTCATGAAGTGATGTGTGTATGTGTGTGTGTAATGTTTTTTTTTTCAATGAAGATATGTATTTCTCCTTCTCATACAAACTAAGACATTTAAAAATCTAAGCTACTAGAATAATTTAATTTGGAGGAAAAAAAATTGAGTGGTAAATTACTAATAACATTTAAATAAGTAAGGGATTATATGATTGTTGATAACCAGCTAATCTTTGTTACAGATTGAAAGGAATGGTGCTCTAACTTCAGCAAAAAGGTTTCTCAGTGAGACATAAGGGAGACAATACAAAGTGTTAAATAATGAGTTGGCTTACTAAAGTTGGTTCTCTCTATTCTTTCTGTAGCAGCCAAATAGTAATATCTACTTACATGGTTCAAATCTGATACATATTCAAGCTTTGTGAAGGAAGAAGAAGATGTGTGTTGAGAGGGAGAAAGTCAGACCAACATGGACAGAACAATACTGGGGAACAATCCAGAAGGAGGAATGTGGTGTGTAAAACAACACTCTTTCGACAATGGTATTTTGTTGTTAGGGCAGCTGAGGATTAAAAAAGAAGGTGGTTTTTGAAGAAGCGTGTTTCCTACTTTTCCATTTCTACACTTTATAGGACAAAGCTTTTGCTATTAAAAAAAAAAGCATAATATCACACACACAAAAGATTTAATATATCATCTTAAAAGTTGTAACTAAGTTTTTTTGAGTTCACCATACTAGTGGAAGCAAACTAAATTTCATAAATGTGGTTGAATTTTTTTATTTATAAACTATCCCATCTTGTTCCAGGAAGAACTTGAATGGCAGCATTTGATTATTTCATTAGAATAGTAACTTATCACAATCAAGACAGACTTTCTGTTAAATGTTTATCTTGTTTCATGTGATGCCAAGTGAAGCAATGAATTTCACAGGAGCTTTTACATTGCACGAAGTTTGTAATCTAGAGACTGTATTATATAAAAACAGTAGTTGGCTTTCCAAACTTTTACTATTTTTTTAGCCTTCTTATAAAAAAAAGGGTATGAAAATCTTTTAAAATTGACATTTTATTTTTGAAGTCCATGAAAATGTTAAAATAAACAAATAGAAAGGGATATAGATGGAATTTGAACTATCCTTATATGCAAAAGTTAGCTGAGAATGCCACTGCCCTGGGAAGTAAAATTTAGGACTTCAAAGTAAGATTTTCTTCCTATTTGATATGTGCTGCCTTTTTGTGTACACATGCACAATAAATGACATAATAAACCCTATAGTTAACTGATGATGTCAGATTCCAGAAATGTTTTATGTTTAAAGAAATTAAAATGTTATAAAGGAGTATTTGTCACATTTGAAGAACTTAGTAGAATTCAAATTAACATCTATTGTTAAAAACAAATAATTTAGTTGGCTGAAAAGAAGTTTTAATTTTTAGCAGTTAACCTATATTTTCTTATAACAAACTGATAGTTACAAATTAGTTCAAAGGCAGGTTCACAACTATCTTCAAATTAGGTCTTTGAAAAAGAAACTATAAACATTGTCAAAGGTTAGTCAAAATGACAGGAACATCATATTCAGAAAATTTAGAAGGAAATTTTTCCTTAAAATTTTTTTAGGAGCTAAGTACTAGTAGCATACTTAGGAAAAGCTTCTAAATGAAAAGCATACATGAGCTATTCATACTAGCTTTCCATGTTTACATACTACGCACAAGATATATATAGAAAACTTTACCCAGAGTAATTTTATATTCCATGTCATAATTTGTGTTCTTTTCCTTAGCAAGGATAAACATCTATTAGTAAGAATCAGACTAATGCAAACATTTTAAAAATCACAAAATTCTAACTATGTTTAGTTCCTAAAAAAATCTGTTTATTTGAAGAACATCGTAATGTAAAAAATCACAATTATTTGAAGAATATGATACTTTTTTAAAAGTTAAGATAAAATAGAAAGCATGTGTCACGGAAATAAACAGAATTGCAAAAAGGCATATTAAATGTCCATCTTTTTAAACCTAACCATCTAGAAGCAAGCTACTTTACCTATCATAGTTACAATGGAACTAATGTCTTTAAAAATGCAAATATTTTTAGTACTTGAAGGATAGCCATTTCAATAAATAACAATGACTCTGATAACCCTACTGCAATAGGACAAGTCATGGTAACTTCTGTTTTTTAAAAAATTTGGTTAAGATTGTTATAAAAGGCAATTTTTATATCCTATTACTCCAAACAGGTGTAGGTGTTTTTTTCCTCTTTCTCACATGTACGGTGATTTCTGGCTGTTTCAGTACAAGGCATCACACCGGTGCAGTCTTGCAATGCAGCCCAAGGCAGTTGCAGCAAGTATTTCCCACCAGGAATGTAAGGAGCTAGGAGGGTACAAGGGTTGAGGAAGCAATCTAGAAAACCACAATGCAGCTTGTTGGTCCTTTCCCCATAAATAACCTTTTTAGAACAGGTCCATAAAATGCAGTTTATTATCTAAAAATTTTAAGGAGACTCTTTTGTTAAATGTTAACAAAAGAACGACTATCCTAATTCCCTTTAAAATGCAATCCTTAAAAAACAAAAAAATCAACTCTCAAGTCTTTTTGAAAAGTGCTTAAATCATCTGGAGATAAATATCGCTTGGTGTCCTTGTTTCCTAACAAATGGCTTTTTCCATTGTTTCCATTAATTTCACCCATATTCGTTTTTTAAAAAACAAGGCCCTTATCCTCATCAGCAAAAGGCAGATGTATGATTTAGCATATAAAACCGGTAATTACATACTAATTTACGAAAGATTAATTTTTTTCTCTTTTCGTCAGTCTCCAAGAAGTCTTCCTGTGATCAACTGTAAACAGGAATGGTTTACACCTCAAATTAGAAGCCATTAATTAGCATGACGAAGTCAACTGCAAGACACACAGATAATTTAAATAATTTAATCACCAATCACCTTGGCTAAAGCGTACTATACTCTTTCGTTATCCTTCGGTAGGTTATTGATCTGTCAGTACATTACCTCTAGATCAGTTAGAGATAAATATTAACGTTCTTTCCTTTCGCTCAGGTTTACATTATTCCTTCTTGTAAACACTTAGAAAAAGCTTTAAGGTTCTTTAATCCCAAATCCCTAATTAGCCATTACTAGCCTTTTTGTAACGAGGAAACAGTATCTGAAGTACAGATCAGGAGTTCGCTCTGCCCATATAACAATGAAAAACATTTTTTAAATGTACGCTTAAGGCAATGGCAGTAATAAAAGACACGCAGAGGTGTCTTCAGCAAATAACGGGCTTGCAAACGCAAGTGCTCAACAAAAAGCGCCTGAACCTCTATTGCAATATACAGCACTCCAATAAATTACACAACACTTTGCATAGGCTGCAGAAATAACGCAGGACAAGACTTACACAGATGCCAATCCGCAGCATTTATACACATGCACATGGCAAGAGACAGAAACCAAACACTATCATTCAACTCGGGCAGGGTAGCGCGATCCCGAGTTTGCCCAGCGTGAGAGTGCTCTCTGCGTGTGTGTCTGTGCGCGCGCGTGAGAGTGAGACCCATCCTCGGGGCATTTCCCCTCTTTGGGCAGTTTTGCTTCATTTGTTTCCTATTTCTGCTACACAGAAACTAACTTCCATCTCAGCCCCAGCCAGCGCCGCTGAATAGAGCCTGTGCTGCGGCTCCGTGTGCGTCAGATCCCTCCGCGGAGCCGTCCCCGGCCCCCTCCCTCCCGAGGTCGGCCTCCACAGAGAAAGCGCCTTCCAGCCAACCGGCGGCTCCGGCTCCGACATCTTCGACTGGAAATAAATAAATAAATCGCACCTTCGGTCGGGGAGCCGCTGGCGGGGGTCTCGCCGCGCCGGCTGCCGGGGCGCCGGGGCCGCGGGGTCGGAGGCACTCCTTTTTCTGCGCCGGGGGCGGGGGCGGGGGCGCGGGCGCGGGCCGAGGACAGGCCGAGCCCGGGGCCGCGAAGGCGGCGGACTCCTTTCTGCGGCGGAGGGATCCGCGGCGGAGGCGGCGGCGGCGCCTGTAGCCGCTGCCTGAGAGTTGTTGTTTCCTCCTCCTCCTCCTCCGCCTCCGCCGCCGTTGCTTGAATGGTGGAGCCGAGGCTCGGCTCGTGAACACACAGTGACAGCTATAGGGCAGGCGGCGGCACCATCCCCGCTTCCCCTCGGCGGCGGGGTGTCCCGCCGGCGGCCCCGAAGTGACCCATAAACATGTCTTGTGAGAGGAAAGGCCTCTCGGAGCTGCGATCGGGTAAGTCGGGGGGCTGCCGGGGCCGCTGGCACCGGGCGATTCCGCCCGCGGTCCCCCGCCCCCCGCCGCCCGGCCGCTCAGCCTGTGTGTCTCCCCGTCCCTCTCTCCCGCGCAGAGCTCTACTTCCTCATCGCCCGGTTCCTGGAAGATGGACCCTGTCAGCAGGCGGCTCAGGTACGGCGGCGCGCGGCGCGGGCCGGGCCGGCGCTCGCCGCTCGCGGGCGTGGGGGAGGGCGGCGGCGGCGGCGGCGTTGGCGGCGGCGGCGGCGGGGCCGCGGCCCGGGGCGCGGGGCTCAGCTCTCCCCGCTTTGTTGTTGCAGGTGCTGATCCGTGAGGTGGCCGAGAAGGAGGTAAGGGCGGCGGCGGCCCGCCGCGTCCCGCCGCCGCGCGGCCGCCCCTGGGCCGCTGCGCCGCCGCCGCCGCCGCCGCCGCCGGGGCGCGGGGCGCGGGGCTCGGGGTCCCCGGCGGGGCGCGGGGAGGGCGGGGGAGGGGCGCGGGCGGGCCGGGGCCGGGGGCCGGGCTCACGGGGCGTCCTCTCCCCGCAGCTGCTGCCCCGGCGCACCGACTGGACCGGGAAGGAGCATCCCAGGACCTACCAGAATCTGGTGAGACATTCACGTCGCGGAGCAAAGAAACTTTTCCCCGAGTCGAATAAAAATTGAATTTCCCGCAATTTTTTTACAGAGACAAAAACTTGGCCCCAGAACGTGAAAGCTCCGAAGGCCACGGGGAGGGTTGGGAGGCCGGCGCGGGGGTTGCGGGGGGCAGTGGCCGGGGAGACCCGCACCCCGGGGCCGCAGGGGCTGCCGACAATTTATTTGTGATATTTTGTTAATGTGCTAGAAATAAAGATACGTCATGAGTGTTGTGCAGTGCAAGGCCGGAGGAGGAGGGGCCGGCGCGCGCGTCCGTGCGGGCGCGGGGGCGCGCGCGAGGCGGCGGCGGCGGCGGCGGCGGCGGCGGCGGCGCGAGGAAGGAGGGCGCGCTCGCTCGCCTGCTCGCTCTGCACGCGCGCTCGGCTCGGCTTTCTCCTGCCGCACACAATAGCTGGTGACTAACTGCTCCGAAGTGGCATTAGCATTTCACAAGCCGCCTATTCAGCCGCCGCGGAACCGTGGCAAGACGTTATTTTTTTTCCTCTTCCGTTTCTGTGGCTTTCCTTTACCTTCAGTGCTAGGTTTTTTTTTTGTTTGTTTGTTTGTTTCGTCGGAGGGGTTCGGCCGGCTGGTGGTCGTTGGCCAGCGGGCGCATCTTGCATCCACGGAAGCTTTTTTCGCAGAGGTGTAAAGCGTGTTAACACCCTAAAGCCAGAAGTTTAACAGGCTTTTTTTTCATTTTGCTAATTCTCGCGTTAGGCCCCACGTTAAATTAAAAGCTGCCATTGGAGGCCCCTGAAGAAGTGTTGATTTTTTTTTTACACGTACATTTACTGTGGAGTGGCGATTGGCAAGTAAAAGTTTTTCAGTTTTACAGCGGGATGTATTTTGTCAGGCGCTTGAAAAATACCTCTCTTAATTTTGTGGGTTTCCGAATTGAGTATTTTAGTCATTTCTGAAAACTGATTTCTAAAAGTGGTCCTGATCCCCTGAAGGATTGTGAATGGAACAGTGGGGTATGTGTATTCGGGAGTTCTGTTTTCCGCGTTAATTTCTCCTCCTCCTCTGATTTAGGTTGTATGCGAATGTGTGTGATGTGTGTGTTAAAGCAGTCACTGGGGCACATCGAGCCTTTGAAATTTATGCGGTGCATTGATTTTTCGGAGACATGTTTGCAGCTGATGTTTTAAGATAGTTACAATGTTACTTCAAGAGGGTTTCTGAAAGGATCAGGAAGTTTCAGCTAGCTTTGAATGCCTTCAGCGAGATGGAAGAAGGCATGACATGATTTTTGATGGCTCCTGTTTCACTTGCATATAGAACATCTAACTGTTGTGTCTAAATGTGTTATGATTTAGTATAGGTTGTTGGTAAGTGCTCACAGCTATTGAAATAAGCAAGCGTACTTAGGTTTAGTTAATTGAGTAGAGAGTTAACAGCACATTCATTTCCATACTGTTAGTTGTTCAAGTACGTAGTGATTTCAACTAGTCTTATTCACTACTTGGCTGAAATGAATGGAGCTTGAAGCAAACTCCAAGATTCAATAACAGCAATGTTTAATTTTTAGGTTTGTAAATACTTGACAGAATCTTAAGGGGATTTCCAGGTATTTCTTGTTATTTAAAGAATTATAAAGATTATAATATTCCATTTTTAAGAACTGGACAGAACTCATCTTTGCCTCTCTTTTAACCACATTCATCTTTGCGTTTTATAAAACCCCACAAACCCCAAGTCACTGAAGGTTGCTGTGTTCTTTTTAATGTGGAGACTATTGGTAACGCTATTTTTATGTTTTTTAAATGAAGTGGCCAGTGGTATCTGGCCAAATTATGAGAATGTCTAGTCCTTGTAGGAATATCATTTTATTTTCCAATAAAAACAGGGTTACCAGTGTTTTTCAGCTTTTTTTGAGCGAGTTTCTCACCTCTCAAATATTAGTAAAATGAATTTATATTCCTAGTCTCTTTATCAGACTTGACTTAGGCTACCATAAGCAGTGTCTTTATCAGTGTGTTATTTATCAAAATCCACCTATTTTGCATGGAAGTGTTTTTTCTTGCTCAGAGTGTTTCCAGACCTTTTTACCAGAGCAGTCATGTTGGCACGCTCATGAGATAGTTAAGAATTCTCATTAGACTTCAGGGTTCTCTGGCTCATTTTCTCGTTTCATTCGTTCAGCACATTACTCACTCTGTATCAGCTGGATCCGAGGCACCATTTGAGGTACTTTCATACCCATCGAACTGTATATTTAGGTGTATGGTATTTGGTTTAATTTCGTTTGACTTTTGGTTGACATTTAGTTAGCTCTAAAGAGATTTTGGAATCCTAGGTATTTGACTACTTTTTTGTTTAATAGTAGGATTTTGCAATTTTATGTGATTTGCATATTTTAGGTGAGCACATGCAAAGTCTCTTGTACATCATTCTCTATTGTCTTAATTTATTCCTAAGACTGAAAAAAAGTTTTATTTTGTGTCCTATCAAATTGAACTTAACGTTGGTTTGAAGATTATTTTGGTGAGTGAAGCCAAAGTAATAACTATTGTTTGTAGTTTCAGTAGTGTTTACCTCTACCTGGAAATTTTGTTGCTTACGTTAACCGATAAATTGGATAATATTTTAAATGGGAGAATTTGTATGTCAAATTGAAATTTCTAGAGAACCTCAGATTACAGCTATTTAGGAAGGGGTATAATATTTGTATTTGTGAGCTTAAAAACAAGCATAGATCAGCATCTGCAGTCAGGCTGCAGATAAAATCACAGTGGTTGAGTTTTGACCAAGCAGAAAGTGGAGTTTTAAGAGCAGTTTAAAAGTTTACAGAGTTGAAATAAACATTTTAACTTTTTTTTTTTTTAAAGTGTCATTGGTAAAGGTATTGTTAAACAGGATTATGGTTATTACTGTCTATCTTAAGACTTAAAACATTTTTAAAAGTGGATGGAATTTGATAGGAAGTTAAAAGGTTTAAAAAATTTTTTTGGCTCAGTGATATATGTTTAATCAGATTTTCTATTTTTAAAAAGTATGAGGTTGCTTTTAAAGCAAAAGGGCATTTTTTAAGCTTTCATTAGAATTTTTATTTTTTTAAAAGGAGTCAAGCATAAGGAGGCAACTTTACAGAATAAGAAAACAACTAATTTTTGGACAAAGAGAAGACTTTGTCATTTATTTATTTCTTAGTTTGAATAGTGAAATTAGTTGGTTTATTAAGTTTCGCTCTCTAGTTGTCACCTTAAGTAGTGGCGACATAATTTAAGTTGCATATTTATGAGATCTTGAGGCGGAATTTATAAGCCTTTTTGCCCAGATTTGGGACTCTGATTACATTTCTTGCCTACGAGGCATTATTTTCCAAAACTGCGTTCTTGTTTTGCTAATCTGTTATGATATAATAATTGTTGTTTTTTTGTAGTGGTATTTGCTTTTTAAAAACTGATTCCACTTTATTAGAAATCTTTGTATTCAAGGGAAAGGATTGGGAATCAGGAGACTGGGGGTTGTGATCTTAGCCCTGCCTGCAGTTAGCCTGCAGGTTAACCTCTGGCAAGTCAGGAATTTCTCTGGGCCCCTGTTATCTCATTCTTGTCAGATAAGCGAATTGAAATCTGATTTTTAACTAGAAGTCGTAGTGCATTGTTTCTAAGAGCTCAACTTTTTCATTCTGGAGTTTCATTATCTAAAACACAGAAAAGTAGACTTAGACAAATCATGCATTTTAGGAAATTGCTTTTTGTAATGCTGTTCTTAGTTTGTAGAATCATTTCTCCTTGAAAAGATGATTTTTGAGACACAACCACTTTGTAGACTATCTCTTTATAATTAATATGTTTTCACCGTGGTTTAAGTACTGGTTTTCATAAATTATTGGCGGTCTTAAATTCAGAAATGAATAGGAACCATAAATAGGATTTACTTAAGTATATATCTTAAGTGTGTGTTTATTTAGAGTATTCTGATTAATGTGAAAGTTAAGGTATAAAACCTAGGAGACCAGTTTTAGGTAAAAAAAAAAAAAAAGATAACATATTAAATGTTTTTGAATCAGGGATTCCCATTCTATATTAAAGATAACATAGTACTGTCAAAATTTAACCAGTATCAATTTTGGAAGGGGGGGTGGCATATAATGAATTAAATGTGTAGTAGACTTATTTCCTTTTTTAGTAGAGTATCAGTGAAATAGTAAGCTTTGCTTGGTAGTCTTCATAACACGGTTTTCATGTCTCATAATCATTATAATGAAGAAAAAATGTTAGACGTGAAGGGAATAGTACATACTGAAGGGCTGAAGTAGGCAAATCTTCATCCTTTCTTATACATGTAATTATTCTATTGATACTTATACCATTATTTTAAAGAGTTTGAGGCCTTTACAAAAATTTTAAAATAAATACCTGTTAAATTCTTAATACTCCTGAATAATTGTAAAGTGGCATGAATATAAACGGGGAGTTGGATTATGCCCTCCCAAACTGCACAGTGGTGTTTTATGATTGTTCTGAGGCAGAAAAGTACTGTTGGAGTCTGTTTCCCAATCTGTACAATGGGTTAATAATAGCTCCTACTTTGTAAGATTATGAGAGTAAAAACTGGTGCAAATCAAATACTATGTAAGGGTTTGTGTTTGCTATTATCAGAACTTTAGTAGTAGTAGTAAAGGTTGTTCCAACTATAGCTTTCTAACGTTGTATAAACATTTAAGAAAAAACATTTTAATTTCAGAAACAAGTATGCATAACTTTCTGAATATAGTAGTTGCCATATAAAACCGGCTGCTTAAAACTTTAGAAGGTACTAGTAGTATAGTTACTTTGTAGATTCAAGGATAAAATAATTAAGCCTAAGATACAAAGAAAGAAGTATAGTAAATATCAAAAATAAATCATTTTTAAAACATTGTGGGTAGATTTCTAGAAAAATTTTGTTGGTCTGTATAGTGATTCTAACTATGACTGTATTTGTGGAACAGTTAACATTAAGAAATGTTCGGGTGGTTGAAATGTGCAGAATTGATTAGAGGATATATGAAGCTCTTTTGGTAATGATCAGGTGGCACTTAGGAATATGTGAAGGGAGCTTGGCTGTTGCATCTGGTTCCTTATGTACAGAGATTTTCGTAATTTAAAATCATCACAATACTTTGTATTCTTTTTGGAAATAGGAGGAGATACTTTGTTTCGTAATGTGGCTTAAAGGTATTTCTGTTTTAAGCAGAGTTTTAAAAGGACCGTTTTGAATTTATTCTTAAGTGAGTATTTGGTTAAATAAATCCTATGAATGTCAGTCTTTTAGTCCATACAGAATTTCTTTGTCAGATAGACCACAAGTTTTTTGTTTCTTTTGTCTAGAAACTTTTCTCGCCTCTTGCAGCCATTCTTCTTTTTCCTCAATTTTGTGGTTATCTATCATGTCACTACAGAATTATAGCAAATAAAATTGTATTTTACACAACTTATTTTGGACAAGTAATACCAGGTAGGTGAATTTCATTCTTACTAGTAGTTTCCACATATAAATTTTAGAATTCATGGAAAAATATCCTTAGTACTAAGCAAAGTGGCCATTAGTTAACAGAGTACTAAGTATATACATTTAGAATAATTTCCTATTTTAATGTACTTTTAATTGACTTCAGGAAAGTCAAGCATTAAAATGAGTGTATTAGAGAAAAAGATTTTAACAGCAAATTTGTTTAGAATGTTTAAGTTGCTTTTGTAATTATACTTAAAAGTGATAAAGACTATTATATAATAGGAACCAAATTGAAAATTCTGGAAGTTTTAAATGTGTAAAGTTTCTGTCTTGTTTGTGAGAACCTCTGTTGTTGACATATGAGTAATTTGTGAAAACAAGTTATTTTGGACTTAATAAATACGTTGTTGAGTATATGGAATATAGAGGAGGGTAAGCATTTTATAACAGGTTAGGGAAAATGACAGTTTTTTTTTTTCATTATGGCATTTGAGAATTCAGGGTACTAAAAATAAAAAATTGTGCTATTGAGCAGTGAAATACAAAAGTTTCAGAACCTTTGGTCACTACAGAGGAGGGAGACATCAGATGTGAAGCCGGTCCACCTTTAGTTACTTGCCTCACGCACGTACACACGTATATGCACATACACAAAAGCGGCCTTATTTAAGCTCAGGGATCACAGATAATGAAAAGGATGGTTGGATGAGAAGCTTTTGATTTTAGGAAAATTGGGGTAGCAGCATTGGTGTGATGCAGTTTCTGCTTTAGTTAAAACTCATTTAAATTGTAAGAGGAGTGAGATTTGAGGTATAAGGCTTAAATTATTCATGGCAACATGGGTGATAGCAGCCTGCTGCAAAGGAAGCACATAAGGAATCCGTTTATTCTGGGCTCCAGATGGCTGTGGTCACGGTAGCATGACCCATTTGGTCTCTGGATAAAGAACAGGCACATAGCCTGTCTTGGCAGAGGTTATAGTATAAATGCAAGAAATACTTACCTTTACTTGTGTTACTTGATTCTGGTTTAGTTTTGGGGTGTGGAAGTACTAAATTCTAGTCAACTTGGAGAAATACGCATTTTCTGAAACAACTTTACACAGCCGTTATATGTGTGATGTTAGTTATTTTGAGTATGGTGTTTGAAACTGAAACATTACTAAAAATGAAACTGATTGTTCTCTTAAGATTATTTACATTGGCATTTTAAGAATAAACAGTTTAAGAATTTTTAATCTTAAAATTAATGGACAATAACTTTTTCAACAGAATCATAGGTTTAAATTATACTTTTCTAAGTAAATAATGTTTTAAAGATTTCTTATTGCACAGATTTTGCGTAGCACATTTGACTTGATTTAAAAACAAAACTTCAAAATGTTATTTTAAAAAGTTAAGCTTTGTCATTTTGTTGTGTTTTAAATTATTTTTTATAGAGCATCCTTACTTTGTGGTTTGTGGAAACCTTAATTCTGGATAGAGTTTTGGGTTTTTTTTTTTTTTAAACAAATATAGTCAGATTGTAATGAATAAAATTTGGAAGAGCAATATTGCATTTTATTTATTTGACAAATATGTATTGATAATTGCATTGATAATTCTAACTGAATTATTATCTAAATGAATTCTTAGGTGGTTGACCAAATTCTGAATATAAGACACAAGTCTTTCGAGCATGTTTATTCATAGTTATTTAAGAATAAATAGACCACCAAGATTAATTTTGAGACTTAGGAAGATTCTATATTAATTTTATTTTACTCTAAGTACAAATAAGTCATAAGCTTGTAAGAGTCCTTCTAAGAATTGTTACCCAGCTTAGAAGATTTGACTTGAAAATGGTTACATGGGCTTTATTTAAGTTTGTAATCATAGAGCCTGTTTGACAGTGAGGGGGGAAACTAAAGTTTAGAGAAGGAAACTGTAGTGTTATAGAAATAACACTAAATTCAGAATCAGGAGACCTCGGATTGATTCCTGTTTCTCCTACTTTCTAAATGTGTGACCTTAACCTTTGGGCCTCAGTTTTCTTTACCTGTGAAATGAGGAAAATACTTAAACTTATTTGCTTGTGAAGATAAATAAATTTTGAGCATACTTGGCACAGAGTAAGTATTCCATATTTTTTTTTCTATGTGGAAAAGCTATTACAGTTTAAAAAAAATGCTCAGAAAATGTAAACTTGTTTTAAAAAGTGTAGATATAATTTAACCTACACTTTGTAATAATGGTAACAGATTTATAAATTGTAAGTTTAGAAGTTTTGAGAATTTTAGGGGCTGGATTTTAGTAATAGGCCTTATAGAGTGATTAAACAGTGAATAGGGTTTTTAAAAATTTATGATTTTGTTTATATGCTAGAATAGACCTAAAAATAAGAACTGTATTACATGAAGCTGAGCTTTTAGAACTCAGAACCATAGTAGGAAGCAGAAGTAACTAGCCTATCAAGTCTGACAAAATTGTGAGAAAACAGATGTGGGAGATCTGAAAAACTGTTTTAGAACCAGTCAGGTGTTTGGGACATAGGGATAAAGTGAAGAGCCTGGTCAAATCAGATCGTTTTGGTGCCAAACATTAGGTGGATCTTATTTTCATTAGGACTTCTTAATTACATCCTAGAGGAAGGACTGGCATTTCTAGGTCTCACAGGTAAATCAAGTAGTTGGAATGAATATATTGATCTAAGCTCACTTTTAAAAGGTCCTTAAAAAGATATCCAAGTATTTTTTTCTCTGTTTAGGTCTAGAAGGATTTTTTTTCAACATGAAAGGTCAACTTTTGAAACATTTCTTTGTGGCTCACTTTAATGCATATGTTGAAAACTATTCAAAATGTCTAATTTATAGCTTGCTTGAACATTGATATATACATATATCTGAGGCAGTAGGTACTTTGGAGGGGAGGTAGGGGACGGGCTGTATGATTGTGGCTCGGGAGTTAGATTGCCTTGGTTTGTCTCATCTCTACCATCCACTAAATGTGTGTGACCTTGGGAGGGTTGTTTTATCTTTTTGTGCCATCATTTCTTTATTAATGGGAATAATAATGGAACGTACCTCTTACGGATATTAAAATCATTAACTCAGCTTTTTCATGTAAAACAACAATTATCACAAGGCCTAAAATTTAGTGTGCAGCCAGTATGTGTTAGCTATGTTAGTATTATTAATATTCATCAGACTTTACCATTTGGTCATACTTTTTATGTGTTGAATATCTTTAAGAGCTTGAAAGCAGCTCTGGTCCTGAAAAGTAATGGGCATATTAGAATTGAGAATGTCAAGTTTTGTTTTGTTTTTCCTTAATAATTGTGTATGGACAACTACTGAGAATCCAGATATAGACATTTTTGGATAAGGGATTTTATTACAATATTGTCTTGACTTTACTTTTAATTATTTACTAGTAAATTAAAAGTTCATTCAGACTAAAAAGCTTAAGTTAATATTAAAGATACAAGGTTCTTAATAATTTAAAAATTAAAAATCACGTATGTATAGCCATGAATGAGCTATTTTAATTTTTTAAAATTTGTTTTTGTTTTTACATTTTAAATATTGACCAGAAATGCATGGATTAATATTCATGAAGAATAATGTTGAGAAAAAGTAGCAAAAAATAATTTTTATTCCTTTTTTAAAATATGTATTGGGGATGTGTGTATATATATGATGCATCTAGGAATGAAAGCTGATGGTCCCTGTTCTCATGTAGTTTACGGTAAAGTTGAGAAGAAAAACATTAAATCATTACATTGTTAAAGGTATAATCATGAACTGGTACATGAGTTAAGGAAAAGTCACCAAAGACTGTTCACCTAAGATAATGTACCTAAACTGAATAGGGTGAAGGAAAACAAAGGAAGTTCATTGAAGGGAAGATCTGAAGCAAGTAGAAGAGTTGTCTGGGCAAGGGGACGTGGGGAAATGCTGGGAGTACACCCCACATGGAAAAGCCTGACAGGAGAGAGTGCAGGTAAAGAACCTGAAAGAAAGCCAGTGTGTCTAAATGTGGAAAGAAGTGGGGTCTGGAGAGTGTAGGGCTGTAAATGTGCCAGATGAGGCAGAGAAATAGTAATGGACTGTACATGTACTTCAGGGCTTGTAGACCATGTTAAGGATTTGGATCTCCAGAGAGCAAGGAAAGCCTCTGAAGTGCTTTAGGTAGAGGTGACCTGACCAGATCTCTGTTTTGGAAAGAGCATTCTAATTGCAATATAGAGAATAGATTTGAATGAGGTTGTAGAAGGCATGAGTGGATGTGGGAAAGATGGGAGTTTATAGCAAAGATGATTTGAACTTGGATTGTTATTATGGAGATAGAGACGGGTAGATGGGTTTAAGGCTAGGAAGGAAAAATTCAGTTGGAGTTGGTGACTGCTTGGATATTTGGAATGAGGTGGGAGGGAGGAATGAACAGTGTGAAAAATGTGACTTCTTGATTTTAGGTTGGTTAGATGGTGTTGCCAGTCACCACAGTAGGGAACTTTTTGGTGGTGGGGGGTTGGCATGAGCATCATGAGTTTACTTTTGGATATGTTGAGTTGAGGAGGCTTTGGGGCTCCAAGGAGAGGAGTATTTTAAGAAAGTTTGATGTGCAAGCCTAGGCTATAGATATAAATTTGGGAAGCTTTGCATAAAGATGGTTCAGGGAGAGAGTATAGAGTGAGAATAAGAGAGGGTCTGGAACTGGGCTCTGGGATCTCAGACCTTAAAGAACCTCACCCTTTAATGGCTAGATAGAGAAGTCAGTTTTTTTCTGCGTATTTTCATATATTCATTTATCTAATAATTAAGCACTTACCTGTAAGTACTATGTTAGGTACTGGGTAGACAGGTAAACAAGTTCTAATCCCCTGTGTTCTTAGGCAGGACATGGATAAAGTAAATTGGCAATTTTAGTATAGTGCAGGGTCTTATGAACCCCAAAACAGGGCAAGATAGTGGTAGGGCCTATATGTGTTTTGGGGGGGGAGGGGAAGGGGATCATAGCTATCAGATTCCTCCTGAGGTCTAGGTATCAAAATATGTTAAGAACACTTAATATGGTATGATAAGTACTACAGAGTTCCGGGGAGTGGGGTAAAGGAATGTTTGGGAAGGAGTTTAATGTGCTGTGGAAACACAAAGATAGAATGTCCCCAAAAAAGAGGCAGAGGCAGGTCATGGAAGACAGTGAGGCATAGACTGACATGAAGGAGAGTGAGGTGTGGAGCTGCAGGGGTAAAAATTTCTAGCAGAGGGCTCAGTTTGCACAAGGTCTCAAAGCCAGAAAGCATGAGGCGTTTAAGAACTGAAATTGTCTCCTAACTTTAAAATGAAAGTTGGTTTTGAACAATTGAAATATACTAGATAATCAAGGAAAGATTTAGTTGGAAAAAGTGGATTCATAATATTTTATTAAAAAGATACAGTTCTGCAGTGAAGATTTTCAGGTTCACTCCCTGAAATGTATTTGCAAGGAGACCCTGAAACAGGATCATCACAAAAACTAAAGTTAGCAAGTAATGAACTTCCTTGTTAAACACTTTAAAAAGAATTCCGATCAATTTTAAAAAGTCACATTAGAATAATTATCATTTACAAGTTTGAAAGTCGAAGGGACCCTATAAATATTATAGACTTTTACTTTAAATTTTTAAGTAAATTATTTTAGGGAAGATTGAAGTATAAATACAATTGTAAAATTTTATATTCTGCTGTATTTTCTTCTGAATGCTTTTTCTGTTTAATCATACTAGTGCTTGAAAAAGTATGTTTTGAGTCAAGATGATGATACTATTAGGGAAAAAAGGATTCTGTAACTAAAGGAGTTTGTGAAATTGTGCATTAAACAAAATTGAAAAGATATATCAAGATTTTTCAGAGGCTTTAATGTCATGGTGCTTTTGTGAATCTCCAAAGCAGAGACGTAGTATGTATAATTTATATTAGAACTTCTTTTCCAGAAGTATTCATTCTACCAATAATTTTTGACCATCTACTATGTGCGAGACTCTTTATTATTTTAAATTATCTTTTCAAAGTGTGACAATATGGCTACATATTGTCTCTGTGACACTAATATTATGATAAAAAGTAAGGTAGGTTCCTCTTAATTGGCTTCAGCCTAGAAGAACGAATATCAGCTAATTTTTTAAAAAAATATCATTCACAGTCTTTTGCAGTTAGAGTATAACAGATACTGCAAGATGGAATGAAGTGATTTAATCCCTCACTTCCCCCCAAATCTGTCTTACCATAAGGAATTCATACTAAAATTGCCATTACTAAGTGGACTTTTCTTTTAAGTTGTCATGTGTTTTTTAGGCCATTCTTGGCTATGACATTCTCTCAGACTTTCCTTGTTATTTATTTATTTATTTTTAATTGAGGTGAAATTGACATACAACTTTATTTTAGTTTCAGGTGCACAACATAATGATTTGGTATTTGTATATACTGTGAAATGATCACCATCACACTAGTTAATGTCTGTCACCATATACTTAAAGCATTTTTTTCTCTTGTCATGAGAACTTTTAAGATCTTCTCTCTCAGCAACTTTCAGTTGTGCAATACAGTATTATTACCTATAGTCACCCGTGCTCTTCATGGTGGCTTGAATACTTTATAACTGGGAAGTTTTGTACCTTTTAGCTCCCTTCATCCATGGGAGTGGACGAAATGGGTAAAGGGAGTCAAAAGGTACAAGCTTCCAGTTAGTTTTCTAAAAAGAATCTAAGTGAATTTGATTAGCAATTCTCAAACTTCTTCACCTCAGCACCTCTTCACATTAGTAAAAATTATTGCAGTCCCTTTGTTTTTGTGGATTCTAATCTATTCATATTTCCCATTTAAAAATTAAAACAAATTTTAAAATATTTTTATTCATTTAAATATAATAAACTCATTCCATATAAGTAAAATTTTTTTATAACATAATTATGTTCCTAAACAAACCAAATTTGTGAGAAGAGTGGTATTGTTTTACACTTTTGGGGATGTTTAGCGTCTGGCTTAATAGAAGGCAGATTTTTATATCCACATCTACATTCAGTCTGTTGGAACATCACATGTCATGTGGCCTCTGGAAAACTCGCAGTACACTCATGAGAGAATGAGACTGAAAAAGCAAATAATGTCTTCATATTCTTCACAATTTTTTTTTTTTTAATTTTTTGGCCGCACTGCGTGGCATGCAGGATCTTAGTTCCCCGACCAGGGATCGAACCCGTGTCCCCTGCAGTGGAAGTGCGGAATCTTAACCACTGCACCGCCAGGGAAGTCCCTATTCATAATTTTTACCTGAAAAATCCCTAGGGGTCCCCAGGACACACTTTGAAAACGGCTGAACTAGAATATTTCGGTACTACACTGAGAAATTTTTTGTAACTTGATAACCTAAATATAAAGTGAAAAACTAGTGTACTTTTTTTTTCTAATTTAATTCTCTTTACATTATCATGCAAATATTGTCTGTTTACTAAAGACTTCCAGGATGGATAATAAAAATATAGCATTTTATATCTTGGTTTTGAATGTTAGCATAAATTAAGCAGTACTTTGAAGTTGTTCCAAAAAGTGCTCAAACTTTGTAGTTGGTAGATTTTATAGTCAAAACTTGTTTCATTTAACAGTTGGAATTTGGCCTTTCTCTCTGTGAGGTTTTTGGTATAAATAAATTATAAAATTCAGCATAGAAATCATGTAAGTGTTTTTAGATTTTATAATGAGAACATGAACTATCAAGTTTCTTTAATCCTGAACTATTCTGGAGATTTTTAAAAAATAATACCGAAGATACAAAACGTTTATTATATTTGTAGTTGGATGATTTTTTGTTGTTTGAAGTTTTTGAAAATTGTTAAACTGAAACATACCATTTTAGGTTATAATGCTGTAGGTTTTTTCATTGTTCAGTATATGCACTGACTAGCATCTCTTAATTTATAACTTCCTGTATTTAGGTTACATTAATTCTTTAGCATTTTTCCTCCTCAGTGGGTCAAATCATGGTTGGGTAGCTATTTTATTCTGTGAGTCAAGTGGTTTCACAGAATAAATGTGAACTTTTCCCCCAAGTAAAATGAAATGTTGACTAGCCAGACAAATTACCATATTTTTTAAAGTTTATTTACTGTAAAGAATTGTATCACTTTATTTAGCAAATATTTTATATGTCTTCTACATAATAGGTGAAGTATTACAGACATTTAGCACCTGATCACTTGCTGCAAATATGTCATCGACTGGGACCTCTTCTTGAACAAGAAATTCCACAAAGCGTTCCTGGAGTACAAACTTTATTAGGAGCTGGAAGACAGTCCTTGCTACGCACAAATAAAAGTATGAAAAACTTCTATTCGAATTTAGATGTTTTTTTTCTCACTTTTCGTCTTTGTGTCTTATCTTTGTATCCATTAAAAATGTATGTGTTTAATAGGCTGCAAGCATGTTGTGTGGAAAGGATCTGCTCTGGCGGCGTTGCATTGTGGAAGACCACCAGAGTCACCAATTAACTATGGTAGCCCACCCAGCATTGGTGAGTTGTTTGAGTTCATTACCAAGTTGATATCCTCTTGGTAAAGAGCTTTTGAAAACAAAAATGTTTTTACTTGCTGTGAAGTCAGAGAATTTCATATTATGTACGTTAGCATTCAAAGAGGAAAAAGCTCTCAGATTTTTTTTCTTACGTTAGTAATCTGTAGTGAAGAAGTCATAATAATGTGTAATTATGGATTGTATATATTGTACCTATCTAAGCTAATTAGCTCATTGGTATTTTTACAAAAAATTGTTTACTGAGATGTATATCATTAGGCTGATTTAATGGGCAACTGTTATCATAATACAGATTAGTTGTAGTGGTGGAAAACAAAAGTAGTTTTGTTATTTTTATGAATAGTCATGTATTTTTTTGGCTTTAAAATTTCAAAGGAGGAAAACTGATGCAGATAGGTCTTCCTCTTGAAATGGCCTCTGGATTCATCCCTTTTACCTGTACTGCTAAAAGGCCCTTGTCTTTCCCGAATTACTATAGCATCCTTCAAACTGGTGTTGCTTCAGGTGTCTTCTCCCTCTCTCCCTTTCAGGTCGTCCTGCATTAACACTGTAATGTTAATCTTATTTAATATGTCACTCTTCTGCTCAAGGTGGTATATGAGGTAGCTTGTGCTATTTTAATGGTGTTGCAGTTCCTCTACCACCAAGTCTATACTTCTGACTTTCAGAGACCTTCATGTTTTAATCATAGTCTCCTCTCCTATCCCTACCCTCCTGCCTAGCCAGAAATGTTATTCTCCCTCTTTCTTCCACCTATCCAAATTATACTTATTTCTTCCTTTTCTGGATAATTACAGTCAGTATTACTGTTTTATAATTCATCAGTATTACAGTTTTGTATAACTTTCATTTAATGTTTATATAGAATATCTTTTTCTGTTGTTTTACTTTCAACCCTTTTGTATCCTTTTATTTTCCATATCTTAAAAAATAGCATAGAAGTCATTTTTTAAAAATACAATATGACAAATTTTGTGTTTCATCTGGGACATTTTGTCCTTCATATTACAATTATTGATATATTTGGGTTTAAATCTAACTGTTGCTGGGAAGATGATCTCTTTTTCTCTGGTTGCTTTTAAGATTTTCTATCTCATTGGTTTTCTGCAGTTTGTGCTGTGTCTTCGTGTCAGTTTTTTCTATTATCAAGCTTGAGATTTATTAGGCTTCTTGAATTTAATGTCTTTTGTTGGCATTGGAAAATTGTCAGTCATTATCTTTTAAAATATCATGTCTGCTCCATTCTCTGTTCTCTCCTCTGGGACTCCAGTTAAACAGATGCTAGACTTTCCCACTTTTTCTTCTCTCTTACCC
Source organism: Balaenoptera borealis (assembly GCF_965194805.1). Classification (NCBI taxonomy): domain Eukaryota; kingdom Metazoa; phylum Chordata; class Mammalia; order Artiodactyla; family Balaenopteridae; genus Balaenoptera; species Balaenoptera borealis. The sequence goes on along the minus strand of NC_138873.1, from coordinate 115,727,929 downwards.
TCTCTTTTACGATTTACATCTTTTTGTCTCTGATGCATTCTGGATAGTTTTCTCTAACCTGTTTTCCAAAGGTATGCTATGTTTGTATGGTGGGTAATCATGGATGATTTTTTTTTTTTTTAAACATACGATTGTCCTGGTTAAATAATGATTTCTGTATAGTCTTACTATAACGAACAACTATTAAAACAACAAAGGATTTGAGACACTAGAGTTTATTTTCACTTGGAACACTATGCTAGGAGGTAGAACAGTTTTCTTGAAAGAAGGGGAAGGTAAATTTAATAGGAGCTTCCCCTCTAGGGAAAAGTTTATCCTCTTTTTGAAAAAATGCAGATCCATATAATAAGGGGAATATGTTCCGTTGTTCTTTCAACACATTGTCAAGCAACCCTGTGGTAGGCAATGAAAGTGCAAAAATGATTGATAGTAAATAACTTCCCTCTTAACATTTGCTATGTGAGTAATTACCCTGTTCCAGTCACTACTCTAACCATTTTCCATTTATTTTCTTTTTTAAAACCTTAAATGGTCTGTAGGTAGGAAATATTCTTACTTTACAGAGAAGGAAATTGAGGCATGAAAAGGTTTGGTGACTTGACCAAGGTTACACATTTAGTGAGTCGTGAAGCCACAGTGACTCGCATTATGCTATGCCTTATTCTCAGTTAGCTAATAGTAACGCTTGGCTACTCAAGAAAGTTGGTATTAGTCACTTTTTGGAAAAAGATACCAAATATTTATAAAGTCAGATAAAAAATTTTAGGCCAGGTCATTAATGGTCAGATCAGTAAATATTGCTGACATGGATATAGGGGATGTAAATATGGCAAAAATATCTTGAGTTTTGTGTCACATCAGAGTGACACAAGTGGTATATTGAGGTAATATATTGAGGTAATAGAATTAATTACCAAGCAGGTAATTGTACCTTTCTGAAAGAGTTTTATTTCATTTTTAAAGTTTACGATAAATTTTCTTCCCATTCAAATTTTCAGGAAGATGTTCTTTATATTTAAAAAAACACTTGTACTAGAATGCCAGTTTTACCTGCTTTCTTTTTTTGTACTCACACATAGTTTTTGACATCTCTAAAGAGAAGCTGGACTAATCGAAAGGACTCTACTTATTAATAGTCATAGTTTAGTGTCGTGTCTCTGATAGTCATAGTTTAGTGTCATGTCTCGTCAGTTCACCTTGGTGACAATCTTGGATGTCCTGTCATTGCTATAAAAGTGTGACTAGATGGTAATGGAAAGAAAAATTCATTAGGCTTTTTGGCAGAATAGTTTGCCTGCATAGTGATACAATGTATCGTTTCAAGTTATCACAGAGTATGAGTCAGAAGATTTTTTTTTTTTTTTAATATGAACGCTCGTATCTTATTTTGTTGATTCCTCTGCCATTTTCTGTCTGGCTACCTCTAAAAATTTTCCTTACTCTTTCCTTGGTCAATGTAGTATTACCAAGGATCAATGTAAATAAGAAAAAAACCTTAGCATTGTAGTTTTTCATAAAATATGGGTTGAAATGTTTAATGTAGATTCAGATATTTAAGTTTTGATACATTTGGGAAACAGGGTTTTGTTTTTTTGTTTAACAAACTTTTAATTTTGAAGTAAGAAATTAGTTGCTGAAAAGTTGCACAAAGAGCTCCTGTATACCCCTTATGCAGTTTTCCCGAATGTTATAGACCTACATTACCTGGTATTGCTTAAAACTACTCCACCAACATTGGTACGTTATTATTAACTAAACGCCAGACCTTATTCATATCTCACCACATTTTTCCACTAATTACCTTTTCTTGTTCCAGGATCCAGTCCAGAATACCATACTGCACTTAGGGTTTGCTCAGTTTTTTAAATTGAACTTTTTGCTGTAACTCAGAAGATCATTTAAGTTCAGGGTGATGGTAAATTGGATTTTCCTTTCTAAGATTTTTTTTTCCAGTAAGGCCTATATATTCTGTTCCAGTCTTTTGAATCTGTTTTCCATTACCATTGCCATGGCCACATGTTGGGCCTTGGTACTTTTTGCCTGGAGCTCTACATCATTCATTCACTTACCAAGTAAATATTGAGTCCCTACATTATATCTGATACTGGGTTAGATCTGGAGTTGCAGGATAAAGAAGAACATGGCCTCTGCTTCCCTAGAACTTACAGGTTACCTGATCTCCTGCCTCCAGTCTTGTTTCTCTACCCTAGGATTTCGCTCTAAACCAGGGTTTCTTAACCTCAGCACTGTGTACATTTTGGGCCACATAATTCTTTTTTGTAATCAGCTGTCTTGTGCATTGTAGGATGTTTATCAGCATCCCTGCCTGTATCCATTAAACGCTAGTAGCAATTCCTTTCCTGAAATTGTGACAACCAAAAATGCCTCCACACATTCCCAAATGCCCCTGGGGTAAAATTGCCTCCAGTTGAGAACCACTGCTCTGAACTTTCTAAAATGCAAATGTGATCATGTCATGCCTCCTTTTCCCCAGTGATTTTGAGTAGTCTCGACTCTGTAATGTGGCTCACAAAACTGACCTTTTCCCACCTTTTCCTCACCTATACTTTGTGCTATAGCTTTGTATAACTATTGGGCAGTTCTTAAAATCAGCCATTTCTCTTGATCCCTTTCTCTCTGCAGTGTCCCTCATTCTATGAACATTTATCTATTCATCCTTTAAAACCTAAATGTAGCCAGGTAGGATTAAGTGCTTATACAAATCTCTACTGTAGCTTTTATCACATAGTCATGGCTGTTTATTTACTTTTTTTTTTTTTCCTACTATACTGTTAGGTTCTGGAGGTTGGAAATTATGTTTTAGTGCTCTGTATACACCCAACTCCTCAGCATTAGTAAGTATTAAATAAAGAGGCAATAGGTAATTGATGTAATTGGTGAACTGCAGTGGGACAAGAAAAGTTCAGAAGTGGTAGGGGGTAAAAAACAGAATAGGTGGTTGGAAGAAGAGAGACTTGGCCCAAGGATAGCTTTGAGGTAAGCAAAACCCCCAGACACTGATTTTTAGTAAATCAAGGTTTATTAGTGAACTGGGTTATCGATTCATTACACTTGGAATATTAAAACCCATACCTGTATAATTTCAAAACCAACTCTTGAGTTTATCTCAGTGCTTTCTTATCCTGTTTTATTTTGTTACCTGCTTATAAATCCTGACTACTTTGTACCTCCTATTATTTGATGTAAATTGTGAAAATTGAACTGAAATTCAGTCTCAGGGCAGGAGAACCAAAGTGGTTGGCTCCTTTCCAGCCCTTTACAACCTCCTTTAATAATGTTTTCGAAAGCAAAAAAACCAAAAGATACTACTAGTCCGTTGTTATCACTAGTTTCTAACAATTTTCTATAGAAGATATGTGAATGTGTACTTGGCATGGCCACGTTTATTTTCAAAGGTACTAACAAATCTCTGGTACTGTCCCTTCTTACCTCCTTACCCATATTATGCCTGTTTTCAGATATAGTTTATTCTGTATTTATTTGCCTATGATAAACAACCCTACTTCGATAGTAAGTGACATGGTGGGGGGAGAAAATAGGAAAGGAGATACTTAGATACATTAAGTCTGTTTTTAAAGGTGAATGTGGAGATTCATTTAATGCATGTTTATCTTGTGGAAAAGATTGTATTAAATTAAAGCAATCATTTGCTAATTGCCTTGTTTGCACTTTTCTTAGGTTTACCATGTTAGCAAAGTAAACTTTTTATCTCTAGATTTTCCAGTTTTCATCTTTTATGTTGTTTTGCCTAGGTACTTCCATATGTTTGTTATTTTACTTGTTGCTTCTGCAGCTCGGTTGCAGTCTTGGTGAGTGGAAATAAGGAGTATTAGGGAACCTGCTTCTTAAAAATGTATGTGTGGAAGGAAACAGCTTTGCCTTGAAAAACAGCTTTACTACACAAACATCCAATTAATGCTAAAAAGCCTATACAGTAGTTCCCCTTTATCCATGGTGGATATGTTCTAAACCCTCCAGTGGTTACATGGAACCACAGATAGTACCCATCCCTATATATACTATGTTTTTTACTATACATACATACCTGATAAAGTTTAATTTATAAATTAGGCACAGTAAGAGATTAGCAACAATAACTAATAATAAAACAGAACAGTTACAACAATATACAGTTGACCCTTGAGCAGTGCAGGGGTTAGGGGCTCTGGCTTCTCCATCCCCTGCAATTACGTAGTACTATAGTAAATATTTATTGAAAAAATCCTAATATAAGTGAATCCGTGTTGTTCGGTGGTCACCTATAATGTAATGAAAGTTTTGTGAATGTGGTCTCTCTTTCTCAAAGTATCTTATTGTACCAATTTAATGCCTTTTTTTTTAACCTCAACCAAGCACTTATCACACAGTGTGGCTATAATTTTTGTGGTTTGAAGTGCAACAGCAAAACTAGCACAAATTTCTTTTTCCTTCTTCACAATTTCACGGATAGAATATTGTTACTGTAGATTTTAGCAACCTCAGCATAGGATTTTTTCTTTCTTTTTTTTTTTTGCCCACGCCACTTGGGTTTGCAGGATCTTAGCTCCCCCTGATGAACCCAGGCCCCGGCAGTGAGAGCACCAAGTCCTAACCACTGGACTGCCAGGGAATTCCCGGGATTTTTTTTTTTTTTTTCTTTCCTTACTCACTTGAGAATTTTCACCTTTTCACTTAAAGGAAGCACTTTACAGCTTCTCTTTGGCTTATCCGAATTGCCTGCATTACTACTCTTGCGCTTTAAGCCATTATTAGTAAAATAAGGGTTACTTGAACATAAGCACTGCAATACCAGGGACAGTCAATCTGATAGCCCACACGATCTGATAACTCAAATGGTTACTAAGTGACTAAATGGCCAGGATATACTGGGTAAAGGGATGATTACATCCTGGGTAGCATGGACCTGGAGGGGGAAAATTTTTTCATCATGCTACTCAAAGTGGTGTGCAATTTAAAACTTAGGAATTGTTTATTTCAGGAATTTTCCATTTAATATTTTCGGACTGTGATTGACTACAGGTAACTAAAACCATGGAAAGAGAAACCGTGAATAAGGGGGGACTACTGTACATTAAAAGGCGTTTTAAAGCTTGTCCACATTTCTGGTTTTCTCTGCAGAAAGTAGTTTGAACAAAGGCAGCAAATATTCACTTAAAATTAGGTATAAATCTTGACTCTGCTCAAGATGTGTGGCCTTAGGCAAATTGTTTAACTTTTCAGCCTCTCAACCTTCTCATCTGTAAAACGGGGATAATATCTACCATATCCAGTTATTTGGAGGCTTAAATGAGTTAGCAAAGTGAGGCACAAAGCAGGTAACAATAAATGTTACTTTCTTTCTGTAATTATCATTTAGCAAAATGAATTATTTTGCTCATAAATCTTGAGTACATTTTTAAAGAGAAGGTTCTTTTCCCTTCTCATTTTCACTGTTATATTTTGCCATATTTCCAATATTGTATTTGACTTACCCTGCAACTGCTGATTTCTTAACATATCTGGCACTGGGCTAGGATCTGGAGTTGTAGGGTTAATTTTTTACTTATGTGACTATATTTCTTACAAAACAATTAGAAAGATTGTTTTATGTTATTATAAACCTTTGAGCTTCAGCATATAATGTCTAATTTAATATTTGGCATATAATTCAGTAAATCATAGGATTCTAATAATCTGTGGTCTCTTTCCTGTTCATTTATTCTTTCCCTAATATTCTCTGTTCAGTCTTGTTCCTTTTCCTGCCTTCTGTACGATCCATACGTTAATCCTTAGTTAGGTGTTCTACTCATCACTTATTTGAATATATTTATTTCGATCTGTTTTTTCTCAGTAATCATTTTTTCTTCCAGAACTCATTTTCTTCTGTGATTTTAGTCTTCTGCTTTTCTAGTTCTATAGTTTTATAATTTGTGTTGTTCTTTAACAATTTCTGACTTAGCTATATATGTATATATACTTTTTGCGGGGGTGGGGGTGGGAGGGGGGTCTTGGTTTTTGTTTTTTAATCTGTCCCCTGGATGATACTCATTTATTTACATTTGTTTTCCTGACTACTTTTAGGGTCTGGAAGGTAGAGGTTATGTTTTATTGTTCTTTATAGACCCAGCTCATCAGCATTAGTAAATATTAAATGAAGAAGCAGGATATAATTGCTGTAATTGATGAACTGGGGTGGAACAAGATAAGTTAATGATACTCAGGTTTTCACTTGTCACAGGTTTTTGTTTTGTTAACTCTCTTCTCCCTACCCCCTCCCCAGCCCACCTCTTCTTTTCTTTGCTTCCTAAGAACAGGTAGCTGTGAGAGACTACTAAAATGTATTTGCATTTTTGGTTTTTAAGGGAAATAAAGCTAATGTTTATTATGCCAAAATACCAAATATATAAAATAGACATTATTATTTACATTTTTTTCTTTTGCTTAAATTTCTTTTCAAATTATGATTGACCAAAAAAGGGGAAGGCACTTTGAAGAATGACAGTTTCCTTGGGTGAGTTTAAATTGTTGCTCTTGTAGCTGTGTTTTCTTTTCTTTTGTAAATCATAAGATGAAATTTGTTTTTAGGTTATAGATGTGACGAGAGGTCTTCTCCCCCCAACCCCCCACCCCGCCCCCCCTGTGATGTGTCTGGCAAGTAATTTCAGTAGTAATTAGGAAGCACTGGCCATTGCCTTTTTTAGTTTGCATCATATATTTTTCCAGATTGATTATTGGGTTTGATGTTAAATTTCACAGCTCTGTAAGTGAAGCAAGTTATTATATTTTCTTCATAAAGTCTCTGTTTATTTTGAATTTCTTCAGGGAACCTTTGAAGTTAAGGATTAAACATCTTCCTAGACATCTTGAAAACTGGGAAGTCCATGATTAGGCTGAGTAGATATTTACATAAACAGCAGCAATTTGTTCAGCTCCTTAAGGGAGATGTAGGGGGAAAAATGATCTCCCACAAAAGTCTTAAAAATAAAAGAAAAACTGTTCAGTAAAATTTGCTTTTATAACATCTGAAGATTTGACTGTTTAAGGACAGTCAGTATAGATGTTAGCACATAGTACCTTTGAGTTTACAAAACGTTTTGTTTTATTTGCTTTTCATAGTTAACTCTGCAAGATATCCCTACTTTATTAATGAGAAAACTGAAACTTAAGAGAGGTAGTAACTAACTGAGTTATTTCCCTGGTTATTTTGTTTCTCATCTTCTTATGCATTTAACTTTATATCACATTTATATAGCACCTTTTTACCTGTTCTGTGAAATTCTTTATCCATTAGTGTTGTTACCACCTGTGTCTGTTTGTTGATTTGGGATAGGAGCCTTTTGAATTATGCCCCAGTATAAGAACTCTAGAAACAGTAAAACATGGTGTGTTCTCTCAAGTTTATATCTTGCCAGATAAATACTTACATTTGAGAGAAAATAGTTCCTTGAGAAAACCTTTGTAATCTTGTTGGCGCACTGATTTAAGTTTTTCTAAAATGAAATTTTGTTTTTGGAACCCTCTGATTTCTTTTGTAAAATCAGCTTTTGCTTTTAGTTATATACCTTCTGATCTGTTCTCTTTGTAGTCAAGAGATAAAACTGCAGTTATCCCAAAGCAAGTCTTTTACTATATTACTCCCACTTCTTTCTCCCTAAAAAACTTCAACTTATTGTCCTTGGGAAAGAGCCCAAAATGCCTGGCATAGCTTAGAAAGCACTTTGCAGTCCGCCTTGGACCTTCTTGGTCTCTCCCTTTGACGCTTGCCCCTTTGTGCTCCGTGTGCTTGTCACACCTGACTTCTTTATGTAGCTTGAGTGTCATGCTCTCTGCAGCTTCAGACCACTGCACATGCTCTTCCCTCCACCTAGGCAGAATATTCTCGCCTCCCACCAACATTCTCTGGCTGTTCATTTTTCAGGTCTTAGTTTAAATGTCAGTGTTTTAGCGAAGTCAACCCTGACTCCCTGATATCCTCCTGCCCTATATGTTTAGGACCCTCTGCTGTATATTTCAAGATTTCCCTGTACCTTCTATTTGATGACACTTATCATTGTTATAAGTCCTTGTTTCATGTCTTTCTTCCCTGCTAAACTGCAATCTCCAGGACGGTAAGTTCTGTCTTTTCTTTTTCTGTTACATCCTTTAGCTCATACTTGGCCCATATAGGTGCTCTATAAATGTTTGTTGACTCAAAATTGAGTGATTAAAATGTTTGGGGAAAAAAAACAAAACTAACTTTTTATAAAAAATGAATTTTTATTGAAATAACTATTAAAATATTTTAAAATATTTAAAACTGAAAATATTATACCATTGTAGTATTTTCTGTATCATCACACTAGTTTCCAGGAAAGAAATGAGGAGGAAGAATAATACAAATCACGCAATTGTAAAATTCTAGTAAATTACCATCCTAGTAATTGTAATGTCTGGTTTTTTGTTTGGTTTGGTTTTTTAGTGCTTATTTTGGTATTTGGTTTATGATATTTTTTGCTTAACTCTTGAAATCATTTTTTCACTTTCTGTATTTTATTTCAGTTAGTATTTGAGTTCTCCTTTTCAGACATTATTCTTATTTGTGATATCCGCTAAATCTTAAGAAACACGGTGTCTTTCAAATGGGAGTTACAGCTAAACATTGAATTGAATATGTAGAGATTTGGAGGGCAGCTACTGTGCATACTAATTATTTTAGATACAGTTGTAAAATAAGGAGAGAGGCTGTCTTGGACGTTATGTCACCTAGGTAATTATTTCCCTTTACTCTTGCATTCTCTCTTGCCTCCCCCCTCCCCCCTTTTTTTTGTGGACAGAAAAGCTAATTACAGGATTTTCCTTCAAATGTTGCAACCCCTTGTACTTTAAAGTTGGGACTTTTGTTCATTATAGTTACTGTTATAGCATTTTATTTGTCTTGTTCATATGATGGTTCCTTACTAGTTACTGGTGTAGTATGATAAAGAGAGGAGATGGTGCTGTAGAAATAAACCAACCTGTGTTGAATTATTTCCCAGATTATCTCTGGCCCTCAACTTATGAATATTTGGTTATAATTTCCTACTAATATCTATATTAGTAACCCCAGAAGAATTATTGTGTCGAGCTTTTCAGTTGTGGCTCTAAAGAGAATTAAATGTTAGAAGTTCCTCCTTATATGATTCCTTCCCAAATAAAATTGAACCTAAACTACCTTTGACATCTTTTACTTTAAAAACTTAATGGGAGAGATTTTAGAAACAAAACTTATAAACAAAATTGATGGCCCTTTGTATTTTATGGCTTTCGAATCAGACTAGATGTGAATTCTTTGTAGCATGTCATTCAGTCCATTGTCAAATAGGCAATGGTTATTCTCTGTAGTGTAGTATACATTCAAATACTTTAATATACTTAGTCTTTAGCGTTTCTTTTTTTATGATTAAATGAATTTAAATTCCTTGTATCTTTATCCCTGGACCTGTTTTTATCAGTCTTGAATTTAAGTTAATCTCCTTAGACAGTTCATATTTTTCATATTGCTCTTTTGACCTCCTCGAGGTAGATTGAGCTATACTTTATTTAATAAAAAATTAATCAGGATGTATATATGCTCAATAGAGAAAACTTGGAAAATAGAACAGCTCAAAAATTAACCAGTCTCACTGGTTGTCTGTTATTAATACTTTTGCATGTTTCCTCTCAGTCTTTTTTTCTAATATTTGTCTACCTAGCCAGCATGGTAAGAGTGCACTCTTTGGAATCAAACAGCCTGAATTCAAACCTGGGCTTCACCTCTGGGAAAGTTACGTTTTGTCCTTCAGTTCCGTTATTGGTAAGGAATATCCCCAGTAAGGGGATAATAGTAGTAGCCGTGTTAAAAGATGTGTGAGGATTAAATGAGAATATATGTAAAGTTCCTTGAACAGTGCCTGGCATGTAGTAAAGTACTTTGTAAATATTAGCTATTATTTTCCAGATCTGCTACACATCATAATAGTTTTCCACAGCTTTTTTTTCTCCCCACCACAAGCACAGCAGATAAGACTTTTTTTCTATCAGATTCTTGAAGTCCCAGTAAGAACCTCTCTCTCTAGCTTCAGTCCCTGGTGACTTTCGTCTTCCTTTATATGCATTTTCTCAAGATATGTGATTCTTGGCTTTAGCATAAGTTCTTTTTTAGAAAATTATATAGCTGTTTTTTGTGATCTGCACGGTTGCATCATCTCCTTTTCATTCCAACATTTTTGTGATTCTTTAAAAAAAAATAAAATTTTATGTATTTTCATGCGTTAGCAAATACCTTATACCACACAATACTTTAATTCATGGAAATCACCAACACCATATAGAGACAACTCTTTGGACTTGTAGTGAATTTGGAAGGTTATTTCTATAGAAATTGCCCTCTGAGTGTCTGTGGATATATGCGGCAGCATTTTGTTGGGAAAACTAATTATTGTCTAAAGAGGTAAATCATTTTGGAATTTGTTTTCACATGGTCTTGCTTACATGTTTATCATTATTTTTGTACAGGCGTACCTCAGAGATATTATGGGTTGGGTTCTAGACCACCGCGATAAAGTGAATATCACAATAAAGCAAGTCACACAAATTTTTTGTTTTCCCAATGCATATAAAAGTTATGTGTACACTGTACTGTAGTCTTTTAATTGTGCAATAGCATTATGTCTAAAAAAAAATGTCGATGTCTTAGAAAACAATGCTGTTGGAAAAATGGTGCCAGTAGACTTGCTCAATGCAGGGTTGCCACAAACCTTCAATTTGTAAACAGAAACAAAACGCAGCAGTATCTGCAAAGCGCAGTAAAGCAAAAGCACAGTAAAATGTTTGTAGTTCACTTAAGTTTAGTTCTGTAGGTTTCCAAACTTTGGAGAGCCTTTATTAACACAGATTCTGGAGATTAAAATAAAATCTAGGTACTGATTATCCAGAATCCACTCTCTTTTGTACTTTAATTTAGGAACTGTTTTTATGGTTATTAATTATAAGTTACAACTACTTTTGCATTTTATTTACAGAAACTCTGGGCGCTTTCCAGGTGTTTCCTTTAACCAGAATCAGAGAAATAAAATTTTCAAAATATAGTACAAAAATGAATCTAATAAAGAATTTTTAAAAAAATTAAAATCTTCTAGTAAAATACTCTGATGTTCCCTATCTGAGTACTCTTTTTTCTGTTATCAGAAAAGGGTCTAGGTTGCACCTTCTGAAATTACGTATTCTTTCTTCTTTTTGCCTCCTCATTTAATTCTTCTACTGCCACAAACATTAATTCTCCACGTTTTGGTGCCTACAGCCACATGCCTCTCCTTGCATTCATTATGCCGCCAGCAGGGCTCTGCTTTCATGTGCTGGCAAAAGTTGTAGGCCCTAGTCCTGGGCCCTCCAGTTCTGATTGTTAAGGGGGAACAGCTTTCCTGCAGTGGTCTAGATATTGTACAGCATGTTACGTTGTTTATAAGAGTTAAAACAACAACAGCAAAAAACCCTAACTTGTGCATTTTTGTTAATTCATAGTAATTTTAGTTTTTTTCCCCAATTCATCTTTTTTAACAATGGCTAATTTTGATCTTGGGTAATTTATTGCAAGTTGCACCATGTGCCCTTGTCAGTTTTTGTTTATTGATTGATTGATTGGCCACGCCATGCAGCTTGTGGGATTTTAGTTCCCCGACCAGGGATTGAACCTGGGCCCTCAGCAGTGAGAGATTGGAGTCCTAATCACTGGGCCGCCAGGGAATTCCTCCGTTTTTTTAAAGTACTTAGCAGGATGGTCTTGGAGGATATTATGCTAAGTGAAGTAAATCAGAGAAAGACAGAATACTGTATGATGTCACTTATATGTGGAATCTAAAATAATTCAACAAACTAGTGAATATAACAACAAAAAAAAAGTAGACTCACAGAGAGAACAAACTAGTGGTTATCAGTGGGGAGAGGGAGGGGGAGAGGCAATGTAGGGGTAAGGAATTAAGAGGTACAAGCTTATGCATAAAGTAAGTTATAGGATATATTGTACAACACAGGGAATATAGCCAATATTTATAATAACTATAAATGGAGTATAGCCTTTAAAAATTGTGAATCACTCTATTGTACACCTGTGACATATAATATTGCATAACAAGTATACTTCAACTTTAAAAAATGGAAGAAAAAAAAGGTACCTGTCAGAAGGAGGAAACCTTTTGGAGGGAGGTGATAATATTTCTGCTTTAGTTCTTTCTTATTTGCAGAGATTTTGTCACATATTTTTCTAATATGCTCAAAAATGTAGTCACTAAGGTTATTGCAGATGCTCTTTTCTGGCAGCTACCCATTTTTTCCCCCGTGAAACTTGGTTCAAATGATACAGATTTGTATAGTGAGGAAAACTGAGGTAAATCTGCTTATGTTTATCTTTTTCTAAAATCATCTGCATTGAAAACTTCGGCCCAGCTATAGGACCAAAGTACCGTGTTCCTGGATAGACAGATGTCAGTTGTTTATAAGTGAATGAAATTAAACTTATATTTCCAACAAAGCAGTTTTTTTTTTTTTTTAACTTTTCAGTAGTCTTCAAATTAGATAATAATAAATCAGGAGTAAGGTTTTTTAAGAGGACACATGAAGAAGAATAGCCAGATAAAAACTAAAATGCCATTAATTATAAATTAAAAATTTTGGCACTGGCATATAAATAGACATGCCATCAGCAACCTAGCACAGAAATATATATAAGATAATTTAATAGGATAGAGAAGGATTAGTTAGTGAAAAGACTGGAACAGATAGTTGATTAGGGGAATCTTTAGAGACTCACCTAGTAACATACACTAAAACTCCAAATATATTAAGTAGTTAAGTGAGAAATTTAAACCACAAAAAAGTAAAAGAAAATGTAAATGGGTATTTATTGTACCATTGGCTGGTAGAAGAACCTTCATATTAAAGTACTAGAACAAGTTACAGAAGAAAAGAAAAATATTGATAGAATTGGCTATATAAGTGTGAAATCGTGAGATGTCACAGAATAGCATAATATGAAACCAAGTATATTTGTGGAAAATGTTTCTGGAAGTATAACTTGAGAAATCGAAGTAGAGAGAGAGTAACTTGCTTAAAATCTCCACAGTGTCAAATTTAAGTACAAGTCTGTCAAACTTAAAGCCTAGCTTTTATTTCATTAAGGAATATGGCATAGCTATATTAAAATGCTGTTTATGAGGGAAGTCTCTGCAAAATTTTATGTGATTGCTTTAGGTGGTAGAGTTATGTAGACTTTATGTTCTTATTTTCTACATTGAGTATACATTAGTATTATGATTAAAGAAATAAATCAATTCTTGAAAAATTATTTGGTGTGAACTAGGAAGAAGTGGCTTGTGGGGGAATTTTATTTATCATTTTATTACCTAGAATGTATCCACAGAAGTAATAGTTAAGACCCTACTGGCTAGATATATCTAGTTATATACAGTAGTTACATCTAACTTTAAGAAATCATGGGCCTTTTGTTTATCTTTAGTAATTAGTTCTATAGACTTGTGCACGTAGACTTTGTTTCAAAGACTGTTCTGAGTGATTTGCTACAAATGACACTGTTCACTATTTTGCTTCTTTCCTCTCTTCAGAGAGACTGATACTTCAGATGGATAATAGTGATTTCTGGAAGTTTTATTTCACTTTACTGGTCTGTTCCCTCAGAAAACATTGAGTAAATATTTTTACCTATCCCTTTCCCTCCAAATTAAGTAAATTTAGCAGGGCAGTTGAAATGAAGAACTGTTTAGAGATACTTTGAATCTATAATCTGTCCAATAAAGAAATCCATTTTTGTTTTATTTCCTAAACCAAATTGTTTTATTGATGTGTAATTAATGTATTAAATCCACCAACTATATATTATCAACAAAGTGCCAGCCATCATTGTCAGCTTTTAGGCTAATCAAAGAACAAAACAGGTAAAAAATCCTGCTCATGTGGAGCTTATTATGTTGTAGTGGGGGGAGGCAGGAAATAAACAGTGAACATAATTAGCAAGTAAAAGGTGATAAGTGATGGAAAAAGAACAAATACTAAGCTACATAGAGGGGGATCAGGAGTAATGGGTGGTGGTAGGGGGTGGGTTGTAATTTTCAATAGGCTGATCAGGTTCCGCTTCATTGAGAAGGTGACAGGCATCTGAGGAAAGATTTGAAGGAGGTCAAGGAGTTAGCTATATGTGGGAAGGGTTTTCTGGCCAGGGGGAACAGCCGGCGCAAAGACCCCAAGTCAGGAGCATACCTGATGTGTTGGAAGAACGGGGGAGATTAGAATGTTTGGAGCAGACCAAGTAAAGGAGTCAGAGAGGTGTAATGGGGGACAAGATTATGCAGGGTCTTGGTAGGCTGATGCATAAGGAATTTGGTGTTTATTCTGAATCAAGTGAAGAACATTGCAGTTTTGAACACAGGAGTGATACTATAGGGCAACCAGTTAGGTCACTTTTAAAATTAAAATTTTTAAGTTTAAAATTAAGATTCACTCCTTAATAGAGGAGATGACATTTAAACTGGCCCTGGAGGGTAAGAAAGAATTTGCCAAGTGAAGAAGATAGAGATTTGCTTTGGCAGGCTTAATTTTAACAATATTTCACATCACCATACTTAATGAAAATAAATGTACTTTTAAACCAAAGTCATACATGTTACTTGATTTAAGGTTAAAAGTATAATAATGTCATATAAAGAACTTATTCCTTTGTGACCTCTTATATCTGTTTAACCATGCTCGTTTTAAAAATTGATGTTCTAGTTTAATAAAATTTAAGGAGTTCCTATAATCCAAGAGATATTTCCTTTTCACTCAAAAATCCAATTAGTCTATTAAGAGTTTCTTTTGAAAGTAAATGATTGCCATTTGCCTTTCTGCCATAAAACTGTAAATTTAATTGAACCATCTTGTGTTTCTTCTTATTAACTGAGATTCATTTATATACCTTTTTATTTAAAAGGCTCTACCCTCAGTTGTAGGAAATAACGAATAAGAATAAGACAGAATTTCTGTCCTTAAGGTACTTAAGATCTGGTAGGGGAGATAAGACATGATGCAAATGGTGTAGTTAGAGAAAATGTGAGTTCATTGAATGGGAGTCCTACAACATCCTCCTCTCTTCGTTTATAAAAATTCTCTACCTGTTTGACCTGGTCAGGCCATCTTCAAATCCAGTCTCCTCAGTTGAACTTCAACTACTGAACCATACTTATATTTTCTTCTCTAAATCCCTGTATCAAGTTTGAACCACCAACTTATTACCTGGGAACTCCGCCTACTATATGTCATATCTTTTAGTACTGTTGTACAAGTTTGTAAATTGGGTGAGAGCAAGGACTCTGCTAGGTACCTTTTCCCTTAGGATGCAGTCATAGTATAGATATCTAGTAGTTAATTGGTAACCAAATATAACATAGGGTAGCGTGGAATATAGTTTTAACTATAAATGTATTTCACTTAATGTTGTTTCTGAAAAGTTTTACTTGAAACGTTGACTGTAAGGTAACTTTTCGAAAGGGATGTTCTTTTTCTGTCGATTCTTAAAATGAAAATAAAGATTTAATCCGAGTTTAGGTAAAGATTCAGTAAAAACTATGTTTAAGAGAGTAGTAACATTTTCTCTTGAAGGAAGTATTTTTTGCTTTATCAACTCTGAATTGTAAATAGTCTTTATAACAAATTCATCTAAAAAAATTCTGACATATGTAAAAGTGCCTGATCATCATTAAAATAATGGTTTTGATTTTGTAGTTATCTCCAACAATCATTTTTATTCCTGAACAGTGTTAAATATTTTTTTAAAATTTGACATTTTGAGAATTTTGTAAATTTTGTATGGAGGGAATTAAACTACGTCTTGGTAACGCAGCACTGTCAACATTTGTGTTACATGTCATCACTTATTTTCTTATAAAACAGACAATAAGTGAGATGTCATTGATCCTTAGTGTTTGGATAAGATCATTTGAGTTCTCGTTTGGCAGGACAGTTGATGCCTGTGGTTTTGTGTGATCTTTGCTCCAAATCAGTTTGGAGCCAAAGCACAGGAGGATGTCTTTCACCAGGCCATTTCTATGCATAAGGAAAAATGTATCAGGGTTTATTAGAAACTTACTGAATCGCTGTTATTGTATAACTAGTTTAAGCCTAAATATGCTAATTAACAACTTTCAACATTTGTCTTAGATATCGCAGATGTTGAAATAGATTGTATCATAGGACTTGTATGCTAACAGCAAGAGATGTACTCTATCAGGATATAAAATGATTGATGTAGTAAAAGAACATATAAGCATAATGTAATTATTCCTTGAATTATTATTACTTTAGAACCTGCAAAGTATTCTTCTACGTATCTCCTCACCAGTCCCCAAAATTTTCCTTTTTGCTTGCAAATGTAGTGTAAGCCAAACATTTATTGTATGTGAATAAAATAATAAGCACTGAGATTCTTTATGATATGTCTGAGATATTTGTATTTCATCAACTTTAGGGCATAATTGTAGGCTCTAAACCTTGGTTAAATAGTACTTTGTACATATATTTAATTTTCTTTGGGACTAAATTTAAGTGAGAAACTAGTGTTTATTCTGTCCAATGTAGATGGCAGTCACAGTCAGAAAAAAGCCTTGTATTTAAAGATAATCTACAGGTGAATAATGTGCCTGCAGATCAGTCAACATGTATTTATTGAGTGCCTTCTTTGTCTATAATTATTGGTATAGAAAATAAGTACAGTAGTAATTTAGATGGAAAAGAACATTTTGGGCTGGAGTCAGCATCTCAGGCTTTGGGACAGAAGATAAATTTCAGTCATATCTTGAAAGATGGTTGAAATGGGTGAGGTGAAAAAAGAGAGCTCTAGGTTCTAGAAAAGGAATCATTATGCAGGTCTTTGGCAAGATCCCCAGTTTAATTATTTTTTTTTAAATAATGCAACAGATTATTCCTCTGTCTTCATTTGTTGCAGAGTTTTTAAAATCATCATTCAGCGTGTCATATTTAGAGTGTTCACGAATTGCTGGTTGATGAAAAGTAAAAATCACTGGATCCAGTTTTAACTGCTTTTGTAAGAAAACCTATCTCATAGGGGCCTTTGAAAGAAATAATGTCATATAAAGTGATTCTGGTTTTTAAAGAGCACTAGCCAGAGAGTATAGAAGTCTGAGTTTTAATCCTAGCTTCATGCCTTACTTTGTGACTTCAGACAGGTCGTTTAACTGAATTTACTTGTTTGTAAAGTGAAGATGATAGTGCCTGACTTACTTCAGGTGAAATAATGGGCTCTTATTGACTATTTTGAAGACTTTTAACTAGGAGCCGTATACCTTAGAAGGCATCTTTATTTTTACCAACATATGAGAAACTGAAATATGTGAATTCATAAAAGAGGATGATTAAGAAAATTAATTTCTGAATTATACTTATTTCCCCCCCTTTTCTTGGTAGCGGATACTTTGTTTTCAAGGAAGCTGAATGGAAAATACAGGCTTGAGCGACTGGTTCCCACTGCAGTGTATCAGCACATGAAGATGCATAAAAGAATTCTTGGACACTTGTCGTCTGTGTACTGTGTAACTTTTGATCGAACTGGCAGACGGATATTTACTGTAAGTAGTTTTTAAAGTATTATCTTAATTCATATATGGAATTGCAGAAACATTGCTTAAAGTTGAACTTCGAAATAAAACCTTTGTTTTTTCTTTTAATGAAAAACTAGAAATTCAGGTAAATTAGCTTACTGTAACAAAGTTTTACTTAAAGTTGGACTTCAGGTTTGGAACATTCTTGAAAGACATGTTGTAGCACAGTTACAGTTATGGTCCTCGTGGATAAGTGTAATTCGCAGCATTATGTGAAATAATGCAGTGTGACCTTTTTAAAAATGTCATACAGTAGTTTTAATTCTAAACCAAGGACATTTCACCCAAAGTGTGTTAAGCAAATTAGGGGAGTCTAAGAAATTTCCCTTAAAGTGGTGATAGAAAAAATTCTGAGCATATGTAACATTTTCTCCTTTTACCTTTTATCCTTAGCACCTCATTCTTCAGTTTATCTCATGTGTTCAGAGTCTCTTAGGTTTGTTTGTTACTGTTTCTTTTAACTTGTTGAATGGAGAAAACAGAGCTTTTCAGCTTTAAGGGAGAAAATTGCTTTTGGTAATATTTCAATTTATTTTTAGGTGCCTTGACTATTATATCCACTAAGGGTAATACTTACTACACTATTATGGTTGTACTTACCATTAAATACTACTTATATTAAATACTCTGCTGAAGATATACACTCATTCACAGGATTCCTAATTTTAAATGGGAAATGGAAGTTAACATGGAAATTCCTATCTCTGTCTTCGAAGAGAGCAGCTGCGAATTTTATACAGTCACAACAATTATAGATTCCTCTTTTAAGTAAATATGCTTGTAAACTGAGATTTATTTATGTCTCCTTTCTCTCCTTTACCCGTTCACCCAGTCCTCTATAAAACAGCTAAATGGCAGGGTGTGGGAAAGGATTTCCATACATATCTTTTCCCCTGTTCTAGAATCCACTTCAGGTATTTGCAGATTATTTCCTACATTAGTATTCTCCCTTTCACCTTCTCTTTTTTTTTTTTTTTTTTTTTTCACCTTCTCTTTTATCTCTGCTGTTCTCTATGAAGCAGAATAAAACTGAAATTTTAAAAATTTTCTGATGGGTTATTATTTTTAGAGTGGGGAATAGTTATCCCTATATTGTCTAAAGTCCTTGATATACCTGCAACAGTAATTTGCTCTCAGATGGTAATGGAAAATTACTTACAGCCTTTTTGAGTTCAATATATTATCATTTAAATTTAGCTCTCAAAACATAAAGTAAATTTGGCATCTCTAATGTTTAAAAGAATTCTTTCAAAAATAATAATAAATTGAAAGAATGAGAAAGATGCATTACATTGTGTTTATACTTCATTTTGGTGAGTATTAAGTTATGCCGTTGCACTGAGATTATAAAAAATATATAACTTCTTACTTAATTTTTGATGTCTGTAAAGTACCTTGTGGGAATTCTTTCTTTGAAAATGAGAGAGATGGTAAGCATTTGATTGTCGTACTTTATGAAGCACTGTGTATGTGTTGATTTGAATTAGACACATAATCTCCTACAACTTTTTGAGGGAAAAATGCAGTGAGACAATACACTGTTGCTGGCTCATGAATTTAGTGGAGTAATAGGCATAGAGTTGGGCAGGCACTCTGAACCAGGGGTTAGTAAACTACTGCCCGTGGGTCAAATCCAGCTTGCCACCTTTTTTTTGTAAATAAAATTTTATTCAAACACAGGCACACTCAGTGGTTGCTTTTGTACCACAACAGCAGAGTTGAGTAGTTATGACAGAGACTGTATGGCCTGAAAAGCCTGAGATAATTGTTACCTGGCCCTGTACAGAAAAAAATTGCAGCCCTTGTTCTAGATATGTAATTCCTACTTTTAAGAGCATTGA
Source organism: Balaenoptera borealis (assembly GCF_965194805.1). Lineage (NCBI taxonomy): Eukaryota > Metazoa > Chordata > Mammalia > Artiodactyla > Balaenopteridae > Balaenoptera > Balaenoptera borealis. The sequence continues at coordinate 115,708,431 of NC_138873.1, read as the reverse complement.
ATGATATGTGAAGAGGGAAGCGATTTTCTGATTGTTTTCCTTTAGTTGAAGATACATAAATAAAGACAGAAAATTATCACTGTACTATTTTATATGGTCTTATCAAGAGTCTAAAAATGTTGATGTTTTATGTATGTGATATAATTTGCTAATTGTGCCAAACTTATAGTCTCATTTGTAATTTTTTACTGGTGATTTGCAGTTACAAATTCCAAAATGTTGCCTTGTGACAAGAAATGCAAAGATATGAGATCACTGTTACTTAAAATTTCTTTGTATTTTTGTGATTATCACCTTGAGTTAGAGTACATATGTGTTCACTATTCATGTTATTTTATTCCACTGGGAACACATTAGCCACTAACAAATGCTTTGAAAACCAGTCTTGAAAACTGATAGGATAAGACTTTAGGATAGTAGATTATGACTGAACAATGAAAGATTCCCGTGAGAGAGTGACACACTGTTGTTATTTATTGGAATAACAATTCAGTAATGGACAGCTCAATATTTCCTTTTTATGTATTTGGTATCTGAAGACCTTGCACACTTATTATTAAGTTCTAGTGTTAGGTATATTTGAAAGCTTTTTCCAAGGGACTCATTCCCAGGGACTTTTGAGTCCTTCCTGGGTAGGCACAGCTAGAGGCACAGCTAGAGGCACAGCTGGAAGCAGTATAGTCCTGTGGTTAAGAGCATCAGCTTTGGCATTAGGGGGCTCTTAGTTCAACGCACAGCTTTACCACTTCCTAGCAGTGCAGCTTACAAAGATTACCTCACCCTTTTAATCTACAGTGTTCTCAGCTGTTAAAAAAAGAAGGAGGGAAATAGATAATAGTAGTACCAAGCCCACAGGATTTTTGTGGGATTGCATGAAATGATGCATGCAGTTAGTATAGAACAAGATATACAGGAAGCAGTTATTAAGTTTCACTTGCTGCTTTTAATTTTATAGATGGATTTAAATAAATTGTTTCCATTTTATTTTCTTACCTAACTAAAATCTTATTTATAAATGCTATACAAGATTGAAATCATTGTGATTGATAAGTGAAATTCTGTTAGGAAAATTTTCCAGTATTTTGTACTAGAATATTTTAGTAATGGACATTTCCCAGTAGAATAATGAGAAGAACCCAGGGAGGAAGGTAGCATAATTACCAAGTCAGACTGCTCCCTAATTCTCTCTCTTTCTTAGTTTTCTAAATTTTTTTTACTTTATTTCAGAATCATTGCATCAAATAATATTTACCAAAGAAAAGCAGAGTTAATGAATTCTCTCAGTAGTAAGCCATTCACTCATAAAAGTATGTTGAGGACCATATAAAAAGATTTCCCCCCTTTTTTCAGAAACATAAAATGTACCTCTTCAAATTAAGGCAAAAGAGCATAAGCTGTTTATATAAATTCAGTAATTTATAATAAAGACTGTGAGTTTATGCACTCCTTTAATGAACTTCAGTCTTTTAGGAGGCGGACACTGTTCTAAAAGCTTAGGATATAGAAATGACAGACATAGTATCTGTCCCTGGAGAGTTCGCAGAGAGTCAACACACAATATTGATACAATGTGATAAGCCTGCTAGAGGCAGCACAAGATGCTGAGGTGTACCATAGGAGAGAGGTACCTAGTTCAGTGTGTGGTAGGAGATGGTAAGAGAAACTTCCTAGAGGAGTGACACCTCAGCTGAGCTAGGTATTCCAGAGTTAGGGAAAGGCATTTACAGTCATTGGGAGAACGTAACATGCAATCGTGTGTTATTGGACATGGCAAAGAATAAATATGGACCACTGCTAAGCAAGAGCTAGAGATGTTGTTGCAGGACAAAATCATTAAGATTCTTTTGTGACATGAAGGGATGTCTTTCCTGAGGGCATGGAGCAAAAGTGATGGATTTAGACAGAAGAGTGAGCAGAATTTATCTTTTTAATGATCTCTTTGGCATTATTGTAGAGGATGGATGGAAACTAAGTCTTTATACGGAGGTATTGGTGAAAAGGTGCTAGCAGTGATCCATGAAAGATTCACAGTGGAAGTAGGAATGGAATTAACAGATTAAAAATAGAATCTCTAGGATTTAAAAGGTTCATTTGAATGTAGGGAGGAATTGAGAGGGAATAGTATGGAATGACATGTTTTTTAACTTGTGTGACTGGTTAGAAAGTCGTGTCACTTACTGTGGTAAGGGTTTAAGTGGAGAAGTTTGTGAAGGTTGGGACATGTTGAATTTGAGATACTTATATAGATTGCCAAATAGAAATGCTCAACAGGTTGTGGGAGCTCAGGAGAGAGATCTAGGCTAGAGGATTGAACTGGGGAATCGTTGAATATGAAAATTGATTTTTTTACCTCGTATGTGTAATGTACAAAGGCTGAAACTTCAACTTTAAAGCAAACTAAAGAAGAGGAGAGGAGTCAATAATTAAGACTGAGAAAGAGCTGCCTAAGAGGCTGGGAGAAAAATAGAAAAAGAAGTGGTGTCTTAAAAGCCAAAGGATTAGTATTTCACGAAAGGTAGAAAAACCTAAAGTAAAATTAGAACTGAAAGGCATCTTTTGGATTTGGCAAGGCTACTAATGAACTTAAGAAAAAATGTTTTATTTTAGTTTTATGGGTAGAAGTGAGATTGCAATGCACAAAGGAAGGATTGGGAATTGAAGAATTAGAGACGGTATAGATTAATCTTTCAAAACTTGACAATTAAAAAAATAGGCTGTTTTCCAAATGTGGTGTATTACCACTGAACATACTTTTATTGTATTGTATTGTCTTCTGTGTTGCAGTGAATTTGTTTAGATGTCTGTCTCTATTAAGTTGTGAGCTTCCTAACAACAAAGCCTTTTTCTTAAACCTTTTTAGGTCTGTAATGCTTTACAGAGTATCTGGTGCATACAGTAGGCAAACAACAAAAAGATGAATGAGTGAACCAGTCAGTTAGAGATACAGAAGTGAATAATGTCCTTTCTTGTAAGAAACTTCTGTTAGGGAAGATATATACAGAAATGTCTGTAAGACAAATTCCCTTCTTCTACTGTGCTTCATTTACACTGGTCTTTTTCTGTGTTTCAAACTCGCAAAGCCCATTTATGGCTTAGAGCCTTTGTACTAGATACTCCCTTTGCCTGGAATTGTCTTCTCCAAAATACTCCTGTGGCTGATTCCTTTTTTGGCAGCTCTGTTCAAACACTGCTTTCTTAGAGACTTTTCCCTGACTACCTTCCTTCCTCATACTCCATCATTGTCTATCACATTACCTTACTATATTTTTCTTATAATATCTGTCACTGTCTGAAACTCTTATTTTTTAAAATTAGCTTTTATTGTATTTTCTTACTAATAAGCTCCATGAGGACGGATAGGACCTTGACTGAGTTATGACCACTGATTAAAGTAGGCATCCGTGAGTTATACTGATGTAAATAAGTAAATAAATAATTAAGTGAGAAAGAAGGGAAAACTCCTATTTACAGTGGAATGCCAACTGATAATTGTAGAAAGAATGGTGGTTTGGCAACTATCATAGTGGTGGTTGATTCATTTGTGTGTCGTTGGCGGAGGCTAAGACTGGTAGATGCTGGTTTGAAGATCTTAGCATAATCTTGTATGTGTTCCCCCAAGATACCAAGTTAATTAATTAAAAGGGGAAAAAGTGCAACTTTCCAGGGGAGAAACATGGGAAACATTAACAAGACAAAGTTATTAACTTCACTAGTGGTGGGATGGGTTGACATTGTGTATCCTCTGAAGTGGTACACTGAGGAAAACACAACATCTTGTCTGTGGGATTCCTACCAAGACAGTATGATCTGCGTCTGGTCATTAATGAACATTAGACAGACTGAGGTTCAGGGTCATCCTATAGATGTGAGGTCTGTATTCTTTATAAACTTCTGAGGACATGAAACACAGAGAAAACCTCAGGAAATACTCCAGACTGAAGAGACTGAAATGACAATACAACTAAAATTTAACATGTTGCTGTATGGGGTCCTAGGCCAAAAAGGAAAAGGGAATGTTATCAGGATAGTTGACAGAATTTGAATGGGGCCTGTGGATTGGATGGCAGTTTTATCAATATTGATTTCCCAACTTAGGTAGACGTGTGTCTTTGTTTTAGAGGAATGCACACTGGGATATTTAGAAGTGACGGGGCGTCAAGTCTGCAGCCTACTATTAAATGGTGCAGAAAAACACTAATGGGCGGGTGTGTGTGTGTGTGTTAATATGGAGAGAAAGGAAAGAAAGGTGGTGATGGAGCTGATGCAGTGAATTGTTAATAGTTGATGAATCTGAGTGATGGAAGACATTGGTACTGCTCTTGAAACTTCTGTAAATTTGAAATGCAAAATTACTTTTTAAAAGTACATGGGGGGTAGCATAGGGAAGATACTGTATATTCAGTAAGTTTGGTAGTAATGGAAAGGAGAGCTAGACTACAGTGATTTATAGGAAGGTAAAGTTTTGAAAAACTGGGTCAAGGGTAAGGAACTAGGAGCGCAGATATGAGAGGAGATAATTGATGTACAGTGGTCTTTATGGAGGATAGATAAATGAATAAATAGATAAAGAACAGTTTATTTGGACTATTTAGAAAGATAGATAATTAGGTTTACAATGAACAGATTCTGCTTTTCAAGGTGAAATATTTTATCTGATAAGAGTCTTGGTTAGGGGGTGGGACTGGGTTCTAGAGGTGAGTGATCAAACCTGGTAATAAGGAAAGAGTGATGAATGGGGGGAAGAGGAATGCTGATTAGCCTTAGCCTTCCAAATAAACAGGAGTTATGAATTTGCAGTGTTGCAGATTTAGTGTCCTTGTCTTCTTTTCCATAATGGTACTTGGCATCTGGGAGCAGGATAAGAGCAAGTGATGATTACATTGATACAAGTTTAGTCATTGGTGGTTTAGGTGGACAAGGGAGTGAGAAAATTTGGTGTGTGTTGAAATGATTGACACTGAAGTTTAGGGTAATTTGTAAGGGAAATGAAATAGGGGTCTGATAGATTGGTAAGAAAGAAAATCAATAGCCTCTTCTTGAAAAAAACATTGAACTAAATTTAAATTACAAGCAATTTTTAGCTGCCTGAATAGGCTACTTTTTAGCCTGAAAAGAAAATGACATTATAGTATGCATAACCATATACATGGTGTTTTTAACATTTAATTCTGTTTGTTCTAATGACATCAAGAGGTGAAATCTGACTCATAAGCTGTGCAGCAGTAGCGAGAGAAATGAGAATTCTCTTTGTTGATTCTGCCAAGGACTGCCAAATTCTCCAAGACACTATAAGATTAAAAATCACCTAGTTTATCTTTGTGTCAAAGTAGTAATCTTTGGTTGGTCTCTTCAATTGATGCTTCTCTTTTAGCAGGGAAAGGTTTACAGATCTACTTTTTAATTTTAAGGTCGTCTGAGCAGAATCAACCTGCTGTACTGTTTCCAAACGTGTGCGGTTTTCTGCTCACAGAAGTCCACAATTCTTTGTCACTTACTGTTCCATCCTGTAGAGTAGTTTTCTTCATCATTGAATGGTTCACATAGTTGTTACCTCTAATCTTCTAGCTTTAGTTTAAATAAATAAATACATATATACATAAATAGTTCAGTTAAGCTCTTTAAAACTTGTCTTCCAGAAACTTTAAATTTGACCTTAGGTCCTTCTTTAATTTTTACATAGAATTTAAGTGATTGAAGAAGGCCCTGTGGCTGAAGTTGTTTCATAAAATTTTCATATCAATAAGTAGGACGTTTTTTGTAGATTTTAAGGAACATTTTAATACCCAAGTGCATGACAAAGTAGAAAGCCATGTCACAGAGACCTGTCGAAAACTTCCTTTACCAGAATACCAAAAGCAAATGTGTACAATACATTGATTGCCTGGGCTTAACTATAGAGAATGTCAGCATTTGTTTTTATTTATCTGAAATTTGCCTCTCACACTTTTTATTTTGAAGAAACTTTGCGTTTCCAAAAGGGATTCACAAAATAGGAACCTCTTTTAGATAGACATAAAGTGAGAATTACCTGCAGTGTAAGAGATCTAGTTGTACGCTGGAAGGAAATGTCATTAGTGCCACCAGTCTACTTAAAAGTATTAAAGAAATAATGATTCCAGAGTAAATGTCTGATTCAGTTTCCTTCCTCTTGTTCTAAGCTACAGAGTATGTTGATAGTTTTAAAGGCACTTGCCTTAATCATTTTGTGTGTGTGGCTTTAGGTGTGGCTGTGGAATAAGAAAATTCATAGGGTACTTTAAATTCGTAAGTTTAGGCAAATCTAAATTTTGTTTAAGTTCCACCCTTTATCAAGCCTTTTCACAAATAATACCTACACTGTTGTTTATTCAGGATAGAAATCAGGTGCTCTTTCAGCTTTCTTGGCTTTATCTTTGCATTGATGAGATGTCTTGACATTTAAGAGAAAGCAATGTAAATTTGGTATATCTCATTTGTTTGGGGATTTCTGTAAGCTAAAGCTACTTGTTCTTTTTGTTATCTTTATACTAGGTTTGATGTAAACAGACAAATGATAACATATTGATGAGTACTCTTTCGTGGTAATTATGACAATTTTACATTATTGAAAAGTGAAACTAATGATCCACTACTGTCTTATATTTGCTTGGCATTAACCACTAGTTAATATTATAATTTGATTAAAAAATGAATTCCATAAAAGCATCTTCAATTTTCACCAGTTCGTGTATTTCTTAAAACTTATCGTGGTTAAAATATTAGAGTGACTATGCCTTGTCTGCTTAAAATTCTTCAGTAGCTTCCTCACCAGGTTAAATTGAAACTCCCTAACAGGCATTTAAAACCCCTACCTTCTATTACCTTCCTCAGATAAAACCTTTCCAGCTTAATTTTTGTTTCTAGTTTCCCAGTTATACTTCATACTCCCAACTTTTCTCACCTTACCAAATCCCCAGTCCTAGCAGCAACATCTAGATGTTACTGAAAATAAATGAATACTTCGTTTTCCCCTAGGCATTAGAACCTTGCTTAAAAAACTTGTCAATTGAGATTTTTTTCTAAAATCATGCTATCTAATTTTAGCAGGAAGTTCACGTTGCTTCCAGGTTTTTTCCCTTTTTCTTATTGCTCTTAAAATTCCACCACATTTTCAAACTTTGCTCACCTTTTTTTGGTTCCTTCTTTGTTTCCCCCTTCTCCACTTGAAGGAAATGATCTTCAGATATTTGTCTTACTTGCTAAGGTTAGAATCATCTAATTTCTCTGCTGCTTGCTTTAAAATTGCTATCTCCACCATACCTCTTCCCCCTTCATGCAGCCTAGGAGCCTATGTGTCCCTCCTACCAAGGCTGACCCCTGTGCCTGTGTTGTCCATCTCTTTCTTTTCACCATTTAAATAACATTACTTTTGCTTTAATGTCCAATACTCTGTTTAAAGTTGTGATTGAAAACTAAAAATGTTCTACTCTTTGGTTTATTATTGACTTTACTAACATTTGAGGTAGGCTCTGGAAAGAAAGATCATTTGTTCAAATTCTCTGCATTTTGGTCTTTTTAAAAAGAGTAGTTTTATCAAAGTTTAGTTCATCCTTCCACATTCAACTTAAACACATTTATGGTGCTTTAAAAAATGTTTTCCGGGCTTCCCTGGTGGCGCAGTGGTTGAGAGTCTGCCTGCCAATGCAGGGAACGCGGGTTCGAGCCCTGGTCTGGGAGGATCCCACATGCCACGGAGCAACTGGGCCCGTGAGCCACAACTACTGAGCCTGCGCGTCTGGAGCCTGTGCTCCGCAACAAGAGAGGCCACGACAGTGAGAGGCCCGCGCACCGCGATGAAGAGTGGCCCCCGCTCGCCACAACTAGAGAAAGCCCTCGCACAGAAACGAAGACCCAACACAGCCATAAATAAATAAATAAAAATTTAAAAAAAAATGTTTTCCCAGTAAATTTGATTCTTCTTCTTGTCTGCAGTCCTTTTCAAACAATTATTTATGTATACTTGTATCTCTGATAGTCATTTTAAAAGAACTTAGTTGAATTTGTCAAATCATATTTAGTTTCACATTTCCATAAAAATCGATGAATGATCACAAGTAATGAATGATGAAATAGAAATTGCCTGAGGATGCTTTAGGGTTTTGTTTGAAATTCTGCCAGGAGTTCTGTGAGCAGGGATAAGGGTTGGGGACAGTATACTACTTTATATCATAGAAGAGGATAGTGAAGAGAGTGAAAGTACGATGAAAAATTTCTCTCCTGCAATTTAATGGAAGAAAAGAAAGGTTAGTTGGGATAATACACACTATAGGGGGAATTGTGTACAGTGGTTTTTTTTAATACAAAAAAAAGTTTTGGTTTTTGGTTTTGCGGGGGTTTTTTAGTACTTGTCTAAATAAAGCAGAATTATAAAGTAATATTAAATTAGTGAACTTAATAAACTCAGTAGGAATATAGTGGGACTTTTTGTTCAATTTTAATTAGTGAAAAGTCACTGGAAGCTGAGTTTAGATAACAGGTTACCCCTGTCCTTTTCATTAAAAGCTGGCATTTTGGTCAAAAAGATGTATGGGTTTTGTTTTTTGTTTTTTTTTTCTGTTAACATGGAAAATATGTGACACACCTTCTGTAGTAGGATATACAGCAGACTCTTAATTCAGATACATAAGAAATAATGAGATGACATGATTTTACTCTTTTCACATATTCTGCCTGTATTAGCATACTTAAAATTTTATTTTTGTTGGGAATGTAGGTCAGAGGCAAATACTGCCTTAGTTTTTAGAAGGTAAGCAAATGAAGTGAATAAATTGACTTAATTTGTGGAATTTAGAGAAATTGAGAGTTGAATAAATGTTTTAAAGCCTTTTTTGGTTGTCCAACAGGTACCTAGTGCACTTCTTTGTGCCAGCTGGTATTGTAGACCAGCTTTCTGGAAATCACAGTCTACACACAGGCTCCTTCTTCATTTCCCACAGTTGGCAGGGATGTAGTCCTCATCCTTTTTGTTCCCCCAAGTACCTATTGTAGCCATCTCTTCTAATCCTTCTCTTCTCTAATAACAATATTACCATTCTCTCCTGCCTGTACTAAGTTAACAACTTTCAACGGGCCTCTTACTTTCTTGCCTAATTCATACTGATGCCAAGATGATCTTTGGAAAACAAATCTGATCCTGATATTCACCTGCTTGATCACCTTAAGTGATCCCCATTACATACCATATTCCTTAGTATCCCATAAAAGGTCCTTCACAGTTTTTCCCCGACTTCATCCTCTTGCCTTCACCTCACACTTTAAGTTAGCTTACAGACTACTTGCAGTTCCCTGAACTTCTCACATTTTCATGCCTTTGGTCATACTTTTCTCTCTAGTTGCCATCTGGAATATTTGTTCTTTTTAAAATAATAAGAATATTATTAGAATAAGAATACTACCAGCAACAAAAGCAGTAATGGTAGATAGTCCATATATATATATATAAATATGTATATATATAGCTTTTACTCTGTGCCAGGCGCTCCGCCTTCATTTACTCATTTATTTTTTGCGACAACCGTATGAGGTAGGTGTAGATTAGAAGAATGAGACAAAGAAGGTACATGCAACTCTTCCGAGGTCAAACGTGTAGAAAGAGGTTGCACCAGGTCCCATTCTCTCGCTTAATGGAATTCTAGATACGGTTGGATTTACTTCTGCCTTTTTACTAATAGTTTCTGTTTGTCCCATCTCTTTTTTGTTCTTCTGCTTCTCTTTTACTGACTTGTGTTAGAGAGACATTTTTGATGTAATTTTAAATTCTTTTATTGATCTTTTAACCATTTTTTGCTTGACCTCTAGAGTCTGTGCTCTTAAGCTGCTACATTGTATTGACTGTCCAAGCATCACTGCTTCTGGATTCATTTCCAGATTCTACCTCTCCACATTTGAGGAAAAACAGACTGCTCTCCTTTTAGATCTCTACTGATTAAGAGTATAGGACTTAGGACATGTTATTGCATTTATATTCTTCTGCCTTGCTTCATAAGGACAGGAATACTATGTCTTTATTCATCACCCTTGAATCTCCAGTGTTGGGCACATATTTAATCGCAAGGCAAATGGATAAATGAATGCATGAATCACTGAATTTTAAAAGGGAACCTTGGAGATCATCCAGTTTAACTTCCTTATTTTATAGATGAAGAGCCTGAGATTAAGTGAACGTGATGGGAATACCAGATTTTAATGTGAATAATTCACCAAAGTTAAGTTTTATTACTAGTCTTCAGTGGTTGGTGACCCATTTAATTTGCTTCAAAGGTCAGTCAGAACTGGTTTTGTAGTTAATTGAGAGTGCTCTAGGTAGTGTTGGCAGAGTCTGATTTAAGATACAGCATTTAACATATTCTGTTAATACTGTGTTTGTGATCATTTATATGTCATGTCTGTCATCAGTATGAAGTGGATACTTATCTGCGTCACTTGCTTTTGTAGATCCTCTAAGTACTTTCTAATATCAGATAAAATTGTGTGTGTGTGTATTTTTTAACAAATTAGATTGGAAGATTGTAAAGAATTCTAACCTACAACCTTTGCAATCTTTTGATAAATTTTGAATCTGGGGAATGGATATATGAGATTATTGGTAATATTCTCTACTTTTTGTATGTCTAAAACTTTTTAATATAAAAACTAGGGGAAAATAGGGAGAGGTTGGTAAAAGAGTGAACTTTGAGCTGTAGGATGAATAAGGAAAATTAGAAAAGAAAAAAAAGGTCTAGAAGGTCTTACTGCTGCTTTGGCTAAGTGAAGTTGAAATGTTTATTTGTAAATATAGGAATTCATAGGAAACTCTGTATTCTTTACATTTTCTTCCTGAGCTTATGCTGCTGCAGCAAACAAGTAATATATATATTTTTATTGACTTCATACAGATAAAATTAATTTTTTTCTTATAACTGATGGGTGATTTTATATGTAATGTATTTAGCTGAAGATCAATGATGGGAAACTCACATGTATTGTAGATTTTGGCTTCTTAGGAGAAAAAGCCTCAAATAAGCTTCCTTTCATTTTTATATTAACATAGATAGGATTAGTCACTATTGTGTATTACATTTGTTTTGCAGTTATAATTTTGTTATTTTAGATGTTCAGATTCTTTTACAAGGTTCCATATAGAGGCTACCATATAGGTAGTGGGTAGGGGACCACAGGTAAATGTTAGCTATTGCTAACATCCTACTTTTCCTGTTAGATGATGGGCACACGAGTATTCTTTATAAGTGAATAATTTAATAAAATAAAGAGCCTTATGTAGAGGAAAATTCATAACACAAGTATTTAACACTTTTTAGTACTTAAAATTATAATTGTTGGGAAGTGGATGTAAAAGATATGATTTTTTTTAATCTGTGTTAAGATTTCCAATTAAAATTTACAGAGTTAATTCTATTAATATCCATTTTTATTTTAAGGGTTCTGATGACTGTCTTGTGAAAATCTGGGCAACAGATGATGGGAGATTATTAGCTACTCTAAGAGGCCATGCTGCTGAAATATCAGACATGGCTGTAAACTACGAGAATACCATGATAGCAGCTGGAAGTTGTGATAAAATGATCCGAGTCTGGTGTCTGCGAACATGTGCGCCTTTGGCTGTTCTTCAGGGCCACAGTGCATCTATAACGTCACTACAGGTAGTCGTTTTAATCTCTGCAAAATCCTCGTTGGTTATAATTTAAAGTAAATTTTAAGAAGTCACTTTTATAATCTATTGTATAAAGCCAACTAAAATGAAAAAAGGAGTATTTTTCTTTTCTTTATAAATACATGGACTTTAAATAACATGGTAGCCATGACCTTCGTCAATTCTGAGTATTCTCTGTTAGTGTTAGTTGCTGTTTGTATGGTAAAGATGGGTTTATTATTTGGACTGTGTTACTCTTCTTGTAAAAATTTTTTTTTCTTTGTTTTTCAGTTCTCACCATTGTGCAGTGGCTCAAAGAGATATCTATCTTCTACTGGGGCAGATGGCACTATTTGTTTTTGGCTGTGGGATGCTGGAACCCTTAAAATAAAGTCAGTTGCTCTTCTATTTCATAGAATAAATGTGTATAATTTAATGGTTGAAATCACAAAAGTATGAAGTAGTCAACAATAGGAATAATTTTACTTTTTTTTCTCCTTGAGTAAATAACAAATTTCATTTTGTCTCTTCACTGACCTCTTTCATTTTTATGCTTTTCTTTTTGTTTTCATGCTTTAAAGAAAGATTTTTGTTAACATGTTTATTTCTTTTTTCTCTTATCTTTTTTCCTAGCCCTAGCTCTTTCAGAATATACCTGTCTTATTACCACTTCTTTTTTGTATGCTGCAGTTACATATCAGTAACTCCTTTTGGTACTGAGAACATAATCTTCAGAGTTTCTAGTTCTTTAGAAGACTTGTAATTATTTCTGTTATCGCATCTATAGACTGGATTTTATTGTAGATCTAGGGAAATTTAGGAAAATGGAATCATTAAATTTTCACTAAACTACGTCAAGGTAGATAGATGCAGCCTTACCTCTGCCCCATAATAGCATTTTGCATTTGTGCTTTCACCTATAATAATATCTTGGTTTATCAAAATAAGTTGTCTGGACAATATTATGTTTAGATTAAGGACACTGAGGCAAAGGAAAGTTAAACAACTTTCCCACAGTTAAAAATTTTTAAAAATGGCAAGGCCAGGACTGTAACATTTCCTTCCCCGCCCTCTGGTTCTGTGCTGTGTCATGCCACGTCTCAAGTGGATATAGTGGGAGAAGTGCTGTATTTACCCCATGGACAATCGGTGAATGGGGAGGTAGTGCATACGGGGATTCCATAGTGTTGAAATGGCCACCTCTGAGCTCTCAGGGTAAAAAGTCATTCAGATTAGATATATCTCAATAATTGTCTCTGACATCTGTTTATAAATTATCAACCCAAATTGAGTTATTTAATAAAATAATTTGTGTATGTCTTTGTTATTTCGAAACAGTAATGTTTAGATAAACCTCATATGTGTGAACATTCCTGAATGGTGCCTCTTATGACAGGGCATTTAGGGGGCTGTGGCAGCATGGGTAGCATAATACAGCAAACTATAGTTCTTTTGCAGAAGGGATTGTGATCAAAGACTTGGCTCTTGGGAGAAAGCAAGCTGATTTCACTTTAGTTGCATTCTTAATATTTAGAATAGTAAAGGCTTTCTGTAGGCATTTAGATAAAAGTTGAAATGAAATGTTTTACTCATGTGTATGGACAATAGCAGTAGTTAATTGTTTTCTCCTTTGAGTATTCTTTACCTCCTTATGGATCTGATTTTGATACCTTCGTCTTTTCCTATCTTGTTTTTGAAGAAAAAGGGATCAGCAATTTTCGAATCAACATAGGAACAAAAAATGTGTTTACAAAATTAAGCTCTCACTTTGTGCTTCTAGAGGATTACATTGCTAAGTACAGTAATATTTATTTGGAAGTGAGAAGTGATGTAGTCCATACAAATGATTTTTTTCAGAACCTTTATGTAGATTCACCCGTAAACCCACTACCCTAACAATTTTTTTCACATAATTTTAATAGCTGCATTATATTCCATTGAGCTGTTCCATACTTTGCTTAGTGATTTTCCTATTTTTGGACATAAAAGTTTTTTCTAGTCACTTAGAAGTAATATTCTTTTCTATTTGTTACTATAATTGTCCCATGAAAACTTTCAGTTTGAGTTCAGGCATAAAAGTAAGAGCAATTTTCCTCACACACAGACTTTGAGATGCCTGTTTTCCTTTCTTTATGTATACATGGTTGATAACTGCCAAAAAATGTGGCCTTAATTACTAATCAGAGGCAAAAATCGTATTGAACGGTAATGCTTTTGAATAATCTCTGGGGTAAGTGACCTCAGCAGCCCAGTCTGCATTAATTGAAAGAATCAGTTCTATCAGTAAATGAAATCTGTTTTGGAAACCCAAATCTCTTAATAAATTCACTTTTACACAGGGTTTATGTGTATGGTAACAACTCCCACTAGTAAAGACGCTGCTTCTTAGATGAGTAATTTGAGTGGCTGGTTGACTCGAAAACTGGCTCAAGAGATCTCTGAGTAGGAGGAAGGTGTCCAAGCCTAGACAGAAGTGAGAAAAGAATTGGAATCCTAAAATGTGCAAATGATAATAATGATTACAAATTTTTATTAAGCACTTAGTCTGTCAAGCCTAGTATTAGGCACTCTATAACTGTTATCTCATTAATTCTTATGACACCCCTATGAGGAAGGTATAGTTATTATCTTCAGGACAGATAGGAGAGAAAACTGAGGCAAATACTGGAAGTGCACCGTCAGGACCGCCTCTTAACCACTAGGCCAAACCAAATAGCAGTTATTTCTTGATGGACCATCTTGAACTGGTTGAACCTAATTAAAATACTAATAATGCTAATAATAATTTACTGAGTGCGCTGGGCACAGAACTAAGCACTTTATGTGCATTAAACTCATCTGATTCTCTCCGGGACTCTGAGATATGTTCTCATGTTTACCCCCATTTTACAGATTAGAAGACTGAGGTACAGAAATGTTAACTTGCCTAAGGTCACACAGATAAGTGGCAAAACTGGGAACTGAACTCAGAGAGTCTGAGTTCCAGGCCTTGTCTCGAAATATTTCCTCAAATGTACATTTAAAAATAAATTATATGTACCTGCTTATCTGTTTTTTTCTCTTTAAAAATATTAACATTCGTTTGAAATGACAATCTGTATGATTATTTGCATATTCTGCTTATGAGTGCTAACTAACTGGTTGTTTGGCACAGGTATGAGCAGTTGTGCCAAAACTTAATAAAAACACACCTCCACAGTCTACAAGGTACTAATGGAAGTAGTGCTTTTAGTTGCCTTTCTAGTTTCAGATAAATTTACTCAGAGTTAATTTTCCTCTGAATAAATGTTTAGGTTTTAAGAGTGTAAGTTTCTCTTTCTCCATATCAGTTATGCTCAGCTATATCAGAGCCTGTGAATATTAAGAAAAGTTATTAAAATGTCAGTTAACAAAATTTATTTACAAATTTATTTTTAAAAATTTTAGAAAATACTTTTTGTTGTGTTCTGTTGTTCAGAATATATAATTGATAGATCAGAAGTATTTTGTACTTTTTTTCCCTAAATGACCACAAGACTGAAACTGTTCTGTGTTCAATAGTTGTGGATTGCGAAAGTTATGCAGTGCACTCTGGTTGAAGGCTCTATTTTTTAGCTCTCTCTCCTAATATTCTGAGAAAAACTTGGTCAAAATATATGTACATAAGGGCTTTAAATATGATCACTGTATTGGAACATTACGTATACATTGTACATATATTGGAGATGGCACGGGTAAAATCTGTAATTTAATTTTTCTTTAGTATAGTTGATTGTAACACTAAGCATTAATGTCAATAGCATTAATATAAAACATATAATCTGTAATATAATTATACAATTAATGTAAGTATAGTTGAGTGTGACCTATTTTCTATAGATCACTGTTTTAAATGAGCATTATAGTTGATGTGAGAGTCAAATAGTCTTCAGATTTTCACTAGAATGTAAGATTCTTAGTTTTTGGAGTCTTAAAGGGCATATTTTATAGAAAGTAAACAGAGGGAGATGTTTAATTAACACCGTCTAATATTGAAAAAGTTTATTGATTGATGGTGTATATATGCCAATGAGATGGCACCTATTTTGCTAGTTTGTTCATGTTTACAAATGACCTGTATTTCCTTATATATTTGTGCATTGCTCTTCTGCTGTATGAAACTGAGAACCTGTTAAATTGGATAGATGATTAGAAGTGAGTGTAACCAATAACTACATGCCAGGTGTGACAGTGGCTTTGTTTCATGTGTGGATTGTTGTATAATCAGGAGCTCCTGCAAAATCTGTATCTAAAGTTTCCACAAGATCCTGCTGATCATGACACACAATGATTTTGAGCTTGTTTTTAGGAAGGGAGCCCTCTGTTGCTTCTTATTTAATTTTGTCCTTCTGTAGTTATTTTTTGAGACAGCTGAGTTCTGGTGTTGCTGGTCCCTTTGGGATATTTTTAATTGGTTATTTTTTGTATTACAGTCCGAGACCTGCAAAATTTACAGAGCGCCCTCGGCCTGGAGTTCAAATGATCTGTTCTTCTTTTAGTGCTGGTAAGATTTTTTTTCTTCCTAATTCTCCACTTAAAGTTGTATAAGTTGTATTCTCCACTTAAAGGAGATACTCTAGTGGAACACATAAAATTTTGGAAAATACTTACTGTTGTAATATAAATCATATTCTCATGTGCATACCAGGGGATGATCGTAAACTAGTTTATAAGTATTTGAACTTTGCTCGAGTTTAACTTATATACTCATTTGATTGAGTGTTTAAATGATGAAGACTTTTCTTTAAGAAGACCATAATTCTTTGGTAGGAGGGATAAAATAGTTTCAAAATTGACTGTTAAAGAATAAGTCTTTGAATAATTATCTCTTTGAAAGAAAAGTATTTTTAAATCTGTTTTATATTTTTATGGATTTTGTAGGCACACATAGCTAAGTAAAATAGGTTGATAGATATTTGTACATCTTTATTAATTACTTTGCTCCAGATTATTCTTATTCGCTCTTTAAAAAGTAGTGGTATAGCAATGTTAAGATTCCAATTATGTTTTGAGTTTTTGTAGCAGCATTTTGAATGGATATTAGAGTCTTTTTAAACAAATTATGATCCGGAGATTTTAAGCGAATTGATGAGAGAATGAAACACGAATTAATGTTCCTAATACCAGTTCCTTCCACGTTTATTTCCGGTTTTACCTTTTCTTTTCCTTTCATAATTGTGGAGAGCAGTAGTACCTGAGATAAGAGATTGCAAACTGAGGACATGAATCTATTTTTGCCATACTAATATCTAAACATCTTTATATACTAGCTTCTAGATTTCCACTGCTACTGCCATGAAGACAGTTTTACTTCTAGCAGTAGCATAATTACAGGCACTACATATGCTTCAGAGTACTCTAGGTGCAATTATATATAGCACTGTTTTCAGCACTACGGGAGGGTATTGATTCCAAGAGAGAGTAAATTGCATATACAAATAACTGTAATGCAGAGTAGAATGTATTTGCTACAAGACAAAGTCTGAGTGAGAGTTCAGAGGAGAGCAGGCTTATTTGATTACAAGTCTGTAAAGCCTGTAGTGAAGGCACTGGGCCCTAAAAATTTGATAGGGTTTTAACAGATGGGAAATGAGGCAAGAGAGGGATTTCAGCAGAATTAAAAGACATGTTTTCTAGCAATGGTGACTGATAATTTTAACGTGATTATGTAGTTACTTGGTGAAATCATTTGTTAGAAGAAAACTTCTGTAAACATTGAAAAATTCTTCCCAGGCAAAGCTTATGTTAGCAGACTTTCTTAATTTCAGGTTAGATGTATTATATACATTAGGACAAGTATGAATAGTTTTAGAATGAAATATTAGTCATTCACCGTATATTATGATAATGTTGCTTGCATTTATTATTTAATTTCCAGAGATTCTGACATTGTGTCTTACTCATAAATGTTTGGTGTTATTCCTCAGGTGGAATGTTTCTGGCCACAGGGAGCACAGATCATATTATTAGGGTTTATTTTTTTGGATCAGGTCAGCCAGAGAAAATATCAGAATTGGAGTTTCATACTGTAAGTATTGCTGAAAAGAGTTAGATGAGTACAATTTAAATGAGTCTAACGGTTTATATTCAGAATCCTCTTTTTTGTTCATCTGTTTATATATAGGACAAAGTTGACAGTATCCAGTTTTCCAACACTAGTAACAGGTAAAATAATTATTTTTGTTTGTCAAATTGAATTCCAGTTTTTAAATTATGAAATAAAGACAGTTCTTATGGTCAGGTTTTAGTTAGATTTGTATATTAATTAGCCACCTAAAATAAAGGTCTTGACTAGTTATAATGAAAAGTCAATATAGCCTTCACATGCCTGTGAACACGTCTTTATGTTTTATCTGTAATAATGTTAGTTTATTTGGCCACTGTTTTTTTAATAATAGGGACTTTTATCCACCCCACACATTTTCTATACATATCAAAGTGTAAAGAAACTTAGTAGAGATTGGAAATGTATCATGATATAATATTTGAGGCAGAACTGTTTATTGATAAGCTTAGATGACGTTGTGTAAGTTTTCTCATGTTCTTGTTTTAAATTAAAAAAAGATATTTCTACACCTGATTAGAATGAGTCAAGTTCTTTAATGTTGAAAGGAAAATCTGTGTTTTTCCATTGGAAAATATCAATTCTCTTTCTAAGGTAGCAAATAGTGGCCTTGAATCACTTTTGAATGTTATTTGTGAGACCTAGCCGTGCACATTAGAATGTGTATATGTATTTAAAATTTTTAAAGCCCATGAAGTTTCAGAAATTCTTAGATTCGCAGAGAATATCAGATAGAGTAATCTCTATTATATTAGAATGCTTTGTAAGTAAAGATGAATACTGTCTTTTTTAGCATTTTTAAAAACATAACTCTATTGGAAAGTGCATTTTGGTAGAGCACATATGATTTTTTTCTTTGTGGGGTGGGCTCCTTTGCAGGTTTGTAAGTGGCAGTCGTGATGGGACAGCACGTATTTGGCAATTTAAACGAAGAGAATGGAAGAGTATTTTGCTGGATATGGCTACTCGTCCAGCAGGGTAAGAGATCAAATTTGAAATATTACATAGATATAGCTAGAACATTTAAAGTTGTAAAGCTATATTACAGGTTGGTGTGACTCTCAGCCTATAAATGCATGTATCATAAACCATGTTAAAATGATCACTTTTCTGTAATAACTAGAGGTGCTTTTGGAGATGAAGATGTTGATTTTTATAAAATGAATTTTTGCCCTGTTTGAGAAGACCTGCTGCATTAATGATTCCCTTCAGTTCAGTTTTGTTAAGAGGAGGATGATAGTACTGTAAGAATAGCTGCAAGTTTTACTAGTTTTTTCAGAAAGCAGAACATATTATAATGTTCCGTCTGACACAGGGATGATGTGGTATATCCACTGGTTGTCTCCAGCCAAGAGAAGTTATACTACACGTTGTAACTGTTATTTTGGTTTTAATATTTTATCATTTTTCTCTGTTTGTATTTGTGTGTAGTAGTCTCGGAAGGGAGAGCAAAGTAGTTAGCAGGGAATGACAGCAACAGTAAAAGATGGCGAGTGAGCAGCATGGCACAGAGTTCCTGGATCCAGAAAGAGTTAAAGCCAGTAATATTTACTCAAGGTCATCTATTACTAAGGACTTAGGAGTGCTGGACTCCTGATTTTGCTGACTCCGTGCAGTGATTTTTGCCATCGTTCTTTGTTGGTTCAAACTATTCTTAATTACCGTGTTAAACAATAGTTAGTTATCCATGTTAATAAATGTAACCTATAAGAAAATACATTTAGGTTTTTGTCATATTGGTATTTTAATAAATAATATCAGTGTAAACAAATACTGCCTCCATCACTTTCAGCCAAAACCTTCAAGGGATAGAAGATAAAATCACAAAAATGAAAGTAACTATGGTAGCATGGGATCGGCATGACAATACAGTTATAACTGCAGTTAATAACATGACTCTGAAAGTTTGGAATTCTTACACCGGTCAACTAATTCATGTCCTGATGGTGAGAAAAAAAGACTAATTTTTATTTGGTATAAACTGAAGCTGATTGTAGAATAGAATATTTTCATTAAGAAATAAAGTCTTTTATATTATCTGAGATCTCTTACTTGCTGGCTGGGTAACAGGTCTTTGTGGGAGAATGGAAATAATTTTAAAATGCACTTAAACAGGTTTGGCTTGGAAATATAGATCTTGCTATTTTTTAGTATGTAGGGCTGGATCAGTAAATAATATTCTCAGGTTTCACCAAATGATAGCAAATCCCTGGACAGTGATACTAGCTCAGCTTTGTTATTATACATCGATAAATTTGAAGATTTTTACCACTTTAATAACTCTTAAAACTCATATTTTAGAAATGTTGTCCTGTTGGTGTTTGAGTTTTCTTTTTATCTTTTAATATTTGTAATGCTTTGCCACTTAAAAAATATTTCAGGGTCATGAAGATGAGGTATTTGTTCTTGAGCCACACCCGTTCGATCCAAGAGTTCTCTTTTCTGCTGGTCATGATGGAAATGTGATAGTGTGGGATCTGGCAAGAGGCGTCAAAATTCGATCTTATTTCAATATGGTAATTATCAGTCTCTTCATTTTATGGCTATTAAGACCTGGGGAGTTCTTGACACAGGTCCCCTGCATATCACAAAGGAAATCCATTTAAGAAACGGTTCAGACATTGTTTCCACTTTAAGTTTCAAAAAAGAGTTATTACTTATTCCATACTTCTATTGAGATACTAAATTTAAAAGAAAATTGATGTGCGTATTACTATACCTGTATATTGTGATAACTAGTTTAGTTTTTAAAATACTTTTAATAGTGAAACTTTGGTGAAAAACTCACAAGTATGAAAAGACAATATAGAGAAGAAAAATGTTTGGAAAACCATGTGAAGAAATTATAAATAAATATTTATATTGTGTTATTGTATTTCATCAGCAGTCCTCCAGTGCAACAGAATTTGATTCAAATATATCCATTTTAAAATTAAAACCAAAGCAACAGGTATTCTTGCCTTTTATCAAGTTATGGTATGTTAGGTATTTATTTGGGTTAAGCCCTTTTCCCTCCACATTTTGTTTCTTGTATAGATATTTAGCATATTTTGCTGAGTATTTGAATTGCAGTGGTTTAATACCACATACAACTCGTGCAGTGTTTCCACTCCTCTAACTACTGTATGAAGGCAAAAGCGCTCCGCTCCTCACATGCTGCTGTTGTGTATCTAGGCATACTTTTTTTTGTCTACTTCCTGTATATCAGGGCTGCCTTTCAACAAAGAAAACAAAAAGGAAGGCATGTGTTTCTACTATTTCAGCATTTTTAAATTAAAAAAAAAATCAATTATAAAAACCTCTAGTAATAAATCATAAAGCAATACAATTAGTAGTGTGTGGCCAGAATTATTTTGCAAAGAAAAACTATTTGACAAAAAACAGTCATTTGTAAAATATAATGGCTTGTGAAAAATTTCATAAAAGTGACACTACTTGATTGATAATCATAATAAAGTGACTTCTATGTAGTAAGCAAGCAGAATATAAAAGGAATTTTTATTAGTGAAGAAATTAACTTTAGCTGTTGTCGTGGATATGCCTTAGTGTACATAAGGTAAGATATACAATTGGTCAAATTCTTATTTTTCTAAAAAGACTGTTAATTATTTGGGGTACAAGTGTTAGTGATAGATGGATTTCCTTAGTGATTATGTGTATAGAGAAGAATTTTTAAAAAGCGAATCTTTAAATATGCTCGTAAAGAATTTTTTCTTTTCTCCTCTTCTGTCCTTGGCGTTTCTGATTTGCTTCTTTTTGGAACATCTCTGCTGAATTAGGAAATAAGTCATATCTCAGTTTGCCTTTATAGCTTCAAAAGAACACAAATTGTGGGCTATACATGTTAGTTTCATATTTTCAAAGGTCATTGATGTACTAGTAGAGTGTTTGGAGGGAAAGTGTTCTCTCATACTTGAATATTGCTTTCACCTTTAAGTTATAAAGGTGAATTTTTTCTCATCAGGTAAGTTGATCACACTAATATTCCACATTATCAGTAGATACAAAAATTGCAGCACCTTGAGATTGAAGTGACTTGCTCTTAGACCAATAAAAATTAGTGATATAACCAGGAGTAGAAGTCAGCCATATTATATGGTATGCTTTTTGAAATTAGGTAAGGGATTAGTTACATTACTGCCTTAAAACGTATTATTTGCTTAATAAGAGTTTTAGATAAAGCTATTTTCCTGTTCTTTCTATGAATAAGAGAGAGAAAAGCCTCTAAAGGGTGGAAGAAACAAATTTTTGTAATAGTAGAACTGGATGGTATCTATTGAATCTTCAAACTGTGAGAAAAACAAAACATAGACTAAAAAGGATTAAAAATATATCTTGCATTTAAAAAGCTAGAACATAAGCTACCCCTCATCACATTAAAATATAGATACTCACTTTAATTTTTTGCATGCTTTTTAATAGCTTCCAAAATCCTTCTACTTTGAAAATACTTAATACCTCATTTGGGTCTCATGAAAACCTTGTAATATAATTAGGGTAGATTTTATTGTTACTGGTTTTATGAATGGAGAAACTGTACAGAGATGAAGTGATTTGCCCAGGTTTACGTAAATCACAAAGCTATCATATGGGCATTTGGGGTTTAAACCCATGATTTTTGTCCCCTGTTAATGTGTTCTTAATGCTATCTCTAGTTGTGGTTGGTCATTACATACCTAATTCCCCAGCTATGTCCAGTTAGTGATATGTCCAGGGGGAAAATGTTTTCATAATGATAGTAACTTTGAGTAGATCTTTTGAGATCTTATTATGTAGCTTGATGATTTTTCTGTCTCTTAATTTACAAGTTACCTAAGTGCCCTACTTTTTGCTCTTCACTCCTTTGTTCATTTCATTGTTTTTTTGTTTTTTTTTTAATCTATAGGCAGATAGAAGATAAAGCATCCAGCATTGCTATTAAGAAAATAAAAACCATTTGAGGGAGAAGTAGAAGCTTGTGTTCACTGTCTGCTATCATGAATGTTGAGTTTTGGCTATAGTTATAACTATTTGGCTGTGTGTAGCTAATCAGTAAGTTTTTGAGTTACTAAAATAACATAGAAGTTGATCAAGTACAAATTCAATCCATGATATTAAATTGTACTAGTAATCATAAGTTCAATTTAATAAATACCTTTTGATCACCATGTAGAGGGATTCGTTATAGTATCTTGGATGGTTTAAGGATGAATAATTCTAGTGGAACATACCCCATTTCTAGACTAGAAATTGTAAAAGTTTACACAAAGTATTGAGATTAAGTAATATTTCATTTGAGTTTTTAGATTGAAGCTTATAAGTATTGAATAAATTCACTATTACACCTATGGCCAGAAAATAAGGAATGTAAACTGTACCTTTAAAAGAGCAAAAATTCTATATACAAATTCTTCAAAATACAGGTTTTTATCAAGTGTATTTTGAGAGTACTGCTTTAATATTAGTCTTTTTATGATAATTGAATTTTCTACTTGAAATTTATAATGCTTTGCGAAAAGTAATGAAATCATGTAACAAATAATAATTTTATGTTAATCAGTATTCACTGTACTTTTCTCACCTATTACAGAAATTAAAAATCTTTAAAAATTTTTTAGAATAAAAAATCTTGTATCTTCAGTGGTTTCAAAGGTTGAATGTTTTAAAAGTCCATGTTTGACGTATGGTAATTGCATTTTAATAGATTTATTAATAAGGTTAATAAATTTTAAAATATTTTGAAACATTAACATTTTATTGTAATATGGCACATGATATTCATCATTCAGATAAATTTTCTAATTCCTTTTTTCTTTTTCCTGTATCAAGTACAGTTTTTAAAATATTTTAGCACCACCTAAATCTGTAAACAGATAAAAAGATTTAAGATTGAGAGTTGAGATAAAAATATTTAATTTCTTGTATGCTTACATAATCCCCTAATTCATTTCATTTCAAAATCTTATAAATTCTCAACTTGCTGGTGGTGTTGTCTAGAAAAACTGATGGGGTTATTTTCCTCATTTTTATTGCTAGCTTTCCTCTTAATAGAGGATCTGAATGATAAAAGCAGTTGGGGGTGGGTGCTGGGTTTGTTTTTGTTACTTGGAAGAAGTGTATGATGAGATGGTATAACTCAGGGTATCAAATGGGATAGACAATACATGCTCCTTGCACTCCCCTGCCCCTCTGTTGTTTCATCTTTAACTAAAAATAAAATAACGTAAACTTTTAAAAGCGTTTGTTGGAAAAGCATAATATGTAAGGTGGAAGGCTCGAGCCTTTCTTTCCTCTTTTTTAATGAACCAGAGAAAGAAGCTAAAGAGAATATTGTAGAGGAGGTTGTGAACATAAGATAACTTTATTCTTTAAAAAAAAAAAAAGAAAAAAACCTAAATTCTAGGCCTTAAGCTTTACTTATTTACATTCGTCGACTACCTCTGTCAATTATTCATGTTTCAGCTGAATAGATCCTATATAGCTTGAGTATTCAGGGCAAAATTTGAGTATTTTGGAATATTTTATTGAAGACTGATAGTGTATATTAAGAATACTTCAAACTGTTGATGTATAGTTGAGCAAGCCCATGTTCTGTCTTTGGATGTGACAGGAGGTATCTTGTTTTGATAAGAGTTGTTCTAAATTCTAGTTAAAAGGCTGTAAACCTCCTATTAAATGCTAAGAGGCAGATAAATTATTTCACAGAATAACTTGAAAATGTGTGCAAACTCTCTGAACTAAAGTTGAGGGGTTTTGTATTATATTCCCCATACCCCCAAAAGAGGTAGGCAAGTTTAGAAGTTTAATACAACCATAAATGTTCCTAAAATACAAAGTTGTTTTTTATAGCCTTTTTTCCCTTTAAATTATCACAGTACAGCTAAGTTTTAACTACAAGTTTAATGAAATGAGTATTAACTTAATTTGAAAAGATATGAAAAGTGACTTTGAAATTTCTTAGTGTACTAGGCCATTTTATTATTAGGTAGAAAATAAAGATGTTTAGAGTGGGATTTGTAGCTTTCCTCCTGTCTCTGGCACTTTTGCTTTATCTTTTCTGCTCTCTTTTCTCTATTTCTATTGTTCTAGCTGTGTCTGTCTGTCTGTCTCTTTCTCTCCATATCGTTCTATTTCTGTAATGTTATTCAAAGCTCTAGTTTGTTGCCTTTTGTCTGGTTTTGATTTTAATTGAAGAGTACAGTGTCTCTGGCTAGAAAGCAATTTTACTGAATTTGATTTTTGCTTTGCTTTTGTTGTTTCATGGGTAAATTCCAAATAACAGTTTTCATTTATTTAATTAAATTTTCCTTATTTTTTGTAATTGTTAACCTTTCTTTTACTTGAGATTTTTAAAAAATGTTCCAGTGTCCACTAATCCAGAACAATATATTTCTCCTTGCAACGCTCCAAACAAGCAGAGGCTGCCAATCCGCCACTCAGAATTTTTGCACATGCATACTTCTGACATGAACATGTTCTCAGTGTGACCTCTAGTTTAGTTTTGGACAATTGTAGCTGCATGTATCTAGGAAAGGGAGAAAGAAGCTCGAAATAGGTATATCTTGTATCGTGTTCTCTTGTGAACCAAGATTTCAAGACCTTTCTTTCTCTTCCTCTCTCTTCCTCCATCTCTCTTTCTCTTTCCTTTTTTTTTTCTTTCTCTCCTTCCCTCTTTCGTTCCTTCCCTTTTATCTCATTACCTATCTATCATCATCTAACAAGATGTCATATACCTGCACTCTGTTTGTTAAAAGGATTTTTCTGATGCTTCCATTCTTTGTTTCAGCCTCTCTGCATAAGAAATTACCTTCAGTCTTCTGATTATAAACTTCAGTTATTGTCATTTTCTTTCAGGTTTCTGGGGTTCTTTAGATTCTGTCTGTCTCTTTCTCATCTATATCTTGATATCAAAAACATATCTCAGTATTTGTTGCCATGAATCTGAGCTTGTCATACTATATTATATTTGGTGAATTACTTTTTTATGTAGTAATTCTTTGACATGTTCCATGAGTTGCTATCAAAAGGATATTTTGAGATTTGATAGTTATAAGGGGAAGTATGTAAAATTACAGAATGTAAACATGCAGGTGAAAACATTTTGATTAGCAGATACTTGAGTGATTTTATACATAAACACAAAATATGGGAAGAGTAAGACGTGGTCCTTTTTTTATTTTTGTTTTTAATCCAGCTTGCAGTTAAGTTGGGGAGATAAAATATACCTGAAAAGATAAGTATGGCCAAATAGTTTGAAATGGTAGCGTGGCATATGAGAAAAGATAATTGGTATATCTAAGGATGTAAGGATAACTTCAGGGTGGATGGTCAGAGGAGGAAGAATTGGAATTATGCCTTGAAAAATAAATAACAATTGTGTCAGAAGATAATTTTATAAGTAAGAGGAATATTATTTAAATAGCCAAATAAGAAATGTTAAGGCATGTTCATAGAGTAATTTGGAAAGTTTTTCTGGAATAGACTTTGAAAAATGGGTGATAAAATGAAAAGCATAAATTGAAGTGGCTTGTTGGTACCCTCAAATTACTTGTAAACATAAAGAGTAGTTAACCTAGTGGGGGTTTTGGTGAATTACTTTATATTCTAGAAACAAGAGAAAAATATTTTGGTTGCCAGTGGTAGTGTTTCAGGTATGAAATTGGATAGGTGGGGGAGATCTGCTTTCATCAGTGAAATCATGATGAAACATTGTAGCGACAGGTAGTAAATTTGTGAAAGAAAAACATACATAGGACTTGGTGTTCTGTGATGATAGAAGGATTAGAGCTGGAGAGTGACAGAAACTTTAATAAATGTGTTAATAAGAGTATTGAGCCTAGGTGATCTTGACAACAGTGATACTCTTGATGGAAATATGAGAGATGTGAAAGAAAACTGATTTTTTTAATACGTTTATTGTGACGTAGTGTTGGACTTTTTGTGGAAGTGGACAGCCAGCACTTGGAGATAGACTACTTGGAGAGGCTAGTTGTAGAGAAAAAGAAATGTAGTCTTCCGTGTAGAAAGATGTCTACCTCCTCATGGAGATAGAGAGGACAGTGTAGAGGGCTTAAAACTAAACATTTAGAAATACAGTTGACCCTTGAACAACATTGGCTTGAGTTGTGCAGGTCCACTTACATGCGGATTTTTTCAATAGTAAATACTATAGTACTACCCAGTCCGCGGTTGGTTGAATCCACGGGATGCCGATACAGAGGAACTGCGTTTTTATGGAGGACTGGCTATATAGTTATATGTGGATTTTTGACTGTGCCAAGGGTTGGCGCCCCTAACCTCCTTCATTGTTTAAGGGTCAACCTTAGTCATGTTTAGCAGAATGGAGAAGAGATTGCAATCTCCAGAAAGTGTGTTGGGAAGACACCATGCTATGTCAGAGAGGCCAAAGGAGGAGAATCAGTTTCAAGGAGGACTTGATTAATAGTATTACTTCCCTCAGAGAAATCAGAATATGGGTAAACAAAATGGTGTTAAATTTGAAGATGAGTTATTTATTTTGGTAATACACTTTCCTTTTGATGAACGTTAGAGTTGATTCTTCAGAATCACTTTTATATATCTACTGGTTTTATTAAGTCAGTTACAACAGTTTCCTTTTTTATATAAACTTATTTGTCTTGGCACCATTTATTTTCAATAGCTATCTTTAATTCATATGTAATAATGTTACAATTAAAGAATTTTCAATGTTAAAGTAAACATTTATTTAGGAATAATCTTTTAAAGTAACTTGATGACACCTGGACTGTTGGAGTGTGGATAGCTTCCCTTAAGATATATTCTTGGTTTACATTGTTACTATAGTAGTAATTAGAAGGTGACCTAAGCATATTTTAACCATAGGTATGACAGTGTCTATCTCCAGTATCTAGTGTACATTCTTAATTAAGTTTTATTTTCCCCCAGGTTGATAAGCTTTAAAGGTTCTTTATACATAAGGAAGACTTTCTAAGGGTAATTCTTAGCATAAATTTAGTTTCTCAGCTCTTTTATTCTTGGGATATGAATCTATCCGATAAAATTATTAGGATATTTTGAAAGGTTCCTAATTTGAAATTGCTGAGTATTTTCTAGGTGAGATACTTACTCCCTTCTAATCAATGGTATATTTTAAAAAATGAATGAGACCGCAAAATTGACCGTGGTCATAGACTTGGAATAATTCCATAAAAGGATGATTCTGCCTAAGAAAGCCAGTATTTTTAAGCATCCTGATTTGTGTTGAGTTCCTTTAGGAGTACATACTTCTCATATTCATCTCTATGTGTGTTCCTCACAATTGATGTAATTTAGACCCTATAATTTTAGTCTGCATTCTGGTGCTTTTAGCATACCTCATTTTCAGATTGTCCAGTTCTTCCAAAAAAGGCTTCCTGAATATTAGGTGTTAGGATTTTGGAAGTGGGTAGGACTCTAGTGATCATTGAAGTGACCTTTATCATTTCCCAGAAATATTAAGTGATTTACCCATTACTAGAGGAGAGGTCTCTTCAGTCCTAGGTGTCACTCTTCTGTCTCCTTTAATTATTCATCTTTCTACTTCACAAGAATTATATTAGAAGTTGTGGATTGTATTCTGCCTTGAAAGGGGTACTAGTATTCTTCATTAAATATGACAATTCTATCATCATCAAAGCTCTTAATTCATAAGTTTTTGCATTGATTTTATTTTTTCCAAGTTCAGTGTAAACTTCTAAACTAACAAGATTGTGCTGCTCATTTCTTGGAAATATTTCTAGAATTCTTCAGTCAGTATGAGAATTTTCCTACAAAGGAGTGATTATTTTAACTTGTCTGGTCTTTTCATCTCTTAACTTTAAAAAACAAAACAAAATAACCTTATCACAGTCGCTGAATGTATTTTTCTATTTTCTTTTAACTCCTATTCTTCTTGAAATTTTTACACTTATTAGTGAATATTAATTACCTCATGGATTTTCTCAGCTTTCCTTACTGTGGGTTAGCAAGTATGAGTTTTATTATGTGGTCTTTGTTTACATATGTCCCAAATAATGTTTAGCAAGCATACTTGATATTATTAGGGAAACAGTTCATCTAAAATTCACTGATTTTGAAAATTTGTTATTATTCATTTCTTTCTATTTTTAAACTTACTAGAGCATGCTATAAGTACTAGCATAAGTTATGTACAATATTAAATTTTATGTTGACTTTTTCTGTTGAGCATTTAATTTTATGATAGGTTCATATACCTTTTTATCTAAATGTATTTTTTAATTGAAGTGTAGTTGATATATAATATATATAGGTGCATATAACTTTAATATGAATAGAAAGGATATTTTCTTCCTTTTAGTTTTTGAACGTAAATCTCATTGCTTTCTAGTTACACATGCATATTCAAATAGTGCCTTCATTATTAAATTTTTTCTTTAAGAATTCTTAGTTATAAATATTCTGACCCTGGTTTACGAAGATGAAATCCTTTTCAGAGAGAAGTATTTAACTATTTTTAATGGTTGGCTTAGTTAATTATAGCATAAATCATAAAAATAGCTAGGGTATATTTAGCTATATAGGAAAGTAAAATATTTTCCTACTTTGTATCAACTGGAAAGGCTAGACAGCATTTTGTAGTTAGGGCTGTTTATTATCTGAGGAGCTTTTTCTGAAGATAAAGTTGGCATTTTACATAGTAAGGTTATGGGCACCTTTTCTAATTGGTTTGTAAGTAAAGCAGATCCATTGTCTTCTTTAATGAACAGTTAATCCAAATAATGTACTTTTGAAATACACTTTCATATTCTCCATATAAAAGTCACTCTGGAGTTATGCAAATGGCTTATACCAAGAGAATTTGTACCATCCTGCCATATTCACAGTGGCATGTGTTATTGTATAGCAACACAGTGATCTTCAATAGGATTGCTATTTTTTCTTTGCTTTTTTAGAGCTTTAGAAGTTCTGCCTCTCCCAAGTATTCTCTCAGAGATCTTCTACCAACTGTAAATGTGGCAACATTGGTAGGTAGCATGGGTATAGGGTTGATAAATCCTCACCACCACTCCCCCGCCTGCCACCTCCCCAAAAGAAGAATGTAGAGCAAGATTGTCTAAACATTATATAAAGGATCCATGCTTATGAACATCCATCAGACACACTTTGGCATCGCTGAGTCAGACTCTCAGACCTCTTCCTCCGTTCTACCGTATACTTAGAGTTGTAAACTTAGAATAGTATTACAGTTCTGGGAGCATTTATTATATTAAATGTATAAAGTAGTTGGGTTTTTTTTGTTTTTTGTTTGTTTTCTCTGTCTCGAGTGAATTGAGGTAAATAAAACATTTAACAACACATGGCCAAGACACTTTTAATTCTTTGGTCTTGAGTTTTTTATGTAAAATTCTATATAGAGGTAAACTTTGTTCATGTGATTAGGTATTATAACAGTTCATGTAACTTTTTATTTCCCTAGACAACACTGAAAAATAGAGATGTGAATCCTGACATTTCTGCTTACATTCTTTCGTTTTTGGAAAATACGAAGCTATATAGGTACTAATGCCCTTAGGTTAATCTGGAGAAGTAGTTCTTTCTTATTTTTGAATAGTTTTAAAGTAGACTTGAAATCAGTTCCCTTTCTCTGTTATCTTATCCTCCAACTTTCTTCACAACCAAGAAATGATCCTGTTTCACTTACTCATTTTCTTGCTTTTATGTTATGTCTTTTAGTGTATTAGACGTTAGATTACTTCACCAGTTTTCTTTCATGTGATTAAATTTTAAAGAAAGTTATTCTTATTTCTTTTCCATTATTATCACCGTTCAAAACAGCATTAATAAACACCTGTGTGCTCATTCCTTCTTTTCAACAAGCCAAAGGAAAAATTAGTTTTCTTTTTGAGGTAATCCCATTTGTGGTACTATATAAACTTCTTAGGCAGAGCCCTTTCTTTTAGAACATTTTCTCTTTTGACCAAAATGCAAACCTTCCTTGAGGAAATCAACTGTTCTTCAAAATTTTAATTTCACTTCTGTACTTGGTGAACTGTACATTCATCACTGTGCCATATTTTTAACACTAAAGGAAGAAAATGACCACTTCTCTCTTTTCCAAGCATTTACTGGGATATTGGGATATTACTAATAAAACCAATTTGTTCTAGATCAGTGGATACCGGAACAGAGAGGAGGTATTTCTTACCTGATAATGTGTGTGTGTTCCGATTCTGCTAATCCAGAAATCCAGTCACATTTGTTGAAAATCATCCTTAGTTGTTATTTGTTAGGGAGTCAACTCCCTATTTTAGTTGTTTTCTGAAATTCAGTCCCTAGTTGTGCTTTAGATAGGGTAGAATTTTTACCTCTTTCAGAACACTGCTAAAGAAGTTTTCAACTGGAACATAGTCTGAAGAAGCACTGAGAGCAAAAAAATTCAGAGTGGTGATTGGCCACCTCTGTTTGATTGACAGGTTGCAGGGAGAAACCCATTCGTTCTGGATTAATGGAACTGGAAAACAGAAAACAATTATCAGGTAAAAAAAACCTTTTCTTTAACCTTTGAAATTCACCATTTAAAAAATGAGTCAGACCATCAAGGGAATTTATTACCAAAAAGAAAAATCTAGTGTCTTGTGAGCAGTGATCTCTGGCTATTACTTGAAGAGTTACCCAAAAATCGCTACAGTTACTCCACATTGTCAGCCTTTGCTGAAAGGGCTTGATTAAATGCAGATAAGACGGACTGTAAGGCGCAATTAACATTTTAAATCTGGGTTAAAGACATGAAGCAGAACTATGGGTGGGGGAGAATGGTGGTGTTTTATTTCCTGACTTGTGTCTGGTCTATGGATAAAGATAATACGTTGTTTTTCAAGGCTTTTAATCTGGCACTTTTCATGAATATTCACAAATTTTGTTACTATACTGTGTTTGTTATATCTTCACTTCATTAGGATATATACTTACGTATCTTTTATCATAGAATTTTAGTAACAATAGTGACCAGCCAGTTCTTTATATTTTAATGGCAGTTTTCTGATTGTTGGTTAAATACATTTCAGATTGAAGGCCAAGGACATGGTGCAGTATTTGACTGCAAATGCTCTCCTGATGGTCAGCATTTTGCATGCACAGACTCTCATGGACATCTTTTAATTTTTGGCTTTGGCTCCAGTAGCAAATATGACAAGGTAGAGTACAATGACTATATGTCTTCTCCTTATAGTTGTTTGTTTGTTTGTTTTTAAATCCATAGATGTTTAGGGGTTGTATTTTGGGGAGGGAAGTGATAATAATCTTTATATTTCAGAAGAAATAACCTTTTACTTAGCCTGCCAGAAAGGTCTAGATTGCAGTTTTTAGGTTGGGGTATATAAGATGGGTGTTGGAGATGTCCATAGAGAGGGATTCGTTGAAATTATGTAAAATGTTTTACTTATATGGAGAATATGCATTTGTCTGGGGTACAGTTCTGTGGCTTTTATGTGGTTCTCAAAAAAATGTATGGACTACTGTGATGGTAGTTAATATTTTTAAATATTAAAGACCCTATCTGAGATTAGTGACTAAAAGATTTAAATGGTTTATTTGTGGTAGAGTTGTTTAAAAGGTTATCATAGTAAAAACTGAAGAGTTCAGGTTTAAGAAATTCCAGATTAAATGATAAAATTTAAAGTTACAGATGTGTCAGGTATGAGTTCATGTTAATAATTTTTATATTATTTCAGAAATTTTAGAGAAAATGCTTATTCTCTTAGAAAATCATGTCATTAATTTTTTACATTATTATTATATAAACCATGCTTACTGTATACTTACGGATTTTCTTAAATTGTATGAGTGGTTTCATTAAAGAGTTTAATTCAAAGAATAAATTGATTTCTCGTTGCAAAGTGCTAAAACAAATAATTACCATATTTAGTAATTTTAAAGATAAGATAAAGCATGATAGCCCTGGGAAAGTCAAAGTACTGCTGAAAGATTTATGCCTAGATTTAATTTTACCATTTAATTTGAAATTATGTAACTTATTTTTAATGTTTTTTTAATTCTTTTTATGAATATAGTCTCTTTCTATTCCAGGGAATCTTCAAAGCAGCTATTTTTCTTTTTCTTTTTCTTTTTTTTTTTAACGTCTTTATTGGAGTATAATTGCTTTACAGTGGTGTGTTAGTTTCTGCTTTATAACAAAGTGAATCAGTTATACATATACATATGTCCCCATATCTCTTCCCTCTGGTGTCTCCCTCCCTCTCACCCTCCCTATCCCACCCCTCTAGGTGGTCACAAAGCACCGAGCTGATCTCCCTGTGCTATGCGGCTGCTTCCCACTAGCTATCTGTTTTACGTTTGGTAGTGTATATATGGTATATATGTCCATGCCACTGTCTCACTTTGTCCCAGCTTACCCTTCCCCCTCCCCGTGTCCTCAAGTCAAAGCAGCTACTTTTCTAATCATAAAATTTAATGTAGAACATACAAAGATTTATTTACAGTTAATTCAAGAAAATATTCTTTTATATTATTGTTTAATACCATGATTTATATTAAAATGTTTGCCTTCCATTAGAAATCTATAATGATAAATTTTTCTTTGTCCAATCTTTTATGGGCCTTTCTTTTTATAGATAGCAGATCAGATGTTCTTTCACAGTGATTACCGGCCCCTCATCCGTGATGCCAACAATTTTGTGTTAGATGAACAGACGCAGCAAGCACCTCATCTCATGCCGCCGCCTTTTTTGGTTGATGTCGATGGTAACCCTCATCCATCAAGATACCAGAGATTAGTTCCTGGTCGTGAAAATTGCAGGGAGGAGCAGCTCATCCCCCAGATGGGGGTAACTTCCTCAGGTAGATGCTCATTTTAAGTCCATGCTAAATCTTCCTTTTCCTGTTGAAATCTTATAAAATTGATAAGTGGGTAGAACTTTGTTTTTAATTGTTTTGAACAAATGAGAAGTAAAATGATATTTATACTTCTTTAAAGTTCTTTGAATAATGCTTAAGTATTGCAAGGCAGTTAAGAAGCATTGGAGGTTTAAAGCAATAATTTTGGTCTGTATCTATTTATAACCTTCTGAGGACTAATAGGGTAAGTCTGTATTTGGTATGAGATGAGTCAGTTCATTTGTTTATTCATTCAGTAGCATACATTGTGAATCTCCTCTGTCGCTGGCACTTGCTAAGCTGCGGTATTCAGCAGTGAAGTAAACAGATGCAATCCTTGCTCTCGTGGAGTGAGTTAGATTAGTAAACAGTTGTAAACAAATACATAGTTAAAAATGATGATAAATTATTAAAGCGAATAATAATAGTATGATGTGAGAGAGAGAATAAGACTAGATAGCCTAGGGGACTTCCCTGGTGGTCCAGTGGCTAAGACCCTGCGCTCCCAATGCAGGGGGCCTGGGTTCAATCCCTGGTCAGGGAACTAGATCCCATGTGCCGCAACTAAGAGTTCGCATGTGGCAACTGAAAGCTCCTGCATGCAACAAACGAAGATCCCATCCCGCATGCCGCAACTAAGACCTGGCACAGCCAAATAAATAAATAAATAATCATAATAATAATATAGTAATAAAAGACTAGATAGTCTGTTCACGTTAACGATTGTTTTAAGAAGTGATCAACTTTTAAAAGTTTAAGAAAAGTAAAGATAGGAATGAAAAGTGATGCTGTTTTGGAGGGTGAAGTAATGGAGGGTGAAAGTTGAATTAGTTGAAGAATCGAATGGGAGTTGAAATGGAGTCAGGGTCTACAGGCTTCTTCCCTGCTTTTGGCAAGAAGAGTAGCACTAATTTATTAAGTGAAAATAATGGAAGGACTGTAAAGGAAGTTAAACCAGTTTTGCAATTATGAATCTTTGTTATATTTTAGACTAGGAAAATGTTTATGAAAATAGTTTAGGTTCTCGACTAGCATAAATGGGCAAAACTTCTAAGTAGATATGAAGGACATATATGGGATGTAATATATAATGAGTTAACTTTTAAATAATGAATTCAGATTCTGTAAGCAGCACAGAAAAATCAATCATCTCTTATTTTCTTAAAGGATTGGGCATGTGAAATTATAATGAAGAATCTAGAGTATGTGAAACTAAAATGTTTCAGTACGTGGACACAGCATGAACTCAATCTAAGAAAAGGCAGGATTTGAGAAATCTAGGCAGGCGTTCAGATTAGAGAATTCACAATTGTTAGAGAAGTCTTGGTCATAGGACTGAAATTAAGATAAATGTCTTCATTCCCTTAGTGGGGAACTGGCAAGACTCAGATCTTTCCCAGGTCTCAGTCAGGTACCTAGGCTGAGCTTTCAGGGACAGGGAAATAAGAAAAGGACTCATTTATTAAAATATCAGCGCTACTTAATTATCGTGATTATTCTTCCCTTCATTTAACAGTTTTTAAAGGGCTTTCATAAATAACACTCATTTAATCCTTTTATCTGTGGTATCCCAATTCTAAAAATTGAGAAAATGAAAATTTAACAACATTATGTCTTGTTCAAGTTAAAGTACACGGAATCATAGGGACTCAAATCCAGCTCTGACTCCCAGTGCATTGTTCTTTCTTCCATGCCAAGCTGCCCTTAGAGTAACAAGTGGACTTGATCTTGAAAATGAAAGACACCAGTTATAGTATTGGGGTACAAGAGAACCCAGAGCAATAATTATGGCTTCAGAGTGAGTCACAGAATTTTTAAGTGTTCTAGTAGTTCACAGAATTCAGGGTAAATATCATTTCCTTCATTATTTTTGACTCGCCAGGTACAAAAATAGAACAAAAGAAAAATACTTTTTGAAAAAACTTTAGCATCATTTCTAATTATATTTCTATTTGCAAATCTAGATCTGTAGTAAAATTCTTTTGGGGAAATAGAGTTAGGTAAACATACATGTTGGATATTGTAATAAGTTGGGTTTGAGTGCAGTTTTGTTATATCTACACTGAACAATACACTTTAAATGTTTTCTCAGTTGTAAACTTGAGCTATATCAGATTCAAACATGAGATGTTTTCTCTCCAGTATACCAGGAAATAGGCATCCATAGGCATTTTAATTTTTACCTCTGTTCACTTTTACCACTTTCTAGCTTTGTGACCTTGGTCAAGTTATTTTATCTCATTGAATTTTAGTTTTCTCTTAAGAAATGAAATAACCTTATGTGCTTAATACACGTAATTTCCTCTTTTCTTATACCTTCATACTACTACTGCTTCATTTCAGAATATACTTTGTATCTTACTAACCCACTCTAAAAGTCTGATCTCATCGAGTCCTTGCTTACATTCCCACACACCCGATATTAATTGCTGTTTTCTCTCCTCTTGTGGCAATGCCTTTCATATATCTCATAACATACATTTTCTTATTTGTTCAGCAGGATTGAGCACCTTTATATGCCTAACATTGTTCTAGATTTAGAATTAGAATATTAAGATGGATAACACAATTCATGCTTTTGAAGAACTAAGTAGTGGGCTTCCTTTCTGTATGGGGCTGAGTACTAAGGTATGTACACAGTCGGACCTCCGTGTTCCTGGATTCAGCATCTGTGGAGTCAACCAACCCGTGTAGAAGATATTCGGGAAGAAAACTCCAGAAAGTTCCAAAAAGCTAAACTTGAATTTGCTACTTGCAGGGAACTATTTACATAGCATTTACATTGTATTTACCATTTACATAGCATTTCATTGTATTAGGTGTTTCAGGGGTAGTCTGGAAAGATTTCATGTAGGAAATATGGAGATGCCATTTCTCTTGGTGCTTGAAGGATGTTAGCATTTATCACATTTGTACTTGAAGTGGTCAAAAGCTCCAAAGCATAAAGGTGTATATCCTATTAGGAGAGTAAAAGAGTCAGGTAGTCTCATATCACTGGTGTGGGTGAGAATTGATGTTGGAAAAGCAGGATGGGTTCAGATACACCAAGTTCCTCCCTACTTCAGAGCTTTTGTACCAGCTCTTACCTTCTGTCCAGAGTGTATTCTAGCTCTTCACATGAGTGACTAATTCTTCTTTTTCTTCAAGTCTCACTCAAATGCTTCCTTTTCAAAGTGGGCTTCTTTGACTTTTCTGACTCACCATAGGTAGTTCCCATTTCTCTCCTTCCCCATTTTCTCTATCTCATCACCTTCTTTATGTTGACAACATTTTTTCACAATCTGCATTTGTGTATGGGTTTATCATTCAATTTCCCCATTAGAATGTTAGCTCCCTGATGGTCAGGGACCGTGATGTATCTTATTCACCACTGGATCCTCAGTTTCTTGGCGTAGTTCCTAATACATAATGGGCACTCAAGAATTTGATGAATGAAGCAGTAAAGCTTTTTGAGAAAGTGGGTAATCAGATTTGCCTTTTTTAAAAGAAGATCTAAGATGAAATCCTTCTTTTGCCACTTACTAGATATATGACTTTGAATAGTTATTTTGATTTTCTTATCCATAAAGTGGAATTAATAATACCTGTGGGATTGTGGTATTGTAATGATTATGGGAGTACCTGAATCATGGTAAACACTAAGTAAAAGTTATGTCATCATCATCATCATTATTTTTAATGAAGATTGAAGGGGGCATGTTTCCTTTTTTTTTTCTCTCTCTCTCTCTCCCATCATTCACAGTTGCTCATTTTAGGTCTTACTCAAGCAGAATTTATGTTTAATTCTGGACTCAAAGTGAGGTTGATAAGTAATATGGTTTGAAGTATCCTTAGCATTTTTGTGGTTTACATAGGACTGAACCAAGTTTTAAGTCAGCAAGCAAACCAGGAGATCAGCCCACTGGACAGTATGATTCAAAGACTGCAACAGGAGCAAGACCTGAGACGTTCTGGTGAAGCAGGTATCAGTAATACCAGCCGTTTAAGTAGAGGTAAGCAGTGATTCTTAAGTGAAATATTTAAAAAACTGAAGCAGTCTAAACCTACAGCAGTAGAGAAGTGATTAAACAAATATGGTAAATCCATTACATGAAATATTAGGCTGCCAAAATGATCATGTTTTTGAAGAGTATTTAATGACCTAAAAAAATATTCTTAATATAAGGTTTCAAACTATGGACAATGAGTTTTTTAATGTATATATTCTTCCAAATTTCCTATAATAAACGTGAATAACTTAGAAACATGTTAAAAATAAATTTATTCAATTATTTATGGAATACATTCAAAGCCACATTCTCGAACATCTCACCATCCTTGTTGTTGTATATTATTAAACTTTAGAGAAAATTTAAAGCAAATTTATGAACCATAAATGTCCTTGGGTTTGTGTCTGTTTTTGCTTCTTATATAGTTTTCCCAAAAATACACAGTGGGCAATTTTTTTTAAGTAATATTAGGTTTTACATCTTTGGAGCTTAACAGTCCATAGTCATGATTCATTAACTTATCTAGTCAACTGAATAACCACGTTCTGTTTTCATTAAGCTTTTGCTTGTGGTTTAGCTCCTAATTTGGTGATGTGATTATTTGCCACAGCACTGTGAAGTTTCATGTGGAAGATAGTATGGATTTTTTCCCCCTGGGGTGGTTGGGTGGGTGTGTGTGTGTGTGTGTGTGTGTGTGTGTGTGTGTGTGTGTGTGTGTCCTGTTAGAAGCTAATGGAGAAGTGTCTCTAAATAGAACTTACTGTATTAATTTTTTCACTTAGGCTCTACAAGTTCTACCTCAGAGGTTCATTCACCACCTAATGTAGGACTGAGGCGTAGTGGTCAAATCGAAGGTGTACGGCAAATGCATAGTAATGCACCAAGAAGTGAAATAGCCACAGAGCGGGATCTTGTAGCTTGGAGTCGAAGGGTGGTAGTACCTGAGCTATCAGCTGGTGTAGCCAGGTAAGGAAGGGGAATTATGAATTGTTAGGTACCACAGTTGTTTGTATTCATTTTGAATTACAGTCTTCTGAGTGCCTTTTTAGCTCTAATTTGTTTTAAATTTATCTGCGGAGCTAATGTTTTAAACTCTTCATGACTCTGGAGAAAAGTTAAATTTCAGTATATGTCCCTTTCTGGGATGATTCATATAAATGATATGGGGGGAGTGTTAAGGTGAATGGGGGGGGATTATAAATTTGGCTTGAACAAATACGAGATTTTACTGAGTAGCATATTTAAATCTTGGTTTGTCTTGTTTAACTGTATCTTAAAACACATTCATAGTTTGTTATAATTTAGTTTTTTATGGATTTTACTAGTCATTCAGACCACATCATTCAGAGGCATAGTGAAAATACATTATATTATTTATTGGTAATAGATTATATAAGTATTTTTAAATAATTCTTTTTTATACTTAAAAGTATACATATGTAAATTTAAAAGTATTGATTTTATGTAATCCTATTCTCAAGGTCATTGCTATGAGGGACGTTTATATCCAATTCCTTTTGATTCTTTATTAATGAAATACTCATGAATGAGGTCCATATAAGCCCCAACTAATACTGACTATATATTATAATACTGTACTATAATAAAAAACATAGGAAGATCAAATTTGATTTTAGGATTTCCTAGTTCTTAAAAGATAAGAGTAATTATATAATTAAAAATATTTGTAATCTGAATATTTATATATATTATGCTTTTTTGATTGGACAACACCCAAATTTGTGTTAGGTTTTAGGATTATGCACCTAAAGCTTGAATTTGAACCATAACTTTATCTGATGACAAATACACCCAGATGTTCTTAATAAGAAATTAACTCTCTTAGTATATTTTTAGCTGCGTTCCTGTCTACTTTTTAATTCTAATGTTAAGGTTTGAAGAGGGTGCAATAAATAATACCCATCATTTTAAAAATAGTTCTGAAGGAGTAAAAAATAACACAAAAGAGTAAGACAGGAAATGAGAATATTTTATTATTCATACGGCTGTGAAGAACATGACTTTTATCTGCATGAATGTGCGCTTCCTAATACTGAACCCCAACGAAAGGTACCACTGGGCCACGGTATTTCTCCTCATGTGAGGCAGCTGGTTTGCCTCTTTAAAGTGCAGAGAAGAATGTATACATGGCAAACGGGGCATAGAACTGGGCCATGCTAAGCTGGATTTTCCTTCTAGAGCATCCTAATTAATTAGTTCACTCCTCCTACCCTAGAGAAGAATGAGTAAGGAGGTGAACAGAGTCCAGGAGTGGGTTGCTCGTTGGTGGTGGAGGTCCCTGCACACGGAACAGTGGGGAAGATTTGTTTCTCTCCAAATATTCGTCACCTTTTTATCTCTTTTTCTTTGAGCTTGACCATTGAGCATATGGTCCAGCGAGGCTGTGGCCATTACTTCAAAGGATATTCACCCTTCCTGGAACTTTGCATTAAAATTAAATCCAATCCCATAGCCAACAAAGGATTAATATCTATTATATATAAAGAACTCTCAAAACTCAGCAGTAAACAAAGCAATCCAGTTAGAAAATTGGGCAAAAGCTATGAACAGACATTTCATCAAAGGGTACATACAGATGGCAAATAAGCACATGAAAAGATACTCAACATCATTAGCCATTAGTGAAATGCAAATTAAAACTTCAGTGCAATAATCTTTGTACCTATCAGAATGGCTGAAATACAGTGACAGCACCAAATGCTGGGAAGGGTGTGGAGAAACTGGACCCCTCCATGCATTGGTGGGGATGTAAGATGGTGCAGCCACTCCAGAAAACAGTTTGGCATTTTTTTCTTAAAACCTAAACATAAGACTATCATGCGATCCATTGATTGCACTGTTTGGGGATTTATCCCAAAGAAATTAAACTTATTTTCACACAAAAACCTGTACGCAAATGTATAGCAGCTTTATTCGTAATAGCCAAAACCTAGAAGCAACCCAGATGTCCTTCAGTGGGTGTATGATTAAACAAACTATGGTATATCCACACCACAGAATAAGACTGCATTAAACAGGAACAGCCTGTTGATACACAACTTGATTGAATTTTCAGGGAATTATGGTGAGCAACCAATCTCAAAGGTTATGTATTAATCCATTTATGGACTACTCTTGAAATGACAAAAGTATAGAGATGGAGAACAGATTAGTGGTTGCTAGACATTGTGGGGAGGAAGGACTGAGGAGGAGGAGAAAAAGGTGGATATGATCATTAAAAGGGCACCGCAAGGGATCTTTGTGGTAATGGAAATGTTCTTTCTGTATCTTCACTGGGGCGATGGATACACAAACGTACACATGTGATAAACTTGGAGAGAACCAAATACACACACAAACACAGACACATGAGTGGAAGTAAAACTAGGGAGTTCTGAATATCAGTGGGTTGTATCAATATCCAGATCCGGGTTATGATGTACTGTAGTTTTGCAAGATATTACCATTGGGGGAAGCTAGGTAAAGGATACAAGGAACCTCTTTGTATTATTTCTTAGAACTGTATGTGAACCTACAGTTATCTCAATAAAAAAGTTTAATTTAAAAAAAAATTAAGAACAAACAAAATTAAATCCAAGGGCATTCTTTTCACAAGATTCAAGTTCACTCATTTCTATTCAGAATCATGACCAGCCACATTAGAGATTCTGCAATTAAGTATAAAATGACAACATTAATATACCCAAGTAATAAAATATCAATATTATAGAGCTCTTCCAGGTTCGAATTTTAACTCCCTTCCAAATGTGATATCTCCAGGGAAAAATTAAAGTTCAAAGATTAAATACCCTTCCAGTTCAAAAACCTTAAAGTTTTAAGGAATTAAAATTTTTTAAGAATTGTGTTGTCCTTGTGAGTTCAGGTTCCATGAAATTAAAGTTCACAGTTAATGTTCCTCAAAACTTCTGTTGCTCAAATTCAGCTTCATACCTGGATAGAGTTGAAGTTTTTTCAGTGGCTGAAGCCTGACCTGCCTTTCACTGGAGAGAATGTAGTTCTTTCAGGGCTTCGGGAGTTAATGTTAGTTCTACCTCAAGGGTCTGTTGTGCCTTATTTTTTTTTTTTTAATTCCAGCTATCTGTATGGCACATAAGATTATCACAGCATAAGCCCAACACTGACATAATTTTTGAAGAATAAATAAATTCTGTTTTTAATCCTTGGAGCAGTTACTTTAGGAGTAACTGTGTTCCCAGATCCTAAAACTTTATTTGCCTAATACTATAGTAGAAACGTAGTATCTAGTTCAAGTGGACAGAGTCTGTCTTTCCAGTATTCCAGTCATTTAATGCTCAATGTCCAGAGCTCACAATCTATGAAATTAAACTCAGAAATCTTTATCACATGCCTCATCTGAAAAGAAGGCATCAGGAGTAACATCCCCTCTCTGATACCTAACATTCCCTTTGGGGAGAAATCAGTTATAAACATTATAGATTATATGTGGCTTTTAATTCTCTTTCAGTAGGCAAGAAGAATGGAGAACTGCAAAGGGAGAAGAAGAAATAAAGACTTACAGATCAGAAGAGAAAAGAAAACACTTCACAGTTCCAAAAGAGAATAAAATGCCCACTGTCTCAAAGGTAAATAGTAATTACTTTGATGTTTAATATTTGCTTCATAAGTACAGTGACCATTTTAAGGCCTTTTTGTAATTAAAGATGTTAGCATTGTAGACAGGATATTTAACTAGTGAAATAAAGTTAACATAGCTAATTCTCGATTATCTTTGGATTATCTTTAAATCTTTAATATTACATTTCCTACTTTCTAGCATACCTTTCCCCCAAATGCCAATTGTAATATGCCTGTTAAATCTAATAAATTATACCTTAAGCCTAAGCAAAATCTTTTTTTTAGTTCTGCCATTGGTGGCACACTGTAAAACAGTGTTCTGGTTTTGTTTTTTGTCCTACACTTTTTTTTTTTTTTTTTTTTTACTGTTTTTGCACCTATTTGTTATTGCAGGTAATTAAGTCAGCTATGCTGCTATAAATAATAGTTCTCATTTTCTCCATTAAGATAGGTAAATTGTCCCTACTAGTTTACCCTGTTGGTTTGTCTGTCATCCTACTCTGGAAAAACTTTTCAGTCCAGTAGATTTCAATTGGTTATGCCCTAATCTGGGAGAGATACGTACTTAACCTTCTTGAGTGTCAAGGGTTGACGGCTCTCTAGACCCAGCTTTGTGCTCCTTCCTCTTATTTGAGTTCCTCAGACCTTCTAAAGTAGTTTCCTTTATTACAGCTCCCTCTTTCTGTTTTGTGACTCTTTGAAGGACTCAAGTAGTCCTTTGCTATTATTTTATGTTTTCCTTTACTAAGGGTATCATACCTTGGCATCAGTAGGACCCTACACTGCTACAGTTTCTGTTAGTATAATCTGAAATAATCTTTTCTTTTTTAGGTTTTTGTTGTTGTTGTTGGTGGTGGTGGTTTTTTTCATGGTGTCTGGAAAGCATACCCTTTTTTTGGTATCCTTTGCTCTGAATCCAAGGATGTGGAGACATAATTCATATAATGATTGTGAGCTTGTATTGCTACCACTTTTATGGATGGAATATGGTAATATCTGTAAAAATTAAAAGGATATGCTTATCTTTTAATCCAGTAGTGGTACTTCGAAGACTATTTTTTTAGAAAGAAAAGAATTGATGTGAATGTATACACGTGTGTGTGCATGCAGATATTTGTAGTGTCTCTGGTGCAAAAACTGGAATAACTTTAGTGTTTATTGGTGGACGAAAGGTAGGATGTCATGACATATATATACCCATGGAATACTCTACAGCTTTTTAAAGAAATGAGTTAGAGCTCACTCCATTGCCTTGGAGAAACGTTCATGATGTATTTGTTAAGTGAAAAAAAACAAGTGGGAAAGTAGTGTTTATAACATGACCTCATTTTTGTTTTTCAAATTTTATGAGACTGGAGAAAGGTTTGAAAGCACCTCCTATTGATAATCACAGATGTACAAGTTATGAGATGCTACCTTTCATCTCAGAGTTGCATTATTTTTTTTCCTCTAATAGTAGAGGGTACTAACTGTGCAGGGGGTTGTATAAATTAATACAAAAAAACTGTTTAGAAAGCAATTATAAAGTTGATTTTTGACAATAGGCTTGGTCCCCAAATTACAGTGCCTTAAATTTACTTAATTTCTCTTAAATATTTATTTATTCCCCTTGAGGGAAATGTATTTCTCTCTGATTAAAAGCCTCGGTAGGTGGTCAAGGTCTGGTTTGATGCCCTCTGTGTTGAGAACTGAAGTTCTTTAAATATTTCTGATTCTCTTATGTGTGAATTTGACTTCATGCCCCAAGATGTCAGCATTTTCATATAAGGCTGCAGGATGGAAGATCATGTCAGTGAGGAAGGTGCAGAGGGTACATACGCTCTCCTGAGGAAGGTTTTTTGAAGTTGTTCTGCAACATTGTGCCAGATACCCCATTGGCCAGAATTTAGTCACATGAAATTCTGACAGTGAAAATTTCATTTTCTGTGCAAGAAGCGGGGAACAGATGTTGGTTGACAACCAGCTTTTTCTTATGCATTATATATTAAGGCATTAAAAACATGTTCTTTGACTTGGAATTTATTCTAATGAAATGCAAAATTGTGGATAAAGCTTTACAAAATGAAACAAAAAGCAGTTTTTTAATGAAATAGATTTGCGTAGATAAATAATATTTAAATGAAAGAAGCAAGATCCATTACACTCTTAACAATAAATTACTCAAAGCTTATGAGATTATAGTTGAATATTACTTCCTTTTTTACACCTTTTACATATTTTCCCAAATTTTTGCAAAATTACAGAACCCTTCAGTAATTCTTGTAGAGAGAATCTGTGTGGAGTAAATCTTGTATCCTTGTATGTGAAAATGTATTTTATTTCACTTGGCTTTTACAAGTTAACAGCCCCAGCAAGAGTAGAGGTAAAGTGCAGGGAAGAAGTGACAAGACTGTGGGGAGGGAACTGGAGAGTGGAGGTGATGGAGAGACAGAGACTGGTTGAACTCAGGTTTGCAGTATTATAGGTCTTGAGGTACACAGCCCCATCCCCCCATACACATACAGAATCTTTTTTAGGAGACAGGGCAAGACCTGGATTTTTTCTTTTTCCCTCCCTTCCCAAGTGCCACCCAATACACTTGTGAAACCAGAGCCAAACATACTCAGATACTCAACACAGCATATTATTCTGAGAGAGATAAGAGAGGATATTGGAAACATGATGTAGCAGCAAGCTGTTTTGGAGAGGGTTCTGTTGGAGAAATTGGGATGAAACATCTTGTCTTTGAAATGGAGAACTCAGTG
This sequence comes from Balaenoptera borealis, assembly GCF_965194805.1. Classification (NCBI taxonomy): domain Eukaryota; kingdom Metazoa; phylum Chordata; class Mammalia; order Artiodactyla; family Balaenopteridae; genus Balaenoptera; species Balaenoptera borealis. Next base: position 115,663,521 of record NC_138873.1, on the reverse strand, counting down.
GATGGGTTGAATAGAGGAATACAAAACACTGAAAAATAAGTTAACAAGCTGGAATGTCAAGTTGAAGAACTCTTCAGAATGCATCAACAAGGGATAAAATGATGGAGAGAATGAGGGAAATGTGAAAAACATGTATGTGTATGTTTATGTCATGTGTATGTTGTATACACACATATATACACAGATTAGAAGTACATAGTAAAAAAAAAAAAAGCTTTATTTGGTAAGAGTCTTCAAAGAAGAAAAAATATACAGAGAGAGAAAAGAGTGGGAAAAATTTCCTAGAATTAATCTCTAGCTGAGCAAATGCATGGCGTGCCAACTAGAATAAGGAAGAAAATAATACAAAACTAAATTTAAAACCTCAATTAAGCACATTATAGTGAGATTTGAAAATATCTAAAACAGAATATTCTGAAAGTTTCTGGAGAGAAAAAGGGAATCCCATGAACTTGAACTTGACTAATATTAGACTTTTTGTTTGTTGTTGCCAAAATGGATTCCACTGAGCACCCTACAGCCAGAAGAGTTAAGAGGAAATTAAAGAATCAACACCTACATTAGGGAAGCTGTCTGCAACCCCAAGACAGTAGTGCTTATGCTGATTTCTTACTGGAATGGTGACAACATGCTGGAGCCAAGTGCTAACATGCCTTGGTTCAGGGGATGGAAAGTCCCCTGTAAAGATGGCAGTGCCAGTGAACCATGCGGCTGAAAGCTCTGAATGGCATCCTGCCACCCACTTGTCTAATGGACAAGCCTTTGGTGCCTGCCTCTCCAGGTAGTATGGGTACTGTCCCTGTGGGCCAGTTGCAGACTGGGGTTCTCAAATCTGGCATGTGATCACCTTTGCTCAGTCGTCATTACAACTGAAGTTTAAAAAAAAAAACAGTCTGTTGAAGTGCGCGTGAAGCCTTGGGTGAAGCTCTTCTGAGACAATGTAGACCTCAGTGTCAAGAGCGTGTCTGTCAGAGCTGCTCGCCATAATAGCTTTGTGCTTCCTGACAGCAAAAATAAGCCATGAATGATGGAAGCAGCCAGCGTCACAGCTCAAATGATTATCCTGAGCCATCCAAGCTAAGTCAGTGCTGGCTATGCACCCGTGCTGGATTGTACCACAGCTCGGCTCACACAGCTTGCAAGGTTGCTGACCTGAAGGAGAAGATTGGTCACTGTTCTGGGAAGGGGCTTCTGGAAGATGGCCTCAAATTCTTGAAAGGTGGTGGTGCTGCCTGCCCTGTTGATAGGTTCCTGGCAAGCCCCCTTGTGTGTTGAGAGCTCCTCTGACTGTCGCTTTGCTGTTCATGACGTGAGACAGACAGTTGCTATCGGTGTCATCAGATCAGTGGACAAGAAGGCATCTGGAGCTGGCAAGGTCACCACGTCTGCCCAGAAAGCTCAGAGGGCTAAATGAATATTATCGCCAGTACCGGGCACCCCAGTCTTAACCAGTGGGGGAAGAACTGTCTCAGGACTGTTTCTCGATCAGCCATTTAAGCTGAATAGTAAAAGACTGATTGATAACAATGCGTCATAAAACCTTGAAGAAATGGAGAATGTTTTGTGGACCATTTGATTTTCTGTATGTGGCAGTTTTAACTTAATAGTTTTTAAATCAGTACGTTTTAATGGAAACAACTTGACCAGAAATCTGTCACAGAATTTTGAGATCCATTAAGACAAAGTTAATGAGAAGAGGAAAAAAAAAAAGTGAGGCTATAACTATAGGTTCAAAGGACTGAGAATATAACTAATAGGTTCAAAATTATTTTCTGCCCACACTTTAAAGATAGTGTTCCTTTTTCTTATTGTATGATTTATTGCATGATATGTTGTATGTATAAGTCTGATGTCAGTCTTTTTTTTCGAAGGTAGTTTTTAGTATTTTGCTTCTATTTTTTTATATTCACAAGTTGGGTTTTTTTCAGGTGTAAATTCTTGTGTTGAGTTCTTTTCATCTCTGTAACCATGTTGGACTTTAAGTTATTTTGATCAGTCTTAGTTGTTTTCTCATCTGCTGCAGAAGACTTTTTTCTCACATTTGCCTGCAGCAGAAGAGAGAGCTAGTCACCTGGTATCCAAGTCTCATAGTGATTGGTTAGCTTTGTGATCACCATTTTGTTTTCTAGTTTGCCTCTGCCTTATTATACATGCCTCACAGTCTGTGGTCCTCGTTCTTACATCTGTTCTATAGGTTTGGCGTGCATACAGGAGAGTTCAGTGTTAGCCTTAGTCTGTTACTATGAATCTTCATCAGAAAAAAAAAGTTTTTATAACCTATCAATCAGCAAGTGAATTTCAACATATCATAAACCTGTGTTTTAACTTAATGTTAAAATATTTGAGCTGGTACTGTAGTCTAGTCTACTTATGGGATATCTTAAATATGAATGGGTTTTTTATCATTAAAAAATACAACTTTTAAAGTAAAAGGCGTTCTTTAAGCATACTCTAAATAAATTTAATTTACTTTTTTCCAGAATCATACTCATGAACATTTCCTGGATCTTGGAGAATCCAAAAAGCAGCAAGCAAACCAACACAATTATCGTACGAGATCTGCATTGGAAGAGACTCCCAGACCTTCAGAAGAGATAGAAAATGGCACTAGTTCTTCAGATGTGAGAGCTCAGCACACTCATAGATTTCTGTTTTCATTTTTACTTGTTTTTTTTAATGTAACTTTTATTCTTTGCATTCATTGTTATATTTATAGATGTAGCTCAAACATGGTTTGTCTAGGTCTTAAAATGATAGTGATAGTTGAAGGACCGTAGTGTGTGTTCTGGGCATGGCACAGATATTCATAACCTCAAGTCCACAAAACAAATGCATGTGAATTAATTATTCCCATTTTGAGGGCTCTGAAGTTCAAAGATGTTTAGATTACACATTTACCGAACTATTAAATGGTAGAGCAGGGATTAAACCCATGTTCCTTTCACTCCAAAGCCAGGTTTTTGAAATATTACCATGAAACTCTAGTCTGTAACTATAACTGATCAGTAGACATTTGACAATTTTGGTTAGTTTTTAATCTCTGTACCAATTTATAGCTTTCGCAATGTAAATTTTTAAAATATTCCTTATGTGTAATTATTTCCATAAATATCATTGTCCCTACTAAATTATATATTCTTTCAGCAAAGGGAATCCATTTGCAGTCACAAATCAGTCTTATTTAGCAATTACAATGGTCTTCCTTCCCCTGTCCCACTTGCCCTATTACCCCTTCACTCACAGTTAAGTCAGAGACTCTATGGTCTGAGATGTTGACAGCTACACGTTTTTGAAGTCATGTTACATTTTGCAGTGGTAGACATGTATGGGGATTCTCCACATATATTCTCTATGGACAGGGCAATATTAGCACAAACCGAGAGTATTCTAACCATAATTTAAAAGTTAGTCTCCAGTGTTTTCAGGTCCTTGTATGGCCAGAACAAAATGATACGTTCAATCTGGCAAAAAAGATAAAATATACTCATTATATAAACTTGACACATAACAATTTAATATGCCACAGAATGTAAAATATATGTGTGCTGTTTATTTGCATTATAAAATATTTCTTTATTTTTGAAAGATTTATAGTATTATTACTCTTTTAGATATTAAGTTTCTATAAAATTTTAAAAATATTAATTCAGCTCAAAATGTATTTCCAGGTACATCTGTTACATAAGAAAATTCTACTAATTCTTTGATTTGTCTTCAAAACTAATTTGTTTATGCCTTATATTTGTAGAGGAGAATAATAAGAAAAGAATATCACCTTTGGCACAATATATTAGTTAAAAATGAAAGAATCCTGGGTTTTTGGTTCAAATAATTTGTACTTCCATATAGTACCTTTTTATTTTGTATTTAGAATGTAGAATTATGTTTCTGTTCTCCCCCTTTAAAGAAGTAATATACTAAGAGTGGGAATAATCAGATCACTTGTTCAGATTTTTTTTTCAGTTATATTGAGCAAAGATTAAATTTGCTAAATAAAATTTACTCTGGATTTTGATCTTTTCATATTTGCCTAGTTTTCAAAGCCCTGTGGAACAGTTATATAATACATTCTTCATTTTTAAGCCATCAAAACAGGAAAAATTTTCTCCCCAAGATATAACATTTAATTAGTAAAAAAATACATTTCATTATCCTCGTGAAAAATGATCTGGATGTGCCCAGCAGTTAATAACACTGAACCATTCTTGTGTAGAGTGGGTCTGAGCTTTGAAGTAAAATGACATGAGTTCAAAATAGGCTTTGCTGCTTATTAATTATGCTGCCTGGGGTAAATTTCTTAGCCTGTTTAAGCTTTAGTTTCTTTTATTTAAATGACTGATTTCCTATCACCAGCACTGTTTGTCTAGATCAAATGGGATGATATATACAAAGTGCTTAGAACAGTTTCTGACATATACTAAAAGCTTAATTAATGTGAGCTGGTATTTTTATTGGAGCAAGATTTTGTGACCAAAAAAAAAAAAAAAAAACCAATTTTTATAAAGAAAATGGCTTCACAGGTAGTATCCTGTGTTAACCAGTGAATATTTACTAAAGAGAAATCAGAGTGTTTGGGTAGTTTTTAATCCTCTCCATTTGTATAAAATAATACCTGAGTTGGAATATCCTTTTTTTATATGATAAAGCTATTTTAATAATAAAAACATAAAAGTTCCTAAATTTAAGTTTCTCAATGCATCTATAGAAAAAGAAGACTTAAATTTTAAAAAAGGCCCAAGAAGTAAAGTTGATATCAAATATTAATTTGGTATCACCCAGTCTAGAAGATGTGTTATGAGGCTTTTTTAAAAAATGTTAATCCACCCAAGAGATTGCTCTGAATCCAGTATTAATAAGTATTTTATCCTTGGATACACTTAATATTTGGATACATTCAATAATTTTTGTATAAAAATATGAGACCTGTGTTTTATAACTAACTTAAATCAGGTTTTAATATAAATATCCTAATATGATTCATACTATTAGATATCACTGACATTTTCTGTAATCATAGAATGTTATTCTGTAAAGCTATACAATAAAATATGTATTAACTATCTCTTAGGAAGGTGAAGTTGTTGCTGTCAGTGGTGGAACGTCCGAAGAGGAAGAGAGAGCGTGGCACAGTGATGGCAGTTCTAGGTAATTTAATGAATTTTTATTCTTCCAAATGTAATGTTAATTCTTTAGAAAGCTGCCTTGATTCTTAATGTTAAAATCCTTTCTATCAGAAACATATTTCAGAGTCCCTTTGGGTTTAAAATTGATCTTTCTTCAGAGTCTTTTTGTAGTTGTCCAAAATTTAGATTTCCTTTGACATGTTTTCTCTAGTAGAAAAAAAATTTTGGATATTGTAACTAGATCTACAAAATGATGCTTTTAACTTTTTCTTAGTTGATATTTTATCTTCTGAATGCTGTTATATTTGTAATACTGAACCACAAGCTAGCTTCATTACTGGCTTTGAGAAATATTTATGCATTAAATTATGAAAGTAATGAGATTTTTTAGAATTAACTGTCTTTTTTAATGGACTAATAATAATAATATTTTCTTCCAGCAATAATATTTTCTTCCAGCAATGAGAATAAACTTTCCCTTTTTCCTGTTGTTCCCACCCCATTTGATCACGTAAGCGAGGATTCCTTCAGCTCTTTCTACTTACTGGTGATTCACATTGTTACAGGGCTTGATGGCCTTGGCTGACCTTGCGAGGTCTTAGTAGCAAGAAAGAGGTAGAGTCTTTGGGAATGGTAATTATGTTTAGCCCCTGATACTTATTCCCTGGCAGCACTAGCTCTTAAAATTGCCAAAGAAACCAAGAGGCTGTATTTAAGAATTCTTCACCTCTTTTTATCATGGACTTTTCCTATTTCCACAGTAGTTGCTCCCAGTAATGATATGCAAGTGTTCATTGTTATGTCTGGTGGTTTTCTGTATCTGAAACAAGACAGTAGAAGGAAAACTCACTTTCTTTTGGCTCAGCAGTGGAAATAGAGTATAGGCATACATTGGTGATATCTCAGGTTTGACTTCAGACCACCACGATGAAGAGAATATTGCAGTAAAGCAAGTCACCCGAATTTTTGTTTTCCCAGTGCATATAAAAGTTATGTTTACACTGTACTGTAGTCTGTTAGGTGTGCAGTGGCATTACGTCTAAAAAAAATAATTAAACATTTAAAAACAGCATTAATCTAAAAATAATACTATTGGGAAAGTGGCAGTGATAGACTTGTTCAGTGCAGAGTTGCCACAAACCTTCAATTTGTAAAAAACACTGTGTCTATGAAGCACAGTAAAAACAAGGTATGCCTGTATCTCAAACCATGAAACAACATAGAGGTTCTTGTTTTGAAAAAGCAGTGTTGGCTTCAGCAGTTGGGGAAATTGTTGTAAAGTACATAGACCTCTGGGGTTTGTAGTCCGTGCTGGCGGCAGCAGATTTTCTGTGAGAGCTGAGTGCTCCAGAGAGTAACAACAGTGAGAATTTGGCGAGTGCCGTTTACAGTGACCATGGCTGGGGTTAGAGTAAATAAATGCTCCTAAGTAGAGGATAGCTAGGTAGCTATTTGCCTTGCAGATGTGTTCCCACGTATCCAGAGTAGTGTCAGAAAATATTTTTTATTTAAGTTCTTCAAAATCATTTTAAGTTTTAAGATGAAGTCATGAAATCATACTAGAAAACACCTTAATTATTTGATTGTTATCTGTGATGATTATTCTTAGGGAGATAACGGGTAAATTGCCCATAAAGGACACTTGGGCCAGAGGGACAAGGTAGTAGAATAAAACTCCAGAAAAATATGCCTTCAGTGTTATCAGCAATATGTTTAGAGGAGTGAGGATATATACATCAGTAAATCTAGACAACCTGATTATTGATTTTAACATAGTATAATTTAGATTCCATTAAGGTAATTATATTTATAAAACTATAAAATCAAGTAATGAAATATTCTCATGTACTAAAATTAAAACAGAAGATAACATAATTGGATTCTTTATTTTGCAACATCAGTTTAGTAAAACTTAAGTCTGTTGAAGGTAAACTGAAAAGAAAGCTTGAGTTTCCAGTGAGATACAGCCAAAGGCAAACACGATTGGTAGTGATACATAAAATATTAGGCCTGTATTTTTCTGAATCTTACTTTGCTCTGAAGCATAAGATACACCTAGGGTGTACACTGGAGATGCCGTGCAGAGTTGGCAGGCACAGCCTTCCCGCTGGGTAGGAGGACTTCTGGCCCTGCCAATTCGGTATCTAGCTACCGTGAAGGCACCAGGGCTCTACCGTGGGCGTTCCCGTGTCAAGGGGCCCACCTGCCCTCAAAAAGGAATCCCTATGCTTCTTCCTCAGTGTCAGTACCTCCTGTGCTACCTAGGGCTATCTTTCTGCTGTTGCTAGAGCTGAGGAAAGTGGTGCTGTGCTCCTCATTTTTGTATACTCCACAATATTTTGAACACATGCAGCACTCAGAAATCTGTATGTTTGCTAAAATCATAGAAGGTACTTAAATTCATTGTTTAACTAGCACTATGACCTTATTTATCTTAAAAATTTTTGGAGATACTTAAGTAAATTAAGCCTACAGACGTTTAAGAAACTATTGAGAAGATGAGTTGAAAGTTAGGAAATACTTTTAGTTCATTTAGTATGTACTGTTCTGTCATTACTTTTTATTATGATCTTTCTTTACATTTTCATACAACAAAGTCTTAAAGTGTATCTTGTCTGTGTATTTTTTAAATCTCTTCTTTCCTTCTAGTGACTACTCCAGTGATTATTCTGACTGGACAGCAGATGCAGGAATTAATCTGCAGCCACCAAAGAAAATTCCTAAGCATAAAACCAAGAAAGCAGAAAGCAGTTCAGATGAAGAAGAAGAATCTGAAAAACAGAAGCAGAAACAGATTAAAAAAGAAAGAAAGAAAGTAAATGAAGAAAAAGATGGACCAGTATCACCAAAGAAAAAGAAGCCCAAAGAAAGAAAACAAAAGGTTGATTTATATATATATATATATATGTTTTCTATAAAAACAAAGCATGCATTTTAAAAGTGCAGCTGATGAACATAAACATTTTTCAAGTGTACCAGCAAATAATAGAAAAAACTCAGAAGTACACAGTAGTAAAATAAAATATATTAAGATCTCTTTAGTTTCCTCAAGTTTTTAAATGTTTAGCATGTGAGAGTATTTACTTGTAGAATTACCATATTGTAAATATTGAGCATTTAATCGTATAACATGAGCAGATCTTTTTCTTGAGACTCCAGTGGGATTTGTTTATTTATGTAAAAAAATTAATGCTACAAAACACACAGTTTATTAGTCTTTTAATTGCCTTTACTTTTCAACCATCTTTATTAACTGTTACTGCTGAAAATACTACTGTGGTAACAAGCCTTCATTAATTTACAGAGTATGTGAGCCATCACTAGTCCTTATTAGGTCAATAGTACTGGTTTGATTACTACGTCTTTAGTCTGTGGATACTTTGAGACAGATCAGAGAAAGCAAGAGATGAATGTTATGTGAATAAGATCTGTTAGCTGTTACGGAGTTGGAATACTTTAAAAACAAGAACTGTTTAAATTTTGCTCTAAAGTAAATGAAATACAAGGGACACGTTTTGTATTCCCCAGAAGACTATAAGTTCGAGGCACATTTGGTTAAACAAATGGAAGATTTTTTTTTAAAACCTCTGCCATTTTTAGAATTAAATAGAAGTTGTTAGCTGTAGAATTAAATACTAGGGAGACGGTAGGGTCTTTATCTTTAGAGAGCTTTGAAAAATTTTAAGACTACTTCTGTCTTAAGTGTTTATTTTATCTGCATCCATTGAGTTCTTGTTTGTTTCAGCTTTATAATTATGGGTTACTTTAATCTGCATTCCTCAGCCTACTATCCTTTTTGTCACCTCCTTTGCCTTTGTCTAGGGAATATTTACCAAAGAGAGTACCACACATTAGCCACAGTATTTCTCTTCTTCCTTGTCAGTGATGATAAATGTAGGCTGACCCATTATTTTACATAGTAGACAGATAAAACTGATTTAGCCATGTATCTGGCTAATGAGGTAAACTTTTTTTTCATCTCAAGACAGTTCTGATGAACTTTTGAGGTTTGCATTGTTACCTCACATAATTCTTTTGTCGCAGGAGTGCAGTTTACTTCACCTGGTCCCCTTTTATTTGATGATTATCCATAAACTAATACCTCAGGCTCCTTCACACATGCTACATTTGGATCCACTGTTAATGTTTGGCGTACTTTCATTTCACTGTTTTGCTTAAAGTATTACCCCAGGGTCTGTCTGCCACTAAATTTATGTGGGACAGATTTTAAATAGCATAAAGTTAGGATGTTACAGACTACTCCCTGTAATTTGGATTTTGTTCACATGGTTTGTTGTTAGCCTATCAGTGAATCTAACAGTAGATAGAATTGTTCTTATTCCTTAGTCGTCTTATCTCAAGTAAACACAATATTTCCCTTCTTACGCATGGAGTTGTAGAGCTGAAAAGTAACTGAGACATCATTAATTAGTTGATATTTATTGCGTCTATGAAAAAAATGAAAATATTTTCCATATGATTGTTTGAATTAAGCAAAAAAAGAAAAAAAAACCCAGTTAGGCAAATATAGAAAATGCTTATTAAAAAATAGAATTCTCGAGAGATATAGTAAAGTTATCTCAGATATTATCTGACATATATCCCTTATGCTGTTAGGAGCTCTGGAAATCAGAGCGATGAATCTTTATCTGGTGCCTGCAGTTTATAAAGCAATACAGTGGATAAAAAGAAGTGTAAGACGTAGTACTTGCTCCAGAAACAATGTGTGACTAACAAGTTGTTTGAATCCCCCCCCAAAAAAATAGAATAAATATCACATGATAAAATATGTTTGATTGGCAAAGTAATTTTATAGATAATAACTCAGAAACCAAATGGGGCCATCTTATCTTAGAGTTTCACATAAGCTTTCCAGAAGAAATAAACTTTTAGGTGGACCTAGAAGAATATCCATGGATAGAAAGGAAATAAATCAGTTACCTGTATCTCCAAAATTAAAGAAATCGCAATGCATGAGGCTGGAAATTTAGAGACATGTCAATGCATTTTATCCCCTAAGTGGTTGTAAGTACTAACTGACAGAAATCTACTTTAACCAAAACTTCTAGGTTCCCCAAGAATTGTTGAGGAATTGTCATAATGTTTATCATAATGATTCTTGTCTATGCCACAGTCTTACAGTTATAAATATGATTACTTCTCGTGTAAGAGTTGTTAGCTATCCTAATCGACATTCTGGGAAGAAATGCTTGCCTTAGCGTATTAATAGTTCATATTGAGGCTGGAATAAGTAGTTTTTAGACTTTTCCGACCTTTCTTTCTTTTTACTAAGTCAAAGGAAACCTTTTTCAGACACTTTAACTGAACACCTCACCATATGTAAGACGGATACGATCTGTGGATCTCACTCTGTGATGTGCTCAGTGCATAACAGTACTGGCTACTCATTAGCTACTTGTGGATAAAATAACTGTTCACATGTCATGTGGTTTTACATCTCAAATCTAACACATAACAAAATTTATTTTCTAAGCTTTCCCCTCTAACGTGCTGCACTTCAGCCTTCCTCAGCTCAGCAGTGACAACTCCAGTTGTTTACACCAAAACCCTGTAATTCTTCTTTTTCTCTCATTCCGCATTCAGTCCATCAGGGAATTATTATCATGGCTCTGTCTTCTAAATACATTCAGCACTTGACTGTTTTCACCACTTTTGCTATCATGCTAGTGTGAGCTACCGTGAACTCTCACTTGTATTACTGCAGTAGCCTTCCATCTCTCTTCCTGCTTCTACCCTCATCCCCCTAGGCTCTGTTTTCTAAAGCAGGGATCAACAAACTTTCTGTAGAGGGCCAGCTACTCCACCAATGTAGCCTAAAAGCAGCCCTAGACAATACATAAACGAATGGGTATGGCTTTGTTCCAATAAAATTTGATTTATGAAAGAAGATAGTGGGCTGGACTTGGACCATGGGCCATAATTTGCAGATGCCTGCTCTGATGCATCCAGAGTGATCCTTTTAAAATATGTCAGATCCTATCACTCTTCTGCGTAAAATTCTCCAATGGATCCATCTCACGTATAGTAAATGCCAAAGTCCTTTACCCCTCCCTTACTCTCCAGAGAGAGTTCTCCTGATGTGCTTAACTGAGAAACACAAACAAAGGTGGTTAATAGGAAGAAGAGTTAATAGGAAAATGAGTATTAAGTAGCAACTACAGCATACCTGCTGCAGGTAGTGTTCTCGACACCCATTATGACCTTTTTTCTTTTCATGAACTTTCATTAACTCACAGTGATAACTACCTTATAACCACCTTTTTTTTTTTTTTAACGCAAGAGAATAAAATTTAGAAATCTTAGTTTACAAACACTGAACCAAAACATTTTTAATCAACTGCATGCAGTTTCTCTGTCTCTACTTACATATGTTAGGTTTCAGCTCTTAGAAAGTCCATTTTTCCAAAGTCTAAGGTACCAATATCCAGACTATGATGGCCACCTGTAGGTGACCAGAAAATTTTAGCTTTTTCTCAAAGGCCTATTCACAAAAGTAAGAGACCTGGCTCGACAGCATTCTGTTTGAAAAAAAAAAAAAATCTGAAAAAAAAATTTTTTTAGAAGCTTGTGTGTGAAATGGCTACTTTAAAAGGAGTTAAAGGAATATTCTTGGGCTATGTGGAAGTATAATGCCCAGCCCATGGAAACAGTTAGCCTTCTGTATCTTGGCACTGCTCAGCCCATATGAGAATATCTTACTTAGTTCTTACTAACATGCTTATGACTAGGATTTTTTAAAATAAAATCTCGAATATGCTTCGGTCTGTTACATGGAGTGTTTATGAAACTGATAGAATTTTGAGAGGAAAGAAAGGAGACAGAGCTTATACTTCAGTGTTTATGGGAATATCTTGTCACCTAGTTTTGTTTTGAATATTGTCTGTAGAGCTTTGGTTTATCTAGTTCTTTTTTTATGGAGTGATTTGGAGAAATCGAATATAACTATACTGCCACTGCTGCCATCTTCCCAGAGTAAGGTTTTTAATACTTAATATACATTTTTGTACAAAGATCCCTTCCCCTTTTATTTTTTAAACTACCTTTGTAGTTATTTTAAAGGGCAGATTGATAGATGAATGCTTTCATGATAATATTACTTTATATTGTTTTACACTTAGAGATTGGCTGTGGGAGAACTAACGGAAAATGGTTTGACGTTAGAAGAATGGTTACCTTCAACATGGATTACAGATACTCTCCCCCGAAGATGTCCATTTGTGCCACAAATGGGTGATGAGGTATTTTTTAACTTTTAAAAAATATCCTTTGTTTCATTCAAGTAACTAAATACTTTTTATAGCTCTTGAAACAGAACTCTAGAAAATTGCAGCAGTTTTATAAAGTATCTCATTTTACATATTTGTATCTGTATATGGAAAAAGGAAAATTAGGAGGAAAGCTTTACTGATTATCTTTTTTGAGGCTACTGTAAAAATTGCAATAGCAAATTAAATATTGTAAGAGAATAGAGGTTTTGTTGACATTTTAAAAACTAATACGTATTTTTTAATAAGAGGACTTTATGGCCAGTTTTCTTTTTCCTAAGTTATATGGTAAAGGAAAAACAAAATTCAGCATTTTATTTTTATTTAATTTTATTTCATAAAAGTATTTTATTTAAATAACTATAATGTTCATAATATGTTTCTTAGATCTTAAAAAAAATCTATTCGAATATCATTTCATTTTTAAGAAAATATGGTTGGTCATCGTTTTGGACTATGTTCTTGTGAATTTGAAATGAAAATGTAAGATATTAGACCAAACTTTTCCACTCAGGAGTTCATGTCTCCTTGTTTTATGCATAAATGTTAAGAGGCAGGGTTATCTGGTGTTCAGTAGATTCATAGTAGTAAGTTAGGAATTAAAATAGAGGCTTCTTTAGCAGAGCACACTAACAGTAGAAAGTGACAGGTGGCAGTTGACAGTTTTAAAAAAAAAGGAAAACAAAAACTTTTTAATGCAAGAGTAAGTAACTCTAAAGTTCCAGGCAGCTGGAGCAATAATGATATTAATGAATAGAATGAATGTGTGTAAACTAATGGGTATCCCAAAATATTGCTAAGAACTTAATAACATTTTTTGAAATTCCAGCAGCATTTTTTAACAAGCTCAACTATTTATCGTGGGAAGTGTCGTGGGAAGAACACTTGGGCTCAGACTGCTGTATTCACGTACCAGTTCTCCAGGGTGGTAGTCAGGAGTCACTTAAATTTGACCTCCATAAATGAGGATAAATATATGCCTTGCTCTCTTTATAATGATAAAATATATGTGAAAATATATATGAAAATATATTTTTCATTTTAAAGTTTCCTGCATTTATACAAACTGCTTGCTATAAAAGTAGGTGAATAATCAACTAAACATGACCCCTAGTTACAACTTACTTTATTATACAATATAAATTAACTTATTTTGAATCCAAAAATAAAATGGTGAAACCAAAAAGCCAAAAAATAACTGCTTATCCTAACCTCTTAATGTTATTTAGAACACTATGGTTATGATTAAGTGACAGTAGGACAGCTTGAGGAAAAGAAGGGGAAAAAAATCAAAATATTAGAATTTCTTTTAGTTTAAAGGACATTAAATTCTCTCTGCAGTTTCAGCTGATACCATGCATCTTGCGTCAAAGGAAACACATTCAAGTTTTAAAATTGTGACTTTATTTACTTTTTAGGTTTATTATTTCCGACAAGGACATGAAGCATATGTGGAAATGGCCCGGAAAAATAAAATTTATAGTATCAATCCCAAAAAACAGCCATGGCATAAAATGGAACTACGGGTATGGTGTTTATAATTTAATAGTCCAAAAAGATGCGATTATAGAGGAAATTGTATTGAGTGTTACTATTTTCACTATAAGAAACTGTATCATGAAGATACCTTTTCTAATTGAAACAATCTGGGAAGTAGAAGGTGTTTAATTTCTAAAGAAACATAAGATTGAATTTATATATTCCAATAGTTTATAAGTTGGGAATAAAATGTAACTATGGTGAGAACTGGACAACATTAACATCTAAGGCAAACTTCATCTTTGTAAATTTGCAAGTATTTCTAGGTTTATCAGCAGTAGTTTAAAATTATTTCCAGGTCCTTGGAACTGTGTTAGAAAATTCTTATTTCGCTAAAGTTTTCCTTTTTCTTTTTTTTTTCTTTCTTTTGTTTTCTCTTTTTTAAATTGAGATATAACTTGCATACTGTAAAGTACACCGATAAGTACACAGCTCAATGGATTTTTACATATACATACAGAGGAATCACCTAGATCAATATTAAAATGGATAATTTTTTTTATTATGTTTTAGCAGTTTATTTTGTGAAGATGGTTTCTTATTTTCTGTATCTTCCTCAGGAACAAGAACTGATGAAAATAGTCGGCATAAAGTATGAAGTGGGATTGCCTACCCTTTGCTGCCTTAAACTTGCTTTTCTGGATCCTGATACTGGTAAACTGACCGGTGGATCATTTACCATGAAGTAAGGACTGTTGAAAGAGGCAATAGTTTCTTAGTATTGTAGATTATTTTTCAAGATCCAGATAAATTTGAACGCCTTTTAGATATTTGTAAGTATATGACCTAATCAGTTTGTTTCTGTTTGTACTTAGGTACCATGATATGCCTGATGTTATAGATTTCCTAGTCTTGAGACAACAATTTGACGATGCAAAATATAGGCGGTGGAATATAGGTGGGTAATTTATTTAGAAGCCGTAATGTTTGCTTTATCTAATAAGTGACTTACTATTTTTCATAATTTAGGTAAAGATAATCAGAAATCTTGCCATTTGCAGGAATGTTAATAAGAAAGTAAGATATTGTGTCAGGAATTTATTTATTTATTTTTAAGAATGAAAATACTTTTAATCTAGGTGATGCTGAAATTCCAAACTATTTTCTCTCTTATATTTCTTAACTATGTATAAGATTGTTTATAGCTATTCCTTCTGCTGTTTTATGTGCTGAATTAAATTTTTATCCAAAGGAATTAATGACAGAATTCAAACTTGAAGCAAAAGAAGTCTTCCAGTTCAAAATGTTTAATAATTTGGACTGGGACTAAAACTGAACTGACATTTTTCTTTTATTGGTTAACTCTGTTAAAATTAAAGCTAATACTGTAATCAAGACTCAAAAAAAACTTCTAAAATCCTTAAAAGTCTCCAGGCATTTAAGGTGCATTAATTTATGTACAGATGGATGTGCTATTTTCTAGAGTATTCCTTTTAAAAATTTCAGACAGGGCCACTCTGTCATCTTGGAGTAGACTCTGGTGCCTATATGGCTTATTTGGTTTGAAAAAGCACATCAGTTGACGTGGCATTTCATCCCTCTTCCAGTGCCATTGGAAGGCCTTTGTGTGGTGATTTGTTGTCTCTTGTTTGGTCTTGGTAAATGTAGAAATTTACATGTGTGCTGTAAAAAGAAAAATTATGGAAATGCAAGTCATTAAAATTAGGGACATGCAAGTTACAGAAAAAAATTTACACCCATGTGCCATTTCTCTGGAAGCTTTGAAAGATGTGTTCCATCAAATAAGGGAGTAAAGAAAAAGACACGGAATCTCTGCAGGAGACAGGAAATTCAGAACAGGAAAGCACCGAAAGGAATTCCCAAATAACAGTCAACAGAAGTCTCAGGATAGCATCTGTTTAGCAAGTCTGTAAAACAAACAGTCCCGAAAACATTGTCCTCTAAGAGTGAAATCATCAGGAAAAAAAAGTGAAACTGATAAATTGTATAACATGTTTGACTTTGTGGGAAATTATGTATTGAAGAGTGTTTTATAGTTTGAGCTATTAGAGAATGTGAGAAGACATAATCATAAATTCAGAGAAAACCAACCATAAGAAAATGAAGCAATTATACAAAATTATATAGGAAAGGAATTGTGTGCTATTTGGCTCATTAGCAAACAATATTTATACAGTGTAGTCATGACAAAGGAAAACTGAATATGGATTAAATAAAATGCACATACCCTTTATATACAGTTATATGGAGAGAGACCAATACTTAATGTCTAAAATTGATGAGTGAAGAAATAGCTATATACTCATTATTTAGAAAACCGTAAGTAAATTCAAGAAGAAAGAGTTAAATGTTCTTCTTGGTTTTAGATGTAAGCCTTTGGTACATATGATGTTTTAAATTATTTACATGTGTTAGTTGATAAGATCAATTTCATCTCTTATTTTTGAGGACACGCATCCGCCAATAAATTGGCGGAACAAATATTAGCAGTCAGAGTCCAGGAGAACATTCTAGAAATGCACTGACAACCTAAGCAAAGGAATACGGTATGCATTGGACAGATCAGAGAGCTATTTCAAATGGATGTACATCAGAATGTTCTCATTTGGATCTTATCATTTTTCTCCCCTAAATTTATAGATTACTATTTCTTCTAAAGTTAATACTAGTTAGTCTTCTATTTCTGAAGATATTTGCATGTATCTACCAACTGCCATTTAAAATTACATCAATAATAATTACTTCAGCCTGTCCTCAGGTATGTTTAAGGCTTGCTCTGGTAGACTGTATTCCTTGCTTAACTTTATTGTCATTAGCCTGCAGTATCATTCTTTGTGGTCAGGCACACATTATCCATTTCTTCCTCTTTAGCGTAATGTCGTCAGTCTAGGTACAATAGGATTGTAAGAAATAGCTTTATGAAACTCATTATTATGTTTACTGTAAGGTGTCGGAGGTGTCAGTATTGCTGTTTATTAAATTATATATTAGCTTCTCACTAAGGGTAGCGTCACTAATATGCATCTGAGGAGCAATTAGAGACTCTTAGTCTAGTAATAGATCATGTTTCCCTCTTAACATTGGCTGTTAGAATGCTTGAATTTGAATCTAAATTTGATCCCAGTGCATACCCACTCAGAGTATATATATACACATATATATAACTCAACAACATGCAGTTGTGTTCTGTTAATTTAGCCTGACTCCAGCTTTCTTTTTTGTCATTAAATTTCTTTTCTTTTTTAAATTCATTTTATGCTATATATAGTTGGCCCTCCGTATCCATGGGTTCTGCCTCCGCAGATTCAACCAATCTTGGATCAAAACTATTACAAAGATTAGTTGTTTTTGTTTCTTTTTTATTTGTTTCTATAGGAAAGGGAAAGTGAGTGTATAGATGAGTGTTAGTAACTTAAGGGTGATTTGAGTCAAAGGAAAGCAGGTTGGATTGTTCTTGTTTGGTTTGTTTTTAGCCTGGACTCTTAATTGTTGGTTAGAGGAACTTCCCTACAGAAAGTAAGAAATTAAAGATAGACTATAAATATTTGTTGGGAAGAAATTATCTGTGTTTTTATTTGAATGAAAAATTTGTGCATAGTCCTAATGATGTGCTAGATTGGTAAAAATGTTTAAGATAAGAGTGAATTTCTCCTTACCGTAATAAAATGTAAAAAATGGTGCTGAAAGTCGGTCACACTTCAGGTGTGCTTATTAAATAACTTTTTCCCTCAGTATTGCTGATTTTATTTATTTACTTATTTATTTTGGAGTGTGTGGGTCATTTTTCATAGGTCTTTTAAAATCATACAGGCAGTTTAAGTGTCTTAAAGGAAAGAGGACTAACAACAGCAGCGTTTCATTTCAGAGTAATGAGATGGCTTTTATTCTTGTCCAGGTGACCGTTTCAGATCAGTCATAGATGATGCCTGGTGGTTTGGAACAATTGAAAGCCAGGAACCTCTTCAGCCTGAGTACCCTGATAGTTTGTTTCAGTGTTACAATGTTTGGTAAGGAAGTATTGTATTTTGGTTCAGCCTAACTTGTTTTGAATGTTTTCCCGTCTGTTAATAAAATGATAAAGATACTACTTTTAAACACTGAAGTAATTATTTTTACAATGTGATTTTATTAAAATTGCAATGCAATATTTAGATTTTTTAATATAAAGGTTTTCCTTCCTTTAAGCTGGGACAATGGAGATACAGAAAAGATGAGTCCTTGGGATATGGAGCTTATACCTAACAATGGTAAGTGTAGGTTAAGCTTTTTGTGTCTGTATTATGGAATTAATTTCTTAAATAAAAATCTGATTTGCTAACCTGCAACTACGAAGAGTTCTTAATGAAGACCAAGTAGAAAATATTCATTCCACAAATATTTATTACGCACCTATTATTGACCCTGGAGGGTAGGGGAGGCATAACAGTGAAAAAATTAGACATAATCCTTGCCCACTTGGAATTTGTAGTTTAACAGGGAAGGTTGAAATTAATTACAGCAGAATACGATACTGATTTGCTAATTATTATTCACTCTAGAACAGGGGTCCCCAACCCCCGGGCAGCGGACCGGTACTGGTCCACGGCCTGTTAGGAACTGGGCCGCACAGCAGGAGGTGAGCGGCGGGCAAGCGAGCAAAGCTTCATCTGCCGCTCCCAACACTCGCATCACCGCCTGAGCCATATCCCACTCCGCCCCCAAACCCCCCACCCCCACCTCCCGTCCGTGGAAAAATTGTCTTCTATGAAACTGGTCCCTGGTGCTGAAAAGTTTGGGGACTGCTGCCCTAGAAGATGAGCACTTGGGATCAAAGATATTTTTGTAACTCCAGCAGAATACATAGAATACAATGTAATACTGAGAGTTCAGGCTTTTGAGTGAGACGTAGATTTCTATCCTAGCTCTGCTGTCTTTTATCTATGTCATCTTGACAAATTCCTTTAAATCTCAAAACTCTAGATTCTTAGGATTCAGCTTTTGAAACTGTGTAAACTAATACTTTCCTTAGAGGGCTGCTATGAGGATTAAATGATATCATATGTGTAAAGTGCTTATTATAGAGCCTGACACATGTAAGGGCTCAATGAGTAGGTAATTATAATTAATAATAATAACCGTCATCTTGCATATGGCCTAACGCATTGCCTTAGGATTTGGGAGTTAGCCTTAGGCAGTGAGTATGACATCTTCCTGGAACTGAGAAAAGACCAATGTGGCTGAAGCCCGGAGATTACATTTTCTTTCTATTTCATTGTCCATGTTTGTTTCCGTTTAAAAAAAAATACAACACACACAATTGTATATGCCTAAAAAGGTTTAAAAGGATATATACCAGATTATTAATAATGATCATTTATAAAGGGTGGGGATATGAGGACTTCCACAAATTATCTTTTACATTATTCTGTATTGTTTGATTTTTTTAATAGTATGTTACTTTTACAATCATGTAAGAATAAAGATTTTAAAAAACAAAAAGAAAAAAAAGCCTGACTTGTAACATAGTAGAAATAATCATTTATAAATGGAGTTCCTCACTAGTTATTGTATTCTAAAAAAGCAGAGAAAAGACAATGTGGAAAAAGTAAACCCAATCTGGTAAATCTTAGAAATGAGAAAATGGTCATGCTGATTTTGTTCAAAACTAATACTTTCTAGAAATTATCACTTTGAGATACCAATACCAATAATGTCTTTTTCATTTCATTGCTAAATTAGAGCTGTTTAAGATATCTTAATCAACTTCTAAATGTGTTACATGGCTTATCTTCTGGTTTTATTTCTCTCCTTTGTGAAGGTTTGAATTTGAAGTCACATCAGACTATTGTGAATATGAGAGAAATGAAGCTAATCGATGTTGTAATGTCTGGGGTATTTCTTGAAATGAATTAGTGACAGTAATATACTACTTGTCTCCTACCTGAATATATTGCTATGTGGAGGGGGTGATTTTTGTTGTTTTTATTCTATTTGGATACACGTACGTAGGCACTCATAGAGTTTAATTACATTTTGGGAGGAGGAGAAATTTTGTAAACAAATAATAGCATATTTTGAAATGTTTCTCTCATGAAGTCTAGTTCAAAGAAAAAATTGCTTGGCAGATTTGTAGATTTTATGTCACCACCACCCCCTAATGATTCTGTTAAAGATTCAGGCATGCAGAAAGCATACCTTCATCATTTAAGAGCAAAAAGCGTAAGAATCATCTGTCAGTATTCGTAATTGTCTCTGTTCCCACATTTGAAAAAAACTGAGCCTTTGATTGAAGCATTTCTGAAAGAATACCACTTTTGCTCAGTTTCACCTGTGTGTTTTATCAAAGTAAACATGGAGATTACACATTATGAAATGATTCAGAAAACTTTAAATTTGCATCATTTTATAGGAATACTTTCTCCTTCACCTGTAACTGATAATAGAGCAAGTTGTCAGGTATAATTTTGGAGAAGTAATTATATGCTCATCTAGAGAATTATGAAATTAATGTTTTAAAGAATAAATTTTATTGACCCTTGAAACATACTTTAATGAAAATAAAGAATATACTTACCAAACCTTTACAAAATTATACTTTAATTTTATAACAATATTAACTCTAATTTCTAAAGGTAACCTAAATATTAATAAATTAACACATATTTTCACTAAATCCGCTTTCTTTCTTTGTATTTCAGCTGTATTTCCTGAAGAACTAGGTACCAGTGTTCCTTTAACTGATGTTGAATGCAGATCATTGATCTATAAGCCTCTTGATGGTGAATGGGGTTCCAATCCCAGGGATGAAGAATGTGAAAGAATTGTTACAGGAATAAACCAGTTAATGACACTAGGTAAATAATAGTAACACATGAATATAGATAGAAGATGTTGCCAGAAAGCAAAGGAAAGGAAAAATATTATTATTCAAGCAAAACTTTTTTCCATAATATCATGTCATTGTTTTCAAACATTTTTAAGTGGTTTTTTTTTTTTTAATGCGATTTTACACAGGGCTTAAATATCTAAAACAGTTATAAATGAGGTTGCTCTAGCTGAATTTCAGAGTGAGGGACCCCAGAAACACCAGGGGAACCGTTGAAAAACCTAGATCCTCCAGAACCTAATTTTAAAATCCTTGACATACTCAAGCTGACATGATGCGACTTGAAAGAGGAGGGCTGAAAGCTGGATTATATGGGTAACTGTACCAGTTTTCCTCTTAACTTGATACAGGTATACACAATAGAATATTTGTAAAGGGAAGGGAGAGGGTAAATGAACTGCTTTGCTTTATTTTAAAAAAAGGAAAAAGAACAATGACCACAAAGCATGATTATCTGAACTTTTGGTGCCCAAAATAACTCTAAACTAGTGTGGTGGTTTGTATTAACCTAGACTTTCAGTAAGGAATGAGCTTTAAAGAGTCTTAAGGGAGAAATTAACATGAATAAGAGCTGAAGATATTGGAGACACATGTTGGATGATATTTTCATCTGAAGTCTTTTAAAATATGGGCAACACTTAATTAATTATTGTCTCAGATACTATCTTAGGTAATTTTAGTAATTATGTCAAAACAATTACTGTCAAACACATAACATAGATTCAGGAATGGCCTGGTTTTAATTATAGAAATACATGTGGATGTTCTTTAATAAATCAGCTTTATATATTGTCTGTCATCTCTTTTCTTCTAAGGAATCCATAAATAACAAATACTCCTAGAATTTTGCAGTATAAATGTAGACATAATAAAAAGTGAGACTATGTGTTAGCTAAACTATGTATTTTCTATCAGAAGATAGTGGTAGACTAATGGTTATGTGGATTAGAACTTAAAGCTTAATTCAAGCAGAATTTTGAAGTATTTTAAGCAGTACAAAAATAAATTTATAAACGTATGTGTTTGTTTATCTTAGATATTGCTTCAGCATTTGTGGCTCCTGTGGATTTACAAGCCTATCCCATGTATTGCACTGTAGTGGCATATCCAACGGATTTAAGTACAATTAAACAAAGACTGGAAAACAGGTTTTACAGGTTAGAACCATTTGCTGTAGCTACTACCAAAAGAAAGCTAAGTGATTCTTTCACCCTTTTACTGATCCTCTCTGGCCGTGTTTCTCAAACTTCCATGTGCATGCAAATCACCTTGGGGATCTTGTTAAAATGTAGAATCTGGCAGTAGGTTTAGAGTAGGACCTGAGATTGCGTTTCTGACAAGTTCCCGGTGATGCTGGCGCTGCTGCTCTGCAGAGCACACTTAGAAACAGATGTGACTTGATGGTCACTGTGTGTGTATTGTGTTTTACGAAACAGTCCAGCGTATTCTGTTTTCTCCGAGATATCCCATTGAAATATTTGTTCATGGATTTTTGCATAGAATAATATTAAGAACTGTGTGTTCTCTTATTTATTTAGCTTATGAATACTTCTGAAAAATGAAATTAGGAAAATTTGGGGTACTTTTTATAGTTGTAGCTTAGCTTGAAATATAACTAGAGTTTTAAAAAGATGTAATTTCAGTTAATTTGCGTATGCTGGTTAACAATTTTGGTAAACATTGAGTTCTAATGTTGGGCAGGCTTTGTAGGTTTATTACCTAAAATGTCTTATCAAAAAGTGAGGTTAAGTCCATTGTATTCACGTAATGAAATCAGACTTTTAGCTTTCACATTTCTTACGACTTTTGCTTATTAGCAGGCCAACAACATTTTAACTTAAATAATAATTGCATTAAAACTTTATTTTTGTGACCAGTTTTATAGTACTGCAGTTCTTTACACTACTGTTTATTTTAACTTAGGGAAGTTTTTAATCATATTTTGTATTCATATTTTTCTGTGTGAAATGTGCCTTTAGTTCTTTTTAATACTTAAATTATAATTCTAATTTGATACTGTGTGTACCTGGCGCTGAAAACACCATTTGTTATTCCTTACTGACTAAGGTAGGGTTTCTCAACAAAAGCATTACTGACATACAGGGCTGGAAAATTCTTCATTATGAGGGGCTGTCCTTTGCCTCTACCCTTAAGTGCCGTAGCAGCCCCTAGTTGTAAAAACCAAAAGTGTCTCTAGACATTGCCAGATGCCTCCTGCTGGTCAGAGTCACTTCACCGAGATCCTCTTGGAATAAAGAAAACTAAGGCGTTGGACTTTACGTTCTGATCTTGTTAGGTATTTCTGCTGCTGCTTCATTAGTATTTGTCAAAAGCATTGAGATGAGGAGGAAATCACCTGTGATATGTGCCTCCCAGCCATCTTCCTCTCGAAGCACACTTCTTTAAGTAAATCATTTTCAACATTACATGTTAAATAAAGGTTTAAGACAGGAAATGGAGAAGAAATTCTTAACTATATCCTTATTTCTCTCTAAGCCCCTAAGTTGTTAAACCTTAGGAGTTACACCCCGTGCTTCAGAGATGGAACAAGACGTGGGAGGATAAAAGGGAGAGAAAGAACTGTTTTCTACACACTAGTAGTTGGACTACATCTAGAAAGATAAACTTCTGCCATCTCCCACCATTGTTAAAAATATACTTTCTCGGGCTTCCCTGGTGGCGCAGTGGTTGAGAATCTGCCTGCCAATGCAGGGGACACGGGTTCGAGCCCTGGTCTGGGAAGATCCCACATGCCACGGAGCAACTGGGCCCGTGAGCCACAATTACTGAGCCTGCGTGTCTGGAGCCTGTGCTCCGCAACAAGAGAGGCCGCAATGGTGAGAGGCCCGCGCACCACGATGAAGAGCGGTCCCCACTTGCCGCAACTAGAGAAAGCCCTCGCACAGAAACGAAGACTCAACACAGTCATAAATAAATAAATAAATAAATAAAAGAACGTGAATTTCTTTAAAAAAAAAAAATATATATATATATATACTTTCTCATAGAAATACTGCTCAGCATGAGAATTGCTAAGGTGTACTGTATTTCAATATACATTACAGCTTAATTAGACTTTTTGGCATTAGCCTAGCTTAGTAACCAACTTAGGAAAAAAATCTTTTGGAACAGAGTCCTTACATAAATTAGAAACTGCCTGATTTTTAACCAAATAATGTAGTTGTAGACCTGAGTTATGTTCTTATTTCATAATAATGATGCCTTCATGTGCTATTTCACTGTTTCAAGCTTTTTTGCTTCTCCTCTACTCATTGGCTTCAGACTTCTTGCAGTTTGTAGTTTTCCTCTTTGATACTTCTAGTTCAGTCTTAAACCACTATCAGTTTGCCCTACTGATATTAAAACCTCATGCCTTATCTTATACACAGTTTCTATAGGGTACTGTGATTCTTTTATCAGAACGAGCCTTGTAAATGCTATTGGAAATGCACAGAAGCTTTTCTGTATGCTTCTGTATCCATAATTATATATAATTCTTTTAAAATTCCATATAATTGTTTTCTGGTCACACATCAGTAACATTTTCTGAGTATTTTCTTCCTTATCATTTTAAGTTGGATGATATTCTAGAATCTGCCTTTGGATTTTTCTTTAGTTACTGAAATAAAATAATAAAACACCAAAATTTTAGTACAGTTGACTCTTGAACAGCATGGGTTTGAACTGCACGGGTCCACTTATACACGGATTTCTTTTTCAATAAATATGTACCTATAGTACTACATGATCCATGGTTGATTGAATCCATGGATGTGGAACCTCGGATACGGAGGGCCAACTCTAAAGTTGTATTCGGATTTTAGACTTCAAGGAGGGCCAGTGTCCCTAACTCCCCCATTGTTCAAGGATCAACTGCATTGTCAATTTAGTGTAAAAAAAAAAATTAATTTTCATTTCGTTAGGTTTCTTAGTAAACTAACATGTTCACCATATTTTTATATTTTTGTATCATAAGCAAGCTGTTAGTTAGCTTTTCATTTTTTAAATGTCATTTGATTACTAGTAATAGAATTAGATTGAAATTGCTTGGTTTCCTTTTTTAAGTAAAAGTCAGATATGCTTATTACCAAAAAATGACACCATACATGAAAGGAATATGTAAAGCAAAAACTAAAACTCCACTGTTTCTCTCCTCCTGCTACTCTCCTTATAGTCTTTCTCCCTAAAAGAAGGCCCTGTTGATAGTCTAATGTGTCTAATCCAGACATTTTCTATGCCAGTACATAACATTGCTACTCTTTCCGCCCCCACAACACAAATGACGTTCTATTTTTTTGAAAACAGCTTTTTAAGGTGTGAGTTTTGTAATTGATTTAAGACTGCAATTAAAAAGTCTGAATGTCTTGGTTTTAAAATGTGCGTATGTATTTCTAAGTATAAAGAGATTAATAAGACTTCTGCATTTTGTTTGTTTAAAGGCGGGTTTCTTCCTTAATGTGGGAAGTTCGGTATATAGAGCATAATACACGAACGTTCAATGAGCCTGGAAGCCCTATTGTGAAATCTGCTAAATTTGTGACTGATCTTCTTCTACATTTTATAAAGTGAGTATTTTTCCACACTTAATTATATTACTGTAATAATTAATGGCAGTATTTTAAAAGGTAAAATGCCAAAACGTAGAATACAATCATTTTTTATTATACATCATGTCACGTGCTGTGCTGTAAGCATAGTTCCACTCAAAATAGGAAGTGTATGTCTGTCTAAAGAAGCAGCGTTTAGTTCACTGGCTGATAATAATTACAGAGTCAAAGAGATTGTGTTTCAGTTGTGTTCTGCAGTTCAAGTAAGAAAACATGGAGCTTTCTCTAAATGCAATATTCGATAATAATAATAATAGCAAGCTTTTACTGAACGTGTAACGTTTTACCTAAATTAGCTCTTCTAAGTCATAAAAATCTTACAGGTGGGAGAGATCATTATCTGGAATTTACAGTTAAGGAAATTGAATCTTTTAGAGGTTAACTTGTTTAATTTTCACAGTAAATGAGTGTCTGCCATTTGATTTGAGAACCTTTCATCTTAAAATTGTATTGCCCCTATCAAGTTTATGAACAAGTATTCAAATACGTCAGCAGGAAACTGAATTTAACTTTCAAGGTTTTTCTTCTTCAAAGTCAAGTTTACTTCCTCATTCATTAATCCCATACCAAGAGTGAAGATAACTACAACTTCTTAAGACAGCAGGACTTTTACTTCCTTGTCTTATGGATTTTATGTATTCATAGAATGAATTGAGTCTTCTAAATTGAAGCCAGAGGAATGAATCATATGTATGTTTTCTACAAAATACAGATCTGAATTCATACTAAGTTTATTTATATTGGATAATTTTTTCTCATTAAGAGGAGAATTGGGTATTTTATAATTTAAGTATTCACCTGTTATCAGCTTTCATTTTTACATGAAGGGATTATTGAGGCTTTTTTTTTAAAAAAACATCTCCAGCTTCATTCTCATTACTCAGCATAATCATAGGATCCCTTTTCTTGGTATTAGGTGAGTTTGTTTTGCTAAGGAATGTAGGTAATTGCAATATAAAAAAACCACCAAAGAAAATTAGTAAGATAAACTTTATGCCCTTCCTCGACCTTATTTCTCTAAAGAAAGCTGTTGCCTACCAAGTAGTTTCGGGGCTGTTATTGCTAAGCTTTTGCTGCTTTTCAGTTAAAATTGATAATCAAGAATTAATAATCAAGATAATAAAAATTAGTTATCCTCAGAAAACTATTTATATAACTTGGTTGTAAAAGTTTATAATATCTTAACTGTAAAGTTTTTAATCTGTAATTTTGTGTGTTTTATATATGTTATGTACATCTGTTTTTCCAAAGAGATAGGAATCAATAGAATCACATGATAGAGTAAATTCATATTTTAGTGAAATAATTTAGATGAAACAATTATTTTTACATTTGGAATAATCTGTGAAATTGTATTTCTTTCAAATAGTTATTTTGAAATGCCTTATAAGAACAGATTAAAATAAAATAATAAAGCATTTACATTGTATATATCTAAAAGCAAATCCCCGGCATTTTTTAGAGGTATACAGTTTGTTAAGAACCATTTTTAGCTAGCATTACTTTTCAAGATGTGTCTAATATGTCTTGAAATTTTGGTAATGGTACTTCTTAATTGAGTTATTTGGCCAAATTTCAAGCAATAGATGTATACAAAGTGTTTTAATAGATACTTGGAGATAGAAAGAAATGCATAATTATCCTCTTAATACAGTTTTTGTAGGGTAGATAAATCTGTAACTATAATATAAGGAAAAAGTAAAAGGAGTTTGTATGAATGTTTAGATGAGGGATAGGGTCACTTTTGGCTATAAGGGTGGGATTTCAGGTACAGGGAGAAGTATGTTAAGATGTTCTGGACAAGGTAGATACTGATTCAGGAGTTAGATGAAAGGAAAGCAGTTCCAGGGATGAGGAATGGCATGATGGAGGAAGGTAAAGATTTGTTAAGGGAATCAAGTAACTGAAATCAGGTGAAGTAGAGAGAGTACATGAGCAGAAGTAATAGGGATACAGTGTGCTAAACTCGAGTTTGGACCATATCGTGGAGGGCCTCGAATGCTGATCTGAGGAACTATACTTAAAATATGAGCACAGGGAGCAAGGAGCTATCGAAAATATTTGTACATGAGAATAGCATGATGCTTGCTATGCCTTAAAAATATTAATTTGACTGCAGTGTCTAATGTTAACCGATAGGGAGGAGACAAAAGGCAAGGGACTGTTGAAATTTTTTTAACATGAGAATAACATGATGCAAATTGCCTTGAAAATATTAAACTGACTGCAGATTGACTTCTACAGCTGAGCAAGTAAGAGGTGATGGCTTAATTTATGGAAGTGAGAAAGAGGCAGATGCCAAGAGATTTTGAAGGTAGAATCACAGAACTTGTCCAATGATTGGGTTTATAAGGAGGAGGCAAGGGAAGGAATATTGAAAAACCATGCATTACTGTAAGAATGGTTGAAAAAAAAAAAGTTAAAAAGAAAAGGGAGAAAGAGTGGAAAACGACAGTTAGGTTTAGACATGCAGAATTTTAGATGGTGTCAGGAATCTCAGGAGAAGAGTCAGACCAAATTATAGGAATTTGGAGTTCATTAACACAGATAAACTGCAGATATAGAAGATTATCTGGTCAAAAGGTATAGAAGATGGCTAAGGACAAAATTTTAGGGAATGCCTACATTTAAGAATAAAAGGAAGAAGGAATTAGAAGACAGGAGGTATACTAGCTATCCCTTGTAGACTGAAGAATGAAGGAAGGCATTCCAGGCACAGTAGAGAACTGAGCAAAACCTGGGAGATGGGAACTGGGCTTGGTGTAATGAAATAGGCCAGAGCAGAGGCTCCACCTAGAGTGGAGGGTCAGGGGCAGGTGTGTGTGCATGGGGTTTTGGAGTCAACTGATGAGGAAGCCTTCAGCTTCAAGTTTTATCTTAAACTCTTGTTTTACTAACAGGTTTAAAGGACAAAAATCTCATGACTCCAGTCTTGTATACTAACATTTCTTTGTTATTTAGGGATCAGACTTGTTATAACATAATTCCACTCTACAATTCAATGAAGAAGAAAGTTTTGTCTGACTCTGAGGTATTTAATATTTCATTATGATTATTACTACTTTGCTTATGTTCCATATATAAAAAGAAACTTACACACAGTAGTTTTCAGGTAAATGCTGTTAGGAAAATTACTTTTGCCTAATGCTGTTGCTAACTTTTAAAAAAAAAATGATTCAGAATTGTCTTGTTATAGTTATAATTTTTTTTAAACGGTGGGTGGAGGGAGACTTTTTAATGAGTCAGTAAAGTGTTCCAGCATCATATATACTATGGGTTTTCCAAAATGTAAAGGAGATAATTGGTATTAAAAAACTATAGAATATAGTGAAACCTAGAATATTTTATGAATCTGATAAATTCTTGCTTCAAAGGAAGAAGAAAAAGAAGACACTGATGTGCCAGGAACTTCTACCCGGAAAAGGAAGGTAATAAGTTTTTTGTTTTAACAGAGGTGCCTTATATGAATTAAAATGTATTAAGCATTTTCTTTTACTCTTACTATTTTTAAAGACAGATTAAGTATTAACTTCCAAATCAGTTTCCATCACAAAAATGCATGGTTTTCAGAACTAGGTGAATGATGTTTTCTTTTATTTGAATTACTGTGTATTACCTAATTATCCAAGATTAAAAATAAAAATTTCTATTATATGTATTATTTTATTAATATTATTTGAACATTTTAATTTTAGGACCATCAGCCTAGAAGAAGATTACGTAACAGAGCACAGTCTTATGATATTCAAGCATGGAAAAAACAGTGTCAAGAATTGTTAAATCTCATATTTCAGTGTGAAGATTCTGAGCCTTTCCGCCAGCCAGTAGATCTTCTTGAGTATCCAGTAAGTATTTTTTTTTTAATGTGTTTGCACATAGCTTTTTTTTTTTTTTTTTTAATTATTTTTGGCTGCGTTGGGTCTTCGTTGCTGCGCGCAGGCTTTCTCTAGTTGCGGCAGACAGGGACTACTCGTCGTTGCAGGGTGCAGGCTTCTTATTCTCTTGTGGAGCACCAGCTCTAGGCGTGCGGGCTCAGTAGTTGTGGCTCACGGGCTCTAGAGCGCAGGCTCAGTAGTTGTGCCGCACGGGCTTAGTTGCTCCTCAGCATGTGGGATCTTCCCGGACCAGGGCTCGAGAACCCATGTCCCCTGCATTGGCAGGCGGATTCTTAACCACTGTGCCACCAGGGAAGTATTTTTGAAAATACTTTCTTAACTTGTCAGTTTGATTTTGATTTATATATATAAATACATATATATCTCTTATACATGACAGTTTACTATTTATTTTTATGATTGTAGCTTATTTCTTTTTTATTTCACACACATTCTCATTATCCACTTGGCTACATAGAGCATCTAAATTGAACAGTGTGGTACAAAAGAAGTAACCCTGGACTAAGACTCCAGAGGATTGGGTCATTGTCCCAGCTCTGCCTCTTACCAGTTCTGCAGTTTCGAGCAAGTTATTTCGTTTTCATATCTGAGTATATAGTTACTATTTTCTTTTCCACACTAATTCTGTGAATTTACTATGGAAATTATTTAGGAAACAAGAATAATTATACCTGTCTCTAACCTTCCTTACAGGGTTATAGAAGTGGAATGAGAATATTACTAGTTATTTATTAAACATTAAAGTAGTTTTTACACTGAAGCACTATATATAAATGTAAGGTAGCACTATTATATATGTAGGTTATGCCAATTTATGATCTTTATGGAATTCATGGTAAAAAGTTTGAGTAAACATGTTGCGAGTATTTATTTTTGCATGCAGTCTTAGCAATCTAAATTCCACTAGAAGTGATTTTTTTTTATTCCTTTTTCCAGTTACTAAAGATTGTATATCAGATAACATTCGTGGTTTCAAATTAAAATTAAATGTTTTATAAGAGATCATGACCTGGATGTGGTATCACCAAAGTCTTTATTATCTGTTTTTTTATGTATGTGTTCTAATTTGCAATGATGAAAATAGAGAAATTTCATCAATAGATAAATATCATAAATGACTTGTTTTAAAAATCAAGAAACATGTAATCTTAAATGTAGAAGATAAATCTATAATTCCAGCAATGTGATAAACTGCACTAATTCAAACCCTACCATCCAAAAAACCTCTTAGAAGAACTGAGCTAATGCTAAAGTGCTCTGGTTTTCATTTCTCTTTGTTTTTGAAACCTGTGGATTTCCCTTTGTTTCTTGCAAGCCCAAGTATGTATTTTATATAATCTCTAAGCCCAGGAGTTTTCACTGGTAAATTCTACCAGATGTTTAAAGAACTAACACAAATTTACACTGTCTCTTCCTCAAGATAAAGAATGCTTCTCCACTCATTCTATGAAGCCAGTGTTACCCTGATGTCAAAACCAGACAAAACAGTACAAAAGAAGAAAGTGCAAAAATTCTTAATATCAGCAAATAGAATTCAGCAATATATAAAAATGATTTTGTACCCTGACCAAGTGGGTTTTTTCCCAGGGATATAAGGCTGGTTCAGTATTCAGAAATCAGTCAATATGTCAATAATTCATTACTAAAGAAGAAAAATCACATGATCATATCAGTGCAGAAAAGGCATTTCACAGAATTCAGTACTCATTTCTTTTAAGAATGTACATGTTGGGTATGGTGTGGTAATTAATCATTGTGACCACAGGAAGAAACAAGAATGAGTCTTGGAAGAAAGAAATTTATTACACTTACAGATCCCAGAGAGAGGTTCACCAAATACCACTTAGGGCCACAGGGGAAAGCACAGGGTCTTAGTCACGTTGCAGAAGACCGGAGCAGGGGGGCTTCCCTCGTGGCACAGTGGTTAAGAATCATCATGCCAAAGCAGGGGACACGGGTCTGATCCCTGGTCCGGGAAGATCCCACATGCCGTGGAGCAACTAGCCTGTGTGCCACAACTACTGAGCCTGCGCTCTAGAGCTCGCAAGCCACAACTACTGAAGCCCGCGCACCTAGAGCCCGTGCTTTGCAACAAGAGAAGCCACTGCAGTGAGAAGCCCGCACACCACCACAAAGAGTTGCCCCCACTCGCCACAACTAGAGAAAGCCCTCGCACAGCAACGAAGACCCAACACAGCCAAAAAAAACAGGAGCAAAGGAAAAGCTTAGGCCAGAGCCTTTACTGGGGTTTCCATGAGAAAGGCAAGGCAGGGCATAGTCAACAGCTTAAGATTGGCTACTTAGAATTACTTCAGTTGGTTTTGGGGCATAGGGGTGGTCTCTGGTTGTCTGATACCTGACCCTGGGATGATTCAGGGCAGAGGAAATACTGGCTTGGTGTGTGAGGGTTGCTTAAGGACATGGTTGGTTTGCATATGAAAGCTGTATTCCCAGCACAACCCTTTGCCATCTCTAAGAATTGCCTAGCCCTTGGAAGGGGGCAGTCTCTCCTTAGGTCTTTTTGGCCCCCAAAATGCCACAGTATCAAGAATACAAAAATAAGAAAATTAATATAGTTGGCCCTGTGTTGAATGGATGCCAAAAAAACAAATACATAATCTAAGAAAACAGAACACCATTAATAATAAAAACAGACTCTTAAGAAAACTAGGAATAAAGGGGATCTTCCGTAACTTGATAAAGAACATCTGTTTAAAAACCTATAGCTAACATCATGCTTAATCATGAAAAACTGAATGCTTTCCCCCTAAGATTGGGAGTGAAGCAAAAATGTCCATTCTCACAGCTGCTATTTAACATAGTACTACAAATTCGAGCCAGTGCAACAAGACAAGAAAAGGAAATAAAGGGCATTGCAGATTGTTATGGAAGAAATAAAACTGTCCCTATTTGTAAAAGGCAGTGATACTGTTTGCTTTTATGGTCAAACATATTTGATCATAATTTAAACTTGATGGGGCAAAGTCAAGTTATTGTATTTCAAAAAAATACAGTTACATACTCTGGGGCTATGGAAAAGGTGTAGTATTATTTACTTCTTTAAAGATACCATATTTGGATCATTTTATACTATTCTGTTGCTTTTTTCTCCTTTTATTTGCCTGTTTTTATTGCTTCTAATCTATTGCTTTATTTTATACACAATTGATTAGGTGGAGACTTTGGGTGACTGCACTTTTCCTCCGTGGAATGAAGTGTAAAGGCTTTGTGACAGATATTTACATTCATAATTCTTGATTACTGCAAAGTTCCCAATTATAGTAATTGTAGTACTGAAGTTGAGGTTACTAGAACTCAGGCCTTCACATACATGGGATGTTAACATATTTTTATTGTTTTTATCTCTTAATTTTAAAGGTACAATTATGTTTCAGTGAATTAGAAGCCTTTAGAGTTCATGGGTAGTATAAAGTTTTGGGTTTTTTATATCAAACTTGTAGTTGTGGAACTGAGTTTTTTCGATATTCTTTTAATCTCCTTTTTCGAACACAACTCTACCCTTTACCTCTTTCTGAAGGAAAAAAAAAAAAAGCAGAATTTATAGGTTCTTGAATGAGAGAAATCCTGTGTTGATTGCAGTAAAAGGTAGGGGACATGAAAAAAATAAAAATGACTTGGGGAAAAAAGGGAGCCTTGATGAGGGAAACAAGGAGTGATTATTAATAGTTCTAGGACTTGCAGTCATCACAGAAATTGAATGTGAATCCCTGTTATGAGAAGTAATGCATTATTATTATTATATTATTAATATGACCTGTTTTCCCTCTCTTAGGACTACAGAGACATCATTGACACTCCAATGGATTTTGCTACCGTTAGAGAGACTTTAGAGGCTGGGAATTATGAGTCACCAATGGAGTTATGTAAAGATGTCAGACTTATTTTTAGTAATTCCAAAGCATATACACCAAGCAAAAGATCAAGGGTATATAATTGAATTGTTTTCTTTTCTGTTTAAATGAAATGAAATTAGTAGAAAAGTATGTTGAGTAACTAAATGCTGCTTTTATTTAAAATTTAAAGCAAAATTGACAAACTTTCTATTAGGTTCTTAATGGTATTCTAGTGGAAAAAAGAATTCACATCTTTCTATTTTATTCCTTCTATGAAAAAACACTAATGTCACTAATGTGTAGGAATGGTTACTTTTCTTGAAGGTAGTGTAGTTGAATAGACATCACGTACACATTGTCCTGATATGTGTTAGAGGTACGTGTGCTTAACTTTTCCAGCTGTTTTCTGAATTAGTGGAAAGGAGCATTTTTTTCCATATAACGCTCATATGAGTCATAAAAATGAGTAAAACTATAAATATCATTTACTTTTCTTTGTCCAACAAATACAAAAATAATTTAATTGTAACAGTGTTTCTGTTTTAGTCTTTGTCAAAAAGAGATTGAGAAAAAGCAGTGTTTTAAATTCTAAAAACTTTTTGCTAGAAAAATATTTAAATTATTATCTCAAAGGAACAGGCATTTCCTTTCGGGAATGTTTGAATAGTTTTGTTTCTTTCCATAGATTTACAGCATGAGTTTGCGCCTGTCCGCTTTCTTTGAAGAACACATTAGTTCAGTTTTATCAGATTATAAATCTGCCCTTCGTTTTCATAAAAGAAATACAATAACCAAAAGGAGGAGGAAAAGAAATAGAAGCAGCTCTGTTTCCAGTAGTGCTGCATCAAGGTATTTGATCTATTTTAAATATCATCAACTGATCTATAACTTTGTCATCTAAATGATAGAACTTGGTGTTTTTTAATACTTCCTTTACTATTCCCTATATTGCAGAATGATATATTTGACATGCAAGTTCCTATGATGTGGAGGATTTTTAATCTTTTAACTAAAGCTATACTAGTGTAAGTGCTTAAATTCAAACTGCTAAATCTGTACAGTAAAACAGCATTTTTAGGATAGTGATGGCATCATGCTTTCTGTCATATAACTATAGCATTTACAGCGATCCTTCACTAAATATTCACTTTTCAAAGGCTCACAACCATATGAAATCCACTACAAATCTCATATTTTAACATATTTCATAACAGTACAAATATTGAATCCAACAGTATTATAAAACTGTTTTATTCATCCACATAGAGCTATAAGAATGACTAATGATACTATTTTATTTACAGCCCTGAACGGAAAAAAAGGATCTTAAAACCCCAGTTAAAGTCAGATATTGCTACCTCTCCATTCTCTGCACCTACACGATCAATACCACCAAGGCACAGTGCTGCTCAGATAAATGGTAAAACGGAATCCAGTTCTGTAGTTCGAACCAGAAGCAATCGAGTAGCTGTAGATCCAGTTACCAGTGAGCAACCATCGACTTCTTCAGCAGCGAAGACTTTTATTTCGAAAGCTAACCCATCTGCAGTGCCAGGGAAAGCAAGTAAGAATCAGCTGCAGTTTCTAAATTGAAATATATATATAATGACTTTTGTAATTTAAGCATTTACTTTGCCAAATGGAATATATTGGATTTAGTAAATTCCAGGAGACACTGTTGGTTTTGCTTTTCTTCATTGTTTTTGCATGTTTTAATTTTTTTTGGTAAGGAAAAGTATATTGAGGTTTAGGAGTGTCAGCATAGGATAATGCTCAGAAATGGCAACTCTGACCCACACTGCCTCAATGTAAATCGTAGACCCCAGGCTTGCCAGCGGTTTGCCAGCACTTGCCTTCATAATCTTGCCATGGCTGGACAGCTTCTGAAAGGTCTGAAACTATTATGTACGCCTTTTTCCTTTTTGAAAGTAGATTTCTTACGGAAGCTTTAAGCACCCCCCCAGGTTTTGTCCTGTTGGCTAATTCAAACAATTCACTTTGGAAGTAATCCCAACCTTCTTGCTTGTTTTAAGGTTAAATAATTTAACTCTTAGCTTTTAATCTTTTGTATGTGTGTTTTAGTTCTAGAGAATTCCGTGAAACATTCCAAAACCTTGAGTACTCTTTCAAGTCCTGGTCAGTCCAATTTTAGTCATGCCACTAGGAATAATTCTACAAAAGAAAACATGGAAAAGGAAAAGCCAGCCAAACGTAAAATGAAATCATCTGTGCTCTCCAAGACATCCGCTCTCTCGAAGTCATCAGCTGTCATCGAGCAAGGTACCGTAGATCTTACAAATGATGGTTCTATTGGAGATAACATTTATATCCACTTTTTAGGTTGCTCATTTAAGTCACACATTCTGTATTAGTTGATAAGTTTACTGAGACATCTTTTGATTTTCAGCTTTGTGCCAAAAGCAAACTGTATTGTTACTAAATTTTAAACGCCAAGAAAAACTTGCCCCATGGAAAATAAAAGCATATTCTGCCCTATGAAAAATAAAAGCATATTCTAAAATCAGAGGCTTTTAATGATATAAATTTAGTAGTTTTTAACTTCAGTATTACAAAACCTGGAAAAGTATATCCAAGAAGTTTAAATAAAGTTGAATTTAGTTAACCCAGTATAGCACTCCTTTAGAAAAATTTTTGAGTTGTTTTTATATCACAAAACTCAACACACTGACCTCTAAATAATAATTCATTAGGATTGTCTATAGCCAGGTATCTATTCTAGCATACAACTTTCGACCGCTTACAGTTATGCTTCCAAAGTTCTTTTGTCTTCAGATTTTCATTGTAAAAGTTTTCTGTTTGAAAGATGAAGAAAGTAACTGATGAAATACACCCTACGACATGTTAAAATAATTATGGCTCCTTGACAGCAGACAGCTCAAGAATAAGCATTTTTCGTCATGACTTCCAGAGTGTGTCTAGACCATTTCCTTTTCAGTATTCCCCCCAGAAACCTCTCACAATTTAATTTTTCTACTGAAACGACCTCATTTTGATTAATGATATTGGGATCTTCCCACCTGAATAAGTTTAAAATCATCATCCAAATCTACTTATTTCTTTCTGCCTCCTTAACATCTCAGATCCATTTCCTCCTCTCCATTCTCACTTTGGTGGACTGTCGTACTCTCCTAACTGGTCTCCCTGCCTCAGTTCTCAGCTCTACCTTATTCAGTCCATCTTCCACGTTTCAGTCAAAGTGACCTTTCTGATCACGTGCACACAGACGCACACACAGAGAGAATTAAGATCCTTCCCTGCCTTCGAATCATACATGGAATCAGAGTTTAATGTTTTTGCCTGTTATACAAGACTCTTCATTGCTTGGCTGTTGTCTGACATTCAGCTGTCCTTACTTTTCTGTCTCCCTTTTATGTCCCAGCCATCCTAAACCACTTGGAAGTCCATAAATATTGTTGTCCTTTCTTCCTTCTTTGGAATTTCTTTTTTCCTACTAGTTTAATAGTTTCCTGTTCATCGCCTTTTGCGGCCCTTATAATGTTGATAGAACTATTCTTTTCTTTTTTTACGTTGTCTATCTCCAGTAGAATCTGAACTCTTGTGCTTGCCCATGCTCATTTTTTAACTGCCTGAACTTAGTATACAGTGGACAATCAGTGTTTGAATAAATAAGCAAATAATTTTGTATGTGAGTGTTTTACATTTTCATATTTGCTTCCTATCTGAACTGAATTCAAAGTTTTGAATGGTATATTGGCCTTGCTTCTGTTAGTCCTGAATCCTAGAGAAATCAAATGTATATAGAGAATTGGTTCTAGCA
Source organism: Balaenoptera borealis (assembly GCF_965194805.1). NCBI lineage: Eukaryota > Metazoa > Chordata > Mammalia > Artiodactyla > Balaenopteridae > Balaenoptera > Balaenoptera borealis. Next base: position 115,626,591 of record NC_138873.1, on the reverse strand, counting down.
TTATGATAGGGGAGGTCCAATAGCCAATTTGATTCATAGTTTTTGAGTATTACAGATACATAGGAATACCAGTACAGTATAGAAATATAATAAGCTACTATGTAACTCATTAATGATGACTTATCACATAAATATTGGCACTTGAATTAACTATTAGAAACAAGAGCAGTGCTGTGCAATTGAAATATAATACAAGCCACATATGTTCTAGTAGCTACATGTAGTAACAGCAAACAGGTGAAATTATCAGTTTTAATACTGTATTTTATTTACTCCTTTATATCCAAAATATTATTTCAGTGTGTCATCAGTGTTTCAAAATGTACACTGCTTCATATTCAAATTTAAACTTAATTAAAAATTCAGTTCCTCAATTGCTTAGTTACATTTCAAGTGCTCAGTGGCCATGTGGTTAGTAGTGACCTCATTGGATAGTACAGGTCCAGATGAGTGATTTTTAAAACTTCTTTTTAACTCTTGAATTCCTTTTTAAAAGAACTGCATTAGTTCTGAACCTTTTTAGGTTACATATTGCTTTGTAAAGTTGGCCAACCCTGTAGTGTTTTTCCCTAAAAAAATTCACATAGGCATATCCACACAAAATTTGGACCATTTCAAGGAGCTGCTGGAGTCCTTGAAGCCAGTCTGTAGAACTTTTGTAGGGTATATGAACTGGATGTTTATTTGCCAGTAGTCTTAATGTAAAACAAATTAAAAGATATACAGAATCTTACAGAATCCTCAGGCAGGTTAAGGGTAATTGTTTGTTAGAAAATACTTTTACTACTTTATGCACACACACGTTTCTCCCCTGCACCCCTCCCCTCGTCATTATTCAAAACCACTAATCTGAAGAAAGTCATTTGTACTGTGGGGTCAGAAAATGAGGGCTTTGCCTTCTTCCTCTGCTATTGGCTCAGAGACTCCTTCTCTGAGTCTCTTGACAGTTATTTCCTGAAGTTTACAAAGCACTGTACAGTTCAAGCCCAAGACATATACCATTATGAAGAAGCATTCTCTTTAACAGCACTTTCCATCTCTTTATGGATTTCCTGTAAAATACTGCATTGCAGATCTCCCACCACAACCAAAACAAAAAACTTCAGAATTTTGGAGGAAAAAAAGTTAGTGGTAATGCGTGTTTGTCATCTTTTTCGTCATCTGCAAGGGTAATAGCTTTTTTTTTTTTTTTTTTAAACCATAGAAAGGCAGTTCATCATGATGTCTAGATCCTACAGATTTAGAATTTGATCTTCAGAATTTTTTTTATGTTTTAATAAAGCGTAATGGTCTTTATCGTGGAGTTTGTTATAATGGGATTTTGATCCTGATAATAGTTGTACACATAGTGGATTTGATTGATATATGCAGCCAGTATTGCTTATGATTATAAATCAGTCATTTGCCGTTCAGTTACATAAGGAGATAGGACTGTTCCAAAAAGAGCCTGTGAAGAAAACTGCCATTTAGTTGCTATTTTTTTAACCCTTTTTTTAAAAATTCTGTGACCAAGAGTAACTTATTTTTCTACTCTTGTAAAAAGGATAGATGAAAAATATCAAAGCCATGGTAGTGTTTATGGAGAACAACTGTTATAAATTATTCCAGTAGATGTACTTCCAAACCTCTTGCATAGGAGTTAGTAGGAAAGGAGATCCTTTTTACTTCTGAGGAACATAAGGCAATATTTAGACTACAAATTCTTCTCTGATATCAGAGAGGTCATGATCATCACATCCAAGAGAGGATTAAATAAGAGTTAGAATCATTCCAGTTTTGATAATCCCTTTTTCCTCCATCCGTAATAGAAAAAATGATTAGAGGAAAGTAGAGGGGGGTGATAATGCTTATTTATTCCGATTACCAAGTTTAGAGGTCATGGATTTTATGCTAAGATTATTTTCCCTGATGGAGCTGCTTGAAGGTAGGAAGACAGAAAAATTCTGTGTTAATGAGGGAAACAAAGTGCTTTGTGGTGGTGAAGTTCCATACGAGTAAACAGGTCATTTTGTGTAATGAAAACAACGCTCATACGTTAGAATGTGTAGTAAAGGTAGTAGGAATAAGAAACCTTGGCTAATCCCAGCTCTATCATAATTTACAGTATTAACTTAGGCAAGTAATTTATTCGCTCTGAGTTTCATTTCCCTCTTGTCAAGTCATCAATGACTTCATTAAGGATGCTTCTCCTCTGTGTGTTTTAAATAGAAGATAAATAATATCATTAAACTGTTAGCCTTTTGTCAGTTCTTTTCCTCATATTAGTTAAAAAAAAATTAGGATTATGTCATTACGTATAAGTATAGCAGTGGACTTATTGACTGGTTTGAGGGTCAAATAAAAAAGCAGTTCCGTATATTAAGTGCACTGTTGTTCCCTTTCAGCAGATTGTAAAAACAATGCTCTTGTACCCGGAAGCATTCAAGTAAATGGGCACGGAGGGCAGCCGTCTAAGCTTGTGAAGAGAGGACCTGGAAGGAAACCTAAGGTGGATGTTAATACCAGCAGTGGTGAAGTTACACACAAGAAGAGGGGTAGGAAGCCCAAAAAGCTACAGTATGCAAAGCCCGAAGATTCGGAGCAAAATAGCATGCATCCCATCAGAGATGAAGTAGTTCCTTCTTCAGCCTGCAATTTTCTTTCTGAAACTAATATTGTAAAGGAGGATTTGTTACAGAAAAAGAGTCGTGGAGGCAGAAAACCCAAAAGGAAGATGAAGACACAAAAACTAGACTCAGATCTCATAGTTCCTACAAGTGTTAAAATGCTAAGGAGAAGTAACCGAAAAAAGACAGACGATCCCCTGGATGAGGAAGAAGAGTTTGAGGAACTTAAAGGCTCTGAACCTCACATGAGAACTAGAAACCAAGGTCGAAGGACAGCCTTCTATAACGAGGATGACTCTGAAGAGGAGCAAAGGCAGCTGTTGTTTGAAGACACTTCTTTGACTTTTGGAACTTCTAGTAGAGGACGAGTCCGAAAGTTGACTGAAAAAGCAAAAGCTAACTTAATTGGTTGGTAACTTGCACCAAAATATTTTACTTCAAAATCTATAAAGCAGGTACAGTTAAGGAGTATGTAGAACTATGGCTTCTGCTTCCTTGCTGCTATGACGGATTAGGGAATGTTATGATTTGATTTGCAAAAAAAAAACAAACTTACAAGACACTTCACTTCTTTAAATGAATATATATATATATAAATATATACATATATATTTTAAATGTTTGCTATTTATTGCCCTTAGGTAGGTTATGCATTTCAACATTCATTTCGTTTACTGTTCAAAACAAAGGAAATTGAGGCTCTATATTATAGAATTCCCAATTTATTTCTGAAGAAGACAGTTCTGCTATACTCTTAAGGAGCATAATATTCCTAGTGATAGAGCATTTTATGTTAAAATGAATTATTTTTGACCAAGCCAGGTACATTTCTGTTGATACAGAAGTCTTGTCCCTAGGAGAACAGATGTTACCAGAGTAGCAGTAAATTAAGAAATGTGTTTCCTCTAAAGATAAATATAAAATTCCCACCATTTGATACCCTGAAAAGTTTAATTTTAATTATAGAATGTTCCTTTACAAAGAATCTAGAGGAGGCTTTTGCTGTATTCCATTTCTGCCAAACTTAAGAGAAAATGTACTGATGAAAAGGAGACATATCCACATTGGAAAACATTTGACTGTCTAATTTTTCAGACCTTGATTCTTATGTCAATCACTCAATCTCTGTTTATTGTGCCAAAGACTGAGAATCAGTGCAGTGGAAAGCCTGTTTTTGACTGTCAGGACAGCATACACTTTTTCAATATTGGAAAGGCTATATATTATTCTAAAGAGCAAGTTATTAAAGAGTTATGCTGAGGTGTATCTTTTTTTGGTACTAATAGTAGAAAATAATGCACTGGTGGGTCCTTTGACAGAGATGTTTTAGAGAAAATGTTTAAGTGGTTAAAGGATTCAAGGAAAATACAGGAAAAAGGTATGGGATTTGATGTTTACTTGTTAATCCGGATTAATGTCATTTCTAAACTTTAGATATATCTAATAGGCTAAAATGACTTACAAAGAAATGTGTCTGTGTGTGTATGTGTATATATTGATAAATGGGTATAATTAAATATATATACAAACACATACTTATATACTATTACCCAGGTATAAATTCTTTTTTCAGGATTTTTTAGATAATGGTAGAATAAAAATTTTAAAATGTCATACTTTATAGTTTAATTTTAAGGGGAAGATTGGTTATTTTCAATTATTAAAGGTTTAAAAATAGGCCAAATCACTTTTTATGCAATCATGTTTTATACAGTGGTCTCATTGCACATTGTGTTTTTTCTGCACTTTTTACGGTATCCTTATCACGCTGGTATGTCAGTATACACCCTAAAGAAAAATTCCATTTAATGATTGTGCCTTGTATTCTATTATTTTTTGCATCATTAGTAAAATTAAGTTGTCTATTGTAAATGATAACTATATGACTTAGGAGAATGTATTGCTATATGTACTGCTATGGAAAAGGAAAGCAGTTATTTATTTGTTTATGGTACAGTTATTTTATACCTTAAAAACCAACATAAATACCATTTCTATTGTTTAAAGATTATTGTCCATTTTTTAAAAAGTTTTGAAGAATGTAGTATTTTCTGAGGACTGGTATGGTACAAAAATGTAGCCAAAATTTTCAGATACTACATTTTTAAAAAGCAAGGTTGGGGAATATGTGTATCAGCATGACCCTGATGTAGAAAAATAAAGTCTTTAATTGAACCTTGGCAAAATACATTACATAATTATTTCTACAATATTTCTGGTAGGGATAAATGTTAGCTGTCATTTGATTGTCTTGAAAAAGGATGGAAAAGTGATACATCTGGGCTTTTTAGATTGTTTGTAACTAAATTTGTACAGAAATCCTCCTATGAAATTAAGTAAACCATTTTCCAGATCTTAACTGGATTGCTGTGATTTTGCAGTTGAAAATAATTTCAAATTTTTCAGGTTTTTTGTATATTTATTTTTTTCTAACAAATATATTTAACTATATAATTAAAATTCAGTAGTTAAACTCTTCATAATGCAGAAATGGATGGCTTGGTTGTATAGTAAAATGAGTCTCTCAGTTACACCAGTATTGAAAATAATAGTGTGTATGTTTGAAATTTAAGTCATTAATTTGTTGCTTTGGAAGGCAGTCTATTTGAAACATGTAATTTCCTGATGTTATCTGCATTGTGTTAGAAAATAAGACTATAAAATCCATTTTTGTAAAAAAAAAGTATGTGTACAGTTTTAAGGTGTGTACAGGAAAAGGAAGAGCGTACAGTCTTAAGAGTGAAATATACCACTAGTAGGGTGTATTAATTCTAACTCTTGAGCAAAAAAATGAGTATTTACCATCTTACCTGCAACAAGTAAATGTATTATTCCTGTTCTAAAGACACTATATACTTATGACCTTTTTGGATATTATTAGACACTGGTTACTTAGTAAGGCAAAAATGACTTGGATCAGATTCTTTGTAATTGAAACACTTAAAAATGTATTAGTAATAACCAGATATATCTAGATTTTATTTTTTTATAATTTAGCTTCTATACGTTGCAAGAGTTGAATTGAGAAATTTAAGTCATCACCATAGTTTTGTTCTGTTTTACCACTTGGAAAATATCTTCTTTGAGACAGTAACACCGTATATATACTGTTTATAGGTCAAAAGGAAATGTTGGCAGTTGTTTTAGGTGAGCAATAAAAGAATTTTAAGTTTCCTGAAAGTTTCAGAAATATAACTTGTTATTACATTCATAGAAAATGTAAATCAATTTATGTATTTTTAAGTACCTAACCCTAATCTTCTCTCCCTCCACCCCAACATTCTCGAGTCCCAATCAGATCTTATAAAACTACAAAATGTTGCAAATGAGCAGATTAAACAGTCAGTCTAATTACAATCTCATAACTCTGGGCAGTAGACATACTTCTTAAAAATTTTATTCTTTGCAATCTGCTGTTATGGCATTGGACTGTTTTCTGCATATATTCATGAACTAAAGATTTGGCCTTGCTTTCATTGTTTTTATTATTGTACAGCATCACAAATTTGAAGACTATTTGGTAGCATTTGTAACAACGATCTTCCTCCTTAAGTAGAATAATTGTATAGAATATTTGTGAGCATGTTTAGGTCACATCTGAGACACGAAGTTTGGTTGAATCTAGTATCACTTGGAAATGAAGTATGTAATATACACTGATCAGCAAAAAGATCCTTGTGCAGCATGTATGTTAACATCTAGAACTGTCCCTTATCTGCAGTGCAGTAGATTAATCAGACATTTTAACAAAAGTATTCAAATAATATTTTTAGCTTATATGATATTAGCAACATTTACATGTTTTGAAATATGATTTGTAATATAAATTAGTTTCTCCAGTTTATAGCATTTAATTCTAGCATTCCATTTTATACATGCAAACATACCTCTCTCTCAGATGTCAACTGGAAGCAATTTTGACTGTTTTCTACCTAATGAAAACAAATTGGTATTCTGAATGTTTTTGTCCACCTGAAATTTATTTTTGAGTAGGTTGAAAGGACCAAGATACTTGAGTGTTTAAAAGGGCTATAAGTGTTCTCATATGCAGGAAATATATGATTTTAAAAGTCATAATAGGGGAAGTACTTTTATGTTCTGTGAATTACACCCGTATTTAGTTGTTTTTTTGGGTTTTTTTGTTTTTAAACAGGTTGAGAAGTGGTTTAGTTAAATTTAGGCGACAATTTATTTTCCTACTAAAATCGGAAAATATACCTTTTCCTCACTTCCCTCCTTGCAGTTCCCCTCATTTCCCAAATTTCCAAGTGATTTGAACTAAATATTACATTTACTAAGAAGCTATTTTGTTCTTAATTATACTGAGCTAAGGACTCCAGATGGAAGGTCATTTTGTACTATGTACAACACCCAAGAAGAGGTCACATTGAGTCAGAAGACTGTAAGTACCACTTTTGACGCTCCAGATATAAACCTTGTACACACTGTAGTAAAACAATTAGAAAATATTATGAGCTATAAATATAATTTTTAGTTTTGATAGCTCTGTGTTGAAATACTTTTTTAATGCAGATAAAATCATCAGGAAATTAACCTTATATGGCACAAACCAAATACATAATAGTAGGTGGCTATGAGTTTCTACATTTAAGGAGCTAAGAAAATAGGTTTGAGATGATATATAGTACACACACCTATGAGGCAGATGCAAACACGCTCGTTACTGTTAAGACTGTGCGTGTTGATTGATCATGATGAAAGGCTACAAATTTCGACAAAATACAAAGTTACATTTTTGGACCATATTAAAACTGCAAGATGGGGTCTTATTTAAAGATCTTTTAGAAAACTGTTAAATCCTGTCACACGATATTTAGACGTGTAGAATGTAGCTCAATTTTAAAAAGTAACTGACCTAGAGAGTTAATGTTGAAACTGACACATTTGCAAATTAAAATGCTTATTTTGTACAGAAAACAATGTTAAACACAAGCAAATCTGTTGTATGTAATAAGTAACAGAGTTTAAAAACAAATTAATTATTTAGCTTTATTGAGGTTTTTGGTTTTTTTCTTTCTGGAAACCTGGAGTATCATGTTATAAACGGCAGTCTCACACCAGAATAGCAGTGCCCTTTGTTTTTGTACATATTGATTGGACCTTTCTTTACTGTTAGGTGGACACTTTCTATGTTAGTTTTGAAGCATAATTCTTTGAATCCTTTTATACAAACTAGAATGTATGTGTAAGAATTCCTGTCCCTGCAATGTAGTAACTACAAACTTATTTTTAAATAAATAGAAAACTTGTTTTTCTAAGCTGTTTTGTAGAGCCTCATGATTTATTTATTTATTTATTTATTTTTTTGGTAACACATAAAGCACTCAGTACATAATTGCAAGAGGTATTATGTAAATGCTGGTACATTAGTGTCTCCAATGCCCTGTCTACTTGGCAAAATGTTAAAATACATTAGCTAATTAAAGGATTGTGGGTACCCTAATGTAATTTAATTCCAAAATAACCAAAGGTTAAAAATGGCATTTGCTTTTCAATGTGTACACTTAAAACTATATTGATTTGCTACTATGCATAAGTTACTGTACGGGTATAATACTTCAATATTCAGACTTTTTTCTCTAAGATATATTTCAAAGGAACAGTTTATGTAAGTATTTTCTCAAAAGTGTGAAGTGAAATTTCTGGGAAAATTAAATGGAAGAATGATGAAAACGATTCATTTGTTAAGCAGTTATACAAAATGAGATTCATAAGGCTATTGCTGTTTTTCTAGAAATTTGTTCACATTGGTATACATTTTTATTGACAATCCTGAGAATCCCAATTTTAGTATAAAGAGTGCATAAGGCTATGATAAATGAAAACTCCAATTAAGCACGTGAGATAATTTGTGAATTTGTAGCTTTTAGTGATCATTTCTCCTTAAGAAATTTTGTTTAAATGACTTTGTATAAAATAAATTTCTAAGTTGAGGAAAACAGGTAAGCATTCCCAGGTACCTTTTTTCTTTCTAAAGTATGCCGATACTAATACCTAGTTTATACTTAGGAGAACCAGCCAAGAAAAATATTATTTTTAGCAACCACTTTTTACCAGTTTCTCTTTTGTAATAACATCAACTTTATGTTCTAGGCTAAGCATCTCCATTATTTGAGAACAATAAGATTAAAAGCCAAAGCTCAAAATGTCTGTTCTTTGCAATAGAATACCTTGTATTTGTCATCTTTTTGCATTTAACATGTTTTACCATATATAGATTATTCTTTTCGGTTTTGTTTGGGGAAAAAAATAGTGGAAAAGATTCATTTAAGTACCTTTCTGCCTAATATATTAGACACGTTGACAACACAGTGTAACGGGATGAACTGGGCTTGGAGTTGAGTCATTTCATCTCTGAGTTTCACTTTCCTCATCTGTAAAGTTAAAAAAATTGATTAGATAATCTGCAATGTCCAATTCAATTCAAATAATTTATGATTATTTCTCATGTGTATGTTGTCTTCTGCATTCATGACTCAATCTTGGCTTTTCTATTTAGTCCCTAAAGAAAATATGCCATTTAATGTGTAGCTTTCAGGCAACCTGTGCCTTGTGGCCATGACCTGATTGTAGTTACGAGAACTTCTGAACCCTTAGTTTCAACTGTGCTGTTGCAACACACTATATATACATTGTGAGTTGAGTTGAAATATTTGTTTACTGGTAATATAAAGTACTAAAGTTTGTGATTTTTCCCAAGGGCCCTCTAAGGAATCTCAAAGATAGTTTTAGTGTAAAACACATCCTGAAATTTTTATTTAAGGTCCAGTCTTGGTAAAGCAAAGTCAAAAGAGTTTGAGAAAATTTAATCATGGGTGCCTGAGAATAATAATTGGTTTCCCATTTAATTAAAAATGAAATAAAATATTTAAATATAGAAGGCAGAATTATTTTAAGAAAATTTAGATCTTTGGCAAGTGGAAAACGTTTGTTCTTCGTTTTGGTCTTTGTTTTAATAAAAAGGACATTATAAAGTCAAAACAAAGCAAAGCAAATTACCCTGATGAGATATGGAAAATCTGAGCAGATTATACGGAAGCTAAAGAGCAACTCAGTCTTCTTTCAAGCTCTTTGAAAACGAGATTATTGTAACAGAAAACCAAATTCTACTTTGGTATTGACATAATACTTAGCAATAAAGGTTTTACAAGCTCTTCCCTCCCCCTCTTCTTCACCTGAATAAGTGCATCAAAGGGAGGGTAATTGTCAAATTTTTAATGCACTTTATCGTTTCTTTTCAGGCTCCTATTCTCTCTGCTACTTGTATATACTTGTTTTTCATATTTTGGAACAAATAGACACTTCAGGACAAAACTCTTTGTCCTAGAAAAACTCATTCCGTTATCCTGATATTCAGTTTTATTTCTCTGTCACTATTTGTTCTTGGTCTCAGCTACCTACATGAATTACAAACTTCAACCAAAGTAACTAAATTCGATTTCAGAGAAAATTGGAAGGAAAGTAATTTGAAAACTGTCAGGTGCAAGCATTTTTGTAGAATAGGAAACTCATGAATACGTATAACTTCTAAATCTTAAAATTGCAAAAATAAACATGTTCATTAAATACATGACCCAAAGATAGCCACTCCATGGTATATAAATATAACCAGATGTATATAAACTTGAAATTATGCTTAGCAATATTTCAGTATTGAATTTTACAATTAAATAGTTACCCAATGATTAACCATTAATTCCGTTTAATATTAGTCCAAAGTTCTAAGTTACCTGAAGATCTTGGAAATTATGTTCAAGCTGACATACTACAGAACATAATTACTGTTATAAAAACATTTGTCAGAATTATGATTCAATTAATTTGAACACATATTTTATGTTTTTAGCTCTTCCAAATATTATGTAAGAGTAGTGTTAGCTTACCTAGTCAGTAGACCAGCATGAGAAATTTAGGGGCTTCAGATTAACTTGTCTCTTCTTGAGATAGCAGACCCAGTTCTCATTTTAAAAAAAGCAAAATATTCTTGCATTATACTCCATATTTATATAGAAAAGACAGCCATTTTTTTAAAACCAAAGTTATTAAATAAGTTTAATTTGTCCAAAGATTCATCTTAATTATATGAATTGAAATTCTTAAATATTTGTGAGCTTGTTGCTTCTGTAAGACTGTTTTTAACATCTCTTACTTAAAATACTAGAAATTTAGTTTCTCTATTTTCTGTGAATTTGGGAAATATTAAGTTTATAAAAACACATTTATCTCTATAAACCAATCAGAAGAGAGCTCCTTTGAAGTCCTTTAAGAGATGCTTCAGTTCAATTTATTAATACTTTCTGGTAGTAGGAAATCATTTCATACTTAAGAGGGTAAAGGCTTTTGTTGGTTACAGACAGAAACACAGATCTTATAGCTTCATTTCTACAACTTTAGTCAGTAACAAGTCAAACATAAACGCTGTCAACTGAAAAAAAAAAACAACACAACCTAAAAGTTGAGAGTTGTGTTTTATTCAGTGGACAAAACTGAGGACTTAAGCCTAGGACACAGGCTCTCAGATAGCTCTGAGGGACTGCTCGGAAGAGGTAAAGGAGGAGCCAGAATATATAGGAGTTTTTTGCAACAAAAAAACCAGGTAGTCAGAGCATCAAAAGATTAAAGAAAACCAGACATCTCAAGTTTCAGAATTTAGTGCTTTTCTACGTATGGGAAGATGCAAGAGTCTGGGCTCACTGAAATCATTCCTTTGATATGCATCTCAGCTATCTGGGGCCAGTATCCTGTTTTCTCATCCTGAGTCTCCTCAGGGTGCACCGTTGGGGTGGCTGCAGCAGCTGACTGCTAGATGGGGGGGGGGCATCCTGCCTCCACCCTGAGTTCCCTCAGGGCTCACTGCCCGGGCAGCTGTAATGTGGTGGCTTGATGGCTGCCTTTGTTTACTGATATGGCAGGTGGCATTCTTAGTTCACAGTGCCCCCTCATGATCATAAATTCGACCAATGTTTGGGAGGCATTTCATGAACAATTTTTGTCCCATGGCACTGGGAAATTCATCCCAGATCAGGTGAAGATTTATTTTTTTTCCACACTGTGTGGCATGTGGAATCTTAGAGCCATGTGGGATCTTAGTTCCCCAACCAGGGGTCGAACCCAGGTCCCCTGCATTGGAAGATGGAGTCTTAACCACTGGACCACTGGGGAAGTGCCCAAAGATTTTGTTGATATGCCATTCCAGGGGCTAATTTCTGGATTAGGCCTAGTTGATAATTTAAAATTCTCTGGGTGGTGGAGACATGAGGACCTGCTGTCTGCACAGCGTCTGGGTGCTGGGCTTCTTCCTGTACCTCTTCTCGCTGCAAACCCCACCTATCAGAAGACAGGCTGCCTAAAGTCGTACTGAGCTCACAGCCACCTCAAAACACACCCCTTGACAAGGCCCTGCCCATTAGAGGGACAAGACCTAGCTTAACCCACGAGAGGGCAGGCACCTGTCCCTCCCACCAGGATGCCTACACAAGCCCCTGGACCAACCTTGCCCACCAGGGAGCAGACACCAGAAGCAAGAACTACAAGCCTGCAGCCTGTGAAAGGAGACCACAAACACAGAAAGTGAGACAAAAAAAGAAATATGTTACAAATGAAGGAAAAAGATAAAAACTCACAAGAACAACTAAATGAAGAGGAGATACGCAATCTACCTGAAAAAGAATTCAGAGTAATGATAATAAAGATGATCCAAAATCTCGGAAAAAGAGTGGAGGCACAGATCAAGAAAGTAAAAGAAATGTTTAACAAGGAGCTAGAAGATTTAGAGAACAAACAGAGATGAACAATACAATAACTGAAATGAAATACACTAGAAGGAATCAACAGCAGAATAACTGAGGCAGAAGAACGAATAAGTGAACTGGAAGACAGAGTGGTGGAAATCACTTCCACACAACAGAATAAAGAAAAAAGAATGAAAAGAAATGGGAACAGTCTCAGAGACCTCTCAGACAATATTAAATGCACCAACATTTGCATTATAGGGGTCCCAGAAGGAGAAGAGAAAGAGAAAAGTCCTGAGAAAATATTTGAAGATATAATAGCGGAAAACTTCCCTAACACGAGAAAGGAAACACTCAAGTCCAGAAAGAGCAGAGAATCCCACACAGGATGAACCCAAGGAAGAACATGTCAATATACATATTAATCAAACTGACCAAAATTAAAGACAAAGAAAAAATACTATAAGCAACAAGGGGGGACTTCCCTGGTGGTCCAGTTGTTGGGACTCTGTGCTTCCACTGCATGAGTTCAATCCCTGGTTGGAGAACTAAGATGCCACATGCCATGTAGTGCAGCCAAATAAATAATAAATAAATTTAAAATATAAAAGCAACAAGGGAAAAGCAACAAATAACATACAAGGAAATCTCCAAAATGTTATCAACTGAGTTTTCAGCAGAAACTCTGCAGGTGAGAAGGGAGTGTCACGATATATTTCAAGTGATGAAAGGGGAAAACCTACAACCAAGAATACCCAGCAAGGCTCTTATTCAGATTTGGTGGAGAAATCAAAAACTTTACAGACAAGCAAAAGCTAACAGAATTCATCACCACCAAACCAACTTCACAACAAATGCTAAAGGAACTTCTCTAGGTGGGAAAGAGACCAGCAACTTAAAACACTTCTGTATACATATAGACTGCTAAATCAAAACCTCTTGGGAACAGCAAACCCAAAAACTACAATAGATACACACAAAAAAGTAAAAGCAACACAAACACAACACTAAAAATGGTCATCAAACCACAAGAAAAGAGAACAAAAGAGGAAGGGAAGAAAAATGACTTACAAAAACAAATCCAAAACAATTAAGAAAATGGCAATAGAAACATACATATTGATAATTACCTTAAATGTAAATGGATTAAATGCTCCAAGCAAAAGACACAGACTGGGTGAATGGATACAAAAACAAGACTTGTATATATGCTGTCTACAAGAGACCCACTTCAGACCTAGGGACACATACATACTGAAAGTGAGGGGATGGAAAAATATATTCCATGCAAATGAAAATCAAAAGAAAGCTGGAGTAGCAATATTCATGTCAGACAAAATAGACTTTAAAATAAAGACAGTTACAAGAAACAAGGAAGGACACTATGTAATGATCAAGGGATCAATCCAAGAGGAAGATATAACAATTATAAATATATATGCTCCCAACATAGGAGTATCTCAATATATAAGGCAAATGCTAACAGCCATAAAAGGGGAAATCGACAGTAACGCAATAGGAGTGGGGGACTTTACAGCACTTGCACCAATAGACAGATCATCCAGACAGAAAATTCATAAGGAAACACAAGCCTTAAATGACATATTAGACCAGATAGACTTAATTGATATTTATAGGACATTCCATTCGAAAGCAGCAGAATACACTTTCTGCTCAAGTGCACCTGGAATATTCTCCAGGATAGATCACATCTTGGGCCACAAATCAAGCCTTGGTAAATTTAAGAAAATTGAAATCATATCAAGCATCTTTTCCAACCACAATGCTATGAGATTAGAAATCAATTACAGGAAAAAAAATACTGTAAAAAAACACAAACACATGGAAGCTAAACAATATGTTACTAAACAACCAATGGATCACTGAAGAAATCAAAGAGGAAATCAAAAAATGTCTAGAGACAAATGACAACGAAAACACGACAATGCAAAACTTATGGGATGCAGCAAAATCAGTTCTAAGAGGGAAGTTTATAGCAATACCACTTTACCTCAGAAAACAAGAAAAATATCAAATAAACAACCTAATCTTACACCTAAAGCAACTAGAGAAAGAAGAACAAACAAAACCTAAAGTTAGTAGAAGGAAAGAAATCATAAATATCAGAGCAGAAATAAATTGAAATAGAGACAAAGAAAACAATAGCAAAGACTAATTAATGAAACTAAAAGCTGGTTCTTTGAGAAGATAAACAAAATTAATAAACCTTTAGCCAGACTCATCAAGAAAAAAAAGGGAGAGGACTCAAATCAATAAAATTAGAAATGAAAAAGGAGAAGTTACAATTGACACCACAAAAATACAAAGGATCATAAGAGACTACTACAAGCAACTATATGCCAATAAAATGGACAACCTAAAAGAAATGGACAAATTCTTAGAAAGGTTCAACTTTTCAGGAAGGTTTCTTTTCTATTTCAGGAAGAAATAGAAAACATGGAGAGGGCTTCCCTGGTGGCGCAGTGGTTGAGAATCTGCCTGCTGATGCAGGGGACACGGGATCGAGCCCTGGTCTGGGAAGATCCCACATGCTGCGGAGCAACTAGGCCCATGAGCCACAACTACTGAGCCTGCGCGTCTGGAGCCTGTGCTCTGCAACAAGAGAGGCCACGATAGTGAGAGGCCCACACACCGTGATGAAGAGTGGTCCCCACTTGCCGCAACTAGAGAAAGCCCTCGCACAGAAACAAAGACCCAACACAGCCATAAATGGATAAATAAATAAATAAATAAATAAAATTAAAAAAAAAAAACTGCCAGCAAACAAAAGTCCAGGACCAGATGGCTTCACAGGCGAATTCTACCAAACATTTAGAGAAGAGTTAATACCTATCCTTTTCAAAAAATTCCAAAAAATTGCAGAGGAAGGAACACTCTCAAGCTCATTCTATGAGGCTACCATAACCCTGATACCAAAACCAGACAAATATATCTCAAAAAAAGAGAAGTACAGGACAATATCACTGTTGAACATACATGCAAAAATCCTCAACAAAATACTAGCAAACTGAATCCAACAACACATTAAAAGGATCATACACCATGATCAGGTGGGATTTATCCCAGGGATGCAAGAATTCTTCAACATACATAAATCAATCAATATGATACACCACATTAACAAACTGAAGAATAAAAACCACATGATCATCTCAATAGATGCAGAAAAAGCTTTTGACAAAATTCAACATCCATTTATGATAAAAATTCTCCAGAAAGTGGGCATAGAGGGAACACACCTCAACATAATAAAGGCCATATATGACAAACCCACAGCAAACATCATTCTCAATGGTGAAAAACGGAGAGCATTTCCTCTAAGATCAGGAACAACAAGGATATCCACTCTCTCTGCTTTTATTCAACATAGTTTTGGAAGTCCTAGCCACGGCAATTAGAGAAGAAAAAGAAATAAAAGGAATCCAAATTGGAAAAGAAGAAGTAAAACTGTCACTGTTTGCAGATGACATGATACTATACATAGAAAACCCTAAAGATGCTACCAGAAAATGACTAGAGCTCATCAATGAATTCAGTAAAGTTGCAGGATACAAAATTAATACACAAAAATATCTTGCATTCCTATACACTAACAATGAAAGATCAGAAAGAGAAATTAAGGAAACAATCTGATTTACCATCACAATAAAAAGAATAAAATACCTAGGAATAAATCTACCTAAGGATGCAAAAGACCTATACTCAGAAATCTATAAGATGGTGGTGAAAGAAATAAAAGATGACACAGCAGTTGGAGAGATATACCATGTTGTTGGATTGGAAGAATCAATATTGTGAAAATGACTATACTACTTAAAGTAATCTACAGATACAATGCAATCCCTGTCAAATTACCAATAGCATTTTTCACAGAACTAGAACAAAAAAAATTTACAATTTTTATGGAAATACAAAAGACCCTGAATACCCAAGGCAATCTTAAGAAATATGGAGCTGGAGGAATCAGGCTCCCTGATTTCAGACTATATTACAAAGCTACAGTAGTCAAAACAGTATGGTACTGGCACAAATACAGAAGTATAGATCAATGGAATGATACAAAGCCCAGAGATAAACCCATGCACCTATGATTACCTAGTCTATGACAAAGGAGGCAAGAATATACAACGGGGAAAAGACAGTCTCTTCAATCAGTGGTGCTGGGAAAACTGAACAGCTACATGTAAAAGAATGAATTAGAACATTCTCTAACACCATACACAAAAATAAGCTCAAAATGGGTTAAAGACCTAAAGGTAAGACTGGATACTATAAAACTCTTAGAGGAAAACATAAGCAGAACACTCTCTGACATAAATCACAGTGAGATCTTTTTTGATCCACCTCCTAGAGTAATGAAAATAAAACAAAAATAAACAAACGGGACCTAATTAAACTTAGAAGCTTTTGCATAGCAAAGGAAACCATCAACAAAACGAAAAGAAAACCCACAGAATGGGAGAAAATATTTGCAAATGAAGCGACCGACAAGGGATTAATCTCCAAAATATTCAAACAGCTCATGCAGCTCAATATCAAAAGAAAAAATAACCCAATCAAAAAATGGGCAGAAGTTCTAAATAAACATTTCTCCAAAGAAGACATACAGATGGCCAAGAGGCACACGAAAACATGCTCAACATCACTAATAATTAGAGAAATACAAATCAACACTACAATGAGGTATCACCTCAAGCAGTTAGAACGGCCATCATCAAAAAATCTACAAACAATAAATGCCAGAGAGGGTGTAGAGAAAAGGGAACTCTCCTGGACAGTGGTGGGAATGTAAACTGGTACAGCCATTATGGAGAACAGTATGGAGATTCCTTTTAAAACTAAAAATAGAGCTACCATATGATCCAGCAATCATGCCATTCTTGGGCATGTATCTGGAGAAAACCATAATTTCAAAAGGATACATGCACCCCAATGTTCATTGCAGCACTATTTACGATAGCCAGGACTTGAAAGTAACCTAAATATCCATCAACAGAGGAATGGATAAAGAAGATGTGATACATATATACAATGGAATATTACTCAGCCATTAAAAAGAATGAAATCATGTCATTTGCAGTGACATGGATGGACCTAGAGATTGTCATACTGAGTGAAGTCAGACAGAAAAAGACAAATATCATATTATATCGCTTATATGTGGAATTTAAAGAAATTGTACAAATGAACCTATTTAAAAATAGAAATTGTGTCACAGATCTAGAAAACAAACTTATGGTTACAGGGCGGGGGTAAGGGGGAGGGAGGGATAAATTGGGAGATTGGGATTGACATATACACACTAATATATATAGAATAGATAATTAAAAGAACCTACTGAATAGCACAGGGAACTCTATTCAATACTCTGTAATGACCTATATAGGAATAGAATCTAAAAAAAGTGGATATATGTGTATGTATAACTGACTCACTTTACTGTACAGCAGAAACTAACAACATTGTAAATCAACTATACTCCAATAAAAAAAATTCTCTGGTTCCTGTCTTACTGGTATATTGTTATCCAGGAAATATTTTCCCCTGTTGCTTCTTCCCATACCTAGAATCACACTATTACGATTATTTTATGAGTCATAAATATGATCTATTTCCTCAAGATGTTTAGCCGTTATTAATTTTGTTGGAGGCCTGTTTACACGTTGTGTAATGTAAGAGATAACCTTATAAAATAGGATATAAGTAATACCGCTAGTAACATTAAATAAAATCATAGTGAGGCTGGGAGACACAAAGCATAAACAATTTGGAAACAAAGAACAAATTAAAACAATGATTAGTATAACTAGTTGTAATTCAGTTGCAATAAGACATGAAGCCCATAGGAGAGCCAGCTGGAGAATCCAAATTCTAGAAGGAAAAAAGATAAACGTTTCATCTTTGTTTACAAAGGTATACTTTATCAACTTGTTGGAGGTCATAGCATAAGAAGAAAGGTTTTTCTGAAAATCAGAGATTAAAAACTAGTGTATTTCTCAAGAGTCACAAAGTTATAAATCATATTTATCAGTTCATTTAGTCCCATGTAATTAATTCCTATTTATCTGAATGAAGTCATCAGGTTTTCCCTTAGAGCTTTGTCATTTGTTATTTAGTTCAGTGGTATTATCTAAAGGCTATCAGAAACTTATATTTGTTTAAAAGCGCTTTTATGAGTCTTCTTGAAGATCTTCATTTTTTAAAGCATCAGTGTAAAATAATGATTGTCTATAAAGGTCAAAACTTAAAATGGCATACTTAAAGATTTGATTACAATAAAATTGGCAAGAAACTTGGATACTTCTGTGACATACAACATTTTAAGATTACATTATTTCAAGGTATATGAGATTTTAGGAGTTCCATATAAATTTTGGAATATCTATATTAATGACATTTATCCATACACTATAAACTAAGATTCACCTCCAATCACTTGGCAATGTTTTTCAAGTAATTTAACACACCAAATAAGCCTATTTAATTTAACATTCCTCTCTGAGATGTCTCAGGGTTCCTTCAAAGCATCCTAGAGTTAGCTGGAGGCTAAAAGAACTTTAGTTAGAATTTGATATTTGGGAAGTTTTGTTTAAAAAGGTTTTAAAACACAATAGGGTCATAGGACACTGTGAAACAATACTTATTCATTTAACCAAAATAATAAAAAGATTTCAAAAATCAAATACAGATCACTTAAGGGCATGGAAGCTCAATCTGTTATCAAATAGGAGCACTCAAGAAACTTTGTTCTCGTAAACAAGAGAGAAATCAAATTCCAGTCTTTTACTAGCTTACTTTTAACAAGATCCATTTACTAATTTAAATTCAATCTAAATTTAGCAAATCCTGACCATGCATAAAACTTTCTCAGGGTTCCTTTCCACAACCTTCCATCATTTTCTGTATCCATTAGTTTGTCCCTTATTTTTCCATCCCAAAACAAACAGATCTAAACCTACTTTCTTTTCCCTTAATACAACGCAATTCCATTCCTCATACCTTCTTTACTGAAGACACACAGCCTACTTTCCTACTGTATACTGAAATGTTTCCTTATTATTTCTATTAGCTTTAATTACATGTTTAAATTAGAATCTTCAACTCTTACAAACCTTAATTTCTAGTGAAAACTAAGAAGCAAGCAATTATTAACTCTTTTACATTAGCATTCTGTAGATTGTGAACGTAATACCAGTGACAATTTCTAAAAACATTTGCTTTCTTATAGAGAACACCTCAGGATAGCACCAAACATATTCATTAATAGTCTGAAACACCTTTAGTTTCTCTGTTTAGTAATTGTTGTCTCAGTATTTTATATTTTTGGGAAATGATCTAGTTATTCAATAAACTTCCATCATTTAACTTAAATTAGTGTAACTCTAGAATTTTAAGTTACCAAGTATCTGGAGAGATCATTTTAAGTAGACATTTTAAAAACATAATTATTTTTAAAGAGTTCACCCAAAAGCTCTTCTTATTTGCATTTAATTTACTTATAAGGATTTTATATATTAAACTGGGGTAAATAGAGCAGACTTGTTTGGCCTTTAATGTTGGGGACCAGTAGGGGATCCCTTTTGGCTCATTTAACCTTAGGTACTGTAATATCAAAACCTTGGTTTTTTAATCCCATAAATGTTCGTTTTATTTATCCCATTTCAAATAACCATCTAAAGATTTCTTTATCCGTTTGGGATAAATCTTTTTAAAATTTCTACATTGTTGGGAAAGAAATATCTAGGCTTTCCTTACTTTTTTTTTTTTCCTGTTAACATTAATTATTCTAATGTTTTTATTAGCATCTGTAATACCCATTGAGGGAAAGCAAAGACCGCAAGTAAAGCTTCCCAAACCAGTTTTTTTTATTTGTGTTAAACTAAGGAAGTTCTTAGGTTAACCATTAGATTTCTTTTTTCCACCTTTAATTTGATTTTTTATAGGTACCAATAAAGCTGCTGTTTATAATGAGAGCTCTTTAAAACTTTACAAATTTAGAAGTTTCTCCAATTTAAAGGATCCATCATTTGACTATTAATGAGATATATATTCATAGTGATTCAAACCAATAGGGTGCAAGAGGCTTCCCCATAAGAGAGTGGGGAGGATACCACCTAAATAAGACCCAGAAAGTTTACTCCCAAAAACAACATGGCAGAGGTCAAGGTTTCAATACACACACACACACACACACACACACACACACACATACACACACAAGATCAGGTAGAACATTTACATCTCAAAGACACAGGAGGAGAAAGGCAAGTTTCCCCTACAAGGCTGTTGTTTAAGGTCAGAATTCTGAAAAGATTTTTATCAAGCCGGCTTTCTAAATTTAACTGTAATATGCAATAAAAGAGCCCCCTTATTTTCAGGGTGAGATTTCCTTTAATTTCCAATTAAGTAAATACTCCTAAGTTTTGTACGTACATAAATTTGGCTGAGGTATTAATTGGAGGCTGGCAATATGTCTCTCCTTTTTCTTTTGTTTTGAAACTTTTATTCCCCATTCTGGGGTTGGTTTGTCAAAATAAAATCGCTAGCGTAGTCAATTCAAGGAAAAAGAACAGGCCAGTCTTCCCTCTAATAACTCAGTCCAACCCTACTCAGTGTTTAACTGAGCAAAGCGTTCCCAGTCCTTCAACTGAGGATAAACCCCTCAGTGTCTAAACTGAGTGAAATCTTCCCAGTGTCTTTCACTGAGAATAACACACTCAGTGCCTAAACTGAGCAAAAATCTTCCCAGTGTCTCTTTCACTGAGGATAACCCAGGTACCTCTTCTTGAAACTAAGTTTCAAGGATAACCTACTCCTCCAGAGAGGAGTTTAACACCACCAAATAAAACTTAGGATTACCAACCAATAATGGGAGATGCTAGAACCAGGACAAACTCACCCAAATTTGTCTGGACTCTCCGAGGACGTGGATGGGCACAAGAGGCCTCTGCTGGTACCAAGGCTCCGGATCCCCATAGAGTTCAGGCGAAGGGGAGAAGTCCTCTCTGAGTCCCTTCATAATTAGTCGCCAAAACCTTTGACCAAAAAAAATGCACAACCTAAAAGTTGAGCTATGTTTTGTTCAGTGGACAAAATTGAGGACTTAAGCCCTGGACACAGCATCTCAGATAATTCTTAGAGACTGCTCCAAAGAGGAAGCGGGAGAAGCCAGGACGTATAGGAGTTTTTGCAACAAAAGACCAGGTAGTCGGAACATCAAAAGATGACTGTTAGTAAAACAAAACCGGATACCTTATGCATCAGAAGATGCAAGAGTCTGGCCTCACTGAAATCATTCCTTTGACATGCATCTCAGCTATCTGGGGCCAGTATCATGTGTTTTCTCATCCTGAGTCTCCTCAGGGTGCACCATCTGGGGTGGCTGCAGCAGTCGACTGCTAGACGGCAGGCATTCTTTGTTTCCATCCTGAGTTCCCTCAGGGCTCACTGCGAAGGGCTGCTGTAATGTGGTGTCTAAAAAAATTGCAGTTGTGTGTTTTGACTGGTCTAGTGGCTCCTGGAAGTATCAGGTCAGGGGCTTGCCTTTGTTTCAGCTACATTTGAACTTTCGCAGGGCTGAAGTGCTCCCCTGGGTGGCGTTTGTCAAAAGGATTTAAAGAAAAATGTACTAACCACAGCTGCCTGAAGCAAGGCAGATCAGATGGGGTAAGCAGCAGGCAGACTGAAAGGCTTGGAAGGAAGATAATACATGGGGGAATAAAGGCTTTGAAAAGCTTCTAGGTATACTAGATGGTCTAGGAGCCATATAGCATGCCAGGGCCGCGTGTGTGCTCAGAAAAGACCTGAGAAGATGCTAAACTTTCACCTGTGTCTGACCTTTAGGCTCCTCACAACAGACAGTAAAGGCTATGGCAGAACTGTAAACAGGCTGCCTAAATCATGAGTCCATGTCCCAACACAAAGCTAATCTGGGAGGTACATCTTGGAGGGGGGAGACTGAGGGCCCTAATTGTTTAAGAAAATCTGTCAGATCAATAGCTGACCCCTAAATTAATGGAACAGAGATTTCGGCGGCCACACATGACAAAGAATACAGTCTTTACAAAAATAGTTTAAAAACTAGCTAAACAAACCACTGTGACATTCAACAAACAGAAACAAAAAACCCCGGGGGCTGGGGGGAAGAATCTGATTTCCAGTTACTAGATTAGAATATTCAAAATGTCCAATTTTCAACAAAAATTGAGGCATGAAAAGTAAGAAAATATGGCCCATTCACAGGAAAATAAAATTGCTGGGTTAGATACAAAACTGGTTAATGTTTAACAGAGCAATACCACAACTTTGTAGTTATGTTTTCCATTGAACAGAAATGATATTTAACTCTACTGGACAAAATCTAAAAGTTAACCTGTAACTTCACTTAATGTGAAATCTTTAAGCAAAATCTTAAAAGTCATATGAAAAGGACTTCATATACTCAGCTGAAACTCCCACACCCAAAGACTTGTGAAACAAGTAATTCCATCAAGCTTTCTGGTGTTCTCATAATATAAGGACACCCCTATTAAACCATGGAGGCCATATTTATCCCAGAGAAAGAATGCACATATATGGCCATTTTGCTCCTGGTTACAGCTGTATCCTAAAGACTCTGAGGTCCCAGTTTTGTTTTTTCAGATGAGTCACTAATTTTGCTAATCCCCATGGTGACCTATTTCCTCTTTAACCTTAGTCAGTCATCCTCACTTATTAAGACCACTTGAAAGATCATCTGGAATGTATTTCTCTTATCATTATTATTAAGGAACCAATTGAATGCTAATAAGTTCTCATAGTGGTCAGAGTAGCCATATTGTTTTACAGAATAAGCGATATTAGTTATTTCACTGGACACCAAGCTACAATAAAGTTTGCTATATAAAAATAGTGTAAAACTTGGAGCAAATGGAACAAGTTTCTCCTCCCCCTTTTCAGATATGCCATTGAATAAACAATTTTAGCTTTTCTAAACACTCTGACCATTTCTTTTCTGACTCTTTGTTCACTTAAATGTAAACTTTCTATCCTAGCTGTCTTTGCAAACTACATGTTCTCAAGTGCCAAGCTCATGCTGCTATTAATAATGATGGCTAACATGTGGTGATTAAACCCTTGGGTCAATATACATTATTTATATATATATTAGTTCATTTAGAATGCACAACTTTGAGGTAGGTACAATTATTATTCCTATGTTAAATTAGGAGAAACTAAACACCCAGAGATTAAGTAATTTGCACCCCCCTACCAAATGAATTGACTGGATTAATGAGTGATTTCCATATATGATTTATAATATTGGTTCTAAAGGCAATTCTGCCTAAGGTTGGGTCTTATTATAAAAGGCCAGTATACAGACCACCACAAGGACTTTTTGGACTACCCATAATCATTTTCTGATATCTAGGATTTAACAAACTTCACCAGTCTGGCATAGATCACTTTACTCTTGTTACCAAATCCAAGCTGGTACTGCTCGCCAGTACAGCTTGACGTCAGAGCCCCCTAGAACATGAGGTAAGCCTACAGATGGTGCCCATGAAATCCCCAGAAAAGGAGACAGATATATATATATATCTTCCCCCCTCTCCAACCCCAAGGTCTATGAAATGTTAAGTCCAGAAGTGTGTGGTGACAGCACTCCAAAGAAGAGCAATACAGATCACATTAAAAAAGGGACCCTGGGACACCTGATCTAAAATAATAGCCTCTGAGGCAAGAGGCCCAAGAGGGAATTCAGCCAATTCTTAAAGTTTTTGAAAACAGGACTGGTTAAACAATGCAGGTCCCTGTACAACACCCCTATTCTATTCTCCTGGTCAAAAAGCCAAACTCAGTAGAGTGTCACTTTGTCCAAGACTTGAGCGTTATTAATGAAGTCGTCCAAGACTTGCCCCCTGTGGTACCTAACCTGTACACTGTGCTCACAACCATTACAGGAGAGTACAGCTGGTTCTCAGTTCTGGACTTGAAAGATGTTTTTTTTCTGCATTCCTGTTGCAGAAGAATCACAGCAGCTGTTTGCTTTTGAACGGCAGGACCCAGACACACTGCTAGCACAACAGTGTTGTTGGACAGTCCTGCCTCAAGGATTTAAGAATTCCCCTACCGCGTTTGGGGAAATGTTGGCTAGGGACCTTAGAAATTTCATATTGAACGAAGGATTCTGAGTCCTACATATGATAAATGTCTACAAAATACCATCAGAACCCTGAACTATTGTGAATATAAGGTCTCCCAGAAAAAGATCCAGATACATAAGCAACAAGTCACATATCTGGGCTTTGTCCTTTGCCAGGGACAGAGGGATATTTTGCCTGACAGAAAAAAGGTGATTGCAGGCTTGGGAACACCCAAGACCCGCAGACAACTGAGGGGGGTTTCTGGGAATGGCAGGATTCTGTCGGATTTGGATCCTGAACTATGGGCTCATAGTAAAGCCCCTCTATAAGGCTTTAAAAGGGACATGATCTTGAATCCCTTACTTGAACTAAAGAACACCAAACAGCTTTTGAAACAATAAAAACAAAATTAGCCTCGGCCCTGGTTTGGGGACTACCAGATTTAAAGAAACATTTCAAATTGTATGTTCATGAAAGACAAAGCATAAGTCTTGGGGTATTAATTCAAACTCTAGGGCTAAAAATAACCCAAAGACTGCCATCAGACCTCCCCAGAGGGGGACTCAACTCCCGAGAGGCCTGGGGAAAAATGGGCTTGTGAACCCTTTTAAGACTTAAGGTTGCTCTTTTTTAAATGTATTGAGATGGTAATTTCACTGTAGCTGGAGAAGGGTCAACCTATTTAATTTTGTCGAAATAAACAGCACAGGAATTTAGTATATGTACTGGGAACTAGAACCCAAACCCCGAGATTAGAAACTAGACAACAAAATGCTCATGGATTTCATCAGGTTAAAGTAGTTGTAGATAAAAACAGAAAAAGGATTGTACTATTGACTAAAGATTCTAAGGAATTATAGGGTCTTCATCCCTCTTCGCACAGAACTGTGGATCACCGACAGTGGGGAATTGTAAGAGCGAAGAACCTGTGTATTCTATTACTCGAGCATTCAGTTACTTGAGCATTTAATTTACAAAGGAGATCTTGGCCCAAAAGAGGGACTGGACATTCTGGCATCTATAAGAAACTATGTTTCAGGGTGATGTCTATCAGAAAGTTAATCAGCTCATTCCCCACTGTCAATTTTACTGGGGGCTCCTGTGGGGGAATTGAAATTGGGCACCTCAAGCCCAAGGAAGCCCCTGGGTCTGTTCATTCATGAGAATGAGAGGCTCTTGCCTTTCTCTTTTTGTTTCTTCTTATGTTTTAGCCCAGGGCGATCTTTCTTCCAACTCCCTTCTTCCTTACAGTGTTCCCTCCCCAGTGGGTTACTTGCCTTCCAGGAATCCAGTGATGCCGCCAGAAAAGTGTCCTTTCATTTGACATCTTCTTTATTCTGTTGTTCTTCCCTGTTGAACATTTAAAAGCAACATCTACCAACTGATAAGGGTTCATTCCAAAAGCAGCATCTAATTGTTGCAACTTTCTCCTGATATCTGAGGCGCTTTGCCCTCCAAAAAGGTCAGATTTACCATTCTAGTATGTTCAGGGGCCTCAGGATCTGCACTAGTATAATGTCTGTAGATATGATAAATCTTTTCCAAAAATTCAGAGGGGTACTCATTTTTTTTTTTTTTTCTGAATTTCTTGAATTTTTTTTCAAACGCTTTTGCTTTGGTTCCCCCCTTTCCAAGCCCTGCCAACTAACAAGTAGGGCTCTAATAAGGGCATTGTTCCCTCCCTGGGGTCCCAATTTGGTTCAGCTGTGTGTACTGCCAAGTGAGCTTCAGGTGTAGAGGGTCCTCTCTGTAAGGAGGCTTGCGACTCTTCCAATTAAAGAAGCCTGAGAAACCCAGCCAGCTGGCCGTTTACATTTAGGCCCCCTAGGGGATAACAGTGTAAGGGAAATTGGCCTGCTTTGGGAGTGGCTCCTGGCCCAAATTGGGTGCCCTGTTGGATCTTAGATGGTGGCAATACCAGATCAGGTCCCTGTGCCCCAGAAGTTAACACAGGCTTTTCTAATTGTTCCCTAGAAGGAGGGTGGAGTCCTGAGCCCCAGTATCAGCAATTGGGGCTGGATAGGAAGGGGAGGTGGTGGAAGGGGTGGATATATTGGCATAGTGGCTAGAGCAGCTGAGACAGTCAGCTCGGCTGGAGGAGTTAAGGTCTGAAGCGATATATCCTCACTCTCATTCCCTTCCTTTTCTTATTTTGCCTGATGTAACAGCACACATGCTTGCACATAAAGGATTTCATCGTTCTTCTCCACCTCTTCACAGAATAGCTATAGAGCCATTCAAAAGCCACTGTAAAACCATAAATAGCAATTGGTCATCTCTCACCATCCAAAGTGTGCCTTTTTGCCTTGCCATCGACCAACCGGGCTGAATTCTGGGATGGGGCTTTGGTTGATTTTAGGAGCCTAGCGGAATCTTTCTTTTCTCCCTGGGAAAAGAAACAAACAAGGACAGGTTTTTTTGTTTGTTTTTTGTTTTTGTCCTGTTCCTTTCCTCCATTTGACATCAGTAGAAGTTTTAAATATCATAAAACTGACTTGGCTGTAAATGGAGAAACGGTACAAAACAAAATGAAACAAAATACCCAAAGGACAAACAGAAAACCCTAAATAAATCCTCAAGTTTGGTCTTGGGGTTTTACATATACAAACGACACAGGAGATCACAGATGACATCATTAACACAGCAAGGCTGACAGTACACGGTGCACAGGGTCCCAAGATAAACCTGCCTAAACCCCTTGTGGAGATCGTAACAGGTACTGTGGCCACACATTCTTACAATAAAATATCATCTTCCTCTCACTCATTAGTTCGTAGCTGTAATCAGATCACTTATTCAAAATGGGCCTCAAAGGACTTTTTTCAGGGATCATTGAAACATTCCCCATTTTTTAAAGACACAAATACAAGACAAACAAACAAACAAAAGGCACACACAAATGCTAGCATCCAAAGAAACAAACAAACTGGTACACAAACTGGGTAAAAGTCCAGCAACTATTTCCTCTCTGTAACAGGGTAACCTCCTGAAATTAGGGAAAAATTGGCTTATTCTGGAGAAAAAAACCCAAATGGAGAGGACACAAAGTTTCTGGCTGTACACACTGGAGTAACTTACCCTACTGTATGGAACTCGTCAGCTCCCAGATGACAATTCTTTGCTCCCACTGCCAAGTGCTGGGGCAGCTTGTGGCACTTTGGGGAATTTTGAAGGGAAGATCCACAGGACAAGTGGTCCTGACAGCTGCTTGGGCCTTACCCCAAAGTTCCCTAACTGGGGCTGGCTGGCCCTGAGCAGCAGGGCTTCTGGCTGGCTTTGCCAACATTTGTTACCAAGTCCAAGCTGGTACTGCTTGCCACAGGACAGGCCAATAAATTGAGAGACGAGTTGCTGGGGCAAGGAATATAGCAACTTTAATCAGACAGCTAGCAGACCCAGCAGATTGTGGACTCACGTCTCAAAGAACCATCTTGCCTGAGTTAGAATTCAGGCACCTTTTATACTAAAAGGGGAGGGCATACATTCAAACATTTCCTGGTTCCCATCAGCCTCCAGATGTGATGTGTTTAGTTCTTCCTTCCTGCACTCATTCACAGGTGGGCCTGGTCAGGATGTTTCCTGTGAGCTAAACAAAGGTATTTTAGCTTAATGCTCATTACCTGGGAGGCAGGGTTCCCAGATATGGGTCATTATGTGTAATTTAAGCATATAGGCAACATCCCTTCAGTGATTAACTTGTAATAGGATACAAATGTTCTTCACTATTACACTTTTAATTGAGTACCCAACAGATATTTCTAGACACATGTATTAGTCCAGGTCTTCCAAGAAGTAGATGACACGTTGGGATTAAACATACAAGGATTTGAATAAGGAAGTGCTATGAAAGAAAACTGGGAAGGAGCCAGGAGAGGCTGGGAGATCCATCAGACTGCAGTGTAAGTCTGACCCCAGTGAAGCAGAAAGGGAAGTGAGGTGGGGTGAAAGCATCCCAACTGCCGTGCAGTCTAAGAAAGGTTCAGCAGGACAACTGGGAAGTCCTTGAGTCAAAGTTGCCCAGGGAAGTGTGAATCCGTGGCACAAATGCAGCGATGGAATTCAGAGTGTAGCTACTGGGGCTCCGGTCTAGGTTCCCTGTAGATGGAGGTCTTCAAGCCCCATTCTCATGGCTACCATGACATGCTCAAGAGTTTTTGGCTTTATTTGAATCATGAGGTCAATGTAACATTTCTGCTTACATGACTGCCATTGGTTCTAATCGCTTGATGTATTACATTGTTAGAAATGCTGACTGGCGGTCCTTGAATAATTTTCTCTGCCTATCTCAGTTGTTTTTAATGCATGATATGCAACCCAGTGTGCAAGGATCCATCTGCTGTGGCCAGAAGGAAACACGAGCAGCATGATGACAATTCTGCCAATAACAGCTAAGCTAGGAAAACTATAACTTAATCGTTAGAATTAATTGGTACCAATAAAATGTATTCAGCTTCTGAAGCCGAATGTCATAATCACCTGGCAAGAGAGTTCTCCATTATCACAGATAGGTAATGGGTGGTTCATTGAAAATCTTGAAAGTAGCTCTATATATGCCATATTTCACAGCAAGCTTTGAAATTGTTAGGGGTGTTGCCTTGAATTAACTTTTTACATGAAAGAGGTCATCAACAACAAGAAGACTGCAGACAGGCAATTTAGGCAAAAATGGCTCCACTGAACACAAAACAGAAATATCAGATTCCAACTTCATAAACAGAGCTTTTCAGCCTGAGAAACATGATTATTATTATTTTTTTCACTCAGTGTGGATGCCGGCTGTGGTGTGCAAAAGCCAGACATTTTATTTTGGAGACATGAAGGATTATAATAAATAACTTTAATGTGCTGGATATTGGCAATACCAAAACTCAGATAATGGCTTATCTATAAACTTAACATTCATTTCAGTCAAAACTTTAAAAGAAGCTACCCTCTGGGTCACCCTTTTCATAATTCTTGTTATTTGAGAGGAAAGTTAAGAGACACACAATTTTCCTTGAATTTTGAGAAAAATAATTTTCTCCTACAAGTTACTAAAATTACCTAGGAGTTAGATAACAAATATATTAATTAGTTGATCTCTAATTAAATCAAGTTTCTTTTCACTTAGAAGAATGGTTAAAATGTCTTATATTACAAATGAAATTTTATTTGGGGACATTTCATATGACTCAGGTTTTTTGGCATAGTATATATTGTTACAGTTACAAATATAGATTTTAACTTTTGTCACTAAGGAGCAGCTAGAAAATGTCAAATGACATAAGGTTATATCATCTGCTCACTTCCTATTTACTTCTCCCTGTTTTACTTACTATTTTACCTAATGTCAGTTTTTTCCCCCAAAATCTAAGAAATGCTATTTTTTTACTCATTTGACAGAAATCATTGAAATATTGCTAGAAAAAAGAAGGAGCCATTTCATTTAACTATGTCTTAGTCGTTCTCATCACTTTTTGATCTATTTTATCTTTAAACTCTATTTTATTTTTTATTTTAAATTCTTTTATTTTTTCCCAGACTTATTAAAGTATAATTAACAAATAAAAATTGTATATATTTAAGGTGTACAACATGATAGTTTGATATACACACTGTGAAATGATTACCACAAATTTACTCATACATCCATGACCTCACATAGTTATCTTTTTTCTTTTTCTTTCTTTTTTTTTGGTGTGGTGAGAACAGTTAAGATCTACTCTCTTAGCAAATTTCAAGTATACAACACAATATTATTAAGTAGAATCACCATGTTGTACGTGAGATACCCAGAACTTATTCGTCTCATAACTGAAAGTTTGTACCCTTTGACCAAACTCTCCCCACTCCCACCTCCTCCCCAGCTCCTGGAAACCACCACTCGACTGTCTGAGTTTGACTTTTTTAGAGTCCACGTATAATAAGTGAGATCATACAGTATTTATCTTTCTTTGTCTGTCTTATTTCACTTAGCATACTGTCCGCCAGTTTCTTCCATGTTGTCACAAATGGCAGGATTTCCTTCTTTTTGGTGGCTGAATGATATCCCCTTGTATATATGTACCATATTTGCTTTATCCATTCATTTGTTGATGGGCACTTATGTTGTTTCCATATCTTGGCTGTTGTGAATAATACTGCAATTAACATGGGGGGGGTGCAGATATCTCTTTGAGACAATAATTTCATTTCCTTTGGATATATACCCAGAAGTGGGATTTCTGGATCACATGGTAGTTCTGTTTTTAATTTTTTGAGGACGCTCCATACAGCTAAACTCTATTTTAAAGATGCAATCACCTCCATAGTAATAACATTTGTGCCATCAATCATGCTTTCGCAGTCCATTGTATACCAGTTGTATAATGTGTTTATATAGCATGCATATACATGTGCTTGTAGAGGCACTGTGAGTTATAAACATCCAAATATCTGTGAAATAAATTGCATATATTGTATGCAAGTGTATACATGGATATCACATTTTTGTTTAACAAATAAGGAGCCTGAGTGCTCTCTAATATCTTTTTTTCCTACATTTTTGGTGGCTGTTTTTTTCCTACATTCTTTGGCTGTTCCTTCATACGACTGTAATTTTGTAATACTTCCAAGATTTATTCATGTTTTACACAAGGTATAATTCATTCATTTCCACTTACGTATAATATTTATTGTGTGAACATCACAATTGAACCATTCCGTTTGCCAGTAGACATGGTGGTTGTTTCCAGCCTTTTGTTGTTATTAACAACCCTGCTATGGACATCATTTCCTGTGTTTACTTTTTGTTCCTTGACAACCCATCCCCTGCACTGTTGCTGGTGGTGTGTGTGTGTGTGTGTGTGTGTGTGTGTGTGTGTGTGTTCAGTAAATCCAATTCTGATGTTACTCTTTCTTACTTAAAAATCCTTCAACCTAGAGGCTTAGCAGAACCATCTGGAATAGTATTCCAGATGACCTGGAATGATCTCGAGATAACTCCAGTAACTGAAGCAATTCCTTTTAAGGATAAACATCCAAAGAGCGATGTTGCTCAGGCAGGTTGCTACTCCTCTTTCCTTCTGGCAGCAGAACCTACCCTGTCCCTTTCTACTCTGTACTCTGGCACTACAGATGCTCTAAATCTGATCAGAGGTGAAAATGAAACTCTTATCACCAAAGTTTTCCAGGAAGAATCAAAAGGAAATCTTTCTTTGGGAGGCTGTCCAAGAAAAAGCTACGATGGTGAAAAGAACCCAGGGGAGTCAGATGTTCCTAGTCCGGAACATGCACTGCCATTTAGGAACTGTAAAGTCACTCAACTTTCTGGATCTCTTTGCACATCTGAAAACAAGGCAGTTACGATTTCTGAATGGGCCTGCCTTCTAGACTGGTGTAGAGGATCAAATAAAGCCTCCATTCATTCCACAAACACCTACTGCGTCTCAGTCACTGTGCTAGGTCCAGAAGCATGGATGGGCCCTTGTCCTAAAAGACCTCACGGGCCACAGAGCGATCCTCAATCACGGCTGCATACGGGAATCACCCGGAGCGTAAGTTTAAAAAATATGGATGCCTGAGTCCCCTGCGTCCTGGCCATGCGAGATTAGACACATTTCTTAAGCTCTTAGCCTATGCTGCATGTGTATGATGGGAGTAACAGAAGCTACTTCCTAGGGTGGTTGTAAGTATTAAATAATTCGTAACACCTGCTTAGCCCCGTGCCTGGTACAAAGTAGCAGGTGATGAACTGCCGGGAGTGGGGTGGGGAAAACCGGTAACTACGTAGCTGGAGTAGTGAGGTTTGCCGCAATGGAGAGAAACACGCAGGGGCTCTGAGGGTCGTCTCACTCTGCTGGCTGGGATGGCAGTCCTGGAGGATGTGATGTCAGAGGCGACTTTTTAACACAGAGGTGAGTAAATTAGCCAGACAAGCCTGGTAGGCATTGGGGGTGGGGAACATCGCAGAGAAGGGAGTGTGGAATTCTTCTGGAGCGCGCGAGGAGGAGGAGGGGTGAGATTGCGGAGAGCACAGGGGTCAGATCTCGAGGGGCCTTGAAACCACGCAAGGGGGTTGGCCTTTAATGCTGCTGGCCATCAGGAGCCACCAAAAGGTTTTAAGCTGGGAAGAACGCGATCAGAGTCGCGTTTACGTTGGGTCACTGCATCCTGGTGTGGATTTGCGGTGATTTGAGACCGGAGGACGGTCTCAGTAGGGACAGTGGCCTGGGATCGGGCAGCTGCAATAGAAACGGAGTAAAAGGCCTGAGAAGCAAGGGCGAAAAAGAGGTAAAAACCACGGCCCTTGCCGGCGTTAGGAGGGTGAGGGATGCGGAGGGCACGAAGGCCATCCTGACCTTTTGCACTAACAGTGGGCAAAGCAGGGAAATGGCACGGCCTAGGGCTGGGGGGTCCCAGCACGAGACGGGGGCTCTGGATGGACTACGGCAGATCCCGCCGAGGGCCGGTGAGTCTGAAACGCCGGAGGCCTGCAGGCCGAGGTCGCGCTGGCGCGGCGCCTTGGAGCGCGAACGACCCGGCGGAGCGCGGGGTCCCAGCGCAGCGCGCCCCCAGCAGCCCTGCCCAGCGAGCGCCCGCCCGGGGAGCCGACCGCGGGGGCGCAGCGCGTCGCCCCGGGGGCTGAGCCCGGCCCGGGAGGGGCTCGCCCGGCGCGCCGGCCGGGATCCCGGCTCCCCCGGGGGACAGGCCCGCGCCGCTGCGTGTGGATGGAGCGCCCGCGTCGCAGCGCGGGGACGTCCGGGACGGAGCGCGGGCCGGGCCGGGGCCTCCGCTCCGGGGCTGCTGGACGGTAACCGGATTGAGGGAGAAGCAGGGCGAGGGCGGCTCCTTCTCCTTCGCCTTGCGTCATTTTAGGTGTTTTGGGGGCGAGGAAGAAGGCGACGTGTATAATTTATTGCTCTGTTTTGGACCTGGGGGAGGGCAAGTGTTTGTCGCGGTTAGTTTTGGTTTGGTTTGTCCTTTGTCGTCTGCAGCTTTATCTCTCTTCTGGTTGATGCCATGTTTCCTCCTTTGCTATGACCCATACTCCACTTTCTTTAGGTATCTTGGAGCTGTTACACAACCTCAGTCTACCCATGTATATATATTTATGATTCTTCAAACAGTAACTATTGACTTTACCAGAAGTGGATTTTTTTTTTTTTTCTGTCAAATGTTGTCACCAAACTAACTACTTTACGTGAATAGTTTACTCAGGCGATTATGTTCTGATGCTGATTCATGAGCTAAATTCTGGGATTTGTATTTCTCTAGAATGTTCCATAATGCCCAGGAGTGTGGTAGGCACACAGCTGCCTTTCAATATATTCTTGATAATCTGTCACTTTTTTTAAAATTCATAATGTAATTCTTTTGTTGTTTATTTTTATTTATCTCAAAAGATTCTGTGTTCTGACTCAACACACCATTTTACCTTAGAAGTTTTCAACACTTTTTAATGAAAATCTTTTATATTACTTCACATGCACTCATCTGCAGCAGCTAGTGATTAAGATAATGAAGTTAAGTTGGTTTAACAAACCTATCTCAACGAATAAGTGAAGATCATTTTACTTGATCTGTCACTTTTGTATGCAGAGAGAAAGCAGTGTCCTCTTCTCATTCCTCTTGTGACCTGATCAGAAAGCCCCCCCACCCCCAAGCAGGCCCTCATTCCCTCTCACAGATCCTGCCCTGCCTCCTGGTCAGAAAGCCCCCCCACCCCCAAGCAGGCCCTCATTCCCTCTCACAGATCCTGCTCTGCCTCCTGGTCAGAAAGCCCCCCCACCCCCAAGCAGGCCCTCATTCCCTCTCACAGATCCTGCCCTGCCTCCTGATCAGAAAGCCCCCCCACCCCCAAGCAGGCCCTCATTCCCTCTCACAGATACTGCTCTGCCTCCTGATCAGAAAGCCCCCCCACCCCCAAGCAGGCCCTCATTCCCTCTCACAGATCCTGCTCTGCCTCCTGATCAGAAAGCCCCCCCACCCCCAAGCAGGCCCTCATTCCCTCTCACAGATCCTGCTCTGCCTCCTGATCAGAAAGCCCCCCCACCCCCAAGCAGGCCCTCATTCCCTCTCACAGATCCTGCCCTGCCTCCTGATCAGAAAGCCCCCCCACCCCCAAGCAGGCCCTCATTCCCTCTCACAGATCCTGCTCTGCCTCCTGATCAGAAAGCCCCCCCACCCCCAAGCAGGCCCTCATTCCCTCTCACAGATCCTGCCCTGCCTCCTGATCAGAAAGCCCCCCCACCCCCAAGCAGGCCCTCATTCCCTCTCACAGATCCTGCCCTGCCTCCTGATCAGAAAGCCCCCCCACCCCCAAGCAGGCCCTCATTCCCTCTCACAGATCCTGCTCTGCCTCCTGGTCAGAAAGCCCCCCCACCCCCAAGCAGGCCCTCATTCCCTCTCACAGATCCTGCCCTGCCTCCTGGTCAGAAAGCCCCCCCACCCCCAAGCAGGCCCTCATTCCCTCTCACAGATCCTGCTCTGCCTCCTGGTCAGAAAGCCCCCCCACCCCCAAGCAGGCCCTCATTCCCTCTCACAGATCCTGCTCTGCCTCCTGGTCAGAAAGCCCCCCCACCCCCAAGCAGGCCCTCATTCCCTCTCACAGATCCTGCCCTGCCTCCTGGTCAGAAAGCCCCCCCACCCCCAAGCAGGCCCTCATTCCCTCTCACAGATCCTGCTCTACCTCCTGACTAGCAACTCCAGTTTCTCGCGTGATGGTCTAGCAACCCCTCTCCCGGGAAACTCCCCAGGCTTATCCTTACTATCACTTGGATAAATGTCAGGGTTTGGGCACCTGGCTTTTCAGCCTGCCTTTCAGACTGCATGTCCATCCTTCGTGACCCACCCAAGCCTTCTCATTCTTTTTGTTCTCTTTTCTTGTGTTGTTACTGGAAACAGCATGCAGTAATGGAAAGATGCCATTTTAAACAACCGTATTATGAAAAAGAGCAAACACATAGAAATAACGTCAAACATCTGGTCAGTATTTAAATTTCCAAATGTCTCCTGCTATAGTTTTGTTTAGTTTGTTTGAATCAGGATCCAAATAAGCTCCAAATAATTGGTTAATATATCTTCAGTAATTCCTAAGTTCCCCTCCATCTGGACTTCATCTCAGCCTCTGGACCACTTTCTGCTGTTACTGAAGTAAATTATTAGTTTTTTAAGGACCTTTTCCTAGAGGGTGAAATGGACTCACCAGTGATGTCTGGACTTAAGAGTTGTGGAATTCCTCGGCATTTTGTATGCCTTTAAAAACCCAGCATTTTGGCTTGGAATCAGAAAGTGGAAAAGAGCATAGAGAGACAAATCTCATTCAGCGGCATCCTTGATGTACTTTAAAAACATACACATGTGGGACTTCCCTGGTGGTCCTGTGGTTAAGAATCCACCTTCCAATGTAGGGGACGCGGGTTCAGTCTCTGGTCGGGGACCTAAGATCCCATATGCCAAGGGGCAACTAAGCCCGCGTGCTTTAGAGCCTGAGCATCACAACTAAGACCTGATGCGGCCAAGTAAATAAAAACAAAAACAAAACACACACATACACACAGTGGATTTGCTGCGAGAAGCTAGGTTAGAATCTTTACATTGCAGGGATGTGCAACCCCTCAGCCAGTGTGTTATTTGCCTGCTTTCCCTTCTTGAGCCAGTAGTTTTCCTCTTCAATATACACTTTTCCCTCTTCCCATTTCATATTTTCTCTCTCGTCCCAAAACTGGCCTTCATGCTATCATTCTTTATAATTTTCTACCAATGCTCTAATACCAAAGACTGGCTGACCACTCATCAAAAATGCTGTAGAAGAAGTCTGGGATTAGGTAGAAAGCGCACCAGGAGTTGACCTCTATGGTCCAGCTCTAGAGTACATGTAAATCAGGAAACAAACCTGATGCTGGGAAAGAAATTGAAAGGAAGAAAAACCAGTCAGACCTCTGTCGGTGAAGAGTCAGCAGATGGCGGCTTAAAAATTTAGTGCGCATTGATTCTGCCCCACGACATGTCTAAATCCAGAATTCTTCTGGTAGATGTACACACTGCAGCGGTAATGTAGGCACCTGCATTACACTGATCAACAACAAGTGCTAACTCAGACTGAGAATAGCCCAATTCAGCAAAAAAATTCCAAATTAGGCTATCTCAATATTTTTTTTTCTCTGTGTGTGTGTTCTACACACATACAAAATAAACATTCTCAGTGCCAACTTCTAACCTTTTATTGTTTTAACTGTGGATTAAATTGGTCTTAGGAATTTCAATTTACCCTTAAGAAAGGATATTCTTTTCCTACTGAAGGAAGCTTTTCTTGCAGTCTAAGATTTCTCTTTAAGCTATTTTTACCAAGTTTATCAAGTGAGCTTTTATCTGGGCTCACAAATGTAAGAAACCTGTTAAGTGAACCCAAGTTTTGTGGAAAGTCGGGTGCTTGAATTAGGGGAAATAAATTATGCTATTTATCATTTATTTTAAGAAGAGTAGTTGTAGCTGGGAAGAAACCTAATGACCTGGTAATGCTTCTAGTTAGCTTTCAATCCAATACCAAAAATAAAAAGTAGTAAGTTACTGAGTTCAGAGGTAGTAATTAGAAAACATCTAGTGTTTCATATGTAAATCTTGCTAAAGGAGATTGCACAGTGAAGGTGAATTAACATATTTTTCTTTTTGCCTGATATAATACATAGAGAAGCATCTTGGAAGACTTCTCACTGTGGAGATTCCTGAAGATGGTGTACTGATGGTTCTGTCGGCTGAACGCCACTAGAAACTCTACTGACTCAGGTATGCCAATGGTCCTGCTAAGAGTCTTCAAGGAATCAAAGGGTTGTACTGTACTGTAATTCTTGTATTTTCTTTCATCCTTAAAAAAAATAGCTACCATCCTTCGGGGGAGAACTTTACACATCATTTAAGATAATACTTTGGGATTGTGGGAGCAGGAAATGGGTTAATCAATGTAGTGGCTTTTGGCAAATAAAAGATATTAAACAACATGTGCACAAAAATGTTGAAAAGTAAAGTCCAAGAATAGAAATCCCTTAACACAATGATATAGTCATCCTTCTGTAAATATTAAAAAAAACAAAAATGAATAAAGATCGGTACACATTCTCCTTTTGTAGTGGAAGCTCCGTAATTAAATCTTCCCTCCTTATCTTTTTCTTGGAGGCGGGGATTGGGAGGGTGGCTCAATAAATTATAACACTACCTCTACTTATTGAGATTAGCACAGTACTTTTCAATAACATTTGATTGATAAGAAAACTTGAAAATTGCAATTAGCTTTAAGAACAAACAGGAACTCTTCTTAAAATCTTTTTTTAAAACTAGCTTGAGCACGGATGGGCAAATGGGGGCTCAAAACAATTTTGGAGAAAAATAAAGTCAGGTGGTTACCTTGGATGACAAAGTGTAACTTCTGAAAAGTATTTACTTTTTAGCTTTATCTCAAGGAAAATCAAGCAAGACTATGAGGGTAATGGAGACATGATCTTAGCCTGTTCTTTGTCCAGTTTCTTTCACATATCATTTCCCTATATAGTTGGGAAAGAAACCAGATTATTCAGTAAAAAAAGAATATTTAGCATTCCATATACTCGAGGGTAGTTTATTCCAGCATACATGTCTTACTCTCAGCTTTTTATTGGTGTATACTCTCCTTACCTTTTGGGGGAAAGAAATTACTGAGTTACTCACCCTATTTCAGACAGATCCTGTATGTCATATCAGTGAGGGCTGAGGTGGGGATTGCAGTCAGTTTTTTAGCCTCGCCAAATCTGGAGTTTTACCCTGAGTTTTCTTTTGCTTTCTTTTTTTTCTTTTTTTTTTTTTTTTTTTTTGCAGTTTTGTGAACTCTTGGGACATCAGAGAACTGTAGTAAAATATTATTATAAAATCACATATCAATGTTGAATATTGGTATATAAGACTTTAGAATTCCTTTTTACTATTAGCTCAGTTTTGACCCTACAGGGTGAAAAGCTCCACAGTATTCCAGGGGTGACTGATTGCCCCATAAGATATATTACACTTTTTAAAAACAGTGTGCTTATCAAAGTTTTTTTCTAAACAATAAATTTTGTCTGATGTATATTCCTTTTAAACATGTACAAAATGAGAAAAAGATCCTTTGTGGAAAAGAGAAATTGGCTCTAATGAATAATAAAACTGTAATAAAAATGCAGAAAAATACTATGTAGCTAGATTATACTTTTCTGATTAAAACATTACATTCTTAAGATAAAATAACCTACGGTTCCGACGCTGATTTCTCACAACAGAAAACTTACTGGGCATGACACGGAGTGTGTGTGTGTGTGTGTGTGTGTGTGTGTGTGTGTTTTACGTATTTTAATACTCTTGTTTCATGGACGAGGTCTATTTTCTCTAACTTTTACACAGATAAACTCAACATGGTTGGATAAAAGACAAATTCCTCTCTCAGAGATGATAGCTAGACTTAGGTAACAAGAAACGCCATTTGCGATGTATTAATACGCATTATGCCATTTGTTGTTTTAAAAGCATTTTATTTCTTTCTTTTTAAGGCTTTCTGACTGTTGGAATGGTTTTAGATGGTCATCCCAGAGAATGAAGGCATGCATGACTCACATGAAGCACTGGTTATTAAAGACAAGGTGGGAGCATTTATAAATCTGCTTTCAAATTTTGCCTAATCTGACTCCTGGTTTGCACATACCCTTTCCAAAATATATTTTGAACTAAGATATCGTGTATAAAGTAAAGGAAGTTAGGAATGGTCTTTTCTGACCATCTAGAAGATTCACCAGGCTTCTAGTAATCTTATGTAAAACTTATTAATTCCATGTTATTCCTGAATAAATATTTTAAAGGCCAGGGAGCTAAGAGTAGGGATAATTACTTCCTATTTAAAAAGAGGAGGCTGATTCATTTTTAAAATAAGTTTATTTATTTTATTTATTTTTATTTTTGGCTGTGTTGGGTCTTTGTTGCCGTGCGCGGGCTTTCTCTAGTTGCAGCGAGCGGGGGCTACTCTTCGTTGCGGTGCGTGGGTTTCTCATTGGATGGCTTCTCTTGTTACAGAGCACGGGCTCTAGGCGCGCAGGCTTCAGTAGTTGTGGCACTTGGGCTCAGTAGTTGTGGCTCATGGGCCCTAGAGTGCAGGCTCAGTAGTTGTGGTGCACGGGCTCAGTTGCTCCGCGGCATGTGGGATCTTCCCGGACCAGGGCTCGAACCCGTGTCTCCTGCATTGGCAGGTGGATTCTTAACCACTGCACCACCAGGGAAGCCCCTCATTTTTAAAAAACTATACTGTTAGTAGTAATGGGGAAGTGGCAAAGGAGTAATCCCTTTTATTTTGATAATTTATATATCTATGTATCTACATCTATATATACAAATATTTATAAGATTTTTCAGATAACAGTGTAAAACCATGAATTTAAAAGCATCAAGGCCACTTGAGAATAAAAAGTGTTCTAAAAATAATAATTGGCATAGGGATATAACTGATCACAGACATCTAGGAAACAATGGTTTAAGGGATTCTACAGGTGTAAGAAGATTATCCAAAGTTCATTTCAAACCTTGAAAATAAAAGTCATTTATTTTTGACATTTTCATGCTGATTCAATACTGATTTTTTTTTAGTAAAAAAGAATAAGAAAAACTGTAAGAAATAATTGTAACTTGACATTTATTCCAACATTTGTCCTGGATTATTTTAGGCTTGGCTGGAAAGGGGATATATTTTGGACAGGGTATGAAAAAAGAATTATGATGCAGGTAGCAAAATATACCCTAATATAACTGTTATTAAGACTTGATAAAACAGTTTTTTTAACACATAATCCACTTTTCCCCAAATAAGTCATGAAAACCTCACCATCCATGATAATTCATCTTCTCAGTGGCAAAAATGAAAAGATGTCTGGCTTTATTTGTGATATGCAGACTCAGTTAAGGGCACTTATGTGCAAGATTTTGGGCTGTTTATCTTGACTGTGTATGACTGGAGAGAGAGCATTCATGGGAAATAGCAGTTTGTATGTGAGACAGGGTAGGAAGGGGAGAAGAGTACTCAGAATTCTTTTTTTTTTAAAGATAAAAACCTAAACAAAACTTTGATTTCTTATATGTTTTATTAATTTCAAGCATTTTAATTTTAGCTTTTGTCCCTTCTTCTTAAATGATGTTGCTTGCAAGTGTAGCATTACAACTACACACATTCCTGATCGAGATTTTAAAAAATTCTTTATATTCAGACTTTACCTGTTTCTTTCTAGTCGTAATAAGCTCTGGAAGGTAGCAGACTGCAAACTGCAAACTAAGCATTGAAGGAACTGCCTCCACATATACTTCTGGGAGTGATGTGACAGCCTCTGTCATGCCTGCTCTCTTCCAAGAAGTTCATTATTCTCTCAACTCCCATATTCCCTTTCTGAACACATGGAGAAGCAGTGGTTGGGTGGCTCTGTAGACCCTGCTGGGGTTTCTGCTCTTCCTGACATCAGGGCTGCAGTGGTGGAGTGAGGGCTAGAATCTCTCCAAGTCTCAGAGCTGCAGGTGTTCTCATAGTTATTCAGTCGTGTGGTTATTGCAGGGTTATGTTTCCAGAGTTGTCACCAAATAATATGAAAAACCATTAGTTAATATTGGACAATGAAATGTCTAATCATTTAGATAAACATGTCTAAAGTGTTGGATTTAATGTTAGTGAGATCATCAATTCTCTATTTCTTATTCAAACGAACAGTTGGATATTTTATTTATTTATTAAAATAAGTTTTATTTATTCATTTATTTGGGTACACTGGGTCTTAGGTGCAGCATGTGGGATCTTTGTTGCCACGTGCGGGATTCTCATTGCAGCATGCGAGATCTTTTAGTTGCAGCATGCATGATCTTTTTAGTTGCACATGCAGGATCTTTAGTTGCAGTATGTGTGATCTTTTAGTTGCGGCATGCGGGATCTTTTAGTTG
This sequence comes from Balaenoptera borealis, assembly GCF_965194805.1. Classification (NCBI taxonomy): domain Eukaryota; kingdom Metazoa; phylum Chordata; class Mammalia; order Artiodactyla; family Balaenopteridae; genus Balaenoptera; species Balaenoptera borealis. Next base: position 115,585,161 of record NC_138873.1, on the reverse strand, counting down.
CGGCATGCAGGATCTTTAGTTGCAGCATGCGGAATCTTTAGTTGCAGCATGAGAACTCTTAGTTGTGGCATATGGGATCTAGTTCCCCGACCAGGGATAGAACCCGGGCCCCCTGCATTGGGAGTGTGGAGTGTTAGCCACTGGACCACCAGGGAAGTCCCTGAATACTTTAAATGAATGTAACGTTTAAGAGTAGTAACATTTGGGGATGCTATGAATTCTCAACATTCCTACAGAATGAAACAAATATAGTCATTCCTCAAATATATGCCGACCTCTGTGGTTTGCAAATAAAATTTTCAAAGGTTTCGGCTGCATATTCATCATGGATTCTTTGCAGAACACATCAGCCTGTATCACTGCATCTTTATCATTTTAGGACTAGGTACAATGAAGAAGAAATCTATGCTTTCCTTGCAGGTATTGAGCTAGTGAAACATTTGCTATATTAAAATAATTTTGTATTGTATTTGATTGACATTCAACTTTAATTATACCTCACCTCCTACTCCGATATAGAATGTAATACTTTAGACCTTTCATCATTAGTTTAGCATAAACTAAGAAAAATTTTCTTTTGATGCTATTTACTTACTGGGGCTAGACTTGATTTATCTGAATCATTACACTCACTCTTTTTAAATGGAATTACAATAAACATGGCTGATGTGGTAAAAAGAAAAAGCATAAAAACTGTTTTTGTATGAGATACAAATTCATTATTGCTATCAAGTACAAATATAACCTTCTAAAATAGGTTTTGAAAGTAAAATTAATGGTAATGGAAACATTCAATTTAAGCATCTGTTTATTAGAAGTTGTAAGTTAACTGAATTTATTAGATGCAGTTTTATAGTGGTTGAAGTCAGAATTTCAAAGAAAGCAACTTCCCCTGAGAGTTTGTCATGGCCTGTTGGTGAGCAATGTGTGGCACAAGTATAATCACTCTCAGTGGTGACAGGAGGGTAGGGCAAAGGTCCTCACTTAGAGCTGACCCAGTAGAAAATGTGCAAACACAGCAGGAACTCCATGTGGTAACTGGCCACTGAGAAGACCCTCCGCGGAAGAAAATTGAACAGGATGGTCACCAGCAAGGCATCTTTGCCTTAAGTTTTGCTAATGTTGCTTGTCTGGGAGAAAGGTGGTTATGTAAATAAAAACAGTGAACTAGAGCCAAAAAAACCCCAAAACAACAACAGAAAACAAAACAACAGCCCACAACACACTCTCAGGGAAAGTTGCTTTTGAAATTCTGACTGCAACCACTATAAAACTGCATCTAATAAATTCAGTTAAAACTTTTAATAAATAGATATTTAAATTGAATTTGTTTCCATTACCATTAATTTTCAAAGCCTATTATAGAAGATCATATTTGTACTTGACTCTGGAATCAGTGCCCTGCATTTCCCTTCCCCACTTCCATGTGTACCAACATTGAGGTACTCTGCTATAAATGCTATCCTTCTGATTTGGGAATAAAGCAGAATAACTGACAACCAGCTTTTCCTCCTCTTAGCCTTTTATTAGCCAGGTACTAGGAAAAGAAATGTTTAAGACATAGCCCTACCCTTGAGGAGTTCATAGTCTTGTATAGAAACTGATGAAAAATTAGGATGTAATGAATGTAATCAGTGCAAATTTTTCTGTTTGAAGTATTGGAACTATTTACCTGTTTTTGAGTCTTTTGTGCAAAATCGTTTGCAGAAGGGAAGGAGCAGAGGATGACAGAATCTCTATATTTAAAAAAATGGACACACACACACACACCCCCCACTGCCACCAGATGGCAACATGATATTTGGAGGATTTTTTTTAAAATTCAGGGATCACTGCCTTGTTTCAGGATCATTTAGATTAGTACTTTCTCCTGCCACCTAGGCTTTTAATCTCTTAGTGTGGAAACTGATTTTAGTTTTTGGTTCACTGATTTGCCTTATTAATTGTATCAAGCATATGAAACCCTGATAAATCAAACTCTGTGTAGCAAATAATATGTTTTTGATTAGCTGTTTTGTTTTATCACTGTTATAACAGTACCAACTTACATTTGAAGTCCAAAGCCAGCATTTGCTCATTCTGAGGTGGGACTGGTGAACATCCATAAGTGACATGGCTATTTGGGAGTACTTTTGGTTGGGACACTGAAGCCAGAGCTCCAGAGGGTGGCTGAAACAGAATATCCCCCTGCTAAACAGGTGATAAAAGAATGTTATTCGGTTTAATAAAATAGTACAAATAATTCCTCTTGAAAAGTATCTATTACCTCACCCTGAGAAGTGTTTGACTTGGATAAGCCACTGTTAATTCCAGTCTTTTAACATAACTGAACATGTTAAAGTGATTTAGGCCACAGGAGATTTTATGGCTATTAGAAACTATTTGGCTGCAAATATAATATGAATAAAATAATACATGTTTGTTATTTTAATTAAACCGATTTATATAGTTTTTTTCTGGAATGAATAATAAAACATTTGTCTTCCACATAATTTTGTAATGTAGATAATATGTTAACTCCCACTTTTGACCTCATAATTCATGTTTTTATTGTTTTTAGGCCAGTGAGAAGAATTCCTCACTATCAAATTCTCATCAACAAGTCTGACAGAATTTGCGTCTCCTAAACCTACATTTCCAAGGAGGTCATAACAATATTTATGGAATATGAGGCACAGAATCTTAAGTTAAAAAATATTTTTCCAGGTCTTATTTACACTGAACTCAAATTAACTGTCAAATAAGAATACTGACATAAGTAAGGTAAATCGCTACTACAAAAAATGGAATCTTTAGCATGTAGCTGAATGGAATCCTAAATTTTATCAGTAATATTCAGAAACCTTATTTTAATAGTATTTCCTTCTAAAAAGGAGCTTGGAACATAGTGGATCTGTTTCAAATATCCTAATTAGAAAGAAATTTTCTTTCAGAAAACAGCAATTACAATTTTTTGCTTTCTTGAAAGATTTTCTTTAAAAAGGGGTTCAGAAGAAAGAAATTCTGTCAGGATTAAGTTCGGGCTAGGTTTATTCTAGCAGGCTCTGTGGCACAGGTCCCCTAAGTAATTCATTGTGATACTCCAGTATCTGCCATGTGTCAGAAATTAACTTGCCATTAACTGACAACTAAATTTGATACCCTTAGTCTTAAAGTACACAGGATGTCATACATAAACCAGTCCAATCTTTGAAGGATTACTTCTCTTAGATGCTCTACAGAATTGTAGGACTGTCCATTTTATAGGATTTTTTTTTGAGGCAACATCTTTAATAATGCCTGTAAATTCTAAAAAGTGTTTGCTAACTTAAAATTTGTTTTTAGGTATTTATTGCTAAGTTGAAAACCTTCTTTACCAAATATGATGGAACCAAAGATACAATGAAGCCGTGGCTAAGAAAACTCACCCCCTGTGATTAAATTTTATTGAGTATGAACAATTTTTTTCTTGATGTACAGACTCAATTGTACTTTTCTACCCAACTGGATAAATAAAAGCTAAAATATAATTTATTTAACTCTTTTTGGAAATAAAACTTCAACATACCTTAAACTGGTTTTCTGATAAGTTTATTTTTAATATGACTATTTAAAAATTCATCTTAATGATAGATTTGGAAAAGCCAACTTTTACTTGGGTTGACAATAATCAAAGAATGCAGCTGGTATAGTGGCTACCATTTACCAAGTAACTGCTATGTGCTAGGCATTATTCTTGTGGTCTTACAGTTATCAACTTTAATCCTTGTAGTAACAACACTGCAGGGTAGGTATTATTAGCCTCATTTCATTGGTGAGGAAAGAGAAGCTTAAAGAAATTAAAGTGCCTTGCCAAGTTCCTATAACCAGTACATTGCTCAGCAGATATTTGAGAGCCGACTCTGTGTTGGCCCTGTCACTATGCTAAGACTGAGAATGCAGCTGTGAATGAGAAAAAGACAAGATCTCCATTCTAAAGGAGCTTACATTCTAGTAGTAAAATCAGGATTTTAAAATAGCGGTGTTGGATTCTAGAAGTTTTCTTCTTAGCTTCCACACTCCTTCCCACCAAGGATACTACAGAAGAGATGGATTAAGCGGTTTTAGTGCCACTTAAGAAAGTGGGCGGGAGTGAAAACTACATACTGGAATACGTTATAGGAAAGAAACATTGGTATATGAGTGTCAAGCTATATCAAAGGAAAAACCCTAGGGCTTAGCTGTATGGCAGGGAATGGAAAGCCTGTGCTGCATAACAGACTTGGCTGATGTAGACACACCTGCAGATGGTGTATAATGCAATGGCAATGATATGTACTTGCTCAGATAGCCTTAAGGATCAGTATTTTCTCAGTGTATGGCCCTGCACTGTCCAACACGGTAGCCATGACCTACTTACGGCTTTCGAGTCCTTGAAATGTGGCTAGTGCAACTAAGGAACTGAATTTTAAATTAAAAAAAAAAATTTTATTTAAAAACTGACACGTGATCCAGTTACTAGATCTTTCAAGAATGTCTGGAACAACTGGGTGTGTGAATCTATTTTTTCTGCCTATATTTTAAAAAACTTAAATACAGATCAAGTATTTCTGATGAAAATTTAGCATCTGAATTGAGATGTGCTGTAATATAAAATACACCTTGGATTTTGAAAACTTAGTATAAAAAAGAATATAAAATATCCATTAATTTAAGAATAATTACATGCTGAAATGATAATATTTTGGATATACTGGGTTAAATAAAATATTAAAATTAGCTTCAACCGTTTTTTACTTTTTAAAAAATGTATCTACTAGGAAATTTTAAATTACATATGTGGATTGCATTATATATATTTGTACTGGAGAGTGCTGGTATAATCAAAGGAGCCCTAGTGAAGAGAGTCTGGTCCATATATTATCTTTTATTTCAGTCATCAAAATATTTTCTTAGTATATCTCATTACCCTTTTATCAAAAGTTATGTATTGCTCATCATTCTTTCTATGAATGTTAAGAATCATGTTAATAACTGTGTCAATATTTCATCCTGTAGTAGGAATATCAAATTATTTACACACACACTTATATGAACTGTCACTATGCAAGTGTGCACATATAACACATTTATTTCCAAAGAGTATTTCCCATAGTAAGTTTTCAAAAACAGAAAGTAAACATAAGTATTCTGTGGAACTATATTCAAGGACTGACAGACTTGGGGGAGAAACACTTTATAGACTACACAATACATTTATATTCAGGACAAAAGCAAACATTATAAAAAGTATACAAATAGACAAAAAGATACAAACACAATATATTTTGGTCAGAATTTCAGATACGGTTTTTTTTCTTCTCTCTCCCCTTTACTTCAAAAGTTATAAATACTTTGCAAGCAGCATGTATTGTTGCACTTTTGATTTTTTGTTGTACAGTTAACGAACTTGAGAGTCTGGATGACTGGTGATCATCTATTTGGCCTTCCCATTCTTTCATTTCTTCTTCTTTGATTAATAAAGGTTTTCCTAGAGTTTGGCCAACAAGATTACAGACTTCTTGAGCTTTGCGCCATGCATTTTCTACAGCAACAAGACAGGCTTGCCGTCTTAGGAATTAAATGCAGAGATTATTAATACGACATTCAACAAACCGCAGCACTGAATAGTTTTGTTTAGTTAGTTGATAATTAATTTAAAGATGTGCTTAACTTACCGAAGATTCTCAATAGAACCTGGAGTATGATAGAACTGGGGTTGGCTGATGACAACAGAGCTATCTAGCTTTTCAACAAGAAAGTTACAAATATTTTGCATTTTTCCGAATTCAGTAAATGTAATGCAGACCTGTAAATGAAATGACAATTGAAATTATTTTCATGTCTGATGCGTTATTTCAAATCTTTCTCTAAATGTGAGTTAAAAAAAGTAAAGCCAGGTTACAATGAGGTCATTTTATAGTATGTAACAGATATGAAAGACCTACTTGGTACTTATAACTAAATTTTGTTATTAAATTTATTTTTGCTTATGAATTTTGTAATTTATCTAATGTTGACTTGAACATTTAAAACTTCATTTTAAATCAGTCAGAGACTTTTATGAAAGAGAACTGGAGGGTTTCCCCTTCAACTTTATTATTCAGCTAAATTCTAACCCTGATAAATGTTTCATGACTCTTTAGTCATCTATGCCATTAGCTAGCTTCCTGATTAGAGGTAATTACTTCATACTTCACTGCTGTCATTTGAGGTATGTTTCTTCTTCCAGAAGTTATTTTCAGATCTATATGCAGAAGTTCATCTATTTCACTATGTCCTCTGCCTTTAAATATGTGGAAGCAGCAAAGAGAAAGAGAGGGATGAGGTAACCTCCTGAGTCATCTTATACAATGAAGAACAGTTGCCTTTAATCATAAATGTTATCCAGGGAAGACTGATGTTCTATCTGGTTTCAATACTAAGTGAATAATGTCTTTTATAATCAGTTTGTCAATTTCAAGTTTTTTTTTTTTTAAAGCTGACTGGGATTTTGAGTGGGATTGCAATGACTCTAAATATAGATTAAGGAAGACCTGATACCTTAATGATACTGAGTCTTCCAAATCAGGAACAAGGTATGTTTCTTCATTTATTTAGATCTTCTTTAATTTCTCTTAGCAATATTTTGTAGTTTTCAGCATACACAGTTAAAAGATCAGATTTATCCCTAGGTATTTTATATTTTTGATGTTTATTAGTTCTAATAGTTTTTTTGTAGATTCCATTAGATTTTCTACATTGATGGTCACGCTGTCCATGAATAAAGACAATTTTACTTCTTACTTTCCAGTATGGATGCCTTTTATTTCTTTTTCATGCCTCACTGCACTGGCTAGAACTTCAAGTACAATGTTGGATAGAAGTTGTGAGAGTAGATACGTTTGTCTTGTTCCTGATCTTAGGCACAAAGCAATCAGTGTTTCATCAATAAATATGATGGTAACTGTAGATTTTTCATAGGTTCCCTTCATCATTTTGAGGAAGTTCCCTACTATTTCTAGTTTGCTGAGAATTTTTATTAGGAATGGATGTTGGACTTTGTTAAATGTTTTTCTTCATCTATTGAGATCATCACATGTTTCTTTCTTACTCTGTTAATATGATAAATTAGATTGACCGGTTTTTGAATGTTGAACCAACCTTTCATTCCAGGGATGAACCATACTTGGTCATTATATATTATCCTTTTTATATATCACTGCATTTGATTTGCTAAAGTTTTGTTTATAATTTCTGCACATAAGTTTATGATGGACACTGGTCTGTAGTTTTCTTTGCTTGTAATGTCCCCCCCACCCCACCCCAGTTTTGTTATCTTCTGGTTCCAAATAATGAGTTGGAAAGTATTCCAGCTTCTTCATTTTCTGGAAAAGTTTGTACAGAATTGGCATAAATTCTCCCTTAAATGTATGCACTTTTTAATTTCTCTTTTAACTTCTCCTTTGACCCATGGGTTATTGAGAAGTATGTTATTTAAATTTCAAATATTTCAGTTCTATCATTTTTGCTTTAAGTATTTTGAAGCTTTAATATTAAATGTATGTGTTTAAGACTGTTATATTCTCTTGATTGACCCATTTATCATTATAAAATCATCTTTATCTGGGTAATACTCTTTGCTTTGAAATATACTCTGTCTGATATTATCATAGCCACTACAACTTTCTTTTGGTTATTGTTAGCATGGTATATCTTTATGCACCCCTTTGATTTTTTTAAAGTCAGGTTTATTAAGGCATAACTTATATAGAGCAAAATACACTCCTTTTAGTATACGTTCTATGAATTTTGACAGATGCATTTACTCATGTAGCCACCATTATGATCCGTCCCATCAACTTCCTCAAATTCCCCTGTGCTCCCCAGATCCCAGCCCCTGAAAGCCACTGATCTGTTTTTTTTAAAATAGTTGCACTTAATTTTTTTAATTTAATTTTTTATTTTTTGGACAATTTAAAAGGTTACTTTCCATTTACAGTTACTACAAAATATTGGCTCTATTCCTCGTGTTGTAACTCTATGTCCTTGAGCCTATCTTATACCCAATAGTCTGTACCTCCCACTCTCCCACTCCTATATTGCCCCTGCCCTCCAACACTGGTAACCATTAGTTTGTTCTCTATATCTGTGAGTCTGCTTCTTTTTTGTTTTATTCACTAGCTTTTTATATTTTTTAGACTTCACATGTAAGTGATATACAGTATTTGTATTTCTTTGTCTGACTTATTTCACTTAGCATAATGCCCTCCAAGTCCATCCATGTTGCTGCAAATGGCAAAATTTCATTCTTTTTTATGGCTCAGTAGTATTCCATTGTGTATACACACACACACACACACACACACACACACATATATATATATATATATATATATATATATACATATACCATAGCTTCTTTATTCATTCATCTGTTGATGGACACTTAGGTTGCTTCCGTATCTTGGCAGTTACAAATAATGCTGGATGAACACTGGGGTGCATGTATCTTTTTGAATTAGTGTTTTTGCTTTTTCCAGATATATACCCAGGAGTGGAATTGCTAGGTCATATGGTAGTTTTATCATTTGCAAATATTTTCTCCCATTCAGTAGGTTGTCTTTTCATTTTGTCAATGGTTACCTTTGCTGTGCAAAAGCTTTTAAGTTTAATTCGGTCTCATTTGTTTATTTTTACCTTTATTTCCTTTATTTTAGGAGACAGATCAAAAAATATTGCTGTGATTTATTTATTTATTTATTTATTTATGGCTGTGTTGGGTCTTCGTTTCTGTGCGAGGGCTTTCTCTAGTTGGGGCAAGCGGGGGCCACTCTTCATCGCGGTGCACGGGCCTCTCACTGTTGCGGCCTCTCTTGTTGCAGAGCACAGGCTCCAGACGCGCAGGCTCAGTAATTGTGGCTCATGGGCCCAGTTGCTCCATGGCATGTGGGATCTTCCCAGACCAGGGCTCGAACCCGTGTTCGCTGCATTGGCAGGCAGATTCTCAACCACTGCGCCACCAGGGAAGCCCAATTGCTGTGATTTATGTCAAAGAGTTTTCTGCTTATGTTTTCCTCGAGGAGTTTTATGGTATCCAGTCCTACGTTTAGGTCTTTAATCAATTTTGAGTTTATTTTTGTACATGGTGTTAGAGAATGTTCTAATTTCATTCTTTTATATGTAGCTGCCAGTTTTCCCAGCACCACTTATTGAAGAGACTGTCTTTTTTCCACTGTATATTCTTGCCTCCTTTGTTGTAGATTAATTGACTATAAGTGCATGGGTTTATTTCTGGGCTCTCTATTCTGTTCCATTGATGTGTCTGCTTTTGTGCCAGAACCATACTATTTTGATTACTGTAGCTTTGTAGTATAGTCTGAAGTCAGGGAGCCTGATTCCTCCAGCTCTGTTCCTCATTCTCAAGATTGTTTTGGCTATTAGGGATCTTTTGTGTTTCCATATAAATTTTAAAATTATTTGTTCTAGTTCTGTGAAAAATGCCATTGGTATTTTGATAGGGATTGCATTGAATCTGTAGATTGCCTTGGGTAGTATAGTCATTTTCACAATATTGATTCTTCCAATTCAAGAACATGGTATATCTTTCCATCTGTTTGTGTTGTCTTCAATTTGTTTCATCACTGTCGTATAGTTTTCAGAGTATAGGTGTTTTGCCTCCTTAGGTAGATTTATTCCTAGGTATTTTATTCTTTTTGATGAGATGGTAAATAGGACTGTTTCCTTAATTCCCCTTTCTGATACGTCATTGTTAGTGTATAGAAATGCAACAGATTTCTGTGTATTAATTTTGTATCCTTCAACTTTACTAAATTAATTGATGAACTCTAGTAGTTTTCTGATGGCATCTTTAGGATTTTCTATGTATAGTATCATGTCATCTGCAAACAGTGACAGTTTTACTTCCTCCTTTCCAACATGGATTCCTTTTATTTCTTTATCTTCTCTGATTGCTGTGGCTAGGACTTCCAAAACTATGTTGAATAAAAGTGACAAGAGTGGACATCCTTGTCTTATTCCTGATCTTAGAGGAAATGTTTTCAGCTTTTCACTGTTGAGTATGATGTTAGTGGTGGGTTTGTCATTTATGGCCTTTATTGTGTTGAGGTATGTTTCCTCTATGCCTGCTTTCTGGAGGGTTTTTATTATAAATGGATGTTGAATTTTATCAAAAGCTTTTCCTGCACCTATTGAGATGATCATGTGGCTTTTATTCTCCAATTTGTTAATGTGGTGTGTCACATGGATTGATTTGCAGATACTGAAAAATCCTTGCATCCCTGGGATAAATTCCACTTGATCATGGTATATGATCTTTTTGATGTACTGTTGGATTCGGTTTGCTAATATTTTTGGGGGGATTTTTGAATTTATGTTAATTAGTGATATTGGCCTGTAATTTTCTTTTTTTGTGTGTGATATCTTTGTCTGGTTTTGGTATCAGAGTGATGCTAGCCTCACAGAATGAGTTCCAAAGTGTTCACTCCTCTGCAATTTTTGGGAATAGTTTCAGAGGACAGGTGTTAACTCTTCTCTAAATGTTTGGTAGAATTCACCTGTGAAGCCACCTGGTCCTGGACTTTTGTTTGTTGTGAGTTTTTAAATTACCGATTCAATCTCGTTACTGTAATTGGTCTGTTTATATTTTCTATTTCTTCCTGGTTCAGTCTTGGGAGATTGTGCCTTTCTAAGAATTTGTCCATTTCTTCTAGGTTGTCCATTTTATTGGCATATAGTTGTTGATAGTAGTCTCTTATGATCCTTTGTATTTCTGTGGTGTCAGTTGTAACTTCTTTTTCATTTCTGATTTTATTGATTTGGGCCCTCTCTTTTCTTTTCTTGATGAGTGTGGCTAAAGGTTTATCAATTTTGTTTATTTTTTCAAAGAACCAGCTTTTAGTTTCATTGATCTTTTCTGTTGTTTTCTTTGTTTCTATTTCATTTATTCCTGCTCTGATCTTTATGATTTCTTTCCTTCTACTAACTTTGGGTTTTGTTAGTTCTTTTGCTTTAGGTGTAAGGTTAGGTTGTTTACTTGAGAGTTTTCTTGTTTACTGAGGTAAGCTTGTATTGCTGTAAACTTCCCTCTTAGAACTGCTTTTGCTGTGTCCCATAAGTTTTGGATTGTCATGTTTTCATCATTTGTCTCTAGGTTGACTTCCTCTTTGATTTCTTCAGTGATCCACTGCTTGTTTAGTAGCATATTGTTTAGCCTCCACATTTGTGTTTTTTTGCAGTTTTTCTAAATAGTTGAGTTCTAGTTGTATAGCATTGTGGTCAGAAAAGATGCCTGATACAATTTCAATTTTCTTAAATTTACTGAGACTTGTTTTGTGGCCTAGCATGTGATTTATCCTGGAGAATGTGCACATGGAACCATGTGCACTTGAAAAGAATGTGTATTTTGCTGCTTTCTGCTGGAATGCTCTGTATATATCAATTAAGTCCATTTGGACTAATGTGTTAGAGAAGATATAACAATTGTAAATATACTCAACATAGGAGTACCTATATATATAAGGCAAATACTAACAGACATAAAAGGAGAAATCAATGGTAACACAATATTTGTAGGGGACTTTAAAATCCCACTTACATCAATGGACAGATCATCCAGACTGAAAATGAATAAGGAAACACAGGCCTTAAATAACACATTGATCTGTTTTTTTAAAACTTTATTTTTTTAGAGAAGTTTTAGGCACACAGCAAAATTGACAGGAAGGAACAGATGTTTTCCATATATACCCTTCTACCCCACACACACATAGTCCCCCCTCACCATAATCAACATTCCCCACTAGAGTGGTACATTTGTTACAATATGTGTACCTACTGGGTTGACCAAAAAGTTCTTTCAGGTTTTTCCATAACACCTTTGGCCAACCCAATACACTGACACAGCATAATGACCAAAAGTCCATTGTTTACATTAGAGTTCATTCTTGGTGTTTTATATTCACTGGGTTTGTACAAATGTATGTTGACATGCATCTCTCATTATAGTTTCATACAGAATACTCTCACTGCCCTAAAATTCCTCTGTGCACCCCCTATTCATCCCACCCTCCCCCTAACTGCTGGCAACCATTGATCCTTTTACTGTCGCTATAGTTTTGCTTCTCCCAGAATGTCATATAGTTGGAATCATACAGTTTGTAGCCTTTTCTGATTGTCTTAGTAATAGGCATTTAAGGTTCATACCTATTTTCATGGCTTGAGAGCTTATTTCTTTTTAGGGCTGAATAATATTCCATTTTCTGGATGTACCACAGTTTATGTATCCATTCACCTACTGAAGGACATCTTTGTTGCTTCCAAATTTTGCAATTATAAATAAAGCTGCTATAAATATCCATGTGCACGTTTCTATGTGAGCATACATTTTCACCTCCTTTGGGTACATACTAAGGAGCATGACTGCTGCATCATATGGTAGGAATATGTTTAGTTTTATAGGAAACTTTGTCTCCCAAAATGACTGCACCGTTTTGCATTCCCACCAGGAATGAGTGAGAGCTCCTCTTGTTCCACAACCTCGTCAGCATTTGGTGTTGTCAGCATTCCAGATTTTGGCCATTCTAATAAGTGTGCAGTGACATTTCATTTTTGTTTTAATTTGCATCTGCCTAATAACATATGATGTGGATCATCTTTTCATATGCTTACTTACCATCTATATATCTTTTTTAGTGAGGCATCTGTTAAGGTCTTTGGCTTATTTTTAATTTTTTTTTTTCTCTTACTGTTGAGGTTTAAGAGTTCTTTGTGTATTTTGGATAGCAGTCCTTTAAAATAAGTGTGTTTTGCAAATATTTTCTCTGGGTCTGTGACTTTCTTATTATTCTCCTGACATTGTCTTTCACAGAGCAGAAGTTTTTAACTGTAATGAAGTCCAGCTTACCAATTATTTCTTTCATGGATCAATGCCTTTGGTGTTGTATCTACAAAGTCATTGTGATACTCAAGGCCATCTAGGTTTTCTCATATGTTTATAGCTTTGTGTTTTACCTTGAGGTCTATGATACATTCTGAGTTAATTTTTTGAAGGGTGCAAGGTCTGTATCTAGATACTTTTTTTTTTCGTATGTGGATGTCTAGTTGTTCCAGCACCAATTGTTGAAAAGATGATTGTGCCCCATTGTACTGCCTTTGCTCCTTTCTCAAAAATCAGTTGATGATACAGGAGTCTATTTCTTGGCTCTCTATTCTGTTCCACTGATCTATTTGTCTATTCTTCAAACGCTACTACACTATCTTGATTTTTGAAGCCTTTTAGTAAGCCTTGAAGTCAGGGAATGTCATTTCTCCAACTTTGTTCTTCTTCTTCAATACTGTATTGGCTATTCTGGTTCTTTTGCGTCTCCATATACACTTGAATCATTTTTTTTTTTCAATATCCCCAAAATAACTTACTGGGAGTTTTGTTGGGACTGCATCAAATCTATAGATATAGTTCAGAAGAACTGACATCCTGACCATATTGAGTCTTTCTATCCATGAACATGGAATATCTCTCCATTTATTTGGCTCTTCTTTGATCTAATTCACCAGAGTGTCAAAGTTCTCCTCATATAGATCTTGTACATATATGTTGTTAGATATACACCCAAGTATTTCATGTTTTGGGGTGCTATGGAAAATTGTTTTTAATTTCAAATTCTACTTGTTTGTTGCTGGTATGTAGGAAATAATATTTTGTTGAAGATTTTTGCCTCTATATTCATGAGAGATTCGTCTGTAGTTTTCTTATCTTGTAATGTACTTCCATAGGATTTGTAGTGATGTCTCCTTTTTCAGTTCTGATATTAGTAATTTGTTCTTTCTCTTTTTTTCCCCCCTTTAGTTTGGCCAGAAGCTTATCAATCTTATTGATCTTTTCAGAGAACTAGCTTTTGGTTTCACTAATTTTCTCTATTGATTTCCTGTTTTCAGTTTCACTGATTTCTGCTCTAATTCTTATTATTTTTCTTCTGCTTACTTTGGACTTGATTTGCTCTTCTTTTCCTAGTTTCCTAAGGTGGAAACATTAGCTTATTTATTTTAGATTTTTCTTTTTTTTACTATATGCATTCAATGCTAAAATTTCTCTCTAAGCTGTTTTCACTGTATCTCACACATTTTGATAAACTGTATTTTGATTTTCATTTAGTTCTAAATATTTTAAAATTTCTCTTGAGATTTCTTCATTGACACATGTTATTTAGAAGTGTGTTGTTTAATCTCCATGTATTTTGGGATTTTCCAGTTATGTTTCTGTTATTGATTTCTAGGTTAATGCCACTGTGGTCAGAGAGCAGACATTATATGATCTATCCTTTTAAATTTGTTAAGGTATAAGTTTTGGCCTAAAATGTATTTTTTGGCGGGGGGCGGGGGAGTAAAGGTTTACTGCAGGGCCAAGCAATGAGAATGGGTGGCTTGTGCTCAAAAGACCCAAACGCCAAATGTGTTCTATCTTGGTGAATGCTCCATGAGAGCTTGAGAAGAAGAATACTGTTTTTGGAGGAAGTAATTTATAGATGTCCATTCTATCCAGTGAATTGATGGCACTGTTAAGTTCAACTAGGTCCTTACTGATTTTATGCCTGCTGAATCTGTCCCTTCTTGATAAAGGGAGTTGGAGACTCCAACTATGATAGTGGACTCATCTATTTCTCCTAGCAGTTCTATTAGTTTTTGCCTCATGTAGTTGGGAAATGCACGTTAAGGATTTTTTTGTGTGTGTGGCTGTGCCACCACGCAGCATGTGGGATCTTAGTTCCCCAACCAGGGATCAAACCCATGCCCCCTGCACTGGAAGTGCAGAGTCTTAACCACAGGACTGCCAGCGAAGTCCCCAAGGATTGTTATGGCTCTGGGAAAATTGCCCCTGTATCATTACATAATGCCCTTCTGTATCCCTGATAACTCCTTGTTATGAAGTCTGCTGTGTCTGAAATTACAATAATGACTCTTGCTTTCTTTTGATTAGTGTTAGCATGATTAATTTTTCTCCATGGATTTACTTTTAAGTTATATATGTCTTTATATTTAAAATGGATTTCTCATAGATAACATATAGTTGGGTAGTGATTTTTGATGCACTTTGACAACCTCTGTCTTTTAATTGCTGCGTTTAGACCACTGATGTTCAAAGCATTACTGATATAGTTGGATTAATATCCACCATATTCTTTACTGTTTATTTGTTGCCCTGTTCCTTTTTCTAAGTTCTGTCTTCTGCCTTTTGTGATTTAAAAAAAATTTCATTTATTTATTTATTTATTTATTTTGGCTGTGTTGGGTCTTCGTTGCTGTGCATGGGCTTTCTCTAGTTGCTGCAAGCGGGGGCTACTCTTTGTTGCGGTGCGCGGGCTTCTCATTGCGGTGGCTTCTCCTGTTATGGAGCACAGGCTCTAGGTGCCTGGGTTTCAGTAGTTATGGCACACTGGCTCAGTAGATGTGGCTCGTGGGCTGTAGAGCACAGGCTCAGTAGCTGTGGCACACAGGCTTAGTTGCTCCGCAACATGTGGGATCTTCCCGGATCAGGGCTCGAACCCATTTCCCCTGCACTGGCAAGTGGATTCTTAACCACTGCGCCACCAGGGAAGCCCTTGTGATTTTAACTGAGCATTTCATGATTCCCTTTTTTCTCCTTTCTCAGCATATCAGTTATATATTTTTAAGCTTTTTTTAGTGGTTTCTCTAAAGTATGCAATACATATTTACAGCTAATCCAAGTCTACTTTTAAATAACACTATACCACTTTATGGGTTGTGCGAGTACCTTATAATAACAAAATAATCCTAATTCCTCCATCTCATCGCTTGTATCATTACTGTCATTCATTTCACTTATATATCAGCATACATAAGTATATATATAAGAAACATGCATAAGCATACAAAATTGAATATATTGTTGCTATTACTTTAAACAAACTGTTATTCACTAGATTGATTAAGAATAAGAAAAATATCTATAACGCAGGGAACTCTGCTCCATATTATGTAACAACCTAAATGGGAAAAGAATTTGAAAAAGAAGAGATACATGTATATGTATAACTGAATCACTTTGCTGTACGCCTGAAACTAATGCAACATTGTTTATTAACTGTAAGAAGTTAAGAAAAAGAATAAGAAAAATAAAAGTATTTACCTTCACTTACTCCTTTTTTGATGTTCTTCTTTTCTTTACGTAGATCCAGGTTTCTGATCTATATTATTTTCCTTCTTTCTAAAGAACTTCTTCTAACAGTTGTTGCAAGGCAGCCCTAATGGTAACAAATTCCCTCAATTTTTGGACTTCCCTGCTGGCCTAGTGGTTAGGAGTCCGGGCTTTCACTGCAGTGGCCTTGGTTCAATCCCTGGTTGGGAAAGATGCTGCAAATCGCATGGTGTGGCCAGAAAACAAAAAACAAAAAACACCCCCACCCCCCCAAAAAACAGTCTTAGTCAAATTCCCTCAATTTTTGTCTGAGAAAGTCTTTATTTCTCCTTCAATTTTGAAGGATACAGTGTAGAGAACTCTAGGTTGGGTTTTTTTTTTTCTCTCAACACTTTAAGTGTTTAACTCCACTCTCTCTTTTCTTGTATGGTTTCAGAGGAAAAGTCAGATATAATTCTTAGTTTTCTTCCTCTAGAGGTAAGGTGTTTTTTCCTCTGGCTTCTTTCACGTTTTCTTCTTTATCTTTGATTTTTTGTAGTTTGAAAATAATATGCTCACCAGTAGGGGTCTTTTTGGGCATTTATTGGGGAAATTCTCTGTCATTATTGCTTCAAATATTTCTTCTGTTCCTTTCTCTCTTCTCCTTCTGGTACTCTCATTATGTGTATGTTATACCTTCTATAGTTGTCCCATAGTCCTTGGATATTCTGGGGTTTTTTTTCCCCCCAGTTTTTGTTCTCTTTGCTTTTCAGTTTTTGAGGTTTCTATTGAGATACCCTCCAGCCTAGAGATTCTTTCCTCTACTGCATCCAGTCTACTAAAAAGCCCATCAGAAGCATTCTTCAGTCTTCATTTCTTTGATCTCTAGTATTTCTTTTTGGGTCTTAGGATTTCAATCTCTCTGCTTATGTTGCCCATCTGTTCTTGCACGGTGTCTACTTATCCATCAGAGCTCTTAGCACATTAATCATATTTGTTTTAAATTCTCAGTCTGATAGTTCCAACATCCCTACCATCTCTAGTTCTGATGCTTGCACTGTCTCATCAAACTGCATTTTTTGCCTTTTGGTGTGCCTTGTAATTTGTTCCTTGATAACTGGACATGATATATTGAGTAAAAGGAACTGCTGTAAACAAGTCTTTAGTAATGTGGTGGTAAGATACAGGGAGAGGGAAGGTGTTCTGCTGTCTTATGATTCTCAGTTTTTTAGTGAGCCAGTGCCTCCAGACTGTGAGCTTCACAAGTATTTCTGAGTTGTTGTTGTTGTTGTTGTTGTTTTCTCCTCCTCTTTAGGTGGAAGAAGATGGCTAGAGTGGATTGGATTTCGGTATTTCCCTTCCCTCTGGTTAGTTAGGCTCTGGTAATATACCAGCAGGTTAGGGTCTGCTTAACTAGTTTCTCCTGAGGACAGACTTTCTTAAGAAGAACAGAGTTCTCTGGCATATTTAAAAATGGTTCCTTTCCCCCTCCCTCTGCCAGACTCACTAGGGAAGTTTTCTCCCATATTCACAGTGAGAACCTAGTCGAGCACGTGGAGGTAAATCTCACAAAACTGTGGGTCCCCCTCTATGACTGGATCCTCTAGAGTTTTAATTCTCAGAGTTGTCCACACTGAGCCTCCAGGAATTTGTCAATTATAGTTCAGATTTCCCTACCCGGGCACCATTTCTGGAGGTGGTTTCTGTTGTCTCTGCTCTGGTAAGCTGTGACTCACTGTGTTTGTCTGTCTGTCTCTCCAGTTTTGGGGGTAGCAGTGTGCCCTGTATGTGCACCTCTCTTATGGATCGTAGAAGAGTTGTTGATATTTCAGTTTTTTTTCAGCTTTTTACTTGTTAGGATGCAGTGGTGACTTCTAAGCTCCTAACACGTAGACTAAGAAACTGAAAGTCTGCCATTACTTTTAACCAGTTGGTGCCCTCATATTTAAAGTACATTTGTCCTATGTAGCAGCTTCCCATTAGCCATCCATTTTACATTTGGTAGCGTATATATGTTAATGCTACTCTCTCACTTCATTGCTGCATAGCACAGGGAGATCAGCTCGGTGCTCTGTGACCACCTAGAGGGGTGGGATAGGGAGGATGGGAGGGAGACGCAAGATGGAGGAGATATGGGGATATATGTATATGTGTAGCTGAATCACTGTGTTATACAGCAGAAACTAACACACCATTGTAAAGCAATTATACTCCAATAAAGATATAAAAAAATAAATTCTATTAATAAAAGAAAAAAAAATAAAGTACATTTGTTGCAAGCAGCTTACAGGTGAGGTGTGTTTTTTTATACAATCTGAAATATAAGCCTTCTAATGGAGGTATTTAGAATATTTATATTTAATGTGATTATTGATATGGTTACATTTAAACCTCTGATCTTGCTATACTATTTGTCTCATATTTTCTTTTTTCCCCCCTCCCCATTTTCGGCCTTTTTTTGGGGGGATTGAGTATATTTTTATCATTCTATTTGATATCCTTCATTGGCTTCTTTGCTGTAACTCTTGTTGTTGTTGTTAATTTAGTGTCTGCTTTAGAGTTTATAGTATATACATGTTTAATTTATCACAATCTACCTTCAGGAGATATGCCATTTCATATATAAGAAACCTACAATATTATACTTCTGTTTCTCCCTTCTTGACCTTCATGCTATTGCTGTTGTATGTTTTACTTTTACATATGTTAGAATTCCTAAAGTTCGTCGTTATCATTTTTGTTTAAACAATTATCTTTTATATAGATGTAGATATAGAGAAGATATAAGAAAAATATCATATCTACCTGTGTAGTTACCATTTTCAGTGCTCTTCATTCCTTTGTGTAGATTCCTATTCCTTTTTAGTACCATTTCATTCCACCTACCCAATTTCATTTAGCATTTCTTGTATTGCAAGTCTACAGGTAATGAATTCTTTCAGCTTTCTGAAAAAGTCTATAGTTGGCCTTTAATTTTGAGCAGTATTTTTGCTGAACATAGGGTGATAATAACAAACTATAAGATAGGAGAAATATGATTTAAAAGCCCCAAGTGAGAAAGACACTTTTTTAGTTGTAATCATTGTTTATGACTGTAAGCTCAACAGAAGGGAACAATGTGATGCAAGTGCCAAAATGTTCAGGCGTATATGTGTTATTAGAAATAAACATTCCAGAATAAGGAAGATAATCATCTTTCTCTAATATGGAATCACAATTAGGACACTATAGTTGTAGATGCTTTAGGAGGAAATTGGTTAACAAAAGAGAGAGCTTGTCGTATAAGAAATGACCAAAGAAACTGGGGATTCCTAAACTTGGAGAAGAAAAAAGTAGCATTAATATGATACTGAACCTCAAGTATATACTTCTAGGAAGAAATATTTGTTTTGTCCTTGGAGAGGTACACAATTAAAATGGATAAGTACTAGTAAGTCAATTCTTGGTTTAATGTTAGAAAATTTTATATGGATTAGATGTCTGAAAATGGAATTGGCCTTTTATATTCAAACCTATCTATGTATAAAATATTTCACAACAAAGATGAAGAGTTAAAAAAAAATTAGATGAGATAACGTATGGAAAACACCTGACACATGGAACCGTGCAAAGAAAAGGAGGGGGAAAACTGGTTATACTACTTTTTCTATTTAATAGACTTTTATTGAATGCCTACTATATCCCAGGTTTTTAAAATCCCTCCAACACTGAAATTGTTAACAGGAAAACAACATGAGAAGTGGAAAGAGTAGAGATATAAGAATTGCAAAGTCAACGTTTTACTCCAACCCCAAACATACAAACACCCACCCACCCTTAAAGAACTCACTTAGATAATTTCTAACTTTCAATATCTTTAAAATAAGCTGAAGCAGCAGGGTAGGCAGGAGGTTAGAAAAAGAATCTCTGAAGTGCCTTTCAGGATGAAAATTTCAGATATTATGTGACAAGTAATGTTCTACCATCTAATCTTAGTCTGTATATTTAACTATCTGTGAGAATATTGGTATACATCAGATATTAGGTTTTGGTGTTCACTATAGCCATAGCCATAAAGCCAAACATTGTTCTTTATGCACAGGTTGTCATACTTTATACCTCATGACCCTACCATCCTGGTCTCTGCTGATGCTGACTTAAGGGCAATCATGTATTAGACTACACTATATAAGAGTTCTGGCTACTGGGGAGCCCTATACAAAATATAATCAGATTCTCTCTTAAGAAATTCAAATACAAGACATTAAAAAGGTAAGTACAGCAAAAGGACGAGGAGCAGAGTTTAGCCAAGTCCTCACTTAGCCATGTCTTACAACAAAATAAGCAGCTCTAAAGCACACTCTGTACCTGGCGGGTCAGTCCCTAGAATAAATCAGTCTGAAAAACTTTCCAGTTTTCCATGAAGCCTGGCTGAATGTTTGCTGGGACTGTTCCTTTTCCTCCTAGTGTACTTACTAGTGTGCCCTCACAACAAACCCCATTAACTAAGATAACCAGAGCCCATCTGTGTTCACTACAACCTGAAGTCCAAACAGGTAATAACTACTGGAGGAGCGCTAGAACAACTCCCAGTCTTTGACTTCCATAATATGGACTCTTACCAGACCACTCTTCATCCTGTTTTGAAAGGTATGTTTTGGTCCCCACTACTACAGAATAACATATGCCAAATGGATCCCTAAAATCATCATAAGATAGTTAAATTTTAAGTGAAGAAATTATAAATTTATTAAAGTAAGTATAGGGACAACAGTGTGTTGTGGAAATTACTATCTCAAGAGGTAAGAAGCCAGGATCCTAATTTCCATTCTAATTCTTGTAATATGATCTTTGAAAAATCTGAGCCTAAGCTATCTAAGCCTAAGGTCACACCCTTAAAATTAGAAAAAATAATATATTATCTGCCTGAAGGTAGGACTAGGTGATTTCTTGAGGTATTTTCCGCCTCTAATGGCAAAGATTCTCTGATTAGATAAACAATATTCCGTTCTAATCTCATTCTTGTTTGTTTCCTGTGGCAAGGAGGCAGCCTGACTGCCCCAAAATACCCCAAGATGTTTGGAACCAGGAAGAGAGCGCAGTCTTGTAACCTAGCCGCAAGTACATGTAACATACTCTGATTTCATAAAATCCTCATCATAAAATCTTTAAACATAAGTAAAAAGCTCGACAGTTTTAGGAACTAAATGTTTTCATTAATTGAGTGTCCAAAAATATTTTGTTCTTTTTAATTTGTGCAAAGGTTGAGTAGTTTTTATTTCTAAATAAACCTGAACACAAAACAATAAAATTGCATTGTGAAACAAAAGAATGTTGAAAAGTCTTTCAATCCTTTATTCTATGACTATTAATTTGCTATTTATCTGAGGAGAAGAAATTTTTCTCCTGTAGTGTTTCCTGCTCACTAGATGATAACATTACTAAAATTTTATTCAGGTGGCAATTAAATGCTACTTCCCTCTGCTATTTTTATTCCATTTCAAAACAACTTCTCTTAAATCTCATTAAATTTATTTTAAAAGCTCACCCAGATATGTAATACCAGAAATGATTGAGAAAAATAATCTTTTATCAATACCATGAGAAGCATTTCTCGTATACACTGAGTTTCAAGAATAAAATTAAATGCAAACTGTCCCCACAAAGTCGTGCTGTTTCCAGTTATTTAAGATAAGTACATACCTCTGCTTCCATGTGATAAGCATTTTCTACCCTTTGAAAATCCTTTGTCACAGTTACATTTTCTGACTGAAACAGAAAGTACAAGAGTATGATTACTATATGTTTGGTTACTAAATGCAATTACTCTAAAACATAAAGTATAAACCTGAACTTATTAAAATCAGAATGACAAAATATGCAGAAAGAACTGGTTTGCCTGGTGTTTTAAAACTTTCCTAAAAGTAACATAAAATAAATTCAGAAACTTACACATATTTGCTGAAATTTCATCATAATTGTCACTACACTTGTAGTAATTTTTACATTAGCTAGTACAAAAACTATGAACTTAGGGTGGTGTATACATATATATATGAAGAATTATTTGTACATAAAGCATTCTGAGTGTTGTAGGAATGTCAGAGTTTTAAAAATGTTTAATTTACAAATAATACAAATTTACTGAACGTATAGTATACAACTTTGGGCAAGTTACTCAACTTTTTTGAGATTTAGTTTCCATCCACATTTATAAAATTAGGTTACACTACATGTGAGGTAGGAGGTAGACTGGCCCCAGGCTGAGCAAGCTGGAGTGTGTCAGACTGAGCAATTGGAGCTGGTCTCCCTACCACACCCTGGCCCCCGATGACATTTCAAGGAAAAAGATAACAGCAGGAGCAGAGAGGAACTAAGCTCTGCTGCAGTAAAAAGATAAGATGACCACGTCTTTCATTCTTCAGGTCAAGGAGACCTCCCCAACTGCACATGTACAGAGAAGTTCCTAGGGGATCAAAAAGGGAGGGGGCACTAACGCATAACATATTCTGCCAGTCTCCTAGAGACCCTCACACTGGAATCCATCTTGGCCAAAAGATGCGCATGCACATTAGACAGGACCCTGAGTCAGATCGGATATGGGGAACAAGCAAGATGATTGGCCAGAGGAAAACAAAGACCCGGAAGATGGCCCCTACATAAGGAATTTAAACCACCCCTTTAGCGCTCTTTGTTAGTGAAGATGCCCACACTCTTCTCTGAGTGTGTAGCTCTGCTTTGCTTCTGTCCTAAATAAACTGCTTTTCTTTGTGCTCTACCACGTGTACTGTGCTTCTAATAAACTCTGTGTCTGCTTTACAACCTTCGTCTCTGTAAAATTCGTTTTTCAAAGAGGTCAAGAGCCAGGGCTCTGCTTCTAGCCACTAGCCCCTGGTGGTCTAGTGGTTAAGATTCCTGGTTTTCACCCAGGCAGCCCAGGTTCGATTCCCAGGCAAGGAATTAAGATCTTGCTTCAAGCTGCCACTCACTGCTGTTACCCCAAGATCACATGGGACTGTTTTGAGGATTTAATGAAAAGTTGTAAATAAAATGCTTGACATAGAAGGCACTCAGCAAACACAGATGCTATACCATTATGATATAAATATTTCCTGAAATACTGGACCCAAGCCAGTCTGTTCTTAGAAAAGTAATATTAATGCTTTTTGATTCTCTGGGTAAGTATAGGTTATATAATTCTGATTAAAAAGTTAAATTTCTTATTTACATTTCAAAAGGGTTTTAAAATTTAGTGAAATGAACTCTTGACCTACTCCCATCCTTGGGGATAGACAGAACTTATATTTTATAAATTTTTGTATCTTTAAAAATATATGCTAAATAAAGAATATTATGCCCAATAATGATTTAATTATGTTATTTGGTAAGGGATTTAGCTGCACCTGAATTTTAAGATATACACTAATTTCAAGCCATTATATGACCTAGAAAATTCTAAAAAGCTTTAACCTGAAAATCTGAACTTAAGTTCTAATTATAGCTCTGATGTCTGTTACCATGAAAATATTCATTTTTTATGATGAACATAATATTTACTCATTGTAGAAAAATTACAATATGGATACAGATAAAATAAACCAGTACTGTATACATTGCTTGAAGTTGAAAACATGAAACTTGAAACACAAAGCATTTCTGTCATTTAATATTCTCTTATGATATGTAAACATATCTTCTATTTTCTTGGATGTCTTTTTTTCATTTTTTTCCCCCACTTTACTTGATAAATACATATAAAACTTCTGATTAAAAAATTATTAGAGAAATAATTTTAGGAAAGGTAGCTGAAAAGAAAGTATCTTTTACTGTTGCACTTAACAATGTTATTGCTTTTATAAAAATAATATATGCTAATTAATGAATATCTAATACTAGAGAAAAGAACAAAGAAGAAAGTAATGTCTCTAAACCCATTACTATTAAAATTTCAGTAAACATTTTAAGTCATCTATCAATGCATATAAACATATCTATGTATAGTCTATCTATGTATAGACTTTTCCATAAATGAAATTATACTCTACATGCTGTTCTGTAACCTTTTAATAACTTTTATTTTAGAAAAAATTAAAATCTACAGAAAAGTTGCTAAGATAGTATAGAGTTCTATATACCTCAGTTTCAGATTTCTCTGATGTTATTATCTTTTATTACCATCTGTCAAACTAAAAAACCATCATTGGTATATAACCATTAACTAAACTCCAAACTTTACTTGCATTTCACCAATTTTTCTATTAATGTTCTTTTACTATTTCAGAATCCAATCCGTGATACCACATTGCATTAATTCATCATGTCTCCTTAGCCTCCTCTAATCTAAGAGAATTTCTCAGTCTTCTCTTGTTTTCATAACCTTGAAAGTTTTGGTCAGGTATTTTGCAGGATGTCCCTCAATTTGGGTTTGTTTGGTAGCTCTTCCTCATGGTCAGACCACGGTTATAGGTTTTAGGAAAGAATATCACAGAGGTGAAGTGCCCTTCTCATTGCAACATATCAGGGGGGTACATGATATCCATGTGACATTACTCATGATGTTAACCTTGATCACTTGGTTAAGGTAATGTCTGACAGGGTCCTTTACTGTAAAGTTACTATTTTTCCCTTTCCATGCTTTATTCATAGAAGGCAAGTCACTAAGTCTAGCCCATATTCACTCAATAAATACTACATTATTTATTTTGCTGCTCAAATTGGTCTAGCTTTGGCTATTGAGATTTCTTTCAGGTTGGATCTTATATCCCTGTGACATCCATCCATCCTTTTATTTTTTGCGCACTTCCTGACTTTCTGGTGCAAGATGCTATAGGCTCATGTTGTGGTTTCCCTGCCCAGCCCTAGAATCAGCCACTTCACTAAGAAGCTTACCATCTTTTCTTTGAGATTGCTATTTAGAACCAAGACCTGGGTGTTAAGACTGCTCACCACTACACAAGTGTCATTCTGTGTAGGCCCTCTCAGTGGACAGAGTTTGATAATACATTTATGTGTACACACTCACATATACACATATATCTACAATTGTTTCTGTATCTATCCATCTGCACATATTCTAAGCTAAACATGAGTTCATCTTGATGTTTCCAACTCTCATTAAGAACCACAGAGTTCATTCTAACCTTCCTTTCTTATCTGTAACTTCCCTCTACAATAGTGAGAAACCTGGCTCCCATCACCCACCAACCACTTACTATTTTTCAAGCCTACTATACATATAAAGCAGTTTCAGAACTGTTAACCAGCATCCCCCTGGAAAACAAATTTACTAACTAGAGGATAGTATTTACGTATCTTTCATCTTTATCCTTAGTTTCTAGTAAAACATAATTTTCCAGACTTACTTAGGATACTCCTCTCACCTCCCACCCCCATGTTCAGTGCAGTTATTTCACTCATTTGTAATAAAGTTAGGTTCATCTGTCACAGTCTGGATTTTGTCCTGGAATTGATCTTTTTTTGATGTCTTTTTTTTTTTCAATTTGCATACATTAATGTTCACTCTTTGTGATTCACAGTTTTATGGGTTTTGACAAATGTATTCACCACCCCAGAACCACAAAGAATAGTTCTTTTCCTTGAAAAGTTCCTCTGTGCATCTCCTTTATAGTCAACAACTTTGCCATCCAACAACCCCTGTCCACTGATTTATGTCCCTATAGTTTTCCCTTTTCCAGAATGTCACATGAATGGATCATAAAATATAAACCTTTTGGATCTGGCTTCTTTCACTTATAATATCTAAGATTTGCCCACGTTATGCTGTCAATCAATAGCCTGTACCTCTTTATTGCTGAAAAATTTTCCAACGCATGGATGTAACAGTTTTCCATTCCCCTGTTGAAGTCATCTTGGTTGCTTCCAAGTTCTAAAGTTTTAGTTTTAGCAATTTATGAATAAAGCCGCTATAAACTGCTTGTACAAATTTATATGTGAACATAAGTCTTTGATTCTCTTGTGGGTTAATGGTTCCTATGGTAAGTCTAACTTTATAAGAAACTGTAAGACTGTCTTTCAAAGTGGCTGTACCATTTTGCAATCTCACCAGAAATGAATGAAAATTTCTGTTGTTCTACATCTTTGCCAGCATTTGCTATCATCAATGATATTGGATTTCAGTCATTCTAATAGGTGCATAGTACCATCTCATTGTGGTTTTAATTTGCATTTCTTTAATGACAAACCATGTGGAGGATCTTTTCATGTGTTTACTTGCCATCTGTATAAATTCTTTGGTGAAGTATATGTTCAGATATTTTGTGCTTTTTAATTGAGCTACTTGTTTTTTTATTATTGAATTGAGTTCTTTATATATTCTTGATGCAAGTCCTTTATCAGATATGTAATTTACAAATTATTTTCTCCCAGTCTGTAGAATGTCTTTTTTAAGACTTTATTTTTTTGGCGCAGTTTTAGGTTCACAGCAAAATTAAGTGGAAAGTACAGAGATTTCGCATACGCCCCCTGCCCCCCACATGCACAGCCTCCCCATTATCAACATCCCCACCAGAGTGGCACATTGGTCACAACTGATGAACCTACACTGACACGTCATGATCACCCAAAGTCCATAGTTTACATTAGGGGTCACTCTTGGTGGTGTATATTCTGTGGGTTTGGACAAATGTATCATTTGTATCAAATGTATCCACCACTATTGTAGCAAACAGAGTATTTTCACCACCCTAAAAATTCTCTCTGCTCTGACTCTTTATTCCTCCCTCTCTCCCAAACCCTGATCTTTTTAATGTCTCTATAGTTTGCCTTTTGTAGACATGACATATAGTTGAAACATTACCATATGTAGCCTTTTCAGATTGGCTTCTTTCACTCAGTAACATCCATTTAAATTTTTCCCATGTCTTTTCATGGCTTGATACCTCATTTCATTTTGGCACTGAATAATACTCCATTGTCAGTTTATTTATCCAATCAGCTTCTGAAGGACATCTTTGTTGCTTCCAAGTTTTGGCAACTGGATTTTCTTTTCATTTTCTTAACAATTTCTTTCACAAAGCAAAAGTTTTTAATTTTGATAAAGTTCAATTTACATTTTTGTTAGTTTTTTCATGGATTGTGCTTTTGGTAATGTAACTAAAAAGTCATTTTCAAACCCAAGGTCACATAGATTTTCTCCTTTACTTTCTTCTTCTGTATGTTTTACATTTAGGCCTATGATCCATTTTGAACACATTTTTGTATAAGATGTGAAGTACTTGTTGAGGTTCACTTTTTGCATATGGACATTCAACTGTTATGGCACCATTTGTTGAAAAGACTCTCCTAACTCTACTGAATTGCATTTATACCCCTAGTGTTTTTCTCTCTGAGAAAGAAAAAATTCTTAGAAGCAACTTCGTTTAGTTTATCCCAGTGACTCTTAAAGCAA
This sequence comes from Balaenoptera borealis, assembly GCF_965194805.1. Classification (NCBI taxonomy): domain Eukaryota; kingdom Metazoa; phylum Chordata; class Mammalia; order Artiodactyla; family Balaenopteridae; genus Balaenoptera; species Balaenoptera borealis. Next base: position 115,557,646 of record NC_138873.1, on the reverse strand, counting down.
ATGTGTGTAGTTTAAAAGCAATATATGTAAGACAGTTACCTTGCTTATAAATGTAGTAACATATTTAATAAACATTGAAATTCCAAATATTATAGGGAATGAGGAAATAAAAATTGCCTCTTGGCAATCAGACTGAGAAGTTCTAAGCAGAATATAAACAGTTTTCAACAGGACACAGACAGAACCAAAGTTTCTAACAGAAACTAACTGAACTGCAACAGCGAAAGTGATTAACATTCTTTCTCTGCTTGATTGCTGCCTTTACAGAAGCCAACTCTGTCCTAACTTTAATCCTCTGGGTTTCCTGTGAAACAAATGAATAAAATAGCCAATCACCAAACTGCCCCTTCTTCACTGATCCTTCCTTAGAACCACTCACAGCACAAGTCCAAAACCTATAAGAGGTCTCTCCTTACTCCCCCTTTTTGAAACACTCTTAAGGTCCTTTGAGATGCATTCTTGTTTGCTACATCATGCTAAATAAACCTAAATTTGTTTCACTATAGATATATTCCTGATGTGTTTAGCTGGTGGGATCCCACACAAAGCATGAGATTTTTTTGTTTATCTATAGGGCAGTGGAACTCAACCAGAGGGTGCTTTTGCTCCCCACAGGACATTTGCTGTGTCTGGAGATATACTTGATTGTCACAATGGGTTGGGAGAGTACATTGCTGTGATGCAGTGATTAGACAAGGTGAACAAGTATCCTTGTTTACCAGGAACTGAGGAGATTCCTGAGACATGGGGCTTTCAGTTGTAAAACTGGGACAGTCCCAGGTAAACTGGGATAAGTTGGTCACCTTATAGGTAGTGGCCAGGAATGCGGCTAAAATATTCTACAATGCACAGGACAGCCCCTCCCAACAAAGAATTATCTAGTCCAAGATGTTAATAATAGTGCCGAGATTGGGAAATCCTGCCATACTGGTGATAAACTAAAAAATATTAAAATATACAAACCTAGTCCATTAAGTTTTCCCAAGTAAGCTACTGATATTTTATATTTAAATACAAAAGACAGAGTTTTAAAATACAAAATGGTCAATATAAGAATAACTATTTAAATCTATGAAAGAAGCAAGGTAACATTCTAAATAGCCATAAAAAACCCCATGTTATTATAGGAATAAACTTAAAAAGGGTAAACAAAAGAAAACCATAAAAGTTTACAGAAAATAAGCTCGAATAAATGGACTAGGACAAATACTGTAAACTCAGCAATTCTCCTGAAATTAATATATAAACAATACAAAATATGAACAGATCTTTTATTTATAGAATAAAATGTAGAATTTTCCACTGTCTGGATTTCCTGATAATATCCCCATGGTGTCATTTGACATGTCCCTTGCAGACAGGAAACCTTTCCAGTAGAAGAGTAATGAGGGGAGAACTTGCCCTACAAATGTTTTACAAAGATGTAATAATTTAATGTGGTACTAACACAACAAGGTGACCAAAAGAACTAAAATAATCTGAAATAAAGAATGTCTGAATACCACAAATATAATACCAGTAACATTTCAAAACAATAGGCACAACAAACAATATGGAATCCTCATGTCTACATTCTGCCCCTACTCTCTCTGAGCAGCAACTATGTGGTTCAAGGTAAGCCCTGACAGGTCTAAACCATTCAGGATTACACATCTAACTTGCCACAGAATTACGTTAAAAAATGGGCAGAAATCAAATCTAATCTAATTAGTGTATGGCATTTCTCTGGCCACAAAGACAAGTTGAGGTTGGCAGATATAAGGTGGGCCTGCATGCACACAAATGTGAAGAGCCAAAGGATACAAATGTGGGGTATCAATAGCATCTGCTGCATCCCCTACCTGAAACTCAATCACCTGCTGCCAAGACAATAAAGCAGCAACATGCTATAGTGGTTAAAGAGCATGGGCTCTGAGGTCAAAGTTCTTGACTGGAGTCTAAACTCTACCACTTCCTACCTGTGTGATTTTGGTCAAGCTACCTGCTAATAATTACTCTGGTCCCGAGAGTTCTCATCTGTAAAACAGCCACTGAGATACCAGTCTCATACAGCAGGAGTGAATATCAAATGAGATAACATTTGTAAAAAGTCTAGCAATAGTAAGCAGTTTTTTATTATCAATAATATCCAACCCCTCAGTATGGCACACAAGGCCTTCCTCCATGCTCTGCCTACAGCTTTCTTCCTCAGTCTGATCTCTTAATTCTCCTCCATTTTCTCCAGGCACTCCTGTGTTCTAGCCATGCTGAACTGCATATAGTGCTCTGAACACATACACTTGCTGCATTCTAGTGTGGAACTGAAATGCTTTCCCTTCAGCCATTGTTTAAGACTTGATACAAGTGTCACTTCCACTATGAAATCTTTCTGGAATTTCTCAAGTAAAATGAGCAGTATTTCCTTTCTTACTCTGCTGTACTGTATCATGTACATACTTTCATCACAATGCTACATATTAGTCTAGTCCTATAATGAGACTCCTTCAGCACAGTGCTAAGTTTTACTCATTCTCTATTCCTGGTGTCTAGCAACATGCCTGAGGCATCCATTACACATTTATCAAAAAATACAATTGTGAATAGGCAAACATTGGAGCTTACAGCTTATGGGGGAACATACAAACCAGAAAACAAAATAATTACATGTTGTGTTAAATGCTATTTAAAAATGAAGTGATAGGGAATGCTTAATAAATGTTTTATGGTTGAATGGTAAATACTACTTAGAACTTTAAAACATTTTTCCATGAAAACAACACTAAAAATGAGGGTTATGCCTTCACATGTGAAACTATATATCACCATAAAACTATATGATCTACACGATTGTTGAACTAATAGTTTATTCATTTAGTGCTTCATTCATTTTTTTCTTTTATTCATTTAAAAACCATTTTCTAAGTACACATTATGTGATGTGTATGAAACATAATCCATCAATACAAAGCAAACAAGAGAAAAAATTGTCTGTGCTCTGGAGAGCTTTAGAATTTGGAGGAGAGACAAGGAAAGCAACAATTATAATATAGAGTGATACGTTTTATTAAAGGTGGGGAATGGAGTGTGGTATGGCAGGGACTAGTGTTACGTTAGGAAAAAAGTGCTAAGGAGGTGAACTTGGGCTGGATTTTAAAGGAAAAAATGGGAGTCAGTTAGTTAACGAGGGGAGAGAGATGACAGGAAATGACAGAAAGTTAGGCTCCATCTATTAAGCAAAAGAATTTGGAATATGAGGGGCCCTTTAACAGGGGAGTGATGTTTATAAACCCAGATTTTAAAGTTTAAAATGAATAAAGACTTTGTGAAGACACATTATAATTCATCCTGAAAAGTAATATAAATGAATTTTTGCACATCTACTGAACAAATTATTTACATGACTGCTTTCCTCCATCAGCAGAGATAACTGGGAGATTAATGACCTTTGTATGTCTTGTCTTGAACACTAAGTTTAAATGTAATTATAAATTGGATGTAGTCATTTATTTGGTTTTACATATTAGAAGTTACAGCCATGTGAACTCAGTATACATTTTAAGTAAATAACTTAAGAATTAGTTATATTATTCAAACAGGCCTGTAGCACTGGCAGAAGTTTCTGTGAGAAAATATTTTTCTATATATGAATTCACTTTATTCACATAATTTATAATTAGCATTAGAATTCTTCTAAACTGTAAAATCATTTAGAGACAACTTTTCAAAATGTCTTTTTAAATAACTCTATGTTTATAAATACAGTACAAATATATTTTCTCCCTAAAATAAAGACTTGCTTTTTCAGGGTGTGTCATTTCTAACAAAAGCACTTTTATGAACTCAATGTTGGGAGGGCATAAATCACAGCTCTGGCCTTTAGAGCCCTACTCTCTAAAATGAGCGAACTGAGACAGTGACCCATGCTGTGCTTTCTCATTCTCTTTCATTCTAATTATCTGGAGCCTAGGCTAGTTGGAAGAAACCTAGATTTTGGTTCCAGGAACACAGAAGTTCAAATACAGCCCTGGCTGAAGTTCAGAGCATTACTTAACCTCCTTAAATCTGGAAAGTGGGGATATTAAAACCGGCCTAACAGGGCTGTTGTGCTGATTAAATAAGTCTGGTTCATTTTTTTCTCCTTTTCTTAGAAGTAAGCTTAAAGCAAGATTTATTTAGCTATGTGTCTCACGGACATCTCTGGTAAGCAGAAGTATTTCATATATGTGGCATCTACAATATACTGGCTTAATTTTCTCTTTAAGCTAAAACGAAAAAATTTGGAGAAATTTTTTGAGTCTTTATAAAACGAAAATGGGTGCAATTCCGCACCCCCTCCCAGGCCCCACATTACTGTTTGCATAAAAATACCAAAGTATCAATTTATGCAAAGCTTTACCAGGGGAAAGACCTTCAGGATGGCGGACGAGTAAGACGTGGAGATCACCTTCCTCCCCACAAATACATCAGAAATACATCTACATGTGGAACAGCTCCTACAGAACACCTACTGAACGCTGGCAGAAGACCTCAGACTTCCCAAAAGGGTCTTGGTGCTCCAGTGGGGAGTCAGGCCTGTGTCTCTGAGGTGGGAGAGCCGAGTTCAGGACACTGGTCCACCAGAGACCTCCCAGCTCCACGTAATATCAAAGGACAAAAGCTCTCCCAGAAATCTCCATCTCAATGCTAGGACCCAGCTCCACTCAACAACCAGCAAGCTACAGTGCTGGACACCCTATGCCAAACAACTAGCAAGACAGGAACACAACCCCACTCATTAGCAGAGAAGCTGCCTAAAATCATAATAAGGTCACAGAAAACCCAAAACACACCACCGGACGTGGTCCTGCCCACCAGAAAGACAAGATCCAGCCTCATCCACCAGAACACAGGCACCAGTCCCCTCAACCAGGAAGCCTACACAACCCACTGAACCAACCTTAGCCACCGGGGGCAGACAGCAAAAACAACGGGAACTACGAACTTGCAGCCTGAGAAAAGGAGACTCCAAACACAGTAAGTTGAGTAAAATCAGAAGACAGAGAAACACACAGCAGATGAAGGAGCAGGGTCAAAACACACCAGACCTAACAAATGAAGAGGAAATAGGCAGCTACCTGAAAAAGAACTCAGAATAATGATAGTAAAGATGATCCAAAATCTTGTAAACAGAATGGAGAATACAAGAAACATTTAACAAGGACCTAGAAGAACTAAAGAGCAAACAAACAATGATGAACAACACAACAAACGAAATTAAAAATTCCCTACAAGGAATCAATAGCAGAATAACAGAGGCAGAAGAACAGATAAGTGACCTGGAAGATAAAATAGTGAAAATAACTACTGCAGAGCAGAATAAAGAAAAAACAATGAAAAGAATTGAGAACAGTCTTTGAGACCTCTGGGACAACATTAAACGCACCAATATTGGAATTACAGGGGTCCCAGAAAAAGAACAGAAAAAGAAAGGGACTGAGAAAATATTTGAAGAGATCATAGTTGAAAACTTCCCTAATATGGGAAAGGTAATAGTCAATCAAGTCCAGGAAGCACAGAGAGTCCCATACAGGATAAATCCAAGGAGAAACACACCAAGACACATATCAATCAAATTATCAAAAATTAAATACAAAGAAAAAATATTAAAAGCAGCAAGGGAAAAACAACAAATAACATACAAGGGAATCCCCATAAGGTTAACAGCTGATCTTTCAGCAGAAAATCTGCAAGCCAGAAGGGAGTAGCAGGACATATTTAAAGTGATGAAAGGGAAAAACCTAAAAGCAAGATTACTCTATCCAGCAAGGATCTCATTCAGATTCAGTGGAGAAATTAAAACCTTTACAGACAAGCAAAAGCTAAGGGAATTCAGCACCACCAAACCAGCTTTACAACAAATGCTAAAGGAACTTCTCTAGACAGGAAACACAAGAGAAGGAAAAGACCTACAAAATCGAACCCAAAACAATTAAGAAATGGTAATAGGAACATACATATCGATAACTACCTTAAATGTAAAGGGATTAAATGCTCCAACCAAAAGACATAGACTGGCTGAATGGATACAAAAACAAGACCAGTACATATGCTGTCTACAAGAGACCCACTTCAGACCTAGGGACACATACAGAAAGTGAGGGGATGGAAAAAGATATTCCATGCAAATGGAAATCAAGAGAAAGATGGAGTAGCAATTCTCATCTCAGACAAAATAGACTTTAAAATAAAGACTATTACAAGAGACAAAGAAGGACACTATATAATGATCAAGGGGATCAATCCAAGAAGATATAACAATTGTAAATATTTATGCACCCAACATAGGAGCACCTCAATACATAAGGCAAGTGCTAACAGCCACAAAAGGGGAAATCGGCAGTAACACAATCATAGTAGGGGACTTTAATACCCCACTTTCACCAATGGACAGATCATCCAAAATGAAAATAAATAAGGGAGCACAAGCTTTACATGATACATTAAACAAGATGGACTTAATTGCTATTTATAGGACATTCCATCCAAAAACAACAGAATAAAATTTTTTCTCAAGTGCTCATGGAACATTCTCCAGGATAGATCATATCTTGGGTCACAAATCAAGCCTTGGTAAATTTAAGAAAACTGAAATTGTATCAACTATCTTTTCTGACCACAATGCTATGAGACTAGATATCAATTACAGGAAAAATTCTGTAAAAAATACAAACACACGGAGGCTAAACAATACACTACTAAATAACCAAGAGATCACTGAGGAAATCAAAAAATACCTAGAAACAAATGACAATAAAAACACGATGACCAAAAACCTATGGGATGCAACAAAAGCAGTTCTAAGAGGGAAGTTTATAGCAATACAATCCTACCTCAAGAAGCAAGAAACATCTCAAATAAACAACCTAACCTTACATCTACAGCAATTAGAGAAAGAAGAACAAAAAAACCCCAGAGTTAGCAGAAGGAAAGAAATCATAAAGATCATATCAGAAATAAATGAAAAAGAAATGATAGCAAAGATCAATAAAACTAAAAGCTGGTTCTTTGACAAGATAAACAAAATTGATAAACCATTAGCCAGACTCATCAAGAAAAAAAGGGAGAAGACTCAAATCAACAGAATTAGAAATGAAAAAGAAGTAACAACTGACACTGCAGAAATACAAAGGATCATGAGAGATTACTACAAGCAACTCTATATACCAATAAAATGGACAACCTGGAAGAAATGGACAAATTGGTAGAAAAGCACAATCTTCTGAGACTGAACCAGGAAGAAATACAAAATATAAACAGACCAATCACAAGCACTGAAATTGAAACTGTGATTAAAAATCTTCTGACAAACAAAAGCAAAGGACCAGATGGCTTCACGGCAAATTCTATCAAACATTTAGAGAAAAGCTAACACCTATCCTTCTCAAACTCTTCCAAAATATAGCAGAGGGAGGAACACTCTCAAACTCACCCTATGAGGCCACCATCACGCTGATACCAAAACCAGACAAAGATGTCACAAAGAAAGAAAACTACAGGCCAATATCACTGATGAACATACATGCAAAAATCCTCAACAAAATGCTAGCAAACAGAATCCAACAGCACATTAAAAGGATCATACACCATGATCACCTCGCGTTTATCCTAGGAATGCAAGGATTCTTTAATATACACAAATCAATCAATGTGATAAACCATATTAACAAACTGAAGGAGAAAAACCATATGATCATCTCAATAGATGCAGAAATAGCTTTTGACAAAATTCAACACCCATTTATGATAAGAACCCTCCAGAAAGTAGGCATAGAGAGAACTTACCTCAACATAATAAAGGCCATATATGACAAACCCACAGTCAACATCGTTCTCAATGGTGAAAAACTGAAACCATTTCCTCTAAGATCAGGAACAAGACAAGGATGTCCACTCTCACCACTATTATTCAACATAGTTTTGGTAGTCCTAGCCACAGCAATAAGAGAAGAAAAAGAAATAAAGGAATCCAAATCAGAAAAGAAGAAGTAAACTTGTCACTGTTTGCAGATGACATAGAGAATCCTAAAGATGCTACCAGGAAACTACTAGAGCTAATCAATGAATCTGGTAAAGTGGCAGGATACAAAATGAATGCACAGAAATCTCTTGCATTCCTATACACTACTGATGAAAAATCTGAAAGAGAAATTAAGGAAACACTCCCATTTACCACTGCAACAAAAAGAATAAAATACCTAGGAATAAACCTACTTAAGGAGACAAAAGACCTGTATGCAGAAAACTATAAGACACTGATGAAAGAAATTAAAGATGATACAAACAGATGGAGAGATATACCATGTTCTTGGATTGGAAGAATCAACATTGTGAAAATGACTATACTACCCAAAGCAATCTACAGATTCAATGCAATCCATATCAAACTACTAATGGCATTTTTCACAGAACTAGAACAAAAAATTTCACAATTTGTATGGAAACACAAAAGACCCCGAATAGCCAAAGCAATCTAGAGAAAGAAAAATGGAGCTGGAGGAATCAGGCTCCCTGACTTCAGACTCTACTACAAAGCTACAGTAATCAAGACAGTATGGTACTGGCACAAAAACAGAAATATAGATCAATGGAACAGGATAGAAAGCCCAGAGATAAACCCATGCACATATGGTCACCTTATTTTTGATAAAGGAGGCAAAAATATACAATGGAGGAAAGACAGCCTCTTCAATAAGTGGTGCCAGGAAAACTGGACAGCTACATTTAAAAGAATGAAATTAGAACACTCCCTAACACCATACAGAAAAATAAACTTACAATGGATTAAAGTCCTAAATGTAAGGCCAGACACCATCAAACTCTTAGAGGAAAACATAGGCAGAACACTCTATGACATAAATCACAGCAAGATCCTTTTTGACCCACCTCCTAGAGAAATGGAAATAAAAACAAAAATAAACAAATGGGACCTAATGAAACTTAAAAGCTTTTGCACAGCAAAGGAAACCATAAACAAGACCAAAAGACAACCCTTAGAATGGGAGAAAATATTTGCAAATGAAGCAACTGACAAAGGATTAATCTCCAAAACATACAAGCAACCCATGCAGCTCAATATCAAAAAAAACAAACAACCCAATCCAAAAATGGGCAGAAGACCTAAATAGACATTCTCCAAAGAAGATATACAGATTGCCAACAAACACATGAAAGAATGCTCAACATCATTAATCATTAGAGAAATGCAAATCAAAACTACAATGAGATATCATCTCACACCGGTCAGAATGGCCATCATCAAAAAAATCTACAAACAATAAATGCTGGAGAGGGTGTGGAGAAAAGGGAACCCTCTTGCACTGTTGGTGGGAATGTAAATTGATACAGCCACTATGGAGAACAGTATGGAGGTTCCTTAAAAAACTAAAAATAGAACTACCATACGACCCAGCAATCCCACTACTGGGCATATACCCTGAGAAAACCATAATTCAAACAGAGTCATGTACCACAATGTTCACTGCAGCTCTGTTTACAATAGCCAGGACATGGAAGCAACCAAAGTGTCCGTCGACAGATGAATGGATAAAGAAGATGTGGCACATATATACAATGGAATATTACTCAGCCATAAAATGAAACGAAACTGAGTTATTCGTAGTGAGGTGGATGGACCTAGAGTCTGTCATACAGAGTGAAGTAAGTCAGAAAGAGAAAAACAAATACTGTATGCTAACACATATATATGGAATCTAAAAAAAAATGGTCAGAAGAACCTAGGGGCAAGATGGGAATAAAGATGCAGACCTACTAGAGAATGGACTTGAGGACACGGGGAGGGGGAAGGGTAAGCTGTGTCAAAGTGAGAGAGTGGCACGGACATATATACACTACCAAATGTAAAATAGATAGCTAGTGGGAAGCAGCCGCATAGCACAGGGGGATCAGCTCCGTGCTTTGTGACCACCTAGAGGGGTGGGATAGGGAGGGTGGGAGGGAGATGGAAGAGGGAAGAGATATGGGAATATATTTATATGTATAACTGATTCACTTTGTTACAAAGCAGAAACTAACACACCACTGTAAAGCAATTATATTCCAATAAAGATGTTAAAAAAAAAAAAGCTTTACCAGTTTGGGAGCAAGCCCTGTTTTTCACTTGCTAATTCCGTGGTGCAGAATAAAAAAAACACAATGATTTAGTGTCTAGCACACTACTTAGGCAAGCACTTACATCTAATGTTTCAAGTTTAACACTTCGTCATTTCAACGTTAAAAACAAAATTATTGCAGCAAATATCGCCAAATAAAACCCCATTCAATTTGAATTCTTTTATTTTACAAGTCTCTGCAGCTGATAATTACTTTCATCAAGAAGGATGGGCCAGAGATCCACTCTGCCAGGTCCTCGCGCCTTCTAATGCCACCGATGATACAAAAGTGTCCCAGACGCTCCCCACCCCCCAACCTCCGCCGCCGGGTTTTCTTGGGCAGGCTAGAAGCTCGTCGCCCGCGGACCCCTCACCTGCACGCCCTGCTGCTGGAGGGTCTGCGTGACGTAGTCCAGGCGGCGGCAAACGCTCTTCTTGGCCTCGGCCGCTGCCTCCTTGGTGCTGCTCATCTGCACGACCACCTGCGCCCGGTCGGGGGTCGCAGACACCTCCGCAGTGCCGCTTACATGCACCTCGCGGGTGGCAGTCTGGGCCTGCGCTGAGGAGAGAGGGCGGCGGAGGCCATGCAGCGTCTCTCCGCCCGAGAGCAAATAGTTCTCCCGGCCCCGGTCGGCCCAGGGAACCAGTTCCACGAATACCCGGGACTGAGGGGCCTGTTGCAAAGACATAGTGAGGGCAGCTGGGTTTCCATAGCAACTCAGAGCCGACGGCGGCCGCAGGGGCCCAAGCGCGTCAGGGCTTGCGCCTGCGCGGCGCAAAGAATGCCGGGATGGGCTTGGAGATCTAGGAGCTCGTGGCGCGAGGTACTTACTCCTTGCGGAGCGTCTTAACGCGTCTCCTTTACAAGTGGTTGGCTGAGCGGGTCGCTCTGGTTTTTAACTTGTTTAACTTCCGGCCTTCAAAAACCGTAGCGAGGTTTCTCTGCGGCCTCCCTCTCAGTGAGCTCCCATTTCCACGCGCTCCGTCGGCCTCGGCCGGCCACGTACCTTGCCTACCTTGGAAGCTTCCTGATAGGCCCCGTGGCGCTTTTATCTTTCTCTGATGCCAGTCTGCGATTGTCACAAGTTTGTCTTTCCTTTTGTCTGACTTTACCATTTCACTTGGGCACAGCTTTTTGGACCGCGCAGCACCATGGATCGCCAGAGATTTGTGTTGGAATGAAATGCTCTTTACCAGTTTGATCTTGGAAGTTTATGATTCCTCGAATCTCATTTTCATCGTCTATAAAGCCGTATTGATAATACATTCACATTTGCAATGTGGTTATAAAGTGTTTGCCATATGGAAAACAGAAAATAATGGATAGTAGTAATAGCTAAAGCTTTGGCATGCTTTTCAAGTCTGTCGAATTTTCTCTAAAATTCCTGGAATGGTTCTGGCCTTGAATAAGGACAGGCAAAACTCAAGCGGTAGCAAAGCACATACAACATGGACATTGCAGGGCCTGTACTACTTAGTTCTTGTCTATACCCTTTGCTTGGCACAACAACAGAATCCTTAACCCAGTGACCTGCATTAAGTAGGTTTTCTTCTTACCAATAAGTAATGATGTACAAAAATAGCCCTCCTATACCATGAGGAAAAAAATTTTTTTTTGGATAACTAATTTAAAAAAAAAAGGACAACTATTCTCTTGAAAGGAGCCTGAACAAGCCAACTGACAATCTTCAGGTAGTTTCTTCTCTATCATTTTTCTTTTATTTCTGATTAGTATAATTCAATTAAATCAGATGGTACCCCCCACCTTCATTTGGCTCATTACTGGGTGAAGTAGTTTTGTATATATTTATTTTGATGTTTATTATTAGCTAAAAACAATTATATGTTAGTCTTTTAATTTAAAAACTTTCCCACCATAATTTTTTAAGTAATTTGAGTCACCCGAAATAATGTTTCTTGAATTTCGTAGAAAATTCTTTTTCTTTAATGATAAATGTGGAAAAATATAATCTCCAAAATGAACTATTGAATGAATGAATGTCATAAGTAAGAAGCAATAGGAGTTTTAAGTGCATATAAATATTTAGGGTATGATAAAAGTAGGTTTTAAATAAATGGGAAAATGAGTAAGTGGTACAGGGATAATTGGTTGGCTATGTGAAAAAAGAATTGATCTGGATCTTACATCATGCACTAAAAATAAAATTCAGATGAGACAAAAAAAATAGTAAGAGAACATGGGTGAATATAAATATAATTCTGGGAATGAGAAGAACTTTCTAGGCATGATTTCAAATGCAGCAACTGTAAGAAAATGTCTGAAAAATTTGACTACACTGAAACAACTTCAGTATGTGAAACAAAACAAAAAGATGAAGGGGAAAACAAATTGGGGAAAATATTTGTGTAAAAAGCAAATAGTCAATGTTTAGTGAGCTCCTACCAGAATAAAATGAAAGAAAACTGAATAATGAACACAGAGGCAAACCGCTGGTTAGTCAGGGCTGCCATAATAAAATACCGTGGAGTGGATGGCTTAATAGAAATTTGCTTTCTCTGGAGGCTAGAAATCCAAGATGAAGGTGTTGACAGGTTTAGTGTCTCCTGAGGCCTCTCTCCTTGGTTTGCAGACAGCCTTCTCACTGTGTCCTCACACGCCTTTCCTATGTGTGCAAACATCCCTGCTGTTTCTTTGTCTTCTTATAAGAATACCAGTTCTGTTGGATTAGAGCTCTACCCTAATGACTTTATTGAACCTGAATCTCCTCTTTAAAGACCCTGTCTCTAAATATAATCATATCGCGGGTTAGCACTTCAACGTATGAGTTTGGGTGGTGGTAGGGTCACAATTCAGTCCAAAACACAAGCCAGTAATGCAGAAACACCAGTAGTCTATAACGAGAAAAAAAAATTTATCTTTAGTAGTTAAAAAATGCAGATTTTACAATAAATATCCTTTTTTTGGACTGTCATTTTGGAAAATGATGAAGTAGGAATGGAGATGGAATAGATAAAAGAGTAATTTTGAAAGAAGAATGGAATAGTTCATGGTGAAAGAACTATATAGTAAATAAAAGAGAAGGATAAACCAAAGCTGACTAAGGTTTCTAGTCAGGAGAACTGGGAAAATGAGAATGATAGAGTATGTCCATTGTTCAACTAACAATGACCTAATTCTCCTTTAGAATCAATGCTGAGCTTCTAGCAACCATTTTTAATAACACGACTCTTGACTTTGTACTTTACACAATTTGATTAGATGCAGAATAGGCACTTGATTCCAGCTGGGCCAGTTAGAGGTTTTTTGTTTTTATTATTCATGGGAATCTATATTTACACCAAATTTTAAAAATTCAGTCTCTCAGATGGTGGACCATGACACACACACACACACACACACACACACACACATATATAACTTTGAGAGATAATAGATTTGCCATTTTTCACATACCATTTCTAGTAGAGAAGCAGAAAATGTCAGTGTGTCAGTGTATGGAGAAAAGGAAAGAAAGAGAGAGAGAGGAAATCACTCAGAGAGGAACAGAGATGAGATTAAGAATCCAAATGCAGTTCCAATTTATGTTTATAGAATTTTCCTTAGGCCTGTCTTCATTCCTGGAGTTCTATAAAATATTCCTGTATCCTTATCATAAAATCTCACCTGCCTTTTTTTAATGCATAAGTAGGTTGACTGTGTTTTATGTTATCTTAAAACTAAGCATTTTGACTGATAACAGTGGATAATAGAGGAGAATTCAAAGAAGACATACAGCTTTCAGCCTTAAGGAATTTATAGAGCGCCACACAAAGTAGATCATTAGGTGCACAGTTCAAAGCTTCACTCATGGAGAAAATTTTGCTTTTCACTGTCATTCAGTTGAATGATTGTCATGCAGCTATTTTGCATTTCCAACTAGAACCTGTTTATCTAGGCAGCCTACCCATAAACCTATCCATAAAACCACAGGCTTTTCCCTCTTCCTTTAGCATTTTATACAAGAAGCCCTATATAACCATTGGTATGAGCTGAGAATGGTGTTATAGTGCAACCTTGGTGAGTGGCATGGGAGTCTGAGTAACCTCTTCATTGAGCTTGCTTATGTCCTCTGGTCCTGTTCATCCTTCCTTTTGTTAATGTGGTGTATCACATTGATTGATTTGCAGATATTGAACCATCCTTACATCCCTGAAATAAATCCCACCTGACAATGGTGTATGATCCTTTTTGTATATTGTTGAATTCAGCTTGCTAATATTTGTTAAGGATTTTTGCATCTATATTCATCAGAGACGTTGGCCTGTAATTTTCTTTTTTGTAGTGTCTTTGGTTTTGGTGTCAGGGTAATGGTAATTAATTAATAATAATTAATGGTAATGTGGCCTTGTAGAATGAAAATGGGAGTGTTGCCTCCTTTTCAATATTTTGGACTAGTTTGAGAAAGATAGGTATTAGCTCTCCTTTTTATATTTGGTAGAATTCCCCTCTGATGCTGTCTGGTCATGGAGTTTGCTGAGAGTTGTGTTATTTATTTATTTATATATTTATTTTATTACAAGTTCAGTTTTACTACTATTGATTGGTCCGTTCAGATTGTCTATTTCTTCCTGATTCAGTCTTGGGTGGTTGTATGTTTATAGAAATTTATCCATTTCTTCTAGGTTGTCCAATTTTTTGGCGTATAACTGTTCATAGTATTCTCATGACTTTTTGGATCTCTGATATCAGTTATTTCTCCTCTTTCACTTCTTATTTTGTTTATTTGAATTCTCTCTCTTTTTTTCTTGATGAGCCTAGCTAAAACTTTATCAATTTTGTTTATCTTTTCAAAAAACCATCTCTTGGTTTCATTGATATTTTCAATTTTTTTTGGTCTCTATTTTATTTCCTCTATGAACTTTATTATTTCCTTCATTCTGCTGACTTTGGCCTTTGTTTGTTCTTCTTTTTCTAATTCCTTTAGATAGTAAGTTAGGTTGTTTATTTGAGATTTTTCTTGCTCACTGAGCTAGGCCTATATCACTGTAAACCTCCCTCTTAGAACTGCTTTTGCTGTATCTGATAGATTTTGGAAAATTGTGTTTCTATTTTCATTTATCTTCAGGTATTTTCTGATTTTCTTTTTCATTTTTTCATTGACCAAATAGTTTTTTAGTAGCATGTTGTTTAGTCTCTACATGTTTGTGTTTTTCCCATTTTTCTTTCTATAATTGAGTTCTAGTTTCATATCACTGTGGTCAGAAAAAATGCTTGCTATAATTTCTATCCTCTTAAATTTGTTGAGAATTGCTTTGTGGCCTACCATGTGATCTACCCTGGAGAACATTCCATGTGCATTTGAAAAGAATGTGTATTCTACTGTTTTTGGATGGAATGTCCTGTAGATAGCTATTAAGTCCAGTTGGTCTAATATGTCATTTTTTTAAACATTTTTATTGGAGTATAATTGCTTTACAATGCTGTGTTTGTTTCTGCTTTATAACAAGGTGAATCAGCTATACATATACATATATCCCCATATCTCCTCCCTCTTGTGTCTCCCTCCCATCCTCCCTATCCCATCCCTCTTGGTGGTTACAAAGCACCCAGCTGATCTCCCTGTGCTATGTGGCTGCTTCCCACTAGCTATCTATTTTATAACATGTCATTTAAGACTGATGTTTCCTTATTGATTTTATGTCTGGATGATCTGTCTGTTGACGTAAGTGCGGTGTTAAAGTCCCCCACTATTATTGTGTTACTGTCAATTTCTCCCTTTATGTCTGCTAGTATTTGCCTTATATGTTTAGGTGCTCCTATATTACGTGCATATATGTTAACAAATGTTATATTCTCTTCTTGTATTGATCCCTTTATCATTATATATTGCCCTTCTTCATCTTTTGTTATAGACTTTGTTTTAAAGTCTTTTTTGTCTGATAGGAGTATTGCTCCTGCTTCTTGTCATTTCCATGAAATATCGTTCTCAATTATATCACTTTTAGTCTGTGTGTGCCTTTAGTTCTGAAGTGAGTCTCTTATAAGCAGTGTGTAAATGGGTCTTTTTAAAAAATTTATCCAATCAGCCACCCTATGTCTTTTGATTGGAGCATTTAGTCCATTGACATTTAAAGTGATTATTGATAGGTATATGTACTTATTGCCCTTTTGCTACTTATTTTCTAGTTGTTTTTGTAGTTCTTTACTGTTCTTTTCTTTAGGTTCTTGTGGTTTGATGATTTTCTTTAGTGATATGCTTGTGTCCCTTTCTGTCTTGTTTTTGTGTATCTATTGTAGGTTTTTAATTTGTTGTGATTACCATGGGGTTCATATACGTTGACTATAAATATGTCTACTTGTTTTAAACTAGTAGTCATTTTAGTTCAAACACATTCTGAAAGATCTACCATTTTTACTCCCTTCTCTCACATTTTTTGTTCTTGATATATTTTAACCTTCATGTTTATCCCTTTATTGTTTGTTGTAGTTATAGTTGATTTTTACATTTTTTGTATTTTAATACTAGCTTATTTATCTGATTCATCCTCAGCCTTTACTATATATTTGCCTTTGCTAGTGGGATTTTTCCTTTCCTATAGATATTTCTTGTTGTAGCCTTTTCTTTTCCACTTAGAGTAGATCCTTTAACACTTCTTTTAGGGTAGGTTCAATATTGATGAACTCTTTTAGTTTTTCCTTATCTGAGAAGTTCTTTATCTCTACTTCAATTCTAAGTGATTATCTTGCTGGGTAGATTTTCCTAAGTTGGAGGTTTTCCATGTTTAGCACTTTAAATATACCATGCCACTCTCTTCTGGCCTGCAAATTTTCTGCAGAAAAATAGCCTTATTGGGCTTCCCTTGTATATGACTCTGTTTTTCTCTTGCTGCCTTTCAAATTATCTCTTTATCTTTAACTTTTGTCATTTTAATTATGATGTGTCTTTGATGATGTCTGTTTGGGTTCATCTTGTTTGGGACCCTCTGTGTTTCCTGTACCTCACTATCTGTTCTTCAGGTTCAGGAAGTTTTCAGCCATAATCTTATCAAATGCATTTTTAGCCCTTTATCGCTTCTTCTTTTGGGCCCCCCTATAATGTGAATGTTGGTACTCTGTTGTTGTCCCAGAGGTCCCTTAGACTATTTTTAAAAATTTGTTTTTCTTTTTGCTGTTCTTATGGCTGATTTCCATTATTCTATCTTCCAGATCACTTATGAGTTCTTCTGTATCATCCAGTCTGCTGTTAATTCCTTCTCATGTGTTTTTCATTTCCATTATTGTATTCAGTTCTGACTGGTTCTTTTTTATATTTTCTAGTTCCTTGTTAAAATTCTCATTGTGTTTATCTATTATTTTCCCTTATTCAGCTAGCATTCTTATTACTCATGCTTTGAACTCTTTATATGGTAAATTATTCATTTCTGTTTCATTAATTGTTTTTTCAGGAGTTTGCTCTTGTTCTTTCAATTGAAAAATTTCTCTGTCTTCTCATTTTGCTTAACTTTCTCTGTCTCTGTGAAATTTTTTGAAATAGTTACCTATTGTGGTCTTGAAGGAGTGTCCTTGTGTGGGAATGTACCTGTACTGTCTGTTTGTACCCAGTGGCTTTGTTGGAAGAGCTGGATCTGACATAAGCATGAGTCAGTCTTTCCCCAAGGTTTGCTGGAAGCTATCACTTTGGTAGGAGGTGGGACTGGAGATGAAGGGGCAGAGCCTCTTGTCCTGCTCATGCTTGGTGTCCCAGATATACTATTTTTATCTTTTGATGGATTTCTGCTGGACTGATTGTATGTTTTGGAGTGTCCGACAGGACCCATCTTTAGATGGGCAATTCTTTACATCTTCAAAAAAAATCTGTTAGAAGAGAATGGAGTAGTATATTCTAAATGCAGAGGTAAAAAATGAAATTGAACATGAAGTGTGTATTAGTTAAACTCTCCCTCAAGAATGAGGGAAAAATAGAGATTTTTTCAGACATACAAAAACTTAGGGCGTTTACCACTTACAATCTCTCACTAAAATATTATCATGGAATATGCCTCTGTAATATTAGTAAGTCCAGGGACTTCCCTGG